>NC_138185.1:46584358-47184358 GCF_964194105.1 Spermophilus citellus
AAAGCAGAAGGCAAAAGTCATTGTCTTATGAAGTTCCTGGGCTCCAGAGGCCAAAAAATGATACCAGCTCCTTCTTATCTCCTACAGAGAATCAGAGTGAGAAAACACAGCAGGACACACATTGTTTTGTTCAAGAGTTGACAGCAGCTGCACAATTTGGCAATATGTATCAAATCTTCAAGAAGTAAAATTCAAATACACGGAGAGACAGAAACTAGATTAATGGTGGCCTAGAATAGGGGGGATGGGAGGCTGAGGAGTGGAGGGTAGGAGTTAGGAAGTTTCATTTTGGGGTAGTGAAAATGAAAATGTCCAAATTAGTGAGGGGTGGGGCATGAGAGTGCTTACCTGTAATCCCAGCAACTGGGGAGGCTAAGGCAGGAGGATCACAATTCAGGGATCACAATAAACCTCAGCAATTTAGCAAGAACCTATGAAACTTACTGAGATCATGTCTGAAGAGGTAGCTTAATAGTAAGACACCCCTGGGTTCAAGCCCAATACAAAACAAAAAGCCCTAAAATGTATTTTGGTGATGGTTGCATAACTCTTAAATACACTACAATCCATTGTTCTGTACATATTAAATGGGTGAGTTGTATGATATATGAATTGTACATCAATAAAAATGCTTAAAAGGCTATTTGAGCACTGTGGCACATACCTGTAATTCCAGTGACTTGGGCGGATGAGGCAGGAGCATGGCAAGTTAAGGTCAGCCTTAACAATTTAGTGAGACCCTGTCTCAGAAAAACAAAACAAAAACAAACACAAAAAGGAATGGTGGGGCATGCCTATAATCCCAGTGGCTCCAGAGGGGAGGCTGAGGCAGGAGGATCATGAGTCCAAAGCCAGACTCAGTAACTTAGCGAGGCCTAAATAACTCAGTGAGACCCTATCTCTAAAAAAAAAAAAAAAAAAAAAAAAAAAGGACTGGGGATGTGCCTCAGTGTTTAAGTATCCCTGAATTCACTTTTAAGTAAAAAAAAAAAAAAAAAAAAAAAAGAAAGAAAGAAAAAGAAAAAGATGGAGGAGAGGAAGAAAGCCAAGTTATCTTGACAGTAGTTCTCCATCTTTCTAGTCTTTATTCTGAAAACTTTTCTTTTTTTTGTTTTTGGTGGTGCTGGGCATCCAAACATTTTCAAGGCAAGCACTTCACCAACTAAACTATAAGCCCAGCCCCTATTCTGAGAATTTTAAAGCATAAAGTTGAAAGAACAGTTAAATGAATTCTTGCATACCTTCCACTTGGGCTTCAACCTTTGTTATGTCTTATCACATCCACTGAGGAGGCATATTGTTTGGGCACTTGTAAAACAGAGAAGAAACAACTAGTCTAGGTTTCTTAGCATCTGGCCACACTTGCCCTATTGGAAGTGAAACACTTAGATGGAGAGTAAGTAGATTGCCATTTTCTCTAATTATTATGGATTCATAGTCACTGACTCTCTCAATAAGTTAGGAATAGGAGATTGAATATAGGAAATTAGACCTGATTATACTTTCTCCATTCTGAGAGTTTTCCACAGGTGAAGGGTAATCCATTGGCTGAATTGCAAGTTAGTATTTGAGTCCTCTAGGGGTTTCTTCGAGAAGTTAATGTTTAGCTCTCTGAGGGATCTTTTGGGGAAAAGGTATCATGGCTGATATCACAATAAAGTAAATGATAAGGTCTGGCAATTACAGTAGCACAGGAAGAAAAAAATTACATTTGGACCCAATCACAAAATTGTCATCTAGATTATGGTTGTCAAATTTTAACTGGCGCTGATGTTGCTGTTGGGGAAAGAAACCTCATCATAAATCTCAGCGATTCTTTGACAGTTTTCAATTTCAATGGGAAGCATCATGGAAGTTGAATTTGATAAAGAACTTGGCAATGAAGAAAAGGCTTCCTTACCCCCACCCCTCTTGTCAATTTAGAGATCATCAGAGAATTTGTAAATGTTGTTGGGTTTAAGATTTAAAGTTGGGCTGGGGATGTGGCTCAGCGGTAGCGCGCTCGCCTGGCATGCGTGCGGCCCGGGTTCGATCCTCAGCACCACATACCAACAAAGATGTTGTGTCCGCCGATAACTAAAAAATAAAATATTAAACTTCTCTCTCTCTCTCTCTCTCTCTCTCTCTCCCTCTCTCTTTAAAAAAAAAAGATTTAAAGTTGCTTGCAAATGAACTTTAATTTGTGTGTGTGTGTGTGTGTGGTGCTGGGGATTGAACCCAGTGCATTACTCATGCTAGGCAAATGCTTTATCACTGAGCTATACCCTCAGCCCTTCCCCTTCTTTGAATAAAAATACTAGCCACTCTAGATTAGGTACAAACCTAATGATTTTTTAATTTGAATAGTTCTGTGAAGACCTCCAAATAAGATCACATTTTTAAAAAATACCTTTAATTTTTTTTTATGTGGTGCTGAGGATCAAACCCAGTACCTTACACATGCTAGGCAAGTGCTCTTCCACTGAGCCACAACCCCAGCCCATAAGATCACATTTTGAGGTACTAGGGGTTAGGCCTCTAACCAACAAATCTCTTTCTGAGGTACACAGTTCAACCTACCACAATTCAGATGTGCTTAAGATGGGGGCACTGAAGATCACAGAAAGTCCAAAGCCCCTGAACCATGCCCTGAAGATGTCAGATTTAGTCCAATTTTAGTGCCTGCCTCTGAGTGTAAAGGCCTGGGGTTTGGATGTACTATGTGATAGCTGTATGCATTTAAGGAAAAGAATTTGTAATAGTAATCTGGCTATAGTTTGGATCTAAATGACCCTCAAAGTCCCATAGATTGAAGAAGTGGTGCTATTGGATAGTGGTGGGAACCTTAGTTGGGGCCTAAAAAGAGGTCTTCAGGTCACTGGAGATATACTCCTTTCTCTTTCACTTTTTAGCCATGAGGTGGTTTTGCTCCTCTATGTGCTCCCTGCTATTGCTATCCTTCATCCCCACCAGGGGCCTAAAAGCTTCATCATGGGCTGGAGACTCCTAAAATCATGAGCCAAAATAAACTTTTTTTTCTTTTTAAGTTGATTATCTCAGTTATTTGTTACAGAGACAGAAAGCTAACTATTACAAATCCCATCAGGAGAATGAACATAAGTATATTTAACTAAATTGGGCAAGACAAGAGAGTTACCTAGAACTGTTTTTCCTGCTGTTGAAGCAACTATAAACTTTGCTATTTAAGCTCTGCCTACTACTGCTATTTCAACATCTTTTTTTTCATCAAACCCACTTTTTTTTTTAATATAGTAACATCTAACTGTATGTCTCTGATAGACATCTAATTCTCACTGCATTAATGGGAGATTTTAAGGCTTACTAATAACTTCCAGTGAATATTAAGATGTAATTATAATGCTTCTGTCTTTATAGGACTCATGACTTTTGGGAGATCACAGCATACCAAGCATGGTTTCATTACTATAATCCTCTTAACATCACTTGGGCCTGAGTTAAAAGTATCACTATTTCCACCTTGGGGAAGGAAAAACCTAAGGAACAGAATAGGAAGGTTTATTGTCTAATGCCACAAAGAGGAACAGAAAGGGCCACACTGTCCCTTTATCATATCCTTTATTTTGGGGAGTTCTCTATTTAGCTAGATTGTCTCCCAAAGCAATCCTTATTCTTTATTTTAGCATCCCCAGTTGATGTTTGTGTATGCTGGCTGATGTCTGAGGTAGGAGGAGTTCTAGATGAATTGAGAAGAAAAATGACAAAACTTCCATTATAATGCACTGTTTATTATTGGATCAATATGATCGATGGCCACCTGTCAGATCTGTAACATTATCTGGGAACCAGCAGATGGAGCTGTAACAGATAGCATTCAGAGGTTTGTTTATTCTCCTGAGCACGTGTTTCCATCCTGGGGGAAATACCACTTCATTGTTAGAGCCACAGGGTTGTTTGTAGCCAGATGTTGAACACACCTTTTCTCTTGGCTCAAGTCTGCAGAACTGGAAGGTCATTTAGGTGCAAGGCCAATCTTTTCACATGGAAAAATGACCATGACTGTCTTTGACTTCCCACAGGCCCTTGTAGCAGGCACAGATGATTTCTATATATGAGGAGACAATTAGATACACAGTGTTGCTTTCTGGAAACCTCACACTTAGAATCACTGAAGTGTTTACATATGGCAGACTGGAGGGGAGAAAAGAAGGACTTTGGTGGAGGGTGACTTACTTCATAAACACGGCATCCATATTGATAGGCTCCAAAGGATACATATGCAGATTGGGATTTTCAGGGACCATTTGTCCAGGCAAACACCCCATGCATTCAAGCCAGATATGACAGTTGTTTTTACTTGCATTATGAAGGCTGATGGCAGATTGCTCTTTCCATCTTGCACTTTGGAAGATGCCCAGAAAACTTAAAATGTATTTACCTTCCCTTTTCTCTAGAAGGCAGCTCTTTCTGGGGGAAGGAAGGGGAACTTACTAACAGTTTTCAAGTACTATATAAAAGAGCACCAGCAGGAAGTGAATGTGGCTCCTGATCTCAGCTTTTGAGATTAGTAGGAGAGGAAATGGATTGTAGGAGGAAAATACACTTTTTTGTTTAGATTTTTTTAAAAAAGATTTGTTTATTTGTGACATTTTTCTCCCCAAGAAATGAAAATAAAGCAATTTGAAGGAGGATGCCTTTTTAAATTTGCATTAAACCCCATATAGATAGGACTGAGTATACATTGATACATATATAATGTACATGTGTTCATACACATTATATATATAACATATGTGAATTGTATTACATGTAGATAATAAAATCATACATCATGCATTGCTTTGTCTGTGTGTGTGCGCGTGCGCATGCTGGGGATCGAACCCAGAGCTGCATGCATGCATGCTGAACAAGTGCTGTACTACTGACCTATATCCCCAGCTTCTGTCTTTTTTCACTTGCCAATATGTCTTGGAAATCTTTGCCCATCTTATCTTTGTTCTTCTTAATGGCTGCATGATATTCAGAAGCTCAACATATCACAATTTCCTTAACTCCTAATACGGACATTAAGTTGTTTCCAAATTTTCACCCTGATAAATACTGTACCACTATCATAGCCACTGCCACCACCATCACCAATAAAAATCCGTGAATGGTTTGTATTTGAATCCATAGGAGAATATTCATTTAGAATAATTTTCTAGAAGAAGAATTTCTGGGTTAAATGGCTTTCTCTAGCACTTTTATATATGCTGCTAATCTAGGGCATTTCCCTATGCATGAATATGTTGGTCCATATGTAGTTCTTGAAGAAAGTGGATCCTCAATGGGATGAATAATTAAATATTGCAGTGTTATAGACATCTCTTCACAGCATTTGAAAAGAACCCTCCCTTCTCCTTCCCATAACCAGACTGTATTGATCTTAGATCACACCTAATTATGGGATTGCCATCATCCTGTCCCTTGATATTGTCACCTTCTTTGCCTCTTGGAATTGTCTTCTGGTGCCTCCTATCCAGCCTGCTTATTTCTTCAATATCTTTTTTTTGGGGGGGGGGTACTAGGGATTGAACTCAGGGTCACTGGACCACTGAGCCAAATCCCCAGCCCTATTTTTTATTTTATTTAGAGAGGGTCTCACGGAGTTGCTTAGCGCCTCACCATTGCTGAGGCTAGTTTTCAACTTGGGATCCTCCTGTCTCAGCCTCCCAAGTGACTGGGATTATAGGCATGCACCACTGTGCCCAGCTACTTCTTCAATATCATTTTTCAGGCTCCCTGCTTTCAAATAAACACACTCTTGTTTGGGTTTGTTACTGTTTCCTGAATCATATGAAGCCAAGTGCTTCCTTTTCAGGCTCCTCCTGCATGAGCTCCAACCCCACTCTTGCTCTATTCCCCCTGTCCCTCTTCCATATCCCACGGTCAGAGGGTCCCTACCACTAGAGAATTCTTTCCTGACCTGAACTTAAGCCTGGAGAGATATCTGCCCACCACTAACACCTCATCCAAGATCCTGTATTTTTTGGAAAATTCAAAAGAATTAACTTTGTAAGGCCAATAAAAGCTTAGTGTAAAAATATGGTAGGATTATCTGTAACCGGGCCAGTGCCAAGAGGTATAGAATGTGGAAGCAACTGTCTTCCTTTTCCTGCAAATATATCCTGTCCACCATGGTTAATAAGTGCTGGATCAGAGCTGGGAACCTGCTGGCTTTCAAGTGGCTTCTTTTCTTTTCTCTTCCCTTCCCCTTCTTTCCTTTTTTTTGAGGTGCCAGGGATTGAATCCAATGGGGCTTTACCACAGAGCTATATCCACAGTTTTTTTTTTTTTAAATTTTTGAGACAGGGTCTCACTAAGTTGTTGGGGCTGACGTGGAACCTGGGATCCTCTTGCCTCAGCTTCCAGAGTCACTTGGATTTCAGGCACATGCCCCTGCACCCAGCTCAAATGCTTTCTAAGGTTGGCCAGGTATTCACTCTCATTCCTGCTAAGATGTGGCTATCTGCAAAGAGTACCAAACCCGAAGGGCAGATGTACCATGACGGACTTCTGACTTCTTGAGCATTGGAGGCCCTTTCTCCAGGAGCACATGCAGCACTTGCCAGGTCTGAACTCACCTGAACTACGTTGTTTCAAGTGAAAATGCTATGTTTGTTTCAGATACAAACGTGGAGTGACTTGCCTTATTCCAAAATGGATCTTAATGATGCAAGAGTACCAGGCACAAAACCATACTCTCCAGCCACTCATGAGCCATTTTAGATGGAAACCAAATAGAAGCTGGGAGACACTACCCTCCCCTCCCCCATCTAATTCAGTGAGCTGAGGAGTCACAGAACACACACACCTGGGCAGCACAGATGGTGCCCAGTGCTATTGTTATTTTACAGTCTGGCTGAATGGCAGATGGAATAGTCAAGGACAGTGTGTAGAACATTTCAGTTAAGTGGGGGATGGCATCCCCCCTGAAACAAAACAAAACAAAACAAAAAATACAAAACCAAAATAAAACCCCCAATCCAAAAACCAAACAACAACAGCAAAACCGAGGGCTTCACCATCTTGATCCACTTGATGAAGCTAAGTGTAGTTCCTCTTCATAGAGGAAGTGAGAACAGCAGAGATTTTTCCAGAAAAAGCAATTTACGCAATGACCCTTAATGAATGATTTCCAGGGCATCATCTGAAGCTGTTTGAGCTTCCTATTAGGAGATTTCTGGAAGATAGCTACTGCTCGTCTAGATTTTTGACACTCTATTGCTTACAGAAGTGAGAGCTGCCATCTACACATATGAAGACCACATACTTTTTTATTTGACATTTCCAAAATATGACTACACTGTAAAATTATTTGGATGAAATATATGTGATTGACAAGCCCATAAGCCTGCGTGTGAGAACTTGGGAGGCAAGCTAACGAGGGGCTCCTGGCAGGTTGTATTAATTCTTAACATGCAAAGACAGCCACATGTTGGAAGCTAATACTCTAGCAAGGCTGAAATCTATTATTATTTCAGAGTATTACCATTGTTTGGTGTAGAATAACTTAACCGTAATGACACATTGAGAAATCAATATGACACGAGAGCCAGTGTGCATTTTCTTAAAGATGAACTGGTTGATGGTTTTAGCAATGTTTTAACAGAAGGAATAAGCAAATTTTAAAAGTAAATGAATCAGAAACTGATAAGCAAGTAAGACATTTGTAGTATATAAATGATTTTAGTTTAGCTTGTGATTATCACCATATTGTTCTAGAAATACATATTATGACCTTTAACTCTGTGTTTGAATTATTCCATGTGTCCTGTAGTTGTACACATTTTATATGTTTTAATGTCAGTCATTAGCAAGAAACTCAAATTTTCCTTTCCCAAAGGACAATTTTAGTATTGATTTCCAAGGTGGAGTGAAAAGTTGTTTTCTTTAATTTTTTTTCCTTTCAAGATCGTGTGATAAGTTGAAGGTGGATAAAAAAAGGATTGAGTTATAATTTTAGTGACTCAAAGAGAAAATAGTATCTACCCCTAGGATTCCCTACTTCCCCCAGGGCTAGGGATGGAACTCAGAGGCAAATGCTTTACCACTGAGCTACACCTCCAGATCCCTTACTCTTTTTTTCAAAGCAGAAGTAGCTTAATGCATTTTCTTCTAATTAGGAGAAAATTAAATGCTTGTTGAAAGTAATTTAAATAATGATGAAGTGTAAAGTATAAGGTGATGTACCTCCATAATCTCACCCCATAGAAATTTCATCTATTAACAGTTGACCCATATGTTCCTCCATTTTTAAAATGCCTTAGATTTAAGTAAATATGTATAAACAAAATAAACATGGTTATTCTATATCTGTTGTGCCATAAGCTGTTTCTCTCTTTGGCTAGATCTCTAGCCAATGTCAATCTCTAGCCAATGTCTTTTCCCATGTCAGTAAATATAGTTCTGGCATTAAAAAAGTTCCACCCTAATTTATTTCATTACTTTCCTACTGACAAGCATTTGGTTCATTTTGAGTTTTCCACTTTTGTAATTGATATTGTAGGGATTATTTTGTACATACATTAGTATTATTTTGTAAATATTATAATTATTTTGTAAATATATTAGTATATATTTTTCAATCACATTCTTAGGGATAAATGGCCACAAATGCTTCCACTGAATTTTTTTCCACAGATTTTAACCAAAAGTCCTAGATTTTATAATATATGCCACTCTGATGATTTACATGATAGATTTTTTACAGTGAGACTGAGTTTCTCCTGTCACCAGCTGCAGTGGTAGGCAGAATTCTAGGGTGGCCTCTGAAGGTTCCAGCCTCCAGTATACATGTCCATATAATCCCTCCTGTGTGTTTGTGGATAGAACTATGCACATGATAGAATGCTATTCCTGTGACTGGGTTGCTTTGAGTTGTCAGCTCTGAGTTCATCTCAGGGGGACTATCTGGGTGGGTCTATCTGATCAAGGGAATCACAGAGGGTGAATCTTCTAAGAGAGGCTCTGGTACTGCTCAGGAAAAAAAGCATACAGCTATATGGGGAACAGCCTGGGGGCCACATGGCCAGGAACAGAGAGCATCTTCTAGGAGTGCAGAGGGGTCACTGGCTGGAGATCTTGGTCCTATAACCACAAAGAAATGAATTCTACCAATACTAGTGAAACTAGAAGAGGACCCTGAGTCTTAGGGGAGATAAAAACCCTAACTGACTGACACTTTGATTTCATCTGAGGAGACCTAAGCAGAGGACCCTGCTGACCTGCATCCAGATTGTCTTGTTTAAGTTGCTAACTTAGTGGTAATTGATTACACAGCAATGGAAAACTAGTATCACGGTGAATAGAGGCAGGATACCTAGAATGCTCTGGATTTTGCTTTTAACTTTTGTATCTGAGGGAATGAACCCCTCCTATCCCCTGCAGAGATGTGACAGGCCAGCCTGAGCCCCTGTGTCCCTGGCCTTCTTTCTGGAGACCATAAACTGGGCACATTACTCTATATTCCTGTCCTTTAGGAAGGAGAAAAATCCAGCATTTGTGTGTCAGTTCTTAGGACTTAGATCTGCTACCTAAAGGGCTTTTCTTAGAGACTTTCTTGTCACCCTCGGGATTTTAAGTTAATTGACTTTACCTCCCCAAGATATAAGTAGTTAATTAATATCTATATGAGATCACAGATTCTTATTTTATTTGTAGAATTATAAACTTCTACTATCATTATCACTTTTTTTTTTCCTCTGGTACCTGGGATTGAAACCAAGCGTTCTCTACCACTGCGCTACATCTCCAGCCCTTTTATCTTTTTATTTTTATTTTGAGACAGGATCTTGCTAAACTAAATTGCCCAGGCTAACTCCAAACTTGTTGTCCTCCTGCCTCATCCTCCCAAGTTGCTGGATTATAGATGTGCTCTGGTGCATCCTGCTTTGTTATCACTTTGACACTAGATTTTTCTGGGGATGTCTCTTCCAGCTGGCTCCAGAGTTCTTCTGCCTCCCTTTCCCATTGTATTTTGAGATCTTCTTTTATGTTTTCTGGCCCAACAAGGTATTCAGACTCATCTTGTTATTGTCCCTGGAAATAACTATTTTATATGAGATTCTGTTTTTAATTTTTTTTTAACCTCAGTTAGAGATTGTATATAAACACCAAAACCTGGGCTTGTGGGTTTGAGGCCTTTTCAAGCTGTAATATGTCTTCCCTCTTTCCCTCCATTTCTCCCTTTCTTTCCTTCTTCCTTTCAGTTTGCTATACATCCAGCTACCTATGTCAAAAGCCATGAGTTTACCCTGAAACCTCTTAGATCAGGTTGACATCACAGAGTTCACAATTTCCAACTCCCTTCTCTGGCTGTGGGAAACCTGCCTCCCTTTATTTGTATATTTCCTCAAACCTCAATAATGTAGAAAAACTTCAATGTTGCAAAAACCATACCACTGAGATAAACTAATTAGAGCTTAATATTTATCTAGGGGCTGGGGATGTGTCTCAAGCGGTAGCACGCTGGCCTGGCATGCATGTGGCCTGGGTTCGATCCTCAGCACCACATACAAATAAAGATGTTATGTCCACCGAAAACTAAAAAATAAATATTAAAATTCTCTCTCAAAAAAATTTTATCTAGTTCTTTTTGAGTTTATTCATTTATTTATTTAAAATTGGTGCTAGGAATTGAACTAGGGATATCAAACATGCTAAGCACATGCTCTACACTGAGCAAACCCCCACACTCCCCTTTTTGGTTTTCGACTAAGAGTAGAATATGGCATTCAGTTACTTGGGTTAGTTTTATCTTTTTATTTTAAATATTTATTTTTTGGTCATACACAATACCTTTATTTTGTTTATTTATTTTTATGTGGTGCTGAGGATCGAACCCAGGGCCTTGTGCATGCCAGGCGAGCGCTCTATCGCTGAGCCACAACCCCAGCCCTAGTTTTATTTTTAATTGGTATTGAACCCAGGGGCCCTTTACTAACCATGAGCTATATCTTAGCCCTTTTTATTTTTCATTTTGAGACAAAATCTCACTAAATTGCTTAGGGCCATGCTAAATTCCTGAGGCTGGCCTTGAACTTGTAATCCTCCGGCCTCAGTCTCCTGAGGGTTAGTGTTTTTGGTTTTTTAAAATTTTAATTTAAAAAGTTTTCTCTCCAGTGTGGTTAGGTTTATTCATTTGAAATACAATTAAGTTCATTTGCTTCTGTTTAGTTTAATCTTGTTTTAATTTACTTTTAAAACCTTTTAAAATGATCTTTTGATCCTTATAGAGCAGGAAATATCTTAAGAGTTTTATCTGCAGAAGTCCTCTTTGCTACAGAAACTGAGTTCCACATCCTGGGATTTCCTTGACAACAAATGGAATCCTCTAGGGAGTGTGGTGATCCCCCAGCTAACCCTAACCCTAAAGTGCCCCCTGAGAGAAGTCAACTATGGAACTGGCCTCAACCCTTAGGGCAGAGGCACATGCCCTCTGATGGTTAGTTGTGATTGCAGGACAGTGCTCCAGTGCATGCATGTTGATGTAGCATCCAAGTACAGAGAGCAAGGCGTGCACACAGGGCAAAGGGAGGTGCACAAAACAGATCCATAAAGAACGGCTCTTTCGAATCACTGTCAATCCTACAGATGAAGGAAAACAAAAATAAACATCCTGAATTGGATTCTGCATTGGAAAAATATTGACTTAAAGAAGAGTATTGGGATGATGACATATGATGATTAATAATATTAAATATACTTAACATTATATAACAGTATTGTATCAATATGCAAATCCCTGAATTAAACATTTACTCTGTAGTTTACAGAGATGGTTCTTGTTCTTAGAAGGTTTGTGATGAAGAATCAGGGGGTGAAGGGTTATTGTCTGTGTGATTTGCTCTCAAATGGTTCACACAGGCACACACATAAATACATATTCACACACATCCACACAGACACACATACAATACACACATGCAGACATACACAAGCAAAATGGCAAAGTTTGAGTATCTGGTAAAGAGCATATGAGAATTTATTGATGGTATTCTCATGATTTTCCAGCAGTTTTGATTTTTAAAAAAATAAAACTACTGATAGTAAGATAGATCTATTTTGAATATAATAGGCCACATATACTTCTATTTTAAAACCTCTGTGCTATTTATTATTTATTTATCTTTGTGATATTTATTTATTATTCAGACACCTATGTATCACAAAAAAATCCACCTCATTTTAAGACACAAAGAACCTTTTCACCAAGATGGCGCCAAAAGCCAAGAAGGAAGCTCCTGCCCCTCCCAAAGCTGAAGCCAAAGCAAAAGCTTTGAAAGCCAAGAAAGCAGTGTTGAAGGGTGTCCACAGTCATAAAAAGAAGAAGATGCGCACGTCACCTACCTTCCGGCGACCCAAGACATTGAGGCTCCGGAGGCAGCCCAAATATCCTCGGAAGAGCGCCCCCAGGAGAAACAAGCTTGACCACTATGCCATCATCAAATTCCCTCTGACCACTGAGTCAGCCATGAAGAAGATTGAAGACAACAACACACTTGTGTTTATTGTGGATGTCAAGGCAAACAAACACCAGATCAAACAAGCTGTAAAGAAGCTCTATGACATCGACGTGGCCAAGGTTAACACCCTGATCAGGCCTGATGGAGAGAAAAAGGCATATGTTCGACTGGCTCCTGATTATGATGCTTTGGACGTTGCCAACAAAATTGGGATCATCTAAACAAAGTCCAGCTGTCTAATTCTAAATATACTTTCTTTTTTCCAACAACAACAACAAAAAAGACACAAAGAAAACCTCCATGAATGGATTCCAACACACAGAAAGCAAACACTTTATTCATTAAACAAGAAAGAATGAAAAAAAATTTAGAATTTTATTCAAGAAGTTTAAAAAAAACAAGTCAATAAAACTTTTCTTAAATAAAACATAAAAGTACAATTAAAGGAGAACAAAAAATCAGAAATAAGTAAATCAGAAAACAAAAAAAAATCATATTAAAAATAAATTGGGGGGGGGGGCTGTGGCTGTGGCTCAGTGGTAGAGCACTTGTCTCCAATGTGTGAGGCCCTGGGTTCGATCCTCAGCACCACATAAATAAAATAAAAAGGGCATTTTTGTGTCCATCTACAACTAATAAATAAATAAATAAATAAATGGGGGCCGGGGTTGTGGCTTAGTGGTAGAGCACTTGCCTAGCATGCATGAGGCACCGGGTTTGATTCTCGGCACCATATAAAAATGAACAAATAAAATAAAGGTATTGTACTAGTTGAGATGGTTTGTTTTAGGATAGGAAATGAAGGTGCCTCTCAGTGAAAGGAATGGCCGGAGCCTGCTCCCTATTTTGATTTTTCTTTTAAATTGATGGATAGTGCAGCATGTCTATATGGTTGTTTGTTGCTAAACTTTATATAATTTATGGTTTCAATTCAGCATGAAAAATAATCTCCCTACATGTAGCAATACATTATATGTACATTATATGTAATGTTAGTATTTGTATTTCTGCTTTGAATCCTTAATATTACAATGAAATTCCTACTTTATTAAATGTATTTGATGTGCCAGTTTTAGTGTGTGATTTAAACTTTTTTTGATTTCTCCCTTTTCTGGTTGTGCATTTCCTTTTACAACAAGCCTCTAGAAACAGATAGCTGTTTGTGATGTAGATGTGCTTAGGGAGTATGTAAAATAACCATTTTAACAAAAGACATAGATATTTAAAATTTAATACTAACTATGGGAAAAGGATCTATTGTGTAAAACATAGTTTATCTTTGGATTCAATGTTTGTCTTTGATTTTACAAAGTAGCTTGTATTTTCAACATAAAATGATAAAATGTAGAGCAATTGCAATGCATCAATAAAATGGGTAAGTTTTAAAAAAACAAATATTGTGTCCATCTACAACTAAAAAATATTAAAAAAATAAATGAAGGTAAAAAATAAATGAAGGTATTGGTTCACTAAAATGAACAGTGATGTAGATTAATTTTACTTCTTAAATTTAAAAATTCAGAGTTATAGGAAAATCCAGTTTTAGGGAGAATGATGCAAAAGTCTATTCATGGAGTTTATACTGTTAATAAAGCAATGAAGAAAAATTACACCAGAATCTTGAGCTGTCAAAAGGTACTTAATAATATATAATATTCTGTGTAAGTAAGGGGCCTCAAGGTTTAATCTTCATTAACTGCACACAAAATCCATCTGTTATGGTTTAGATCTGAAACGTTCCTTAAAGTTTCATGAGCTCAGAGGTGAAGCTTTTGGGAAGTGATTATGGATCATGAGAGCTCGGCCTCATCAGTGGGTTAATTTACTGATGGTTGGTTGGACTATTGGGAGATGGAATCTAGTTGAAGAAAGTAGGTATTTGGGTGTACTCTGAAGGGTTTATCTTCTCCCAGGTCCCTTCCTCTACCTTTCTTTGCTCCCCAGCTGCCATGTGCTAAGCAACTTTCCTCTGCCACACCCTTCTGCCAAGATGTTTCTGCTTTGGAGCCTGCCAGTCATGGACTGACCCTCTGAAACTGTGAGCCAAAATAAATCTTTCCTCCTCTAAATTATTCTTGTTAGGTATTTTGACCACAGTGACAAAAAGCTGATTAGCACACATCTAAATCTACCTTTGACTCTCTAGGGGCTGAGGGAATAGATTCAAGGGGACACTTAGCACAGAATTTGCCTGAGCAAAGGGAACTACAGGAGAGAGTGATGTGTGCCTCCAAAGCCTTGGGAATCTTCAAGTGGTTTTCTGTGTCCACTTCCTTACCATGTAGGTCTTTTCAGCATGGCAAATTGCTTCAGCAAAACGAGCTAGAAAAAGAATTTGTTAGCAAAGACAAAAGTCACATCATTTATAATCTAATCATAAAAGTAACTTCCCATTTTCTTTGCTATAACCTATAACTCCTTAGGTTAAAGTTTTGTAACTGGCTTTTGTTGAGTGGTCAAAATGAATTTTGAAAATGAAGACTTACTTGTTTCATTTGGAACAGGAATTTAATATTTAAATAAGTATTATGAATTTATTTCATTGTTTAAAAATTATTTTTTCCATTCCCAAAAGTATGCCTTTGTGGAGTGGTTGTTCTACTGTGTCATTCCACTCAGACTGGAAACAGTCAAACTACATATCATGCCCTGTGAATAAAAATGTTCATCCAAATTGGGTCACATGTTAATAAGTAAGGAGAATGCGCCTTTGTTGTATTAAAAACTGTAAATATTTTATTAGTGTTTATTTTGGATATTGTTATTGTAGAATAAACTACCCCTAAAATGGTATCTTCAATATAACAATTTTACCATATTTCATATTATTTTGTGTTTGAAATTCAGGAATGGCTTAGCTGGTGCTTTGTCT
Organism: Spermophilus citellus; assembly: GCF_964194105.1. Classification (NCBI taxonomy): domain Eukaryota; kingdom Metazoa; phylum Chordata; class Mammalia; order Rodentia; family Sciuridae; genus Spermophilus; species Spermophilus citellus. The sequence continues at coordinate 46,599,695 of NC_138185.1, forward strand.
TCATTGATGGATCATTAGGTGCTATTCGTCTGGAGGCTGCTCTGATTCAAGAAATCTTCACTCATGCCTGGGATCTTGGAAGGATGACAGGACGATGGTGCTCCACCCAGATGGACTCAGGGTCTCTCTCCAAAAAGGTAATTGAAGTTTGTATATGGGGCTTAGGGTTCTAAGGAAGTAGAATATTTGTAGACACAGGAAGTAGAATATTCTAGTCTCTAGAGATTTGAAACCTGAAAGCTGACTACATTGCATTGGTCAATGTGGTCACAAGCCTGTGCAATTACAAGGGAGTGGGGTGCCAAACAGAGTGTGACCCAAATTAACTGTCCGCACTGTTGACTGCAAATACATTCTGAGAATAATAGCAATTTCATATGATCACCATAAATACTTTCAAAAGGATATGTTCATTTTTTTATAACTATTTTATTTTTCCTACTATGTTTGTTTGAATTTTATGCATTAAAAGGTCATTTTCTGTCTGATTAATCTGGGATCTTGGAGGGATGACAGGAAGATAAAAAAATAAAAATTGTGGAAGTATTGATCTGAGATTGATTGAAAGACCCTGGTCTTCCCCTCACGATAGTTGCAAAGTGCTGTCTTAGAAGATATGGTTGTCATACTGGGTGGAATATCAGATGAATTGGAATAACCAGACACTGGATAGGGAGCTGGGATCTACCTCCTGATCTCATTACCATGATGAACTCTCTGAGGCCCTAGCATTCATTCAGAGTAGGACTCTTTTGTTTCACAAATGTGGGATTCACTTGGCAGCCCTGTTGGGCAACTTTCTCCCACAATGTATGGTTTTTCCCAAATCATCCTCCCAGATCTCTGTCTACTGAGAAGTCATGAGCTGCCCAGACTCCTCATTTAAGTGGAATCACATATATTTTCTTGTGACTAGCTTATTTCACTTAGTATAATTTCCTTAAGGTTCATCCATGTTGTAGCATGTGGAAGAATAATAATCCATTATACATAGACACCCATTTCTTTATCCATAGTCCAGTAATGAACATTTGGGTTGCTTCTTTAACCACATTTTTATTTCTCTTATATTTCAACTCTCAACCCCTCCTGAAAATATCATTTAGTGTTCCTTCACTTGGATTAAAAACTACTGGCTTCCACCTATTATTTCTACCTGAACATAAGCATTCAAAAGTAAAAAGCCTGGAAGTTTGAGTGTGTTGAGTATCATATCTTAGCCATCGTGGGTCAAAAACATGGTATTTATGGCAGTAAGAATACCATGATGGGCAGCTGTGAGCACTCGAAATAAATCATCCCCAGACCACAAGGAAATTAATTCAACATTTCCCAAATCATCCTCCCAGATCTCTGTCCACTGAAAAGTCATGAGCTGCCCAGACAGAGAAGTGTTATGAGCTGTCTGTGAGCTATGTGGTGCATTGTAGGCTTCTGAGGGGATAAATCTGGCACTGGGAACACCCTGGGGTACTCCTTTCAGGGGTTGACCCCCTGATGAAGGTGAACTTCCCCCTCAAGCTCTACCTAAGAACCCACACAGCACCTGAGATGGGTGTGTTCTGCCAAGATGTCAATCAACCGGCTGACTGCAAGACATCCACCCTTGAAACCTTACCCCTGCCTTTGATGTATCTCCTTAAATAAACCATGGGAGCCATTTTGTCTTTGTCTAGTTCAAGAATCCATGTGGTCTAGATCTATCAGGGGCTTTGCTTTTGTAAATACATTTCTGAGTGTTTGTGTTTTATTATTTGTTAATTATTTGAGATATTAAGATTTAGGGTGGCTATTTAGGGTGGCTTGGATTCCTCTGGGCAGAAGGATGCCCCATTGAGACTCTGGCCATCTCCTCCTGCCCCCCTCACCCCACAAAGAGAAGGATCCAACTCCAATTGGTGGAGAGGCCCTGGAGACACATAGTACTGGTATGAATTGGAATCCCCAAAGGTTTTCATAATTGGGACACCAAAGAAGTTATTCAGGTTTCAATGTAAAGCCTTGCGTCTGGACAGTCACAATTCAACAGCACATCCTTTGATGATAGAGATCATATGCAGAAAAGAGGGGCTTTAGTTGACAGGAAGGTCAATAGAAGTTAAGAAGCCCCCACACCCGCATAAAAGAGAATATGTTCTTAAATTCTATTCATGGAAATTCATATGTAGAACAGAGGAAGTGAGATTCCCACTGTATTCTGCCATGCTGAGAAAATGTATTCATTCACTCATCAGTTATTAATGGAACATCTCCTGGGTTGGACAGCAGGAATAGAAAATGATGACATACTGCCAGCCCTAGGGATGCTGCAATTTCTCTATTACTCAGAATGTGGTATTTCTGCTTTGGTAACTGCAGAGGAGCTCAGTTCCCATTGCTATGCTTTCATGGAAATTTGGAAAATTATAGGGAATCCCAGAGGATAGAACTGGGATGTGAAGGACTCACATGATCACATATGGATGATGTTTAAAAGAACAGAGGATGTTGGACCCAGTGAAGAAAAGAGTGAGGACACTTGTTATTGCTACATAATGTCAAAACTCTGCTGACCAATATGAAGTCCACTAGCTACATGGGGCTATTTAAATTAAAATGAAAGAAAATGAAGTATTCAACTCCTTCATTTCGATAGCACATATTGAACACATGTGCCTTGTGGCTGTTATATCAGGTGCTACAGGAATGTTTCTATCAGCACAGGAAGGTCTGGTGGAATGTTCTGGAAAGACTCCCATGTGGAAGACATTCCACTATGTCTTTGCTTCATTTAGATTAGAGGGTTGAAACAATGAAGAGAAAGGGTGGAAAATTTGAGTAGGATAGATTTTAGCTTTGTATTAGGAAAAAAAAAAAACTGAACAGAAATAGCTGTCCAGAGACTTCTTGCAGATGGAAAGTCCCTGGTTGCTGGAGGAATTCAGGTCAGGGCTGGTAGGTCATTTGGTTGAGATTCTCTTGAGAAATTGCTTAGGATCTTTCACCTGAAGGATTCTCCATGTTGTGGAAGGTGCTCTTTATTCAGTACTTATTCTGTTCCAGGTACTCAGTTTCATGCTTTTCCTATACTATCAGATTTATCATTTTAATTATTCTGAAAATCACGTAATAATGTTCCCTTTTTACAGAGTGAGGAAACTGAGACTTTCAAGGTCAAGTTGCTCACGCTCTAGTAAGTGCAATGGATGGATGGATCCAGACTTGTCTGTTTCCAAAGCTGGTAAGTGGCACACTTGATTTTATTTTTTGTGCGACTGGGAATCAACCCCAGGGTATCATGCAAGCTAAGCAAGAGCTGTACACTAAGTCTTCACACTTCACTCTTGAAACTAGCGGATGCCCAATAAATGCGGTTGATTGAACAAATTGAACCAAGCAAACGTGTTAGTTTGCGAAAAACAAATAATTTTCTTGTGTGGTTTGTATATCTCAACCAAAGTAAAAATAGATTACATACAGAATAAAGGAATATTAATGACCAAATATTCATGTTAGTTTCTGAAAAACAATTTTCCTGTGTGGCTTACATATCTCCACCAAACTAAAAATAAATCATGTAGAGAAGAAAGAAATATTAATGACAAACTGTTCACGTTGGTTCCTCATTCTTGGTATAATAAGTATTATTGTACTGAACAAAATAAACTTTACTTTAAAATGTACTACGGGCACTGAGATATCTTAGGGCCTACAACTCTTCCTGTGTAACCAATCACCCTCAAAACACAGTGACTTAAAACCATAATAACTTATCAGTTCTCATGACGGTGAATTGGCTGGGCGATTCCTGTTCTGGTTTGCTTGGCCTGACTGGAAGGTCCAGGTGGCCTCATCCATATGGCTGCATTTGGTGTTTCCTCTTGGCTGGGGTGTCCTCCTCCATGTGGTCCTCACTCTCTGGGAGGTTCCATGCAATTCCTTTCATAGTTCCAACAATGGGCAGGGGTGGAAGTTATATGTCCTCTTGAGCCCCAGGCTGTGTATATTACAGGCATGTTCTTGAACCTGTCATTTTTAGCAAACATGCATTTAGGGATTAATAATCTCAAACAATATCTTGAAATGTTGGATTAATTTCCTTGTGGTCTGGGGATGATTTATTTCGAATACTTACAGCTGCCCATCATGGTATTCTTACTGCCATATATACCATGTTTTTGACCCGAGATGGCTAAGATATGATACTCAACACACTCAAATGTCCAGGTGTTTTACTTTTGATTGCTTATGCTCAAGTGGAAATAATAGGTAGAAGCCAGTAGTTTTTATCCAAGTGAAGGAACACTAAATGATATTTTCAGGAGGGGTTGAGGGTTGAAATATAAGAGAAATAAAAACGTGGTTAAAGAAGCAACCCAAATGTTCATTACTGGACTATGGATAAAGAAATGGGTGTCTATGTATAATGGATTATTATTCTTCCACATGCTACAACATGGATGAACCTTAAGGAAATTATACTAAGTGAAATAAGCCAGTCATGAGAAAATATATGTGATCCCACTTAAATGAGGTTCTTAGGGGAGTCAAGTTCATAAAACCACAAGGTAGCATGGTAGTTGCCGTGAGGGAGGAGGAAATGGGGAATTGTTTTCTCCCTCCCTCTCTCCCTTGCTCCCTTCCTTTCTTCTTTTCTTTCTTTCCTTCCTTCCTTCTTCCTTCTTTCTTCTTTTTTTTTTTTTTGTACTGGGGATTGAACCCAGGGGTGCTTTACCCAGTGAGCTACATCCCCAGTCCTTTCAATTTTTTGAGACAGGGCCTCTCTAAGTTGCTGAGGCTAGCCTCAAACTTGTGATCCTCCTGCCTCAGCCTCCTGAGTCACTGAGATTCCAGGCATGTACCACTAGGCCTCATTGGGGAGTTGTTTTTTTCAATGGGTACACAGCTCTTTAAGATGCAATCTGGAGATCTATTTCAAAACAATATAGTTCTACTTAACGCTGTGAATTGTACACTGAAAATGGGTAAGATTGTAAATTTTATGTTGTGGATTTTTTTTTAGCTACAATTAAATAAACAAAAGATCTTAAGAAATGTAGTGTTCTTATTCAGAGTGCTTGTTGCAGAGTACAGTTCACATCCCTGGGTTACTTCTGTGCCTTTAACCTGAAGAAACTTGCTCCTTATTAAGAATGGAATCCAGAGACCCTTTGAAAGAGGAGAGAACAGTATCTTTTTAAAATTTTTTTTAAATTTTTTAATTGGTTGTTCAAAACATTACAAAGCTCATGACGTATCATCTTTCATACATTTGATTCAAGTAGGTTATGAACTCCCATTTTTACCCCAAATACAGATTGCAGAATCACATCGGTTACACATCCACATTTTTTACATAATGCCATATTAGTGACTGTTGTATTCTGCTGCCTTTCCTATCCTCTACTATCCCCCCTCCCCTCCCCTCCCATCTTCCCTCTCTACCCCATCTGCTGTTATTCAATTCTCTCCCTTGTTTTTTTTTCCCCTTTCCCCTCACAATCTCTTATATATAATTTTGTATATCTTGAGAAGGTATTTGATCATCTTAGGAAAGCCCAAATACAGCCTGTCTACACTGGTTAGAGCAATTCAATTACTGAGCCACTCCATGTTGGCCAGAGGACTTGCTCTACACTGTTTGTTTCAACCACCTTGTGATTATGGACACCAACTGAACTCAGGGTCCTAAATGCCGCCTGCTATTCATGAAGTCAGAATCTCACCGTTGCTGGTCAGTCATCTGTTTCTCCACCCCCAGGAAGTTGCAAACCCTCTTCTTTTTGTCAGAAGTTTCTGTAGCTGGAGAGACAGGTAATATCCTTTTCAAGTTCACCTCAAAATTAAGACAATGGAATTATCTTTCAATGGCTTCCTTCTTTTATGTTTATTGTTTACATAACTTAAGGGCGCTAGTCTATTTAGGAATGAATTCAGCTGCAAATAACAGAATGTGACTACTGGGGAAGATACTCATGGTGGCTTTTTTTTTCTTTCATATGACAAGAAGTCTCTTGTAAGTAGTGGAAGTTGGATTGAGATCTTTCTTTCTTTATTTCTTTTTTTGATTGAATAGTTAAGCCATTTATTCATTCTTTGGTGCAATCAGTGAGAATGTACAGAACACTTTTGTTGTCTTCAATTTTTTGCTACAGAGAATATAGTGCAAGCTAAAAAGAGGTGAAATTGCAAAATCATCCTTTTTTAAAAAATTTTTATTATTTATTTTTCATTTTGTCCTATTTATTTATTTATTTATTTTTTAACTACACAACAGCAGTGGAAAATATTACATTTTTTATTACATATATAGGGCACAATTTTTCATATCTTTGTATATAGAGTATGTCTATACTTCAATTCCACCATGCCTAGGGCTTTGGAATATGAGCTCATCTCTATTGCTTCATGGTTGCTAAATGGCTGCTACCTCCCAGGCCCCACATTTGTTTTCCAGATAGGGAAAAAGTGGAGACAGAACAAATGATAAAGAAATATACCATATGAATCTGTGTATTTATCAGGAAATAATTTTTTTTTGTGTGTTGTAATAGACGTGCACCTTTACTTCATGAATAAACTGCTTGTGATAATAGAATTAAATCAGAATTAAAAAAAATTTACTTGAAAGAAAAATGGAAAAAGAAACCTTAAAAGTAGAGTGCTTCCCTGGTAGGAATGTCTAATGTGCATTCAAATTATTGGAAAGCAAATATTTTTTCCCAAAAGTAATGTCACTATAACATATGAATTACAATCATTAACACAAATGTTTGAAATGTAGGGATCCTGTGGAAATGAGTGAAGAGAAGAAACACTGGCAAAGACACTGGAAAGTGAGAGGTAGTTTGGGAGTTAGGCTCTCAGAGATGAAGGACATGGTTCCAGATTGGAGTAGGATGTCTGGTCAAATGTCTTGGCTCCAAGTGGGCAGAATACAACTGGCAGGATTCAAGGAGAAGGCACCAATGTAGCCCTCAAAGCAAGTCTCCAATTTCACTCCCAAGTGGATGTGTTTCCCAGGCTTCAACATGGTCTCTTCAGGAGGATTTGCTTTCCACCATGTAGTAACCACACAGGAAATCTAGGAGAATAGCACCTATGATGGGGAAAATCCAATATGCCCAGCACCTTTTGCATGTGTCATTTTTCGAAGGATCCTTGTTACCTCCTCAGGTTTGAGGTCACTCGGATGGACGTTACTGATGTAGCATTGCTTCAGCTTTTCTCTGGCATCAGAGAAATTGTCTCCATATTCAAAGCTTTCAGATGAATCTGTACCAGCTTGTTCTAGCAGAATCTCTTCTCCACCAGGATGCTCATTGAGGAACTGGGTGATATCGTGGACTCTCCCGCAGACCACCAGCTATATTTCTTTCGAGGAGTTGCACTTCCTCACCTCCTTCAACCAATAACCACCCTGCCCTTTCCTATCGCTGCTGCTAGCTTCCTCAGTCCCCATTGAGCCTGAGACACCTCCTCTCCCTGCAATCTGGGCTTCTGCCAGGAAATAAATATTTTGTTGAGAGCTTCGTTTGAGCAGATATCTCAGTGGTCAAAAGCAGACCCTTGGCATACAACCACTGCTAGCTGCAAAGTGACTGTGAGGAGATCAGGATAATAAGAATGCACTGGCTTAGCCAGGTAACAAATCTGCTGCTTACAGGAAGGAATGCACAGCTCACCCTCCACACACCACTGTCTCCCTGTGACAGTGGGTAGGGTAGGGCTCCATTTCCACCCTCATGGCTAGGAACACTTGTGGGCGCTGCTCTCAATTGCCATTCCATGTCCTCCCACCCACTTCCTGCTTCCATCAATTCCCTTTACAATAAAAAGACACTTAAAGGCAGGACATTTTGCATATCTTTGTTTAACTGCAGGCCCAGTGTACCTTGCAATTCATTTGTGCTTAATATATATTAGTTGATTTTCCAGAAATACTTTGGATTTTGCTATGGTGGGATTGGTTGAAAGTGTTCCTCATAGTTTCATGTATTGGAAGCTTGGTCCCCATTGTGGCAGTTTGGAGGTGGAGGAACCTTTAGTGGGTGGAGTCTATCGCAGGTGATTATGTTATTGGGAGTATTACCCTCTCATGGAACTGAGAATTCTTGTGGGACTCTGGTAAGCTCTTGTGACAGTTGCTATAAAAGAAGAAGACGGGCCTTTCCTTGCCCTCTGGCTTCCTGTCTACCGTGTTGTTATGGTTTAGATATGAGGGTGTCCCCCCAAAACTCAAGTGAGAGGCAATGCAAGAAGGTTTAGGGGTGAAATGATTTGGTTATGAGTGTTTTAACAGAACCAGAGCATTAATCCCTGTTCAGGGATTAAGTGGGTGATAACTGCAGGTAAGATATATATCGGGGAGTGAACTCAAGGGCACTTAACCAGAGAGCTACATCCCTGGCCTTTCTCTTTAATTTTTAATTTTGTGACAGCAGATGGCAACTAAGTTGCTGAAACTGGCTTTGAACTTGTGTTCCTTCTGCCTCAACCTCCCGAGCTCCTGGGATCATAGGCATGTGCCACTGTGCCTGGCTGGGGTATATATTTTGTTCTTTGTGAGTGGAGCTCTCTCTGCTGGCTGGTGACCATGTCCTGGGCTGCTTTCTCCCTCTACACTTTTCCACCATGATATTCTTCCTCACCTTGGACCCAGAGCAATGGAGAGACTTCAGAAACCATGAGCCCCAGATAAACTTTTCCTTCTCTAAAATTGTTCTGATCAGGTATTTTGGTCAAAGCAGCAAAAAAGGTGACTAAAACACATGTGATGTCTCCATCTGCATGTATTCCCACTCTTGTGATGCCATCTGCCATGATGTGACACAGCTGAGGTGGTCCTCACCAGAATCAGCACAATGGTACTTAAACTTTCAACCTCCAAAACTGTGAGTTAAATAAACCTCCTTTCTGCCAATGTCTTGGCTGGGCACAGAATCACGAGCCACCACACACCTTTGTAGATTCAAACAGCAGTTCTTTATTCCCGAACTCACACCGGCCTCTACACACACGTTCTGGGGAAATCCAAGTTCTGCTGCCCAATTCACCTACTCCACGAACAAGCAGCAGGAACACCCTAATCCCAGCAGCAATAATCTTCAACCTCCAACTTCCCTAAAACTCCTATTGTCTTAAACCGGGAACGCCCTAAACTTGTCTTAAACCGGGAACGCCTTAAACTCAAGGAGTGGGATACTTCCTCAAACCTGATCAGCTCTAAACCCGGATCCACCTTGGTCCTTGAGCAAGGTCACCTTACATGCAATGTCAACAGCGAAATCCATTTAACATGGGGTACGCTAGCAAGGAAATTTTGATGCGTCATTCCTACTTGGCAATGGCCCTCAGCACCTTTCTTTATAAGTTACCCAGCTCTTGTTATTTTGTTATAGGAGGAGAAAGTGGGCGAATACAGACTTTTCTTTTATCTTAAGATAATTCCAGACTGTTCTGGGGCTGGAGCATAAGAATGCTTGACTTTTCTTCCATATAGAAAACACATGCCATCCCATTCACACAAATTCCCTTTTGGGCTGAATATTTTATGCTCATGTATCTCCTTTTAACCTCCACTTCTTGCTGGCTGTCTTTTGGCAGGTGCACCCAGAGACACTTGGAAGTTGACTTGGTGACAAAAAGAACTAACCCTCCCCACCTCCAAAACCAGAAAATCCACAACCTTCAACTTCCCCATGATGAAAATCACAGAGTGGTTTAAATAGCAGGTGTTATTAACATGCATTTGTCCTTTCCTCCCTCATTTTGCTTATTCATTGGCAGGGGGATGGAAGGGTAGATGGCATGTCCACCTAGCTCTGGAGTGATTAATTTAGTGCTCAACTTCTAACCAGAATTGTAAGGAAGGACGATTGCCTCTCCAGGATGCTCATTTTGCTCTTGGATCCTAATGAGCCCCTTGAATCCTTGGGCTGCACAGCATGGGCGGAACCCAGTCTGCTTTGCTGGGGTGATTTTTTTTTCTTGCGTCTGGGAACCACAGGCTGATTTGTATGTTCTCATTGTAACAATTTCTGAAGCCTCAATTTCTGAGGTCTTTTATGGCACACTATAATTTCAGGATTGACAACGTTGCTGACAAGAGTGAAAAAGAAAACATATTTAGGGAAACAGGAATTTCTCTCAACCTTTATTTTGACATTCCGCAGTAGATGATGGATGTTTTAAATTACTCTTGATAAGAAGCTATCAGTAGGAGTTATTTTGTTTCACAGATACCTGGCAGGTCAAAAACATACTCAAATTGAACAAATATTCTCAAATTAAGTACAGAGGATAGTAAGGCCAAGCAACTCGTGATGCAGAGAGGAAGGGAATTCGGAGGAACAGAAGCACATTACTGCTACAGTGCTCAAGGGAGCCCAACTCCTACCTCACTTCCACTAAGAGCAGGTGCATGTCAGAAGAAACCATGTTGGAACGCGGGTGTCTGCCATTGGCACTGATTTAGGGAGGGGTGTGGAATCCCATGGCCCAGCCTGTTGGGAAGTTGGGGGGCTGGCATAGTTTGGATCTTGGCTGTCCCTCAAAAATCCATGTGGTGAAGACTTGGTCTCCAGCATGGCGCTGTTAGGAGGTGGGACCTTTAAGAGGTGGGACCTAGTGGGAGGTCTTAGATCACTGGGGGTGTGTCCTTGAAGGGGACTGTAGGCCACTGGCTTGGTTCTTTCTCTTTTGCACCCAGTCATGAGGTTACTGGGTTCCTTCTACCACACACTTCTGCCATAATATGCTCCCTTGCCACAGCCCCCAAAGCAATGGGGCCAACTGATTATGGGCCGAAAACTCTGAAATCGTGAGCCAAAGTAGACCTTTTCTCTTTATAAATTGATTATTTTAGGTATTTTGTTACAGCATTAGAAAGCTGAGTAACACACAGAACTTGGTCTGAATGAACACACCATTTAAAATGTCTTCCATAGGTTAATCTTGCTGAGGACTTACTTTTTCCATATGTAAAATGGGCTGGTAATATCCACCTTGTTGCTGTGAGGGGCACAGGAGGAGATGTAATGAATTATGCATCTGCTTTCCTTTGGATCAAAAATATCTGCTACAATAGTAATATAGTAGATGTGGTTCCTTTGCCAACTATTTTAAACTTCTAACTTAGTTGTTGAAAGTCTCAGATTTTACACACAATACTATGTGTAAATAATATTCATTGTGCAAACATTTATTGAGCATCTACTATGTACCAGATGCTGTGTGCGTGGTAGTAGAGATAAAAAAAAGTTGATCATTTTTCTCACTATAAATTTCTTAAAGTAGCTGGGCATGGTGGTGCATGCCTGTAATTCCAGAGGCTTGGAAGGCTGAAAGGAGGATCATAAATTCAAAGCCAGCCTCAGCAAAAGCAAGGCACTAAGCAACTCAGTGAGACCCTGTCTCTAAATAAAATTCAAAATAGGGCTGGGGATGTTGCTCAGTAGTTAGTGCCCCTGAGTTCAATCCCCAGGACCCCCTGCCCCTGCCCCAAAAGAAATTCCTATAAAGTTATTGGGTTAAAGTGTTTATAGATTTTTTTTTTTCCTGCCAGGCATGCTGTACTGTGGAGCCAAACTCCCAGTCCTTCTTATTTTTAATTTTGAGACAGATCCTGTCAAATTGCTGAGGCTGGCCTTGAACTTGCCATTTTCCTGCCTCAACCTGAGTAGCTGATATTACAGGTATGAATGATGGCAACTAGCAAGATTTTTAAGGCTTTTTAATGCACGTTATCATATTGTCTACCAAAGTTTTGGTTTGCTTCCTCCCTTCCTTCATCCCTCCCTCCCTCCCTTTCTTTCTTTCTTTCTTTCTTTTTTTCTTACTTTCTCCCTCCCTCCCTTCCTTTCTTCCTTCCTTCCTAGAATTGAAACCAGGGGTGTCTTACCACTGAGCTATGTTCCTACATTTATCTATCTATCCATCTCTCTATCTATGTATCCCTCTCTCTCTCTCTCTCTATCTATTTGAGCCTAGCCTTGAACTTGTGATCCTTCTGCCTCAACCTCCCCAGTTGGTGGGATTATAGGCTTTTTAATGCATGTTATCATATTGTCCTCCAGAGAGGCTTACTGGCCACTGTACCCAGCTTCCCGTTCATTTTTAAAGTCTCCTTTGGTTCTTTATGAGGTTTCTAAGTTCATCAGGGTGCCTAAATTGTCTTGGAAACCAACCTAATTCAAGGAATTGAGCTGCCCAATTTCTATAGCAGCATGGGGCTCTGTGGGTCATCCTGTCCTGTACATCTGTGCCTCCCATGACCCCAAGGGAGACAGGAAGACCTTTGAAGGGCTCAGTAGGCTGAGAAATATTTTCGTGCTTCCTTGGAACTTTATTAGAAGACAAACCTGTATCTGCATAATGGGGCTTTTATATAAAATGGGTGTTCCCTTTTTTGAGGGGGGGTGATAGGTTTTTAATGATGTAGACAGAGCAAAAACAGGTGAAAAGCGTAATCAAACAGGAAAATATCTATTATCAGGTGAAAAGTTTCCATTTGGAAAAAATATGTAGCTGGTGTTGTAGCTCAGTTGTAGAACATATGTGAGTCTGGGTTCCATGCCCAGCACAGAAAAAGGAAAAAAAAATAGTTTGAGTCCTTAAAAAAAAATCACATATGCATGTTTGGAACAGTAGGTAACAAATGGAATGTCCATTCTGTTGCAAATTCTGGTCCTGCCCAGTGTTTAAAGAAATAAAAGTATTTTTGCCTCCTCCTCCTTCTCCTGGGAGGCTGAGATAGTTTATTTATATGGCTCTCACCTTAGGTGAGAGCTCTAAATTAAACACTTATCGTGTTATCAGTTAATGTACAGGAAACCCATCCAGCAAGGGGAGTGAGCAGGCTCTAAAACCAGGTGTAATTGAATTCATATAAAAGGGGTTAACAAGGTGACATTCATGTCCGGGACCCCTGGGAGCTTTTCCTTGAACTGGTTCACATAGTAAAAGCCTTACATTCTTTTCTGAAGGACAGTTGAGATAATTGTAATCATAATGGAGACTATATGCCATGGAAGTCTTGAAAAGAACGAGAGAGGGAGTTGGCGTGGTGAAGGATAGGTAACAGGCCAACTGGGAGCTCGCCTAGCCTCTTGTCTGGATGCACAGTCTCCCCTCACCGAGACTCACGATAACTACGAAAAGTGAAGCGAGGCTCTATGAGAGGCCGTGGATGTTAAGCTTGTTAACATTTCCATTATGTCTAAAAGCAGAAAACGGAACAAATAAAGCAGGTTGGATTTTTTTCCCCCAGTATAATGTATGCCAGGGTGTCACAAGAACTCATTGTCTGCAATGAATACAAAAATATGGGCCATTCAAGCTGAACAATGAGAATGTCGGTGATTCTCTAAAAGCGTCTCATTCGCATTAAGTTCATCTGGCATGGTTTTACCCTGATTTCCTCCCCCCCCCTCCTTCTCCGCCCCAATAAGGCTGTTTCTTGAATAATATGATCTTGAAAGTTTAAGCTGAATGTAGAAGAGCTGCCTCTTTCTCTTGCCACTTACTCTGTTTCTGAAATGCAAGAAATGCAGAGTAAAATAAAACCAGAACCCATGGCACTTGTTTTGCCTGCTGCCTTGGCTCTCAGGTCAAATGCTGTTGTGATTTTGATGCAAATATCCTAATAATTTGCACAGGAAGCGGATGCAGGAATCCTAGTGGTGTGTGTGTGTGTGTGCTCAATGTACTGTTAGGCATCCTTTTTTTTTTTTTTTTCAAAGGAGGACTTGTTCTGCGGCTCCGGCGTTGGTCCAGCTCCAGCGGCAGGCTCTCTCCTGAGCCTGGGGACATGCTGGGCCACCGAGGAAGGTGGTCCAGGAGGCAGACTGTACACTCCAAGGAGAGGCTGGGTGGTCTTTTCTGTCTCCTCCAGGTCTCTTGCTCTTTCAAGAAGAACCTTTTGGGAATGAGGCCTTCAAGACTCTGAAGTGATTTCGACCTTGAGCTAACATTTTTTGGAGCAAATGAACTTGCTGAAAGGATGGCAATGTGGAATGTTTGGCTCTCTCCAGGATTACAGGAGTGGGCTTAGGAGACGTAGAATAAGAGGAGACAACAGTTGAGTTTTTGTGAGCCTTGGCCATGTTCCTATCTTGCCCTCTTGGGAGATGACTGACAATTCAGAATCCTATTGATTGTAGATATGTGTCTCTGGATCACTCACCCCTGGCCCTTGCAGCCCAAAGTTTGCACAAATCAAGATGGCTTTTGGCAATAGGCATAGGACATAAAGCCACACAAAGGTCATTCATCTGCTTCAAAGAGTCAGAACCTCATCCCATACACAGATGTTCACAAAACATAGTGTTTTCAACCCAAAAAAGGAAGCTGTTTTTTCTTGGTTCAATATGAAGTTTTTTTGGACTTCCAGGTCCTTGTTTTCTTAGCTGTATTCCTTTCCTTTTCTTACTTATTCTTCTGACTCTTGATTCGTGAAATATGGCAACATCCCCAATTGTCCTTAATCCTCTTTCCTTTCCTCCTGTGAAGATGACCCCCACCGCTTTTCTCAGGCCTCCCACTTAGTGTGCAAGATGCGCTGAAGGCTGGAAAGTTCTGGAGGCTGATGCAGTTCTGAAACTATTGCAGACACCTGGGTGTGCAGGAAAGGAGTAAGGGGATTGGAAGGGGAATATGGTAGTGTCTCCCCTCCCCTCCCCAGACTATGCTCTATTTTACTATCGACATCTATGAGATCAATTATTTTAACCTCCAAATGTGAATGAGAACAGGTAGCATTGTCTTTCTGTGCTTACCATTTTTAAAAAATATTTATTTTTTAGTTTTTTTTCAGTGGACACAACATCTTTGTTTGTATGTGGTGCTGAGGTTGAACTCCGGCCGCACGCATGCCAGGTGAGTGCGCTACCGCTTGAGCCACATCCCCAGCCCCCTCTGTGCTTACCATTTTTAACTTAACATACTATGCTCCTGGCTCATCTATGTTACAAATAACAGAATCTCCATATGTTAAGGGCTTGGTCTCCATAGTCTCATTATTATGAGGGGCTGTGGACCTTCAGGAGGGGGGACCTTGTGAGAGGGCCCTAGGCAACTCCTACTTTCTCCCTCTGCTTCCTGGCTTGAGATGTGACCACTCACTCTGACATGTACTCCCTGACACTACCATCCACTGTGCTCATCAGAGGCAAAAGAAACAGGCCTGCCTGTTTTGGATTTTGAACCTCTGAAACTGTGAGCTTAATACACCTTTTCTCTTTCTAAGTTAGTTGTCTCAAGTATTTTGTGACAGTGATGGAAAGCTTACTAATATAGCAAGTAAGGATTGAAGCCCAGAGGCTTGAAAACCAGGTTGGATTTGGGGTAGGAGATGATGGAAAGACAGAAGTCAAAGCAGGGCCATGAGGAGGTACTCAGAAAAAAATGGAAAATGCTTCTCTAAAGCCCTACTTGTTTCTCTTCCTTCCCTCACAGAGCCCTTCCTGGCTCTCCCAATGTCAGTGAGAAGCAGAACACAGTAAGTCTCTCATTCCAACAAGACCCCAGGGGCCTGGCCCTTGGCTCCCTTCTGTTTTCTCCTTCACCATCCTCCCAGGTCCTCCAGTTGAATCCATCCCAGTTCTTCCTTTCTTCTAGAACTTGGCTTGTCCTGGTACCTGCTGCCTTAACCTCACTGACATCTACACCCTTCTGAGTCCCTGTCAGTCACCACCTCCTTCCTAGCACCTCTTCTTATGCCCCACAGAATGTCATGTCTTCCTTTTCCCAGTCAGATATGAGGATTTTCTGCCTGTATTCCTTCGGTCCCCCCTGCCCTGCCCTGCCCCCCACTTTCTCTCTCTCTCTTTTGGGCACTGCCTTTGTCTTTCCATGTTCCCTCTAGGATGGCCCCAACATTTTTAAAGTTGTTATTATCATTTAAAATTATTTTTAAAAATTTTAATTGATCCATAGTGATCGTCCATCTTTATAGGACACAGTATGATAATGTGATACATGTTGTATTAGTCAGCTTTTGTCATTGTGAACAGAATATCTAACAACTTTAACCCAGGCCCCTCTGAAACAATCAGCACAATAAACTTTTCTGACAAGTTTGTGGGCTGATTGTTTCAGAGGCCTGAGTCCACGGTTGGCCTATTCCATTGCTCTGGGCCATGATATGATGTGGGGCGTTATCATGGAACGGCATAGTGGAGCCTACGTACCTGTCATGGCAGCCAGGAGGCAGAGAGAGAGGGAGGAACCAGGGACAAGACCAATTCCTCAGGGCCACACCCCTCTGTAACCTACCTACTTCCTCCGGCCAAGCCCACTTGCCTCCAGTTACCACCCAGTGTTGCAATTCAAATTATTGATCCTCAAATGCATTACTACACCAATTAGGTTAACAGCTCTCATAAACCAATATTTTTACCTCTGAATGTTGCTTCAGTGCCTAACACATGAGTTTTTTCTTGGGGGACATTCCAGAGTCAAAACATAACATGTACACAATGAATAGTGACTAAATCAGGGTAATTAGCATGTCCATCAATCATTTATCATTTCTTTCTGGTGAGAACATCCAAAATCCTCTCTTTCAGCTGTTTTGAAATAACTGAAACTATAGACACCTTACAGTGTTTTAAGACATTGGTTTATTTCTTCTATTTTAGTACTTGATATTCAACCCTTCTGAACCCCCCTTCCTACCCTTCCCAGACTATGTGCTGTTCTACTGTCGACATCTATGAGATCAATTTTTTTTAACTTCCAAATGTGAATGAGAACAGGTGGCATTGTCTTTCTGTGCCTACCATTTTTAACTTAACATACTATGCTCCAGGCTCATCTTTGTTACAAATGACAGAATCTCCTTCTTTGTAAAGGTGAGTAGTTTTTAGTGTGTTTATTCACCACATTTTCTTTAACCATTCATCTGTGGACGGACCTTAGGCTCATTCCATATATTGGCTATTGTGAATAGTACTGCAATAAACATGGAAGTGCAGATGTCTCTTCAACATGCTAATTTCCTTTCCTTTTGTTAAATACTCAGTAGTGGGGAAGCTGGATCATATGGTAGTTCTATCTTTAGTTTTGTGAGATTTGTACTGTTTTCCCCAATGGATGTACTAATTACATGCCAACCAACAATGTATTAAGTTCTTCTTAGGAACTTAGGATACCACAAACATTTTGATGTCATCTTCATATCTGTGCTCAGTGCCTCTTAGACCTGAAGATCATGGGCATGTCATTTGAAGGTGTTGAGCTGAGTCACCATTTTACTCTAAAGTGATAGCATTACATCATGCCTCTGGATGATGCACTCTTGGTAAGCACCAGATTGTCTCACTGAAGGAATGCAGTGGGAATCCACAGTCAACTGTTTTTTCAAGTGCACAAGACTTACAGCAGGTATGAACCCAGTCTGCAAACTGTGTGTAAAAATAGATTTTTTTTAATAATTTGTTTGTATTTGGGTCTCTTATTTCACTGGCTGTAGCTTCATTTTATAGCCTTGAGGAATTCCTGCTTTTCCAAGATTTACTCCTAAGATTTTTCCAAGATTTACTCCTAAAATCAGGGCTCCTAGGATACTGAAGCTGGTGTGGGGTATTATGCTGGTGTTAGCATTGCCTCCTGCCTGCCTGGAATCCCTGCAGGGTCACTGATCCAAGAGAGTAATGCTTCACCACTGTTCCTCTAGGCTCTATGAGGACAGCTAGGCTCATTCTTCCAACTTCTTTCAGCACATGGTCATAGCTACTGTGTGCAGCCATCCCAGACCTCGCTCTGCTTCCAGCTGCTCATGGCTCACAGACGTGGGGAACACTCTGCTGGGGCTGTTTCAAGAGCATTCATTGGCTTTACTTATCAATGAGGTATCACTGCTTCCTGGGGACTCCCGGGGAGTGGGGCATATCCTTCTTCTGCTACAGTATCCCCAAAGCTTTCTGAGGTTGTGTTGTTCCCATCTCACAGGGTAGGGCTCAGGGCACCTTTATGGGGGCCACCTGGGAGTCTAAACTCTTCTCAGTCTCTGCTGCTTCTCCTTTCTCTGTTCAGAGGGTCTGTAGTATAGCACATCCTTGTGGGTCATTCCACAATCTGTTGTCATTGCCAGACCTGGAGGGCCAAACTTTAACTCAAAAGCCAGGAAAATCTTCCTTCCTCTGCTGGCACTAAAATGCTGAGACAGTCGTCACAGATTGGATCAGATGTTCAGAAAAGAATAGTTGTAAGAGGTAGGGAAGAGAGAGAGGAGATGTCAACCATGCAAAAAGACCTGCTGTGTCAGTATATATATATATCTCATGACTTCTGCTTATTCATGTAGCCATCAGAGGAGGCTGTGCAGCTCAAAAATATTTTGGAAATTGCATTTTATGAATTGTTTTCAGAGCAAGTTCAGGAATTTATCTCTCTTTCTTTTTAAAATTTTTCCCTCTATTTATTTTTCTTTCTTTTTATTTATATACGACAGCAGAATGTATTACAATTCTTATTATACATATAGAGCACAGTTTTTCATATCTCGTGTTGTATACATAGTATATTCACATCAATTCGTGTCTTCATACCTGTACTTTGGATAATAATCATCATCACATTCCACCATCATTAATAACCCCATGGCCCTCCCTTCCCCTCCAACCCCTCTGCCCTATCTAGAGTTTGTCTATTCCTCCCTGCTCCAGCTCCTGTCCCACTATGAATCACCTTCTTATATATTAAAAAAAATTGTTTTTTTGGGATTGGCTAACTTAGCATTATCTTCTCTAATTCATCCATTTCTTTCTTTCTTTCTTTCTTTCTTTCTTTCTTTCTTTCTCTGACACACACACACACACACACATACACACACACACACACACACACACACATACACACACACACCCCATTCTTATTAATTTTTACTGCTTTGACTCCCAAATTTTAGTCTGTGTTAGAATCATGTGGATCATTGTGAAAAGGAAGTTCCTAAGCAAATGTCTGGGCAGTTTCATTCAACAGGACTGGGGTGTGGGACCTCTCACATCTCCTCTTTTCCATGATAGATTGTAAGGTGTCAGTGAACACTAGCTTTTAGTAGTAATTTTAGCAGAAATTACAGCATTTTTTAAATAAAAACCTTTTATCTTGAAGTCATTTTAGATTTATAGAGGGGTCACAAGAATAGTGCACGATATTCTGATTATGCTGGATCCAGTTTACCCAATGTTAACATTTTATATAATCACAGTATAATGATCAAAACCAGGGACTCCATGTGGATGCAGTGCTATTTGTCAAACTCCAGGCTTTATTTGGATTTCACAACTTTTCTGCTAAAGTCATTTTTCTCTTCGGGCATAGAATCCAGGATCCTGCCTTCCACTGAGGTCCTGTTTCTGTATTCCCTCCCATCTGAGTCAGTCCCTCAGTCTTTTCTTGTCTTTCACAACCTTGACAGTTTTGATGAGTACTGGGCAATTGTTGGTAGAATGGCCCTCAATTTGGGTCAGTCTGCACATTTGCTTTGTGTCAGTGCCCAGAAGATGCTGATACAGGGAGTCCTCAGCCCTTGTTTAGGAAACAACGCTTAAACCTGGTTTGAGACCCAGCTATTTCCAGAACAATTGAAAACATCAAAATCCCATATACCCAAACCCCGAATCAAATCCATTCTCCAAATTCAGGAGCTCCTCACCACCGGAGATACTCAAAAACATGAGTCCTAAGCCACTAAAGTGACTATTTACAGAGAGACACTCTTTAAAAAGTTGATGGAATGGCTGCCTTCCTAGCAGGTGGGAGGAGCTGAGAGCTTGCCTACTTCTCCCTCTCTTCATTTTACCAAGGAGAAAACAGAGGCCCATTTTGGTGTCATGATTTGCTCGTGGTCTCAGAACTGGTGGTTGGAAGAACCCAAAGTAGAAGAAAGCAGGTTTCCTAACTTATAGTCTTGCTTTCCCCTCTGCCTTTGGATTGTTGTTGATAAATAATCTTTTGAATGATTGGCACATCATATTCAGTGGGAGTGAAAAACTTCTACGCCTGCTAGGGTTGGCCAGAGGACACAAGTGGGGCTGAGGAATAGGGCTCCTCATGGGACAATGGTTGAGTACATGCTTTTGTGCTGGCTGGTGTCGTCCCCCAGTGACCACTTCTGATTTTAGTCACACTTGTCCTGCTCCATTCAGTCCTTGCTGGACTGTGGCGGTGCCTTTCTTTTGGAAGCAGGTTGTAGCTATGGAGCTCTTCCAGGTGTGGAGAGCTACTCTCAAACAGAGTCACCTGAGCAGGTAAGGGAAGCAGCTTGTTCTATGAGGGACAATGGGGAAACTGGTTCCACAGAGTTTCTCAGGGCCTGCCTGAGGACTGAGTCCCAGGTCTGGATAAACTGAATTATTAACAGACCCCTTACTCACTCTCCTCATCCTCTTGCTCCGGCTTCTTGGGATGCCAACAGGTAAACTGCCTGCCTTCAAGTCCTGATTTCAGGAGCTGCTTTGGGGGAACCCAAGTTAAGCAAGGTTATCGACCTCCTTTTGCTTCTAGGCTCAGATCTATTCCACTCAGCTAAATTAGTGGCTGTGTAGAAAAGTGTTCCCAGGGGGACCAGGGTTATTTTTTGGTGGGGGCTGGGACGGGGGGAGAAGAAGGTCAAATTTATTGAGGCATATTTGTGTAGAATATAATTCATTTTTTTTAGTGTGCAGTTCTATGAGTTTTTGGCAAACACAGTGGTTAGGTAACCACCGCCAAAATCAAAATACAGAGAGCAATTCTGTCACTGCCCCTGACTCTCAAATTGCCTCACCTTCATTTCAAGTAAACCCCTTCCCTCCCCAACCCCTTGGTGACCATTGATCTGCAGTTTAGACTTTTCCAGTATGTCACAGACACTTTGTTTTCTTGGTTTTGAGGAATCTGAGGTTCACCCATGTTGTTCTGGACAGTGGTCTTTTTTACTGCTCAGTAATTGGGACAGTTAATTTTAGTTGTCAGCTTGACTGGATTAAGAAAAACCTTGAAAACTAGTAAAGCATTATTTTTGGGTGTCCATTATTTCTGTGTGTGCAGGTGTTCCCAAGAAGGATTAGCCTGTGGGTCTGAGTGGACGAGGTGGAGAAGATCCATCCTCAGTGAGGACAGGCAACATATCAGCCCAGGGCCAGAGAGATCAAATAGAGGCATAGGCTGGTGTGACCCTCTGCTGAGCTGGGATACACTCCTGAGCTGGAATAATGAAATCCAGACTCCCCAGCCTTTGGACTCCAGGGCTTACACCAGGGTCCTTTGGTGTCCTAAGGCATTTGGCTTTGGACAGAGAGTTACACTATCAGTTTCTCTGGGTTCACAGGCCTTCACAGTTGCCCTGACCCATGCTGTGAATGTGCCATCATCTCTGTCTTGTAGATGGTTATTATGAGACTTCTCAGCCTCCATAATTACTTGAGCCAGTTCCCCTAATGAATTTTTTTCTCATATGTCTGTATGTCCTGTTGGTTCTATCTTGCTGAAGAACCCTGGATACAGTAGTTTTTCATGGTATACATGGATCAGTGGGCTTCTCCATTGATGTGTTAAAGAATATTTGCGTTAATTCCAGGTGATTATGAATAAAGCTGCCATAAATGTTTGTGTGGTCTGTTTTTGTGTGAGCATAATATTTGTTTCTCTAAGGAACAAAGCAAGGAAAGGAGAACCTACAGCAAGTTCATGTTTAGTTTTGTAGAGAACTGCCATGTTGCATATGTCTGAGAGTACTAATTCATCTGTGTGCTTGCCAGCACTCACCATTTTTAACTTTGATGTAGTTATTCCAAAAGGTAGCCAACTGGTATCTGGTCATGGTTTTAATTTGCATTTCCCTCACTAGTGATGTGGAGCATCTTTGTTAGGACTTATTAGCTTTATTGTTTATCATCATCATCATCATCATCATCATCACTATTCTATGGTCAAGTTGCCCATTGCTTTTGGCCCTGTAGTAACATCAATGTGGGCCCATGTGGTGGAAGGAGATGCTCACCTCATGGTGGCCAGGAAGTGAAACAGAGAAGGTGCTAAAGTCTCCAAATACCTTTCAAGGGCACATCCCCCAGTGACCTAACTTCCTCACACTAAGCTCCACCTCTTAAAGGTTCTACCACCTCCCAATGGTACCACAAACTGGCAAGACTTCAACACATGAAATTTTTGAAATTTTTGGGGAACACTAATCCGAACCATAGTAATGTACTTTAGTAAAGTGCCTTTTTTTTTTTTTAAAGAGAGAGTGAGAGAGGAGAGAGAATTTTTTTTTAATATTTATTTTTTAGTTCTCGGCAGACACAACATCTTTGTTGGTATGTGGTGCTGAGGATCGAACCCGGGCCGCACGCATGCCAGGCGAGCGCGCTACCAGTTGAGCCACATCCCCAGCCCAGTAAAGTGCCTTTTTAAAGCTGTTTCCTATTTTTACAAATTGGTGTTTGTATTTGAAAGGAAAGCGAGGAACTGGGAGATGGGTGAGCGAGAAATGAAAGACGGAGACCAGGCAGAGATACACACAAGAGTTTATTTGTCAGAGCTGACATATAAATAATAAAGACACATCTCTCCATAGATGGAGAGAGGCAATACAGACCTGGGGTTGGAGACTTTTATGGGGGTAGCTCAGGGATTATAGCCCGGTGGGTCCTAACCTGGGTGGGTTTAAGGGTTAAGGGTGGGGTTGGTATAAGGGAGTGCTGATAAGCCCTCGGGCAGGAAAGAATTCAAGCAGTAAAGTGTTGGGTTGGTATGAGGGAATAGTGAGCCTTTTCCAGAAAGATCCTTGTGTGGGAAAATGCTGGCTGTCACTTAAGATGGCAGCCCAGATGCTAAGCAAGGACTTTATAGGGTTGAATTTTGGATTTTTCAAGAGACTCCAGAATTTTAAATTTTTACATGGAATTTTCTGATTTTTTGAAATAGGAACCAGTTTAAGATATTTAGAGAGATTATATGATTTCTCCAGGACAATATTACTGGATTTTCAATCCTAAATCTTCCGAATCCATATCTAATATGCTTGCCACTCCACCAGAGACACTCAAATAAACAAATATGGAACACAGCATGGAACAAAAAGGTCCCCATTGTGACCCCATTGTGTAAATTCTGCTTTATTGTCATCCTGAGTATCCCAGAGAGATCTGGAGGAGACATTTTTACTGTTGTTGGAATCATCCAGTCATGTCATCCACACTCGGAAACAGACTGTGGTGGAATCCATGAACACAAAAATTAGGATGGTGGTTGTCAGGGGCTGGGGAGAGGGAAATGGGGAGTTGTTTAATGGATGCAAAATTTCAGCTATGCTCAGGAGTTCTGGAGTTGAGTGGTGGAAGTGGCTGCACCATGTGCGTGTACTCAGTGCCATGAACTGAACACTGCAGCATGGCTAAGCTCCAAGTGAGATTTACTACATTTATGAAAAGTCCAAAATAACATCAACAACGAAGAGAAACAGACCCCAAAGCAACAGAACACTGCATATCCATTGCTTTCATATCATTTATGCCACATAGGAAATGTTTTTTGATGCAAGAGCATCAGTATGCCATCCCTACTGTGGGCATGTGAACCCTGGCTGGAGACAGCACTTTGAATTTTATTCTGTCTTCCCAGTGACTAAAATTACTTTATAGATTTTATACCCATGAAACATTTTGCATTTGGAACCAGGGATATGCAGGAGATGTGCCAGAATGTAATTGTTTATTAAATGCAAGTCTGCTGTCTTGTGAATATCCGAGAATCCCACCTAGACATAGTTAGAAAAATATTTGAACCCCTAAGGAAGGAGTCTCAACAAAGCACTCCATTCACCTATTCAATAGGAAGGTGGGTCCAGTGGTGGCGACAATGATTTTCAATGTAGGCCAAGGTCATTGTGAGCAGATGCATCAGATTCACCAGGGCCTGTGGCCCATGGCGGAGTGGGGTTCAAGCACTCTGAGGGGCCCCGCCTGAAATCCACTGTCTCATTATTAAGGAAGCCACGTGTGTCCCTGGTCCTTCTTAAGAATCTGTATTCAAGGTCATTATGGATGCTCTGTGATTGTGAAGGCCCTTTCAGGCCCACCCTTGTCATGTGACAGCCAGGAAGCCACAGGGTCTCAGTGCTCAAGGTGAGCTGGGTTTGTGTAGCAGCAATGACTGTCCTTCACTGAGAAATGTTCAAATCCTTGGGGCCAAAAGCTATTTCTAATGAGAAAGTCCCAAAGTCATCTGGGTGAACCATCCTGGAAGAGAGGACCCTTTCATTTCCAAATAATGAGGGCTAAGTGGTCAGAGTAGGCATGCAAACTCTGTCTCTAAGCAAAACAAACAAACAAACAAACACCCCACAATTTTATCATTTATCCCCCTGTCGGTATTCCCAGTCACTGGGGGACTCTGGAATTGTTTGGGGGTGGGACTAATTTCTCTGGGGTTGGATAGAACTCCTAGAGGGTGTGGTGCTACAGGATGGCACTTCTTCAAATTCATTCATTCTTGTACCACTCTCTAAATTTCTGCTGACTTTACAAATCACTCATATTTACTTGGCATTTTTACTAAATTGATTTTAAGCCCAATTTTTATTTATTTAATCTCAACCAGTTGTCCTTAAATTTGTGTGGGTATCAGAATCACCTGGAGGTCTTTCTAGAAGACAGATTGCTGGGTCCCATCCCTGAGGTCAGTAGGTTTGAAGAGGGGCTGAGAAGTTAGTTGCATCTCTCTCAATTTCTTAGGTCATGTCAATGCTGCTATTGGGTGGGGTGGTAGTGGTGGTGGTGGTGGGTGAGGGAGAGGGTCACATTTTGATAACTACTGTCCTGAACAATAGTATCCTAGAAATCATGGCTTTGATATGACTTTTTGAAAAGTACGTGTAATTTTTCTTTTTATTTCAGTTAGAAAAACTGAAAAAAAGGTAATAAGGCCCTTTTCAAGCAGAAGCAAGCCCATCTCCCTGCAGCAGATATAGAGACTTGGTCAGCTCACTGGATGTCTGTCATTACCCTCTGGTATTCCTGTATTTATTTGCTGAGCTCCCAGTTGGCTTGGCTGTGTGCACAACTCAGGGAAAGTCTTTGCCCACTTTGGGTTACTCCCACCTCCTCATCTCCCCCATATAAACCAGAAGGGACAGGACTAAATGAAAGTTCTGCTGCACAGTTCTGGTGTCTTTTTGAAGATGGGGGGCCTGATGGAAGCCACATGTGGGAGGAAAGCTGGGTTCTTCTCTCTCTCTCTGGGTAGGGAGGCTCTCTCACATTCCTTTTGGTCAGTGCTCTCTGAGCTGCACACAACAAAGCCCTCCTCAAACTGGTTTAAGTTAAAAAGAGAATTTATTGGCTCATGAAACTGAAAAATTTAGGTTTTGATTTAGGCGTGGCTGGATCTAGGAATAGAAGGGTGTCATTACACTTCGACTCTGCCTGCTTCATCTTCTAGCAGGTTCTTCCCATGCAAAGGTAAGGTACTCAGTTCCAGGCTTATATCTTGCTAGATTTTCACCTCTTCCCAAGGGCTCCAGTGAAAGTCCCAGCCCTAACTCTCTCTGGACTATATCAAGTGGTATATGCATTTGTTAAACCAATCAGGGAGGAGCTGGGGTTTAGATCCTGTTAATGGGGAAGACTTGGGTCTTTTTTCTGTTCCTGGTTGGGTGAGATTTACTTATACCTAATGGCCTAAGAGTTGAGGTGATGGCTTCCCCAAAAGCATTAGGAGATGTTACCTGAGGAGAAATGAATGGATTGTGGGAAGGAAAAAACCCATAGAGGTCCCCTCAGGTTCATCCACTTCTGTGGTACCCGGAGGATCTTGACACCATCAGCATCACAAAGCAGCTTGTTAGAAATGCATATTCAGAGCCCAGCTGCAAAGTAAATACCACACTGCAAACTATTTATTACTGCAAAGGGTTCCTACTGATGTAAACCAGTGGAATGCAACCTTGACTTCAATTAGAGTCACCTAATTTTTATTGGTATATTATAATTATACATAATAGCAGAAATCATTGTGACATATTCATACACGAACATTACAAAACTTGGTCAATTTTATTACCTGGGGAGCTGGTAAGCCACCTGGATCCCATTCCCAACTGATTTCATCAGGTTAAAGGAGGAGATGAGGGGCCATTGTCAATGTTAATTTGTATCCCCAACTGTCTCCAATGGATGGCATTCTGGATTAAAATAGCCAGCGAGCTAAAACTTGTCCTCTGTGACTTCAAACTTGTCAAGTCACACAGACAAGGGTGTGGACACTGTTTCTGCTGGCCATTTGTTAAAGAAGTGAGTTGGTGGGTGATAACTTGAGTCAAAGTGATTGTGGCTTTATAGCTTTTCTAATACATACTAAGACAAGTATAGATCTGTTTTTAGAAACCAGCTAAAATGATTGTGTGTGCCACTGAGTACCCCTCGTGTAGTGGCAAGAACACGGGATTTGGATCCAGGACACTCAGGATTGAAAACCCAGTTCTGTGTTACCTTGGAGAAGCCATGGAATCTAAGCCTGTTTCCTTATTTGTATGATGAGAAAGGGCTCCAACTTTTCACCTTTAAATCCCAAACAGATAGGTGATAGCTATAAGGAGGGGTTTATCACAATAATTTATTGAGTAATTACTGTGTATGGGTACTAGTTTCTGAGTGTACAAAGATGTGTAAACCCCTGCCTTATTTGGGGATACACGGAAGAAGGTTGTGAGATGAGGATTCAAGTCCAAGTGGTTTAGTTAGCAGGTGCTGCTAGGCAGCATGAGCAAGGGAGTGGGGAGTTGAACAGGAAAGGGGACAGTCACAGAGGCTGTTTTGGAACAGGCCACTGCTGGAGTAACCAGAAATCATCTTCTCTCGAAAGATCTGGGGGTCAGTGGAAGTTGGTGTCATTCCTTCCTAGGGGCAGGGAGCTGGATTGTTTAATGGCCAAATCCCATCATCGTGGGTTGAAGACTTTCTTGGGTTTTAGCTCTCTGGCCCTTCTGGCCCACCCTGCAGCTCTCATGACTCAGGACAGAGGATGTATGAGCAGGACCAAGTGTCAGAAAGATGGGGTTTTCATCTTCCAAGGCCTTTGGTCTAACGAAGTATTTCCAGGGGCTGAGAATCAAAAATAGACAGAGCTCCAGGCTCTGTCCGAGGTTTCCAGCCAGCTGCGCTTCACCATGTGATCTGTTGGACTCTGACCTCCTGTTCTCACACTGAGGCATTTTAGCCGAGGTCAGTGTTTATATAAGTTACTTCCCCTTGAGTGCATCAGAGCAAAACACTACCCTTAAGCAAACACAGACCTTGCCCCATGGGGTCTAGGATGGCACCTGCAGGAGACACTGACATTCAGGAGTGCCATGTAGGGGGCTCTCTGCCCTGTGCGGAGGCTTCTGTAGAACCTGAAGTGCTAAGAGTGGGCAAGGGGGCAGAGCGGTCCCTGGGTAAGGACATGTGTCTGGCTTGTACTGCGTGGCGTGAAGTCTTAAACTCTCTCTACTGCAGTCCTCACTGGTGAAATGGGAGGGGATTTACCCTGGTGGACCATCTGCCTTCAAATGGATCTGCTCTATCGTGTGAAATCTATAGGACACAATTACAGGCGATCACCAGGTGACCATCATAAGTAGTCAGATTTTAACTTTTTTTCTCTAGTTCTAAAACAAACAGTTAAAACTTAAGACTACATTTTGATTTAAAGACATTATTCAAATTTGGTACAATATTTCAGATTCACACTCAATTTTGCACTTCCTGAACTAAAAGAATTCACCTCACAGTTTGCCTTCTATTTCATGGTTTTGAATTTTAAACACAAACAAAAACCCCAAGTGGTCACATAGAATGAAAGAACTGAAATAACTCAAGTTTTGCTTCTCTGCCTCTATAAGCACTGTGGCATCATTGCTTATTTGAAATCTACCATTGATGTGTAAATATGTGGTGGCCCAGGGGTTGGAGACTTTGTGGTTTTGCTTGAAGTAAAACAGAACAGCTGCAGAAACTCATTTTGGGGTTGAATTTAATTAATTTTTTAAAAATTATTTTTATTGGTGCATTATAATTATATATAATAGTGGGATTTATTATGCCATATTTGTATGTGCACATAATATAATTTGGTCATGCTTTAATTTTTATTTTTATGGATGTAATAATTGTACATGTATAGAGTACAATGTGAGGTTTTGATTTCTGTATACGTTGTGTAATGCTCAAATCAAAGTAATTTGCTTATTATCTTAAATGGTTATCATTTCTTTTCGGTAAGAACATTTAAAATCCTCGTTTTTAGCAATTTTTAAGTTTATGATGCATTGTTGTTCACTGTATTACTGCAGCATAATAGATCACTGGAACTTATTCTTCCTATCTGATTACCTGGGTGACCGTTGACCAACCTCTCCCTATATCCCTTGCTCTTCCTTTCCCAGTTCCAGATAATCACTCTTCCACTTGCATTTTCTCTGAGATAAACTTCTTTTAGATTTCATTGTTCCCAGTGGCCAAGAATCAATATCTAGAATCAACCTAAATGCCATCAACAGATGAATGGATAGAGAAAACATGGTGCACATCCATAATGGAACACTGTTTGGCTATAAAAGGATGAAATCCTATCATTTGCATGGGCCTGGAGGACAATATGTAAAGTGAAATAAGACAGGCAGAGAGAGAGAAATGCCACATGTTTTTATTCCTAACTGAGACTCACTTTCATAACATCCTGGATCCACATGGTCAAGAACTGACAGTATAACTGAGGATTCTATTAATTAACTGCTACATAGAATACAAGGTTTACTAAAGATAATCTAATAAAATATGCTAGCTTGATAGCCGGGCAAGGTGATGCACACCTGTAATCCCAGTGACTCAGGAGGCTGAGGCAGGAAGATCACAAATTCAAGGTCAGCCTCTGCAAAGTAGTGAAGCCTTCGGCAACTTAGTGAGATCCTGTCTCAAAATAAAACAACAAGTGTTGGAGATGTGGCTTAGTGGTAAAATGCCCCTGGGTTCAACCCCCAGTACCAAAAAATAATAAAATAAAATAAAATTACTAAAACATTTTAATTTTAGTAATTTTGGACTTTGATAAATGAAAGATTTTTTTTCCAGTGAAGAGTATCTTATATCTGATCTTTTTTAGAATTGTTGGACATGATGATAATAAGAAGCAGATGACTTTTCTTCAGTATTGGTATTGCTAATAGAAGTGGGCCCTCTCCTTGGTATATCACTCAATCACTGGGCTGTCGTGAGCATTAAATGGAATAATCAAGCAAAGCACAGAGCAGAGGCTTGAAGTGAGCTGCCAGTCATTTTTCTAGAAGACACAGAGCCACTTCTATAAGAATCTACATGTATGTTGACAAGGGCTGCCCACAAATCACAAAAATTCTTATATTAACAACAACAACATGAAAATAGTTAAGATACTCCTAAGAGTACTACTGTGGGAGTTGACCCCAAATTATAGTCGGTAAGTATGATAGCACAAAGACAGGCATATTGACCAATGGAACAGAACAGAGTCCACAAAGAGACCACCAACATTTGAAAACTTGGCATAGGACAGATCCCTAGGAAAAGTATAGATTACTCAGTAAGCAGTGCTGAATTGATTGTTTATCCAGGCAGAAAAAATAAATAAATAAAATTAGATCTCTATCTCAAAATCTACTTGAATTTAATTGTAGAAAAATTAGAAAAAATGAACACAGTAAAATGTGAATACTTTTTCCAAAAATGGTAGGATGTATAACCTCAGGTAGGGAAGTTTTTGTTACACAGCACAAAAATAGTGCTAGCCATATGAGAAAAAATTCAATAGAGTAGATTTAAAAAAAAATCTCTGTGTCATTTGTAATCAGTGAAATGCAATTTAGTTGACAAAGAGACACCTGTTTACACTCACTGGAGTGACAGAAATAAAAGATTATGATATAAAGTGTTGGTGAATGTGTAATTTGCTGAGAATAATTGAATTTTGCTGTTGCAAGTACATATTGGTGCAACCACTTTGGAAAATAATTGCATGCTATCTTGGAAAAATGAACTGCATATCCTATGGGCCAGTAAATCCATTCCCAGGATGTGCCCTAAATATATTCTTGCACATTGTGTAAGCAGAGAGGCACAAAAAAATAATGATAGCTGCATCATTCTATAATTGAAAACAGTTTTTAAGTATAAATTATAACACATTTACAAAAAAGTGTGACTACTGTGTAATTATCACAGGTAAATATTGATCATCACCAGCCCTAGAAGACACCTTCATTCTATCTACTGATCCTATATCTCTCCCAACTCCCCAACAACTAGCTGACGATGGTCTCAATTCATTGTAATCTTTTTTTGCTTTGATTTTTGATTTTTGGGGTTTATTAACTAACTATGAATCATATAATTTTCTCTTGTCTGTTTTCGAACTTTCTATAGGTTCAAAACCAGATAGTAAATACTATTTTGCATCAGTTTCTTCTTCTTTTCTTTCTTTTTCTTTTTTTCACTCAACATGATGATTTTGAAATTCGTTCAAATTATTGTGTTATGGCTATAGTCCACTTATTTTTACTGTTTGTGTAGTATTGTCTTGTGTGACTTCACCTGAATTTATTTATCCACTCTATATTCATCTACATTGGCATTGTTCTTGTTTTGGGCTCATGAACATTATATTAAGTTGTATTTCCTTAATCTTACTAATAGGTTGGGAATCTTTCACATGTCTGTTGACTATTTGGATTCCCTTTTGTGAAGTGCATATTCAGGGTTTTGGAGGGCCCATTTTTCTATGAGAGTTTTGGCCGTACTTAGTGATTTACAGGCATTCTTTATGTAGTTAGAGCTGTCGGTTTTATGTGCTCCAAATATTTTCTCCCACTACATCACTTGCCTTTTCACTTTTAATGTCTTTTGATGAACAAAATAATACCTTTCTTCCTTCTCCTCCTTCCCTTTCTTTTCTCTTCTTTCTCCTCCCTCTTCTCACTCTCCTTTTCCTCCTGCTGGGAACTGAACCCAGGGCCTGGTACCTGCTAAGCATTTGTTCTAACACTGATCTGTACGCCTCCAGCCCCTTTTTTATTTAGAAACAGAATCACTCTAAGTTGTCCAGGCTGGCCTCAAATAGGTGATCCTCCTGCCTAAGCCTCCTGAGTAGCTGGGATTATAGGTATGTGTCACCACATCTGGCTTATTTTTAATAATAGTCAAATTTATCAGTTTTTTCCTTTATGCTTAGCATTTAAAATACATCTTATTTAAGACATTTTTATGTTTTTCAGCATTAAGAACATAGTCTTTTATGATACCTTCTAAAAAAATTATTTTTCATCTTTTGGTTTGATTTTTGCATATAACCCATCTGGAGTCAATTGTACATATGGTGTGAGGTTGGGGTCCCATTTCACATTTTTTTCATGTGGATACTATTCACATATATATGTTCTAGCCATATATATTGTAAAGATGATTCTTTCCCCTTTGTCTTTCAGTTTTATCTTTGTCATAAACCAAGTGTCCATATGTGTCAGAGGCTCTTCAAAAACACTATATCCTCTTCTGTCTAATCTAGTTATCTGTCCTCAAATCAATACAAATCACTTTAATTAAAGTAGTATTATTTTAAGTCTTGTCAGTGGGTAGAGCAAATCCACTCTCTTCTTCCTTCTTTGGGAGTATATTTACTATTTTTGGTCCTTTCCATTTCTACAAAAATGTTAGGATCTGCTTGTTAGATCTGTTTTAATATATATATATATATATGAGCTGTTGATAGATCTTTATTTATTTATACGTGGTACTGAGAATGGAACCCAGTGCCTCACACATGCCAGGCAAGTGCACTACCACTGAGCCATAGCCCCAGCCCCTACTTGTTAGATCTTAATTGGAAATTTAATTAGTCTATACAACAATTTAGGGCAGAATTGGTACTTTTACGACACTGAACATTTAAATCCATGAATATCAGGTTGCTCCTTATTTATTTTTCTTTTAAAATTAACTTTTCTTGCATAAAAGTCTTGTTATATTTATTGTTAGGTACTTGGTATTCTTTTCCTCTTCCTTTTAAAAAATTGGTACATTATAGTTATACATAAAATTTGTAATTCATCGTGATGAGTTCATACATGCACATGATCTGCTTTGGGTTTATTTTTGTGTAGAGTGAGAGATAGGGATCTAGTTTCATTTTTCTATGTATGAATATCTGGTTTTCCCAGCACCATTTATTAAAAAGTTTGCCTTTCCTCCAATGCATATTTTTGGTACCATTGTCAATGATTGGGTGACTGTAGATATGTGGGCTTGTCTTTGTGTCTTCTGTATCATTGGTCTTTATGTCTCTTTTTAATGCCAATACCATGCTGTTTGCAACTTTAGCTCTGTAGTATAATTTGAAGTGAGGTGTTGTAATGTCTCCAGACTCACTTTTATTGCTCAGTATTGCTCTGACTATCTGGGTCCTTTATTGTTCCATAAGAACGTCAGACTCTTTTTTTCTACTTCTGTGAAGAATATCATTGGTATTTTGATGGGGATCTCATTGAATCTGTATGTCACTTTTGGTATTCTTCTTGATGCAAATACAACAGGTATCTTTTTCTTTTAATTTTATGTTTGAGATGATTGCTAATAAAATAGAGATGCAATTTATTTTTTGCATATTGATTTTGCAATGAATAACCTTGTGAAACTCTTATAACTTCTATTTTATAAATTCTTTTAGTTTTCTTTTAGTTTTTTAGTTTTCTTAGCATTATCTGCTAAGTAACAATAGTTTTGCTGCTTCCTTTTTAAGTTCTTATGGTTTTAAATATCGTTGTGTCACATAATGATGTTAGCACATGGCTGACAAGCCAACAAGAGACTGCATTTATGACAGTGGGCTCATAAGATTATATTAGCTGATGACATCATAGTCATCTTAGTTTGTGTAAATTCACTTTGTGATTCTCATACATTACCTAATAAGTCCTTTCTCAGGACATATTTCCCTACAGGTCACATGACTATTCATTTTTCTTGCCTTATATATTTGTTAAAACCTCTATAAAGGGAAGAGATTATTATGGGCATCTTTGTCCCCATCTTGATTTCTAAAGGAAAACATTTAATATTTCACTATTAACTTTGATGTTTGCTGAAGGTTTATTGTAGGTACCTTTATCATATTAATAAGTCCCTTTCTTTTTCTAATTTGTTGATTGTGTTTATTTTGAACCATGAATGCATGTTACATTTTAGCAATTACTTTTTTTTTGCATTTATAAAATAATCACTTTTATTTTTGCTTCTCTCTTTCTTTTACTTTGGTTCTAGGGATCAAAACCATAGCCTTATGCTTGGCACATAAATAAACTACTTGTGTACTTTATATTATTTTTTTAAAATTAGAGCTTTATAGTTATACCTGCTAGTTGGGTTAATCCCAACAAACTCATCCATGTATGGAGTTTGATTTAAGTCCATGATTCCTCTCCCTTTCCCCCTCTTCCTCCCTCCTCTTTCCCATTCTTTTCCTCTACTACACTTGTTTTTGCTTGTATATTAATTTGTATTTGATTGGTTCTTTCTACCTACACATAAAGTTGAAGTTCCCTGTCTTAATTATACATGCACATAACATGGTTTTGTAAGAATTCATTTGCATTACCTTTCCTTACCTATACCTCCTGTCTGCTTCTCAATCTCCTTCGTCTATATTATTGATCTTCCCTTTGTGTTACTCCTATCCTTCCTACCCCCTTTTCCTTTATGTGTCTGTCTTCTGTTTATGAGAGAAGACATTCCACCTCTGGGTTTTGCTTATTTCACTTAGCATGATATTCTCCATTTCCATCCATTTATCAGCAAATGCCATAATTCCATTATTTTTTTAAATGGTTGAATAGAACTCTAATGTGCCTGTGTTTATATATATCTGTATATATACATGTTTATCACAATTTCTTAATCCATTCGTTCTATTGATGGGTATCTGGGTTAATTTCATAATTTAGCTATTGTGAATTGTGCTGCTATCAACACTGAGATGGCTGTGTCACTGTAGTATGCCAATTTTAGATCTTTTGGAAAAATACCAAGGAGTGGATGGGTGGATCATATGCTGGTTCCATCCTAGTTTTTTGAGGAGTCTCCATCCTGTTTTCTAGAATGGTTATACTGATCTGTAGACCCACCAACAATGTACAAGTGTACATTTTCCCCTGCAACCTCACCAGCACTTATTATTGTTGGTATTCTTGATCATTGCCATTCTGACAGCAGTGAGATGAAATCTTAGTGTAGTTTTGATTTGCATTGCCTGATTACTAGAGATGTTGAGCATTTTTCCATGTTTGTTGACCATTTGTATTTCTTTTTTTTAAGAGAGAGGGAGGGAGGGAGGGAGAGAGAGAGAGAGAGAGAGAGAGAGAGAGAGAGAATTTTTTAATATTTATTTTTTAGTTTTCGGTGGACACAACATCTTTATTTTATTTATTTAATTTTAATTTTTATTAGTTGCACAAAACATTACAATGATCTTGACATATCATATATTTGATTCAAATGCGGTATGTAATCTTATTTTTCCACGTGTACAGATTGCAGGATCACATGTGGTGCTGAGGATCTAACCCAGTGCCCGGTGCATGCCAGGCGAGCGTGATACCACTTGAGCCACATCCCCAGCCCCCATTT
This sequence comes from Spermophilus citellus, assembly GCF_964194105.1. Classification (NCBI taxonomy): domain Eukaryota; kingdom Metazoa; phylum Chordata; class Mammalia; order Rodentia; family Sciuridae; genus Spermophilus; species Spermophilus citellus. The sequence goes on from NC_138185.1 coordinate 46,634,347, forward strand.
GTATTTCTTCATTTGAGAAGTTTTTGTTTGGTTCTTTTGTCCAATTATTGATTTTTTAAAAGTTCTTTGTAGTTTCTGTTGGAGGAGGGGCTGGCCAGGTTTTTCCCCGTTATATAGGCTCTGTCTTCACACTTTTAATTGTTTCCTTTGCTGTGCAAAAGCTTTTTAGTTTGATACCATCTCACTTATTGATTCTTTGTGTTATTACTTATGCTTTGGGGGTCTTGTTAAGGAAGTCAGTGCCTATATGATGAAGTGTTGACCCTATGTTTTCACCAAGCAGCTGTAAAGTTTCTGGACTAATTCCTAAGTCTTTGATCCATTTTGATTAGAGTTTTGTGCAGGGTGAGAGAGAGGGATCTAGTTTCATGTTTCTACATATAGCAATCCAGTTTTTCCAGCATCATTTGTTAAAAAGGTTGTCTTTTGTCCAAAATACATTTTGGCACCTTTGTCAAATATCAGATGGCTGTAGGTATGTGGATTTACCTGTGTCTTCTATCCAGTTCCATAGGTCTTCATGTCTATTTTGATGCCAATAGCATGCTGTTTTTGTTGCTATAGCTCTGTAGTATAATTTCAGATCAGGTATTGGTTGCCTCCTGCTTTAATTTTCTTGCTTAGTATTGCTTTGACTATTTTTGATCTCCTATTCTTAAGTCATAAATGAATTTAAGAATTTTTTTTCTAATTCTTTGAAGAATGTCATTGGCATTTTGATGGGGGTTGCTTTGAATCTGTATATTAGTTTTTGTTGTATGGCCATTTTGACAATATTAATTCTGCTTGTCCATGAGCTTTATACTCTTAAGGTGATGAATTACGTTAATTGATTTTTCTAATGCTAAACCAACTCTGAATTCTTGAGATGAACCAAACTTAATAAGGAGGTACCCTTCAATTTTATGTCACTGGATTTAGATAGCTTAGTATTATTTTTTGCTTAGAATTTTTGCATCTACTTTGTGATATTCATCTGTGAATTTATGATATGTATTTTGCATGCATGATATTTTTCTCTAATTTCCCTTATTTTTAGTATGAGTTTTGATATCAAATCTATGTAGTCTTATAAGGTGAGTGGAAGAATATACCCTTTTCCATTTTTCTGAAAGAGATCCTAAAATATTGACATTATTTTTTCATTCATTTTGTGAGGTTTGCACATGTACAATCTCATTGCATTAAAAAGTCCATTCCCCAAATACACTAAAATTTACATAATTACATAAATTTTCAATTTTACAAAATTATAACAATGTTAAATTACATTACAATGATTATAATATTTACAATTGCAAATAGGTAAAAATTACATAGATTATGATTTTACAAAAATTACATAATGAATGGCAGTTACATGACACAATCAAGACAGACTTTGAAGTAAGACTTTCTCCACTATGAATTATTACTCTGCTAATGGGCTATGCAATCCTTTGCCAATCTCTTCACTTCTCTAAATTCTCCACGTCCTTATTAGTCATGTGAGTTTGTTTATTGACCTCTCTACCTCCTGGAGATGCTATGAAAAATAAATGCACAACTATAATGAAACTAATTAGCCTTGAGCTGAGTATGCAATAGGTGTTCCATACATGGTAATGATATTTAGGATCATATGTTAACAGTTCAATTAATCATTCTAGTCTTCCTTCCTTCCTTCCTTCCTTCCTTCCTTCCTTCCTTCCTTCCTTCCTTCCTTCCTTCCTTCCTTCTTTCCTTCCTCACTTAACCACTGAGCCACATCCCCAGTCATTTTAATTTTTATATAGGGTCTCACTAAGTTGCTTGGGGCCTTACTAAATTGCTGAGGCTGGCTTTGAACTTGTGATCCTCCTCAGAGGCCCCAGCGCTCTGAGCTGCTAGGATGACTTGTGTGTGTCCTAGCTTCCAGTATTTATTGAGCACTTATTGTGTACCAGGCAATATGTTGGGTATTAGGAGTACAACAAGAAGCAAAATCAAATGTGGCCTTTATTGTACCTGGAGCAAGGATTCAGAGGCTGTTCCTATAGATTGATGACCTACACCCATCAAAATGAAATTGAAGCTGATGTTTATGGTGTCACCTTTGCAACTTTTTTAAAAAAACTCCATTTTCAGGAGTAAATAAAAGTAACTATTTCTGCTGTGGGGCAATCAGAGCCTAATATTGAGCTCTTTGGAAATCAATAGTCACATAAAAGGGCCATTTTCTTTAGGAAACGAATGAATGAAAATGGCTTGATTTTCCTAACTAGGTTAACTGTTTCCTTTTCTTTCTTCCCTCCCGCCCTCCCTCCCTCTCTTCTTCCCTTCCTTCCTTTCACTGAGGATTGTGCATGTTAGGTAAGTGCTCTGTTGCAGAGCTACATCTCCAGACCTTTTTTATTTTTTATTCTGAGGCAGGGTCTTATTAAACTTCCCAGGTTGCCCTCAAACTTGTGATCCTCCTGCCTCTGCCTCCCATGTTGCTGGGTGACAGGTGTGCGCCACTGTGCCCAGCTCCGGTTGCATTTCTTGACAAGGGTCAAAAGTGTCATACAAAGGACTTTCCATTACCCCCGTCTTCTACAGTTTCCTTCAAACTCCACCAGCTTCTTTGCAGCTGCTGGAAGTTTACTAGTTAACAGGAGCACAGAAGGTTGACAAACCAGAAATTGAATCTAGATGGCCTGAGATCTAATCTTCCCCTACACCAGGTTATCTCTGTCTCTCATGCATCTGAGTTTATGCAACAAATAATTCTCAGATGGCCTGTGACTCCTTTGGTCCTCCTAGAAATTTATGCACCAATGCCTCATTTCCTGTCATGTATGGCTTTGATTCTAGAATTTCAGAATCCACCTGAATCTGAATCTCTGAGGCCCTGGTATCTCTGTTCTATTTCTTAGATGGTTTAGTGAGGATTCAGGGATGATACTTTCCTCTTGGCTTTGGTGTAAGAGACAGGTTAGGAACATGGTGATATACAGCAGGCAGCACAGAATATAGACTTATTTATTTAACTAGTTGTTGACTTGGGTGGGCCAGTCTGTCCATCTATAGGTAGGCAGATGTAAAGATCTATGAACATAGAGGGTGGAGCTATAGCTCTGGATAGATAGATATAAACATATGTATACATACATGGAGTATGTTCAGCAGATAGGCATTAATTCAATATTTCACAAATAACTGAGCGTCTACTATGTGCAATTTATGTTTCTGTGGGTGAAATCAGTTGTTAGTCCTGTTTGCAAAATCTAAAAGAGGAATCTCAAGTTTGACTTTGCAAGAGAAGTTTTAGAAAACCATTTTTTTTCTAAAATTAGCTTTGATCCATCAACAGGACTCTTTTTTTTGTGGCAGGGTGGAAGTATCCATTCACAAGTTACCTGCTAGTCAGGGACTCTGGTGTTGATCTAAACCTCAGGACAGCGGGAGATGGCCATCCTTGGATACGCCTGGAGAAGAGCTGGCATCCTGCCTCCTTTTCCAGTCATCTCTTCTCCCCTGCAGTGTATGGCATTGTGGGGATGTCAGATGCCAATGGATGGAATCAATGCAGAGGAAGTTGGCTTCACTGGAGGATGAATGGCCACCACTGCTTTTGTGCCAAAGGGCCAAGCCTCCCCGGGAGGATGGACAAGGAGAACTGGCTGGAGGAGGGGTGAACTTCTTCATCTTATGAGAGTCCTGGCCAAGTTCAAGACTGGTGCTCTTGTTCAGAAAGATTTAGCTGATGGCGAGAGACCCAGGAGCTTTCTTTTACAGAACTTTAATGATATAAAAGCAGCATGAAGTGCTGCTGATTGGGGATTTATTTGGAGATGAGCTTCTCTAGTGAAGAGTTGCAAGAGTCTTGCAAGTTTTTAGGTCTGGTTCTTAAAAAATGCACTTATTTGGTATGAGAATGAAAAACAGTGACTGAAGAACAAATCTCTTCCATTGGCAAGACTTCTCTGGTAAGTTAAAATAAAATTTCAGGCTGCAATGTAGATGAATTCGTGTTCATGTAAGGATTAGGCTGTGCAAAAAATCTGCAACCTGCAAAAGTCTTACTTGGAGGCCCCTTAAAAATAAGCTCTGTTTTTCTGTGGCACAGGAGGGTGAATATAGTTAACAATGATGCATAGCATATCTCAAAATAGAAGAAAGGATTTTGAATGCGTTCACCACAAAGAAATGATAAAAATTTAAGGTGTTGAACATGTTAATTACCTTGATTTGATTCTTATGCAGTATATACATGAATCAAAATATCACATTGTACCTCATAAATATGTACTGTTCTTATGCACCAATAAAAATATAAATATCTGCATCTGTTTGATGGATCTGGATCATTTATTGTCGGCTGCTAAGATTTCTGCTACAGATGCATGAAAAAGGTGTCCTCAAGATTTCTGTCTGTCCTACTGTGGCCACCAGCATTGAAAGGGGGTGGGGGTGGCATATAGGAATTACAAAGCCACATGGGTAGAGAGAGAATTTTTGCAACTCAAATAGCCTTGTAAACAGTGAAGAGCCTGTGTTATTCTCGAAAAGGAATCTAAAGCTTAAGTTTACAGGAGAAGTATTGAAAAAGTCACTTCTTGTACACCTTTGCCTTCTGATCAATTCCATTTCAAAAGTTTATTTTAAACTAAATTAAACATCAAACACTGAGATGGAACAGAGATATCGGGGCCTCAGAGATTCAGACTCAGGTGGATTCTGAAATTAATATTCTGAAATTCTAGCAAGCTTCCAGGTGATGCCGATGTGATTGCTCTGTACAACAATATTTTGAGTAGCACTGAGGGAGGGGGTGTTAATTTTTAGTTTTTTTTTTTTTTTGTAGAGAATGGTTCTCAGATTTGCCTGCATTAGAATCAACTGGGGAGCTCTAAAAATATCCCAGTTTAGTATCTGCAGCTCAGATAAATTCCAGCAGAATCTCCTGCCCTGGGTCCCAGGCGGTTCACTGTAGCCCAGGTAAGGAACCATTGCTCTAGAAGGAAAGCATTTGGGTTAACTGCAGCTGAAGTGGGTCACCGGAGTCTCTTCTTTTTATTTATTTATTTTTTTGAGATGGGATTTTGTTTCACAGGCTGCCAGGGTCTGGAGCTATCCTCCTGCCTCAGCCTTCAAAGCAGTGGGAACCATAGGCTGGTGCCATGGCATCAGCTCTCAATCATTTCTTAAATGGCAGTATTTTACAATAGTTCCTTTCCTATCTTGAAATGAAATTCCTGAATAGTATAAATTGCTTATAGATGTCATAAAAGTTCCATCCGTAATTTAAAGGACAAATAAAAGGGAAGTTAAAAAAGTGACTTTCTTTAAATTCACACACACACACACACACACACACACACACACACACAATCGTCATGGGTAAATGTTTGAGTAGATTTTCTAGAATATTCAAGAAAGTACCCAGGTGTTTGTTCTGTGGGAATGTGACCAGAGTCCCCAAATCCAGACCAAGTCTGGATCATGGTATCATGATTCAGACCACCACAGTGCCCTGGTTTTCAACACTGGGGAAAAACAGTTGGTAAATTTCTAGATGCGACAAAAGACCTTAACTTACCCTGCATTCCTGCACAATTTAGCTCATACTAAACCAGGCCGTAGCTCTCTGGTTACATGGTAGACAGCGACAGGATTTAGGTTAGGGAAGTATCACAGAGTGTTCATCACCACGCATTTCAGGCTGAATTTAAGGACATTTCAGAAATGTTAGCTTCCTTCTGCATCCCTCAGACGCCAGGATTTCTCACTAGTGTCACTGAGTAACACAAATTTCTCAGGGTGCTCCTTTGGAACCGACTCTTGGAAATTTACTTGTAAGCCAACGTGTTCTACCCTGAGCAGCATCCTGCAGACCACCTCTGGTGGGCGAAAGGGTGTTGGAGGCTTGATAAAGGACTCTCACGCCCATTGTAGCCCCAGAGGCGGGTTCAAGGTGGTGGGGCGAGAAGGACAGTAGGTTTTCCCCACGCCCAACACCAGTAAGTTCGGTTCCCAGTCATGGGGCACTTAAAGAGCCCCTTAAAAGGAGAGGCGAAAAAGCTTCCTTCGCACTATTGCGTTCGCGCCCCCTCCCCGAAGGAGAAATCTGAGAAATATTCAGCAATCTATAGTGCCCTCTAGTGGTGATTTCTTATCATGTCAGGCACCAAGAGTCTAAATTTTTATTGTTTAAAACCCATGCAAGTAAAAGTTCTGTTTGTAAAAAGATTTATACAGTAAAAATCTCAAGCTTTCTTGCATTTCCTTTTCTCGTGCAAATATTATTGCACTACATAGGATGCTCCTGCGCTTTTTCTGTTTACAGATTTTCTATTTATACACACACATATTTTATATGTATTCATTTCTATAGGTGCACATTAGAAATGTTGACATGTAGTGACATATTGTTCATGTGTACATGTCAAAAATGTCTTATATGTATCCATAAAGTGGATATTTTGACCTTTGTATATATATTTATATTTATCAAAGGTAAAAATATTTTAAAAGTTTGTGTAAACCTATATTATATACATTTAATTTATAAAATAAATTTAATTATATAATTATAAAATACAAATTTAATTAAAAACATAAATTTAATTCAACAAGGTATATGATATACTCATATAAAGTTTACATATTTATATTGGTAATATATTTCTATATAGTATATAAAGTCTTAAAATAGGTATGACTTCAAAATATAAAAGGAATCTGATAATGCTGATAATGTTGTCCCGTGTGCATGTAACCTAACTTATTTGATTTACTTACTACTGCTGGACATTTTGATTGTTTTTGTTTATCCCCCATCACCAGAACACCTTGTACATGTTTGTGCCCCGTATGTGAGTTTTTCTATAGAGTAGTTTTGCAAATACTTCTGCAGAATTTTTCCAACTTGTCATTCAAGCCAGAAACTTGAATCTGAAATGTCAAAGCTAATAAAAATAAGAAGTGTTGGAAATCAAGAAATTTTATAAACTTGGAATGGGAGGAAAAGGCTAGATATGAGTGAGGGGTAGAAAGTGGTGGTTTTGTTTATTTTTTTTTTTACCTTTAGTTTTATTCTTGCTCTAGAATTTTTATGTTTTTAATTTGAAAAATAGATAATACTTCTGTCTGGTTCAAAATTAAAAACAACAAAATTGTGTATGTGACAGTCTTTTTCCTTCTACCTTCTATTTTCCAGGCACATAACTCTTGTTCTTCACAGAGTTAACCAAGGTCATTAGTCATTAGTCTTTTCTGGATACTTCCAGAGATTGGATAAGAGATATTCAACCTATACTACCATCATCTCCCAACTCCAACTTTCTCTATTGATCTTGGTGTCAAAGACCTATCAAAATTTGAAGGAAAATTAAGAAAAAACAAAAGTGAAGACCTATTTGATTTCAGCCTGTGGTTGATGGTCAAAAATTCAGGTATCTCAGAACTTTTTCCTTATAAGGAGAGGTGGAATGAGCAGAGGATGGTTAGTTTACTCAGGCTTTCTGTTACTGGGATGGTATATATTCAGGATTTCTCTTTGCACCTAGACAAATATCTAATTGATAAAGCTAAATTTCTTAGCTTGTGAGGTTGTTGAAAGCACAATTGTTACAGATTGAAAACTTTCCTTAGTGACCCCTTGATAAAGTTTGGAAAATGGCATTTAATGAACACAATCTGTCTCTGAAGTGGGCATGATCACTCTTTTAATGATGAGAAAATGAAAGTCCTTGGGAGGCCTGGAATTTAACCTTGGGCTGTGGGGTTTGGGAATCCCATTCTGACCTGGCACCATATGCTTTGCCAATGGAGGGGGGCACTAATTCTCTGTCACATAGCACCTGCATTTCTGGCAGTTTTTGTCACATATTTGCATTGCATTGCCAAGAAGGACTTTAGGGAGGATTGCATTTTTCAGTGATGGCTGCTTTGGTGTCTCCCATGTTGCTTGCTCTTTTTCAATGTGAGCTTTCCACTCCCCATCAAGAGGTGGTATCTAGGCTGGGGTTGTGGCTCAGTGGTAAAGCACTTGCCTTGCATGTGTGAGGCACTGGGTTTGATTCTCAGCACCACATACAAACAAATGAATAAAATAAAAGTCCATCAACAACTAAAAAAATATTAACAAAGAGGTAGTTTCTAATTTTCCTCCCCTTGAATGTGGTGTTATGGTTTAGATCTGAAATGTCCCATAGAGGCCAATATACTGAAGGCTTCGGTACCAGCCTGTGGCACTACTGGGAGGTGGTGGACCTTTAGGAGGTGGGGCCTAGTGGGAGGCACTTAGGTCATTGGGGCTGTGTCCTGAGGGGAAATGGGACTTCAGCCCCTTCCTATCTTTCTCTCTGCTTCCTGTCCTCCATGAGGTGAGCAGTCTTCCTCTACCCCATACTCTCCACCATAATGTTCTGCTTCACTGCATGCTCAAAGCCATAGGGCCAAGCAAACACAAAGTGAAACCTCTGACACCATTCCTCCTTTGGGTTTATTTTTCTCAGGTATTTTGTCACAGTGATGGAAAGCTGATGAACACATCTGGGCTAGTTATAGTGACTGGTTTGTCACCAGTGGAAAGTAGAAGTGATACTCCATGACTTCTGGTGTTAGCCTAAAAGAAGCCCTGACTCTTTTTGATGGTGGTTTAAGAAATGCCTAGAGACCTGCCAAAGCATTATTTTGGGGATATTTTTGAGGGTTTTTCCAGAGGAGGTTGGCATGTGAGTCTGAGTGGGTTGAGGGGGAAAGATCTGCCTACAGTGTGGGACACATGCCATCCGGGAGACTGGGGGCCTAGAAACTGCAAAAACAGAGGTAAAGGGTCTGGTCTCTCTCTTGGAGCTGGGATATATACTTTTCTTCTTGGTTACCAGAACTCCAGGCTCTCTGGTTTTGGATTCCAGGACTTAAACTAGAAACTTTTGGGTTCTTACAACTTGGACTTGGACTGACTCATGCTGGTATCATCCCAAGTTATCCAGCTTGCAGATGGCCTGTGGTGAGACTTCTCAGCTTCCATAATCACATGAGCCAATTTCCCTAAGTAAGTTCCCTCTTACCTTTCTATACATCCATAGCATATTGTTCTGTTCTGTCTTTGGAGGACAGTGTATAGTATAGATTTCTCCTGAATTTCTTGGACCCCTTCATTCTTATCCCTTTACGAGGCTTTCTCTCAGGTCCAACTTCTATGCTGCAGAAGCCCAAGACCTCTGGAGAGACCAGTGTCAGTGCTCTGGAAAGCAGCACCACTGAGCCCTGGCTCTGGGAGTGTTCCACCCATATTCCAGATGTGGAGTGGAGGAGACCACCCAGGACCAAGTGCCCAGCTGTTCTGGGACTCCAGCCCATCGCATCTCCCTAGATGAGGCCCCAGCCATCATGGGTCAGATCCAAGCCATCCCTTTTCTACCCGCTCTGAAGTCTGGATCCTTAGAATCCACTTTGATAGGATTATTGCCTTCTGTCTCTATGTTTGGGGTAGTTTCTTATGCAGCTCTATTTATTGGGCTCCAACTTACAATAAAATGTGTGTTTGGGTGAAATGTAAATTGCATAAATAAATTGTGAAGTAGACGCTGTCATGCCCAGGTTTTAGGTGGTTACGCTTTGACTAAAATCAGAAACACAAACCATTTTGCCTTGAATTATTTGAGGTTTGAATTCCAGAAAGACTTCAAGGAGTATCCATCTAATGAAATCCTATTGTGAATTTTCTTGTAGTGTTGCCTGCCTGCCTTGCTCCTCTCTCCCTCCCTACTTGCCCGTCCTTCCTTCCTTCCTTCTCTGGTGCTCAGAAATGTGGATGGATAGATTGGTACAGGGAGACCAACAGGATTCTGCAAGTCCCTAGTTTAGGCAGATGCAGTGTGCGTGAGGGAGAGCTGCCGGGGTTAGGTTTGCATCCAGCTATTGAGATGTCCAGGGATGTCTCCAGCTGCTGCTTAGAAACCAACAAAAGCAGTAGCATGTTTCTGAAGCCCTGGAGTAAGCAGTGATTTGGCAATGATAAGTCTTTCTGGAGGAAAAGGGGGAAAAAAAACACTTCCTTCTCATTATCTGTGAAGAAAGAGGATGCTCAGCTCCAGGTTACCAATGAAGTACACTATGCAGTAGGAAGTCGTAGGTTCTCAGTGAGATCCACTCTGATGGGGCTCTGGCTTGCACACGGACTCTGAGAGAATGGCATCTCCCCTACTTTGAACGTGCAGTGCCTAGCCTGGGCAACTGTATGCTTGAGTCCTGAATTCGTTGATTCATTCAAGGAAAAAATATTTGGTACAAGATATCGGAAGATACTGCACTTTATTAACAGGTTGCTATCCTTTAAAAAGAGAAAGCCGAAAAAGCTTGAAGAATTAAAAAACAGTCTGTTCACCACTGCACCTCCCACTTCTTGCTACTCTGTGTACTTCCCAGACAGTTCAAGTCTTGGCCTTTCTGTGGGTGATTGTAAAGACCTGGTCCTTCAGACCCTATCAGCGAGAAGAAGGCAACACAACAAGAGGGGAAGATGCTTGTTTGGGGCTCCAGACAAAAGAAAATGGAACCTGGCATAGACAGATGAGGGAAAGAGGGCCCCATGGGAAGGGCAGGGCAGGCTCAAGACTGACACTGAAGCTAGAACCAGGGGATGTCTCTGCTCTTTTCTGCACCCAGGGAAGGAAAGGGCAGACAGCTCATCCTCTGCTGATCCTTTCCTTGAACCAGCCCTGCTGTTTGGAACCCTTAAAAACCAAGGAAAAATCATACCCATTGTGAACTTTCTCCTGGCCACTCACTGGGGTGGCACTGGTTCTGAGGCTCAGCATTCAGGTAGTGCCCATGCTTTGTTCTCTGGAGTCCGGCAAACACCGAGTTAGCAAATGCTGAACCGGTGCCCCTAGGGGAAGTACAGTTAGGTTCCTGCCAGCTTCTGGACATAATTTTATCAACCAATCAATACATCATCGTACATCATATCTGCGTTTACTGTTGAAAGATGCCTTATGTAACCTCCATTGTTCATTCATTCCACATTGAACTCATGCTCCACAGTGGTATAACTCATGCCTGAAAGAAGTGCATCCAATGCTCTGATTTCCTCTGGAAAACACATTTTAGCCTTCTTGTGTTCAGAGGCATGAGGTGGCACTTCAGAGCTATGCTTGGGGACCATTTTAATGACCACTCCCCAGAAAATGAAAAAAAAAAATTGGCACTATTTAAGCCATGAAAACATTGCTCATTTGCAGCTTGAGATATGGAGCAAGAAGGCAGTGATGGCTTTGTTCATCCTAAGCTGGGAACAGGTCATCAGGCCACTGAAAACTTCCTCCCTGCTCTGCATGTGTCCTCATATTTGAACGCCAGGAAAGTCTGAGTGTCTTGGTTGGGGGGTTACAAATACATTTTAGTGAGCAGCTGCATTCCTAGTTATGGAATCTGCAGATAATGAAGATTGACTATTTTAAGTTAAAACCTTTTTAAAAACATTGTCCTTTTCCAGGTGGTCCATTCCCTGGGTTCTTAGGTCTTAAAAGTGACTGTCCCCTGGGACCAGGCAGTACATGGAAGGGTCTGGTGGTGGCTCTGGTAGGAGGCTGCAGCTCTTCCTGTCTGGCTGATTCTTGTTCCAGGATGGCAAACCTTGTGGGCGTAGGACCCCATCATTTTTACTAGAGAAGGGGCCCCAGTGGGGCATTGGTGTTGCTGTGGCCAGGGAAGATGGGGCTACAGACTGAGATCTTAGGTTTATTTGGGAGCAAGTTTGGGTTGTCAATGGTGATAAGAGCTCCAGGGCTCCTTATGTCATCCTTGGGCTCTATTTTATCAGAGTTCCTGATTTTTGATGAAAAAGCTAAAAACCCAGATTTTTAAACCAAAACACAAGGATTTTAAGATATAGGCAGTTAAAATGAAAAACCCTAAACATTGTGTGAGCTGGATAAAACAGGAGCGATCTGGAAACAAGTCTGTTATGTTCCTAGGTGCCACTGTCACCTTGGATACAGGTGAGAGGCTGGTGGCAGGCTCAGGTAAATTACCTGCCTGTTACCTGCCCACTCAGTTTGTTGTGGTTGGTATCCATTAACATCATCTGCCACATATTTCCACTTTAGAAAAGGCCTGATATTGGGGGTGAATCTTGTCTGTCTCGAGGCAGGGTTGAAAACCTGGTTAAAAACCTCTGCCCCCATCAGCGGCATTATATACATTGAGTTAACAGCATTTTTATACCTGGGACTACATAAATCAAGCCCACAGCTAGTAAAGACCGGTTTATGCCAATAATGAGGACAATATGACTTCAACACACAGAGTGGGGATTTGACCAGTGCTTTCAAGTGTATCCAGTGTTCTTCCAATAAGAACGCTATAGATTGCACTGTGTGTTGTGCATCTGGGGTATGAAAGCTTTCTGTGAGGTTATGTCCATGAGAACAAATGCCATTTTTTTTCTTTTCCTAATAAAAGCCGGGTAATGAAGGATGAGGATATGGTTAGTCCACAGCGACAGTGGTTGTCAACAAGCCTTTTGAGAGCGTCTTTTTCTGTTGAAACCTGTTAATGAATTGGAGTTTTCCACAGAGCTCACAGAAGTTGACTTTTCAGACCAGGGAGTGAAAAAATCAGAGAGACCTTTTTTTTCATGTGGCATGTCGAAGGGCGTCCTTTAGTCTTGTGGCTACACCAACTCAGTCGGGTCTAGGATGGATCTTGTTAATTACCGCAGGTGGATCTTTGACCCAAGGAAGAAAATAAGGCTTCAGGGCACTTCTCTGTGACCGCCTTGGGACCCTTCAGAAGGGACGAGCCGAGGTCTGAAAGCTGCTTGGGTTTATAATGATTCTCAAATGGGCTTTTATGTGGACAAGCAACATGACCTAAGGCATCAGGGACACCAGAAAGGAGACTTTTTATGCAGCTTGAGATGTGAGTAGAGAGCAAAAGAGATTTCAAAAGATCAGCACCATGGCTCTCTCAAACATTATGAAGTGTCTTCTGAACGACAACAGTGTATACTTGTTAAACCTTGCAGTTTTGGAAAATAACAAACTGTGTTTTGCACTTACCATGGACCAGGTGTGGGTCTGAATGTAAGACCTCATGCATTTAACGCTTTCATTGATTTGGGGGTGGGGGTTGGGAGCCATTTTTTGCCTCCATTTTACAGGGATGGAGACTGAGGTCTTTGACCTAGTGAAGGGGCTGGGTCTTGAGCCCAAGTCTTTTGATCCTAAAGGTTATGTTCCTTGAGGCTCAAGAGACGATTGAGCTGACAGTGGGGACAGAGTGGCTTGGACATGACATAAACTCATTCTGTTGACCTGTTCTTATGTCTTGGCAGTAGGAAGAAACAGGATGATGGAGCCTTGGATGGGAAACTGAAAGGGCTTTAGCACTTTGAGTTGAGAGGGCGGGTAGCTCAGTGGTAGAACTCTTGCTGGGCATGTATGAGGTTCTGGTGTTTAATCCCCAGAACTGCAAAACAATCAAGCAAACCACCAAGACTACCCTCTCAAAACCAAAGGGCTTTCACCTGTTTCAAAACATACTCTAATCACCTTCTTAATCATGGGAATGGCTGCAAATTCATTATCAGTGTAAGAAAAAAGCTGTTCATCACTGAAGCTGGGCGATGACATTACAGATGCACTACTCGGTTAGTAGTGCTGGAGTAGGGTGATTGCTCACATTTCTCTTTTGCTCTTGTTTCTATAAAGCTCTACATCTATCTATGCATCCATTTTCCCTTTACTTTTGAAGAGTCCTTTTCTGACAACTAGACTCATCCTATTAGTTTTTAATCCAGTGTTGTAGAAATGGAAAAAAATTATACAGAGAATATTCTTATGCTCATCACCTGGATGCTGCAAAAGACCTTCCTGCATTTGATTGATCTCCTATTTGTTCTTCTGTCCATGCTTCTACCCATCCATCCATTTTTTTTAATGCATTTCAGAACCAGGTGTGGTGATGCTTGCCTATAATCCCAGCGATTCAGGAGGCTGAGGCAGAAGCATCAGCCTCACCAACTTAGCGAGACTCTCAGCAACTTAAAAAGACACTGTCTCAAAAGAAAGCATTTTGAAAAAGGACGGGGGACGTAGGTCAGTGGTAGAGCACCCATGTATTCAATTCCTAGCTAATATCCCCCCTCAAATAAATAAATAAATAAAAATAAAAATGTGTCTGAAAGTGAGTTGCAGATACTATACACTTCCTGCCTTCACTTAGGCATGCATATCATTATCCAGATTTCAATATTTTTTTGACTTTTTTTAAATTTAATTTTATTTTTTATTGGTTGTTCACAACATTACAAAGCTCTTGACATATCATATTTCATACATTAGATTCAAGTGGGTTATGAACTCCCATTTTTACCCCAAATACAGATTGCAGAATCGCATAGGTTACACATCCACATTTTTACATATTGCCATATTAGTGACTGTTGTATTCTGCTACCTTTCCTATCCTCTACTATTCCCCCTCCCCTCCCCTCCCATCTTCTCTCTCTACCCCATCTACTGTAATTCATTTCCCTCCTTGTTTATTATCCCATTCCCCTCACAACCTCTTATTCAATATTTTTTTGTTAAGGAAAAAATTTACTTACAGCAAAATGCACAATGTTTACAGCTTGCATACATTGAATAAGTTTTCTACATTCATTTTTATCCATCTTCAAATCCATTAAAAAACCAAACCAAACCTGCCCCTCCATCTCATGATCTCCCCCTTCAGCTATTGCTCAGTTTCTTCTCATTCCCATCTAGGTTTTTCGTGAGCTCTGTCCCCATTTCTTCCCTCCTTACTCTCCCTGTACCTTCCTGGCTCTCCCCCTCAATCCTCCCCTCCTTTTTTTTTTGGTGGTGCTGGGAATGGAACTCAGGACCTGCCACATGCTAGGCAAGAGCTTCATTACTGAACTACAGCCTCAGCCACTGCCTCAAACTTGTGAGGTTGCCAATGAAATCAGATACGAACAACATTTTCCAGCCATCATTTTCCTTAAACCCTCCATGGTCTCTCAGTCTACTTCTTTCTGGACACCTTCACTTGCTGACTTGTGGGGGTCATGCCCCTCAGCTTTTCCTCCTAGCTTGAGACACCTGTTCTTTATCTCATTTGAAGTCTCCTCCACCATCTTCACTAGAATTAATTGTAGGAGTTGTTTAACGCTCAGCCCTGAGCCTTCCTTTCCTCTCACAGCATACTTGCTCCTGACATGATCTCATGCACATTATTATTATTATTATTATTTTTGGTACTGTGGATTGAACCCAGGGCATTTAACCACTGAGGCATACCCCAAGCCCTTTTGTATTTTATTTAGAGACAGGGTCTCACTGAGTTGCTTAGCGCCTTGCTAAATTGCTGAGATTGGCTTTGAATTTGTGATTCTCCTGCCTCAGTCTCCCTAGGGTGCTGGGATTACAGGCATGCGCCACTGTGCCTGGCTCTTACCCACATTTATGGTTTCAATTTCTACCCACACATGTGACTTTCAAAATCCAGGTCCTGGTGGGCATCTCTCCTTGAGCTCTGGGACTATCTATCCAGCCCACTATTTCCTCTGGATGACTCAGAAGTACCTGTAGGTGTCATGACCAAAGCCAAACTCAGTCTTTCCTGGGTATCCTGGTCCTCCTCCGGGACCCCCAACATAAGGAGCGCATTTTCCCAGGGGCCAGCACTGGCCTCTCCTTCTGAGATCTCATTTTCTGCCAAATCTTGTTGATTTTGTCTCCTACCTCATCGCTTAACGCTGTCATATTTTCTCTTTACTTCTAAGGGCAGGATTCATACCTACCTCAACTCCCACCCTCTCTGGATGCCCTGTCATTACCAACTAACCACAGCACAGCAGAAAAGGCAAGGTTAGTGTTTATCCTTGGTGCCCCCCTCCACTTCCATCCCTCAATGGCTACCCATGGAGTCCTAGCAGGGGCCTGCAGGGTCAGGCCTTGTCTCCCACTCTAGCCTGGCTCTTGCCCTCTCTCTATCACTCCCTGCTCTCCCACTTCACTGGCAGGTTCACCTTGGTCCTTCCCAGAACTGACTTTGCTCTTCTCTCTGCTATAAACTCTGTCCCTCTCTTCCTGCCTAGACCCTTCCCTTCTAGATGACCATGTGCCTCATGACTCCATATACCTCTCTTCACTACAATAGTCCTCCTAATGCTCGAGGAATGTGTTCCAACACCCCCAGTGAATATCTAAAACCAAGGATAATACCCCAAACATATTTTTCCTATATATACGTACATAAGATTAAGTTTAATTTATAAATCAGATATAGTAAGAAATTAGCAACAACTAAGAATAAAACAGGACACATATGGTAATACATTGTAATAAAAAATATGTGAATGCTGTCTGTCTTCTCTCTCCTTCTCTCTCTCAAAATATATTTTTTAAAAAAAATTTTTTTAGTTGTAGATGGACACAACACCTTTATTTTATTTGTTTATTTTTTATGCAGTGCCAGGGATTGAACCCAGTGTCTCATGCATGCTAGGCCAGTTCTCTACTGCTGAGCCACAACCCTAGCCCCATCTCTCAAAATATCTTATTGTGTTGTATCACTCTTCTTGTGATGATGTGAGATGCCTACATGAGGAGATGAAGTGAGTGAATGATGTAGGCCATGTGACATAGCATGAGGCTGGTATATAAGAATTTTGAAGTACTTTTGGAGCATTGAAGTACCGGGAAAGCTTATCTGATAACCAAGATGGCTACTTAGTGATTAATAGGCAGGTAGTATATACAGTGTGGATACACTGGAGAAAGGATAGATTCATGTCCCAGGTGGGAGGAAGCAGGATAGATCAAGATTTTATCATGCTATCCAGCACAGCATGTGGTTTAAAACTCAACAATTCTTTTATTTCTGGAATTTTCCAATTAATATTTTCAGACTGTGGTTTACCTTGGGTAATTGAAACTGTAGAAAGTGAAACCATAGATAAAAGGGTCTGCAGTACTTAGCACAGCCATGCAGCTGTACTGTGCTACACTTTAACACTTCTTAGGGAGCTTCTTTGATTAACATTCTTTTGACTATGTTCTGCTTTCTTTTGGGGTGGGGGGAGGGCTTTCTTTCATTTCCAGAACCTAGTACAGAGTCTGACAAATATTAGATACACAACAAATATTTTGGGACTGAATACATGAGATTTCATTAATCTTTTTTTAAAAATGGAATGCATTAATGCTAGCCAAGTTTCCCAAATTGAAGAGTTAGTATAATAACTGCTGGTTCAGATTAAAGGTATTTAAAATAAAGATAGGGTATCTAATTCCTGGAGCGGTAAACAAAGAATCACTCAGGCCTCCCTCATCTTTTTTTTTTTTTTTTTTTTTTTTTTTTTTTAATGTAGTGGCACTGTACTTAGCAGCTTAGAAAGCAAGAGCAGGAGCCCTGGAGCCTGGAACCAACTCTGAATACCTCTGTGCTTTTATTTATTTATTTTTTTTTAAAGAGAGAGTGAGAGAGGAGAGAGGAGAGAGAGGAGAGAGAGAGAGAGAGAGAGAGAGAGAGAGAGAGAGAGAGAGAGAGAGAATTTTTAATATTTATTTTTTAGTTCTCGGCAGACACAACATCTTTGTTGGTATGTGGTGCTGAGGATCGAACCCGGGCCGCACGCATGCCAGGCGAGCACGCTACCGCTTGAGCCACATCCCCAGCCCCCTCTGTGCTTTTAGAAAGGGAAAAATGCTTCCCTGTCATGATGTTTTCCTCATTTCTCGAGTAGGATAATCATATGCCTCTGGAGAACTTGTGATGATGCAATAATATTTATGTATTTCTGCAAGAATGTTAAAATCGTGTTGACCCACTGGGAAGAGGCAATTTTGTTTAGGATCAGACAAAAGTCTCCTGTTCTGTCTTGCAGAGATCAAGACATCACCCCATGAAGCACAGTGAGAAGGGGCCACTCTGTTGGATGCAGCCTGTTCTAGAGACTTGGACCCTGAGCTGAATCAGTGCTGCTCTTATTATTGTTATTATGATTAGCATCTTCATAGGACTGGCTCTCAATAAGTGCCAGTCATTCCACTAGGCTTCTGTGGCTTATAGGAGCTTTGACCATGAGACTGCACTTGTCCTGCAGGATGGTTTGGTCCCTGGTCTCTGGGTAGCCAGCAACTCAGCAGAAATATGCCTGCATTTGAAAGCGCAGGGAGCCAGTAACCCGGGGATAGGCTCTCCAGCAAGCTGCTAACTGAGGCACTTCTGGGAATTCTTTCTCTTCTTGTTGTGGAAACCTCACCAGCTGCCTCATGGGGGAGGTTAATTAATGCAATTAGCAAGGGATGCTTTAATTGCAGATGTGTAGAGAGACACTTTACTATTATCATTGTTATTATTGTTTTGTGTGCAACTCTCTGCACACTTGGATATCTCTTTATTAAAGCAAATAAAACCATAATTAGGTGCAGTCCAATTCAAATGATAGCAGCCGCCTGGAGCCGGAAACCATAATTCAAGAACAAGAGGCATTCTCGACAAATATTATGTTGTCTGCCCAGTAACTGGTCGTGTGCCAGAGAGCTGTGTGTTGCTCCAGGAGGGCTCTTTCCTGCTCTACCTAAAGCCTGGCCAGAGAAAGAAGACTGAATTGAAGGAGACAGACCTTGGGGATCCAGCGCCATGCTGGTGGGCCCCTCTGAACACACAGGGAGCTGAGGTCAAAGCTAGATGAATTCAAAGCCATGGGCCAGGACAGCTTGTATTTCAGGAGGCTTGAGTAGAATCTGGGAATGACAGAGAAACCAGGAATCTAAGGAAGGGCCAAGTGCATTCACTGCACTCAATTTTGGTTTTGGATGATTAAAGGGAAGGAATTAGAGATCAGATCAGCATTCCAAAGCTGAACACTCAAGAAAACACATAACTCTGAGCCTTGGCTGTGGAGTAAGGCCTTGACCGGGGATTCTAGTTGCATTTCCCAACAGCACAGAGAGCTTACAATGGGAAGTTGTGCATCGATATGCTAATGACGGCCTCTTTAAGTGAAATTAATGCCCGGATTTTGTGCCTAGAGCAGCCCTTCATTATTCCCTGTGATATGAAGATGTGTTGGAGATTCTTCCCGGCCTCTCAGTGACACTCTTCATACAAAATTTATCTCTTTTATGGGTTTGAAGCTCTTTCAGATACATATCAAAGACCTTTCCATGCCTCTACCATGCATAATATATTCTGCAACAGCTTATAATAAATCATCTTCCTTCCCTGACTGGCTAGCCGTGAGCAAACTTGGCTATTGCTAGCACCTCATATTTAACGATTTGCCTCTTGTGTTAGCCCTCTCTGTCCTTGGTTCCATCTTTCCAAGGGAACCCCACAAGATGGCAAGGAGCTGGGATCACCCTAAATGCTATTCTGATACTAAAGCTATTAGGTGGAGAGATAATTTAGAAATGTAACCTGCCATTGTTTCATGTTGAAAGGATCTTCCCCTCTCCTTTGTCTCATTTTCTGCTTTCACAAATAGCTGTGGTGCAGGTGTTTGCTGTATTTCTAAAGGACTTAGTTTAGGCTAAAGGCAGACCATGGTTATCTCTGAGCTCAGCATGGGAGGGCTTTGTCATGTCTTGATGAGGAGAGAAACAAAATAAGACAAAGGGGAAGACTGTCCAAAATGGTGGCCTCTGGGTCTGCAGCACTGTTCCTGCTAACACAGTATGCAGCTCCCAGTCTGGTGGCTTGGGAGAAAGCTGCTATCACCCAGGTTCCTGGTATGAACCCAGGGCGACTATTTTCCAATGCTCATGACTCAATGGGGCTTTGTGTGTGTGAAATGGTATTTTTAAAAAAGAGAAAGAAACAGAACTTTTCTCTCTGTGGGGTTATTCTCAAAGGCCAAAGGGGTACTTCTCAAAGGAAGTACACCCATGGTAGAGATGGCTAGATACACTCCCCACTAGCTAAAATTTGTTTGCTTGTTTTCCATTAAGAGCAGAATCCAAATTTAGAGCCAGATAGATGCTTGCAAAGAATACATGTGACACACTTCCCAGACTCCCTTGCAGCTAGGTGTGGCCGTTGTAGAGGGCCAAAGATTAAATTTCCAAAGTTAGATGGCTGGAAAATGAACAGAGGCAATATGTGAACCCATAACTCTTTACTTCCAAAACCAGCAATCTTTATTCCCTTCTTTTATTTTTTCAGAGACTGGAGACTTTCAGTTGGTTAGCTTTTAGAATTTCTAGAGAATAAGGAATATGCTTAACAAAAAAGAGACTTGGCTAATTTTTAATTTATAGTAAGTTGATTAATTACAGATGTCAAACAACAAAATTACAGCACATCTAGTTTTGCAGATGTTAGTTCAGTCTTTTTATTGTGGGTGTGATACTAGAATTGGGCAACAGTGTGGACAAAAAGGGTTCAGAATACCCCATCCTGCCACACAGGAAGGTGATATTTCAAGCCAGAGAAAAGGAATTGTTGAAAGGATCTTTCCCTCTCCTTGATTTATTACAGCTTAAACCTATCTTTTTGAACATGGTTTGAACAGTTGACTGCTTGTGGTTGACTGAGACTGCGTTACTTGTTGCAAGAGTAGGTTATAATCAGTTATCATCTACTTATAATCATGTCAGGTTAGGTTATCATTTACTACATGTAGAAAATTCTTTAAGCCAAGCTTACAATATGTACAGAGGCAGCGGTAGTCTAAACAATTAAATTTAACTAGATAATTGAGTTTGTGAGTAACACACATTACTATATCAACATTAGGACCATTACTGAACAGTTTCTCATAAATTTTTAACTAGCTATATGTATTGTATATACAACTTCCATGCAGCAAAATTTGTAGACTTTTGGTGTATGATTTGATTAGTTGGGCAATGCACATAGTCATGGCATATTCAAGATATGGGACATGTCCATTGCCCCCAAAGTTTCCTGTGCTGCTTTATAATCAATCATCTCTTACCCTCTGCATCTTCAGCCCTGGTAACTGTTGATCTGCTTCTTGTGGCTATTGTTTTGCCTTTTCTAGATTTTCACATATGTGAACTAACTCTTGCTTTATGATTATTATAGGGGTAAAGTTCTTATTAGAAGATTGGGGGTAGAAATTTTGGAGGTTTGCTTTGTAGTGTTGCATATTAAAGTTTTGTAGACAAGGTGGCCATTGACTTTATGGACTTGAGAGAGTGTTCCTTTTTTTCTTTTTTTGGTTTATTTGTTTGTTTTGGTGTAGAAGGAATGGCATTTGTACTGTGAGCAGCCCTATAAAGATGGCCATGCAGTTCCTCAGAGTCATTATTTCAGTTATCTAAACTGAGTTACCAAAGTTTGCTGATGACACTTTTGAGTCGGGGAACTACTTATATATTTAAAGAAGGAAACAGGTGTGTACACATTTGCACCAAATACCTTAGAAATGTCCAAGTGAGAGCAGGTTAATTGGATGCATGCACTGGTAGGTGTTGGGTTAAAGATCTATACTCTCAAGATTCTTCCCAAAGCTCCATGACTGGCTGAATCATGCATTCTCTTGCTAAATGAGCAACTGTTTTATTCAAGTGTAGAACTGAGAAAATGAAGGACCACCTCTCTAGAGTCCCAGGAAGCCAGCACTCTAGTCAGCTGTGTTACGATAATATTCTTGTGGACAGCACCATAGTCTTGATGTCAAAAACCTGTCACAGCTGAACTATAGGCACCTCCCTGGTTATAAGAGGTAATCATTTATGTTTCCTGGAACTGAATGTTGGTAGCTATATGAAATCTCATCACATATGTTTAACTGTTTCCAGAGCAGTTTTATATTTATTTGTAGGATTATATAGAATTGGTATCTTCTATAAGGAGGTTTCACAGAGATGGACCCATATCAGCTTTACTAGTGTCATAATTTAGGGCAGTGGTTCTCAACCAGGGTCAAGATTTTGTTCCCCAAGACACACTTAGGAATGTTTGAAAATATTTTTGGTCATCACAACTAGGAAGGGTGACATTAGCATCTAGTAGGTATAGGCCAAGGATGCTGTTAAACTTCCTATGTTCATGGAAAAGTTCTCTACAGCAAAGAATTTTTCCAGCTCAAAATATCTACAGTACTGAGGTTGAAAAGCTCTGATATATGGATTTCTCAAAGTACCTTAGGTAGTGTGCAGAGTATCCATCCAGGAGAGCAGAGAGCTTGAATGATCCATCACACAGCTGCGGTGAGATGCCCAGACACAACTCAGCATGCTCCAGGAAACACCTCCTGCTGCCTTCTCCAGAGTCTAAGGACTGGATGTCACATGCTCTCCCAGGCAGTGGTGTCTTTACTATTGCCTATTGTGCAGGGAAGACGTGGAGGCCAGAAGAGTGATTGAAAGCCAGGCCTGTTCTGATCCACATTTCCCTATTGCCTCATCCTTCCCTGCAGGACCTCCACTTAGGAAAATGGCTAATAACTTCACTAGATGACTTTTATGTTCTGGCAGGTAATGCAACAGCATTTATTTTTTATGCAAATCAAGGGAATGGAGTGTAGGTGAGGTCCTGGGTTTGATCCTTAGCACCGTGAAGACAAAACCAAAACCAAAAAGTTATCCAAATTGTATTTCTTTGAAAGATTTTGTGACTTTAAGGTAGTCACTTTGCTCAGAAACATAAATAGCTATTTGTGTGTATTTATGCACAAATATAAGCTATTTATTTAACTCC
Organism: Spermophilus citellus; assembly: GCF_964194105.1. NCBI lineage: Eukaryota > Metazoa > Chordata > Mammalia > Rodentia > Sciuridae > Spermophilus > Spermophilus citellus. The sequence goes on from NC_138185.1 coordinate 46,656,985, forward strand.
TAAGGAATTCAAGAATGTACCATAATCGTAGAAGAAATCAGACAATAAAAGAAGTATGCAGACAAAAAAAGCAAAAATCCCACTGGATCCTCTTTCTCTCCCTGCTTGAAATCCTCCTGCCCTTTCCAGAGGGATGTGCTATTGCATTTCAGCGTGTATTTTAGAAATTTGGTGTCTGTATGATTTTTATGCATTTACATGCACAAATAAGCATATAGAAATATCTTGCTTTAGGATTTCTTTGATTCTTGGTTTGATTGTATGATTCTGCCATTTCCTTTCCTTACCCTTTTGTTTTCCTTTCTCTTGATGCCTTGAGGAACTTTTCACATGGGAACATCTGGCTTCACCTCATCTTATTGACTAGTATGTAGTCTACACGGTACCCATGTGTTATATTTAGGCAACTGTAAGTAGTGACCACAAACCCTCAGCCTTATTAAGCTGGCCTGGGTCCAAATTGTGGCTTTACTTAGTACATACATGGCCCTGGATGTGTTACCTAGCTTCTCTATACCTTGGATTTTTTATTGGTGCCCTGGTTCTTTCATCTGTAAAAGCCATGAGGTTGTTGAAATCATCCTCTTCCAAAAAGTTAGTAGGAAGTACTTGTACAGTGGCCTCCATGTCATATGTTTTCTTCCGAGCTTGATGTGAGAAGGAAAACAATTTGCATTCCATTGCAACCTACTATGGTTAGGACATGAGGTCTCCCTCTGAAAGCTCATGTGTGAGACAATGCAAGAATTTTCAGGGGTGAAATGATTAGAGCTTTAGATTCACTGGATGATAACTGTAGGCAGGTATGGTGTGGCTGGAGGAAAGAGGTTATTAGGAACATGCCTTTGGGGTTTATATTGTGTCCCTGGTAAATGGAACACTCTCTGTTTTCTGGTTATTATATCCTGAGCTTATTTCTCTGCCATGCCCTCTGCCATGCCCTTCTGCCCCACCTCAGGCCAGAGCTGTGGAGTTGGCTGACATGGACTGAACCTCTGAAACCATGAGCCAAAATAGACTTTCCTTCCTTTTAAAATTGTTCTTGTCAGGTCTTTGGGTTACAGTGACAAAAAAGTTAAAACATAACCTTATTTATATTTTTTTCTAAATGTTATTTTCCCCAGCCATAGAATTCTAAATATATGTAGTTGAAACCTAGGTTTAAAAAAAATTCTAAGTTTAATAAACTATATTTTTTATATAGTTTCCTAGAGCTTTCCCTTTCACGACCCACTGGGCGGTAGGCAGGATAACAATTGATTCCAATGATTCTTTATTTCACCTTGGCATGTCTTTTATCAGAAATCATATGGAAACTTTTTAATTTATGGGCTTTTATTGCAATCCTCAATTCACCCTGAGTAGTCTATTATTAAGAGTTCTAGAGGTTCTTATTGTCCCTTATCGGAGAATTGTATCTGGGCGCAATTCATCTGTAGTCATTCTTCACAGAGAAAATCTTTCATATTACCTTTCTTTCATCATACAACGACAACTCTTGAATACATCATTATTCCACAATGAGCTTATAAATTATTATCATTAGGCAATTTTTCATATAATCTGATTTTATAAACTGTTTCTTTTTATTATCGTTAGAGGGAAACCAGTAAATGCATCTGTCTGTTTTGATCCACCAAGATAGCAGTAATAGAAAAACTAAGTAAGGACATCTTACTGAGCTACAAACATACTGGATGTGTAATGACTTCAGACTAGGACATTCATGTGCAAATGGCCAAGCACCAGGGTCCTCTAATGGGTCACAGTTGCCACCTACCATGGCATCTTAATTGGTAATGCTGAGTTTCAAAACATCTGAAACAAGATTTCTTTTTTCTTCACAGAAGTCAGTTCTAAAAATGTAAATAAAATATTTTTATTTTCCAGTACTGGGGACTGAACCCAGGGGTGGTTTACCACTGAACAACATCCCCAGCCCTTTAATATTTTTTATTTTGAGATAGGGTCTCCCTAAATTGTACAGGTTGACCTCAAACTTACAATCCTCCTGCCTCAGCTGTGAGAGTCATTGGGATTAGAGGCATCCTGCACGATGTTGAGCTACATAAAATATTTTTAGATAAAGAAAAAGTCAATGTGGATTATGTGGGAATACATGATTTATTATGGAAAACGGCAACCAAAGAATGACCATCTCTCTCCCTTCATCATGCTGTTTATCTGTTTTCAGAGAATTCAGTTTCTTTTTTAAATATGGAAGTTAGAAGGTAGATTTTCCACATGGTTTTTATTTTGGTGCTGGGGATTGAACCCAGAGCCTCATGCATGTCAGCATATACTACCAATGAGCACATACCACAGCCCCCCACCATGGCCTCTACAGCATTGTTGTGCAATTGAACTTACTGCCGGGGCAGAGATTTTTTTTATGTCTGCTTTGCCCAATTTGATTGCTGCTATCCGCATGTGACATTGCATAGGTAAAATGTGGATAATGCAACCAAGGAACTGAATTTTAAATCTTATTTAACTTTAATTATTTAAAATGTAAACTTAAAAAGCTTCACATGACTAGTGGGTTCAGTACCACTTTTAAATTGTTCATAGTTTGTGGTATTTATAGTCTGTATTACTGCTTGTTTCCATTAGTATGTGTAATTAAGAACTGTTTTTTTTTTCCCTTTTCATTCTGGGTAGTTCTTTAGGTAAGTAGAACAAAAAATGCTCCTTAAGAAAAACATAATATTAACAATAGCCAGCCTTCCCAGGTTCTGACCACATGCTGGGTTCTGTTCTTACATAATACCTGGATTAGTTCTTCTAATCCTTCCATCAGTGGATGAAAAAAGTACTGTTGGTCTTCCTTTTGCAATTGAGGGAAAGAAGTCCAGAGAGGTTAAGTGACTTGCCAAAGACCACACAGGTAGTGGTTGCCTGGCTTCCTTGTCTCTCATAAACAATTTATGTGTGGGGTTGGCTCTTATTTGCTGCATTTATAAATGTTTCTATACCTGTACTACTTCCACATGGCTTTAATTACTAAGATTTTATGTTAATCTCTAATATCTGGCAAGGCAAACTTTCTTGCCATATATATCCCAAAATGTTTGCTCTTTTATATTAAAGTGTCTCAACTATGGACATTTAGTGTTAGATTATTCTTTGTGGTAAGGATTGTCCTGTGCATGTTGGGTAGAGAGAAGTACCTCTGGTCTCCGCCTGCTAGAACTCTAGTCATTGTGAAATGTTCACATGGAGGCAAAAATCATCCCTGGTTATAAATTATGACTCTCTGTGAATTAGTAGTTTCATTGGATAAAATTCCAAAACAAGTTTGGTTTTGATATTGATTGAAATCCTGTCAAAAATTTAAAAAGTTTTAAAAATTTGTTCTTTTTAATTATACAGGACAGGAGAGTATATTTGGACATATTTATACAAACATGGAATACATCTTATTTTAATTAGGATCCCAGTCTTGTGGTGGTACATGAAGTAGAGATTCACTATGGTGTATTTGTCTATTTAAAAATCTGTCAAATTTATAGACTAGTTTAGGGAAGAGTCATCATTATTAAAATATTGACTCTTCTCAAACATGGTGCTGTGGCTTGAATATGTGGTGCTCCCCACAGGCACATGTACTTAAGGCTTTAATCCTCAGCTTGGTGCTATTGGAAGATGGTGAGTTCTTTAGGAGGTGGAGCCTAGTAGGAGAAAGTTAGGACTTTGGGGCCTCGCCTTGAAGGTGATATTGGGACCCTGGCCTTTTTTTTTCTCCTTTTACTTCTTAGCCATCATGAGATGAACAGCCTCTTCTATCATGCACTCTTACCATGATGTGCTGCCTTGCCATAGGCTCAAAAGTAACAGGCCAACTGACTATGGACTAGAACCTCTGAAACTCTGAGTCAAAATAAATCTTTCCTCCTTGTAGTTGCTTATCTCAGGTATTTTGTCACAGTGGTAGAAAACTAACTAACACACACAGATGTGTGTTTTATTTCTTTACATTTTCTACATTTTATTTAATAGCTTTTAACATTTAAAAAATTCCCCCACGAAGATTGGGTGCATTTTGTTAAATTTATTCCTGGGCATCTTGTAGCATTTTTGATGTGATTAAAAAGATCTCTTCTTTTTTTGATTCTAGTCTCTAATTGGTCATTGTCAGTGTAGAGGGGCATTATTAATTTTTTTGTGTTTATCTTGTTGAACTCTGATTAAATCTAATTGTCTGCACCTCTTCTAGAATTTTCTATGTAGATAATCATATTGTCTTCTCATAACCACAACACTGACCTCTCATTTAATATCCTTACACCTTTAACTTATTTTCCTCATCTCATTGCCTTGGCTAGGACCTCCAGGAAATGCTGAATGGCAGCAGGGATAGAGAAACACTCTCATTTTACAAGCAAGGGAACAAAGACTTGGGCTTCCCAAGGTCACTCAGTGAATTACAGCAGAGCCAAGGCTAGAGTCTAAGGTTTACAAACTTCTCTTTCTTTCATTCTTTCTTGCTTCTTTTGTTTTGGTTAATTTATGTTAACATGAAAACACTTTGCTGTTGGAACTCTTTGGATTTTAAACCTATTACAGCCTTAAAAAAAAGTTAAATATAATCTTTTGTACCAGCAGAATATAATGCATCAGTGTACTGATGCTGGCATGAAACCTCTGCTATCCTTTCTTTATAAAAGCAGGTCAGCCACATAAAACTACTATCTGCTAGTAGGTGAGTATGTTTCCACTTGGGAAATCCGTGAAGTAGTGTCTTGTTAGAGATATTGAGAGGATGTGGGTGGGTCCTATAATAAAAATAGCTATGTTCAATCGCTCACTTAAGAAGAAGCAGACACTGTGCTGGATACTTTACAAGTGTGCTCTCATTACATCTTTATAACAATACTCCGACTTGTATATTATTTTACAGGTAAGGAAATGAAACTTCAGGACATGAAATTACTTGCTCATTGTCTCTTGTTTCTAAGTTTGTAGAGCCTGGAGCTAGACCTAGATTGGACACTACTTGCTTTTTTGATTGCCATCAGGTATATACACAAGTGAAATAAATATAGGACAAATTCAAATTCATTTTGAAGGGCTTAGGATTTCATTCTTTCACTGCTGTAGCTTAAAGAGAATGCATTAATGGAATCATGAGAAATAAAAGTAAACAAAGTTGCTTTCTAGTGTCTCTTCCACATAAATATATTCAAAGTAATAACAGATTCAATTTAGTAGATACCTCCAATAGGCTGGGCACATTATGCATATTACATCTTATTTGCATAACAAATTTGGAAGGAAAGTCTTGCGAGTACCATTTCAGGGATCAGAAAACTGGGGCTCATAGACATGTTAACAGCTGATGAGGAGAAAAGTCAGATTGCGCCCAGCTCCTTGCACCCATCACGTTGACAAATTGGCAAAGGTGTGTTTTGGTCACATTAGATTTTCAGTTGAAACAATGTGCTCCGGGAGCTGAATTTTAAAGAATCATTTCCATCATTATGCAGTACATGGAACCCAAGAGGGGCTTCTATAAACACGAGTACATGTTCCTAGACAAAGGAGATAATATCTATGACAAACAGCCATTATCTAGAACATCTGGTAGGCTGTTTCTCCTGGCTTTAAATAATGCACAGCGTGCTGTACTTCAGGTGTAATCCTGGAAACCCAGCAGCTCCCACAGTGATTTCTGTGATCTCTGGGTATGATGAATGAGAATATCTGTTGATCGTGGAGTACAGCCACTTAATCAAGCTCTTTGGCTTTGGATCAGATTTTCTGTATTTTTAACTGTAATTATAGCTATAACCAATGCTACTTATCTTGCTTTATAATTTACATAGTGATTCCACATTCAGTGTTTCATAAGCATTTAATCCTCCAAGCAGTTCTGTTCGGCTGTCATTAATATGGTCCTCACAACGATGCTTTTGAGACTGTTCATATGTATCAACAAGGAAATACATTCAAAAGACATTGTTCTCTGAGAAGAATAGATGTTTATAATGTGATTTAACATGGTCCTGTTTTAGTTCAATTGCCTCCAGAAAAGAGGACAAAGGAATATATATTAAACAGACGATAAATGTCTCTGGTGATGTTTCAGAAAATCTTCATTCTATTTTACATATGTTTGAATTTCTTTATTTAAAAAACCTAATTCTAATTTCATACATTGTAATATTTCTTTTAAGTACATTAATATGAAATGACATGGGTATATTGTTTAAAAATCACATAGCTCCCTAAGGCTGCTAAAAAATAGTAGCATTCTACTGTCACCTCTCTCACCTCTACCTTTAGCAGGAGGCAAATAGTTTGAACTCGGTAAGATTTTTTTTTCAAAAGCTACTTGTACTTTTTTATTTTATTTCAAGTTAAATGGTTGTATAGATATTTTTATTGCTGAGTTGTGGATATCATTTGTTGACTTACTCCTATAGAAGATGAAGATTTAGAATACTACCACACATACCTTTCCATTCTCTCATCCCATCAGTCACATCATCAATCAATGGGAAATGTGGGCATTATTTTGACATTAGATCAATGCCACTTTCAGCCAAGCTATACATGTGCTGTATATGCCTTTTCTTATGTATGACTTTTCTTCCAGAGTTGATAATAATCTCTTTTTAGATACACTTACTATTTTTTTTAAAATTACCAATTACTCATTCATTTTCAAACTTTCTGCCAAAAGTCTGTTTCTTCTTAAAACATTCGAACACTGTAGGAATTCTTTTCTTGATGACGTCTATTATGGTTTAAATATTAGATGCCCCTCTCAACCCGAAAGCTCCTGCATTAATTCAGGAGTGTCCAGAAGTGATGGAATTGTGAGAGCTGTAACCTAATCAGTCCATTGTAGGTTGAATGGACTTTACTGGGTGGTAACTATAGGCAGGTGGGGCATGGCTGGAGAAGGTGGGTCACCGGGGTTGTGCCCTGAAAGGGAGCATCTTTCACGCAGTCCCATTCTCTTTCTCTGCTTCTTGGTTGCCAAGAACAGAAAAGAGCTCCTTCACCTTTCTGTTATGGTAAGCTTCTTACTGATGAATTTTAAATATAATAATTTCCTCTGTCTTTTTATTCTTGAACTCTCATTGTAGGTTATTGGGTTTCTTGGGCTGATCTTATTTTAAAGGTATTTTTAAATTAAATTTTATTTCTATTACTTTTAAAAAAGATATCTGACAGTATTACTTTCCAAGCTTCTACTGAGTTTTTCTTTTCTGCTCTCATATTTTTAATTCTTAAGATATTTTCTTCTTTTATCATTTCCTTTATACAGAAGACTATTTTTATTCATTGAGGTAATGATTTTTCTTGAGTTCTCTGAAAATATTCTGATAATTTTGGGAGTGATTTTCATTTTCTTACATGAACTCTGTTTCCTTTGATTTTTCTCCCCCCCCCGCCCCTCTTTCTTTGGTTGTTTTGATCTGTTTCATGTCAGAGATTTTCTCATATGGCCATGATCCTTGGCTGTCTCCTCCAATTTAAAAGCAGAGTACTAGAAAACTGATTGCAGATTATATGTATATAGATGGGACTTAACCATGATAGGTTCCATGCAGCTGGGCATGTAGCTCAGTGGTAGGCAGCACTTGCTTAGCATGTGCAAGGCCCTGGGTTTCATCCCCAGCCCTGCAAAATAAATAAAAAGATAAACAAACAAATAAATAAATAAAATAAACTATGCATTCCCCTGTGGGGCAATCTTTTTAGGTCATCCTAGGAGACTACCCAATATCAGAATCTTTAGGTATTTTTAAATTTTGGCCAAATTTCCCTAAGAAGAATTTTCTCAAGTTCTTTTAGAGGGTGTATGTGATGACTAATGAGTCTGGGGGTTAATAGGGTTGAGGATCCTAGTGTTCAGTATGGGAATTTCACCTGTTTGTAGTAAGGACCTCTTCCTTCCTTCATGTCTGCTATTCCACAGGTCACAGATCTCCTACTTAAACCTCCCATAGAGTAAATCCTAGTCTGCCACCAGGGTGGGAACCATGCAGCTCCCTGGGAGCACATTTTCTTCTTCGACAGTCACTTATTCAGCTTTCCAACTGGATTCCCACTCTCTGAAGTTTTAGACTTTACAGGTTCTGTGTTTTGGCTTCTGGCTCCCCTTTCCCCAAGGTCACACTAGATAGATCTTTCTCAGGTATGCATCAGTCACTAAGTCTGTTGCTAACTCCTATTCCTTCATGGACTCTCCATCCCTCTGAATTATGTTGTTCCTATCTACTCTCCATACTCCTTGTCTCTTTTTAAGACCCCTCCCTCCACATTAAGGAAAAAACAAAAACCATTTTAGAAAGGTTGGAGGAGGGAGCGGTGATTAATTCTTGAATTCTTGTGTTCAATCTTCCAGGCTTAACTTGAAATCTCCTATGGTTTATGGTCAGGAAAATATATATTTCCCATTTTGGCAGAGAACACTATAGCATTTGAAAATTCCATTACTTAATTTGACTTGTTTTCCTTGTATCAGCACACCGTTCATTAGGAATTGGTAGAAATCAAATGGGGAGTGGTTTTTAGTTTCATGTAAAGAGAAACACAATAGACTGGGAAGTGTTTTTCAAGTAAGTTCTCAATTTATTAGTAGGGTATAAAATTATTTTAGTGGATTATGGCCAGTCTTGATTTTATAAAAAAAATGAAATTAAATAGACTAGAACAAAATAAACTAAGAGAAAACATCAGGATATGTTACACATGACAGGTGTAAGAATTGCCTCATTAAAATTATTTTACATGCATATTGAAAATGCATGTCTATTGAATTGTGATATAGATATCAATTCTTACAGCAAGGTATGTCCAACAAAGTTTGAAAATCATGCTTTTGCCAAACCTAGTTAGAGCATTTTTGATGCTTCTTTCCAAACAATTGATGGGATCAAATTCAATTCAGTGGTGGCAGAGTATGCTGTAATGGGAGGGACCGCTGGGGAAATCTCTGTAGGCTGGGGGAGAAAATAAACATGTTTAGGGCCTCAGGTAGCTTCCTTCACCCATCTGATCCTTTCACCTTTCTATCCTGGTCTAAATCTATATTTTCCAACCTGGAAGGCTACTACATGTCTGTGGCTGTTGAGAATTCAGTCTCAGGACACTTGTCTCATGATTTTGATTATAAACTAAGCCAAACTACAGCCAGTTTCAACTTAGAGGCCATCTAAGGCTCATGAAATTGTGGCCTTCAACTTTTAATGAATCTCCAGATGGTCTTATATTCCCTGAAATGATAATATGGCCTATAATAAGAGAAAATTATATTTGTAATTTTGGTGTAATTTTTTATCACAGAAAAATGTTTATTTTCTAAAAATGGCCCAAATAATATTTTCCATCTCGCATGCTCTTCCAGAATCATGCTGAACCCTACGAAGAGGTAGGATCTTTATCCAATGGGGTGGGCCTTTGTGAGGGCCTCAAGGAACTGAATATAGTGAAAGGGATGCTATATGACCTCCAAGGCTTGGTCATAAATGATATACAACTTGTGTCTGACTCCCTGTCTTGGGATCCTTGCCTTTGAAATGCAGGCATGGTGTTGTAAAGAAGTCCAGGCCGCATGGAGCAGCTCCCTGTGGAGAGGAGACAAGAACCTCAGCCTTTCAACCATCTGGCAGTCATGTTAGTGAGCTCACCCGGAAGTTGATCCTTCAGCGCTCCATCAAGTGTCCCAGAGGATGCTGTGTGCAGCAGAGATGAGTCATCCCTATCAAGCCCTGCTCCAAATGCAAATTTGTGAGCAAAATAAATGGTTGTTGTTGTTTTAAGCCAGGAAGTTTTGGAGTGGTTTTTAATGCAACAATAGCGGGTAGAAAGAATAGAGGACAGCACTCAAGTAGAATAGAGTAGCAACAGGCTAGAGTTTATAAGTTACCTACAATATGCACTCTCATGTTCTCTTTTTCACTAATAGAATTTCTACAATAACATGCATGTCTAGAAAATAACATTTTCCCCTCTCCCTTGTAAAGAAAGTTGGTCTATGAGTTGAAGTTAATGGGTAGAACTTTTGGGAAAGATCTTCAAAGGACTTATTCAACAGAAAGTTGCCTTTTTGGTCTTGCCCCTTTCTCCTTTTTCTGGTATTTGATTTGGATATAGTGGATGAGCATCAGCAACCATCTTGTAATCATGAGATGACTTAAAGAGGGAAGCAATGAACTATGGATAGCAGAACAAAAATGAACAAGAGCCTAGAACTAATGATATATGGGAACTATCAAAAGCTCTGGAATATCACCAACTTTAAACTCTGGAATATCATCAAACCAGCTCTGGAATATCACCAAATTTAAAAATATATATATTTATTTTTTGGTTGTAGTTGGACAGAATCCTTTTCATTTATTTATTTATTTTTATGTGGTGCTGAGGATCAAACCCAGGGCCTCGCACATGCTAGGCAAGCACTCTATTGCTGAGCCACAACCCCAGCCCTCACCACATTTTTGCTATGAGAGGAAACAAACTGCTTCTCTTTGAACCTTGATTATTTTGAGCCTCTGACCAATAGCCTAATGTAAACCTAATTGGTGTAGATGTGTAGTGGGATGCAGGTCACTCCAATGTTACTACTACTGGATGTTAACTACTGAATATCAAGTAATACATGAGGTTTAGTATGCTCAGATATTTAAGATCTCCTATTTGCCTGTGCACCAGAAAACTTTTAATATGTGTTATCTGATTTAACAATGAAGCAGCTCTGAGAGTTACTTACAAAGGTATTCTTAGTTTCCCATTTTACATAAAGGATCACTAAGAGCCAAAGAGGTATAGAAGATTAAACTCAAAATCACCAAGCTAAATGATAAAGTCAGCTCTAATTCCATCATGCCAAGTCATAAGTTACAGTTATTTTATGGGATGTGGTCTAGTATGCACTTAAAAATGAAAGACTTAGAGCTGGGCATGGTAGTACATGTCTGTAATTCCTGTGACTTGGGAGGCTGAGGCAGGAGGATTGTAAGTTGGAGGCCAGCTTGGGCAATCCAATGAGATCCCATCTCAAATCAACAACAACAACAACAACAACAACAAATAAATAAATAAAAAGGGCTGGGGATGTAACTCAATAGGAGAGTGCCCCTGGGTTCAATTTCTTGTACCAGGAAAAGGAAACAAAGAGAAAGAGTTAGGGCCACAGAGACCTGAGTGTAAGTTTGCTATGTGATTGTACTTTGATTACAGTCAAGTCACAGAATTCTTGTTGGGAAAGGGGAGGTGAACAATGTCTACCTTATAAGGATGCCATGAGGTCTAAATGGGAGCAGGGCCTATGTGGAAGATTGTGTTCCCCTAAGATGGCCGCAACAGTGTCTCTAATTCCCATGGTTGTTGTACAATGTGGTTTTGATAGCCTTGCCATTAAAAGATGAATTCTATATTCCATCCTCTTAAATCTGGGCTTAAGTGTATGGTGACATTATGTTACTTCTAAGGCTAGGTTGTAAGAGGTGGTACAGTTCCTACCAAGTCATCTTGTCATGTTTGTTTTTGGAACCAACTGCCATGATGGAAGAGAGCCCTACCAGCTCACGGAGAGGCCCATGTGGAAGGAACTGAAGTCCTGGTCTCCACTACTGAGCTCTTAGCAGATCCATTCACCATCCACAGACCTCAACAATCCTGGAAATGAATCCTTAGGCTCCATCTGAGCTGCCTCAGCTGATACCAGATGAAGCAAAGATGATATTCCCCGCTGGGCCAGGATAAATTTTTAGATACAGGGATGAAATAAATGATGTATTTTAAAAGCTACTAACTTTTGGAGTGGCTTATTTATGCAGCAGCAGATAACTGGAACAGATGTACAGCATGGGATCTGACACTTAACTTGATGCAAGTTATTATTATGAATATTATGTTTTTGGTTTAGACTGCATTTTTTTCCCTTCCTGAACACCATTAAAGATATTTGGAAACTAACCAGAAAGGATCAGAAGACAAAGCTGTCAAGAGACTTCTTTACAAAACTTTAATGGGAAAATGTAGGATTTGGAGACATCATAATAGTTTAGTGCCTGATTATTGTACAACCAGAAAGGATTCTTGTCCCTCTGTTATTGATTCCTGGTCTTTCAATTGGCTAATGCCCAAATCACCCAATCATGATGCTTCCTCCTACTATCTGGGTTTCTTGAGAAGATATAATTTATTCATTGGAAGGAAGGGAAACCTCTACAAAGCTCCTCTCCATCCATAGAGAGAGTTGAAGGAGGTTTGAATGAATTGTTGGTCAAATGAAGTTCCCTGGAACAAAGAGGAAATATACATTCAAGATAAGATGACGGTTACCATGGCATGGATGATACCATATGAATTGAAGGACAGAGAAAATCAGACTCCAGCATTCTTTCACCCTCCCATCCTTTGAATAACTCAACATCTGGCTGGGGTTCCTTTCACAATGACCTTTGATAGGCTTGATGATAGCTGATTTGTCTTTCTGTTTATGGAAAGTCAACTTTCTTCATTGATATTGCTGAATCTCCTCTCCTTTTTTCCCCTTATACACTCTAAGGTGAGAAGACTAAATCTAGACACAATACCAATTAGAGGTCAACCAAGGCTGCTTCAAACAAAATGAGTGATCCTTGACCCCATATTCCATATTCCCACAAGCACTCTTAAAAGCATTGTTCTTACATACAGCATTTCTGTCTTATATTGAGCCTGGGGCCCACTACAGTCACAGTTCTTTTCCTCCCCCTGATATCTGCTTTTACTTTAATTCTCCCAGTTGTTGCTACAGTGCAGCGTGGAACCCATCTCAACCAATACCTTTGAGGTACAAGATCTTCCATGATATCCTTCCTGTCTACTTTTCAGGCTGATTTTTGTTTTTTACTATTCTCCTTTGTGCTCATTATATTCTAGTTATGTTGATTTTCACTCATTTTTTAGACCACATACTTATTTTCTACTATTTTTAATTGGTCCATTTTAATTATACACATAAATATGTTGTATATATATATATATATTATATGTGTATTATATACATATATATGTATATTATACATAATAGTGGGATTCTTATACCCTATTTGTACATGCACATAATCTGATCAATCCTATTCCATGGTACCTTCCCTTTCCCTCCTCTTCTCTGTCCCTCTATCTACTTGCCGTACTCTATTGATCTCCCTCCTATTATTATTTTAATTAGTGCAATATATATGTATATTTATATGTGTGCACACACACACATACATAGATATATATGTATATATGCGGGATTCATTGTGGTGTATTCACACATGGACATAGCACAATTGGGTAGATTTCATTCCCCTTATTATTCAATGTGCCTGGCATACAGTGTAGAAAATGACCTCTTGTGGGAACAAGTGCATGGAGTACTGCATACATGGCCTACGTTAAGGGCATCTGAGTGGCAGGCCACTCCCCTCATGCTAGGTGTGTGAGCGACAGGACGCTTATCCCATAGGCACAGCCCTGGGCAGGAGGCCATGTGTTGCAGTCCCTGTGTTTGCACCACAGCCCACTCCTCGACTGGTCGCTGCAAGGACAGTTAGCAGAAATTGCATTGGTGGCTGCCTATAATCTATTTAGCTACTGCCTGAGTATATATACATGGTAACTTGTTAGAGTCTGTAAACAAGTCAAGATGGCGCCTGGCATTTTGCAGAGGGAGTGGTTTGTGAAGTAACGCCAGCAAGCCATTAAGTGTGGAGATTCCTTATTGGTTGACTGCTATATCTAGTTTATGTTAATTAAGATAAGCTGTGTGGAATGTATATATATCGCTCCAGTCCTACAATAAAAGGCTCCTACTCCTGCTGTATCAAAATACACAAGTTGCTCGTCACCCCCCGATTATTTTGCTGCAGCCGGACTGCGGCAGTAACTGCGCAATAAAATCAGACCTGCTCCCTGCTTGGTCTCTGGAGGTCTTGATTAGCGACTCTGCAGCCACACTCTCCTCTACACTGTTCTGTGGACCTTCTCGCTGGGCAAGAGAGAGCCCACACACCCTCTGTGCTCCATTCACATCTCCTTTGTATTTACCAGCAATGGCTTCTTCCTCGTGCATCTATACAGGAATCCACCTTGGCTGTTCCTGGCTTGGGAGGCAAGCTCTACCTGCATGCTACACACCTGGAGGTGAGGACTGGGGGTGGTGGGATGGAAGGAGGAAAGGGCTGATCAATTGGGAGCAAAACCAAAATCAATGATTGTGGATCAAAACTACCCCTTCCTTACCCTTCAGGTTAGACAACTCTGAGCAGGTTCTACATCATTTTCTAAAATTCCCCAGCAGGATTGAGTTTCTACTGCTTATAGCACAAATCTGCTTATTAACACCCTGCCCTATCCTATTTCCCTACACTCCTATTCATGTTTCTTGGGACCATCACCCAAGTAACTACTTATACTCAATCCTTGTTTCAGACATAAGATGAAGGCATTTTTAGGTATTTGTGGTTATTACTGACAGCAGAATGGCTATGGTAAAGCAAGATGTCTCCGCAAGATGCCCCATGAGAACAACTGGTTTCAGTTCATAGCTTTGCAATTGAAACATCTGAGTATATGCACTCTGAGAACATTCTTGCTCATCCATCCATCCATTCATCCATCCATCCATCCAGTATATACTGAGTTCTTACTCTTAGCCATGGGTAGGGGTTTCAGCATCAGAAGAGTTTAGAGTCACACTGGAAAACAGAAAGCACCAAGCACTTTCCATTTCTGTCTCTAACTTCATTCCTTTCTCCACTTCCCTAAACAGAACTCAGTCAATTATCCTGTTTTCAACCTTTCTCATTGGACTTTCCAACCGGGTACCCCCCTTCGTCATAACCAAACTCTCTAATCCCTTAACTTTACTGTATCCTCTTCTGTAGCCATTAAGTTCACTCCTTCTGCTCTGACATCATCTATTCCATGCGTACATCACATACAATGTAGTGGTATAGGCCTGCTTTGAGCTATGTCTACTTTTCTAATTTTTGTCAAGTATACATAGAAGACGTTGATTTTGCCTTACTCACATCCCATGGCCCTTACTACTTGGATGTGCATTGGCCCAACTTCCAAGTGGCAGTGCCTGCACAGACTGAACTGAGTCCCACTCATGCTATGTCACCATGGTGCCACCAGGCTTCACACTGGAACCTTTCTTGGCTGCCTTCCATTTCTCACCTCACTATTCCTTCTCCAGCATCATCTTCCTCCAAATAAACCAATCCTGGTTTCCTTATTTTAGGCTCCAGCTCTGAGTGAACCCAAAGCAAGAATTAGTTTTATGTCTATGATTAATTTTAAGCAAGATATATGGATTTCTGTTTCTTGAGCATCAAATCTAGACACTTAGGTATTTATACTGCACAATCTAAGATGAAATGTGACTTTTCCATTCCCCTATCTGCTGCAATTCCTTCTGCTTTTCCATATATATATATATATATATATATATATATATATATATATATATTTTAGCTATATCTTTATTTGTACAGTGTTTATGTTACTAAACTTTACATTCTCTAACCATATGTGTATCCTGATTTTTTCCCCCAATGGTTAATACTAAATCTTGAAAAGCAATAAGCCAAGTATCCATTATTATTCCTTTACAGCTGTCTTTATTTTATTTTTGCTACCGGGAAATTGAACCCAGGGGAACTTTACCACTAAACTACATTCCCAGCCATTTTTAAAATTTTTATTTTGAGACAGGATCTCATTAAGCTGCTGAGGCTGGCCTTGAACTTGCAATCCTTCTGCATCAGCCTCCTGAGTCACTGGGATTACAGGTGTGCACCACAGTGCCCGGCCATAGCTGTTCTTAATTACAGAGCCAAGTCGGGACTGCCTTATCTTCACTATGAGTTCACTGTCAAGAATCTTAGGTCAAAGGAAAATATTTCCAGCACTAAAGGCAAAGGGAGCCTACACTTTATTCACTTCTTAAAATCATGCCCCATCTTAGTTTGCTCCACAGTAAGGAGTAGATTCTCCTGTGCGTGTTGTTTCTAACGGTTTTTCTTCTTGTAGAGCCATGTCACCATGCCCCCAAATATTTTCTCACTTCTTCCTCTATCCCAGCCTTTCTTGAGTATGTTCTTCTTGGAGCCTAGATATTTTCTAATATGGATTTGCTTCTCTCTAGACCTGTTTTACAAGTCTCATCTTTGCATTTCTTTTCATTGCACTTCAGGGCTGATTCTCCTGTTTCTTTTTATACTATTCTTTGTTACTACTTGTTTTCATTCTTCTTTTGGTGTGATGTAGCTTTAGATGATTTCCATAGAAAGGATGCTGATAAGTTTGCTTTCCAAGTCCTTGTGTGATTAAAAATGAATTTATTTTATCTCAGATTTAATAATATTTGTTTGCAAATACAATTCTTAAATACATTAATTTGAGTATAAATTACTGGTAAGCTAATTTCCCATTGGGACCTTGTTGAGAGCCACAGCCGAAGGGGCCCCAGCAAACTTCCAGCTGCCAGCAAACTTCCAGCTGCCGGCTGATGATTGGTTCACAGCGGCCCCAGCAACATCTAGCTGATTGGCTCCTCTGCCGTGATGCTCATTGGGCTGTTTCCCTGCCCTTTCAGACCACGGAGCTGCTCATTGGGGGACATTTTTGGCTCCGCCCACGTGACTCAGCCAATCGGCCTCAAGAGCAGGGGAATTGTGGGAGGTGGAGAGAGGCTTGGGTGGGGGGAGAGAGGCTTGTGGGAAGCCGGTGGTGGCAGTTGGGCTCTGAGGATTTTTCCTGAGGAGCTGTTTTGTTTGGCCTGTGTGGTTCTAAAAATAAAGTTGGTTTCTTTTGACAAGTGGCTCCTGAATTGTGCCCAGCCAGACTGTGGCAGGACCTTGAATACTTTTCAGCGTGGTCAAATAGTACTCAGTATTGTTGATATTAATATGAGTCTAAATCTTTCTATATGACCTATTTCTTTGTGTTTACAAGCATTTTATATTTTCTTTATATCCTTAATATCCTGACATTTTGGAAGTGTCTGTGCAGTTTTGAATCATCCCCATTCATTGCTGATGACAATTTAAATGTGAAGACTCAGATTTAATCTGGTAATCCTTCTTCTCTTATTGCATGACTTCAACCATTCCTTCCTTCCTTATTTTCTCTGAAACTCCTATTACTCTGATCATTGTCCTGGCTTGTCTTTGCTCATCATACCTTTTCTGTCATGTTTTTGGCTATTGTGTATTTGCTCTATAGTCTAAGGATTTACCTTGGCATTGTCTATCAACTCTTCTATTTAATTTTTAAAGTCAGAAAACACAATTTTTAGTTCCAAGAGCTTATTCTTTTTCTTTGTTCTACTTTTAAAGCATTCTGTTCTTGTTTTATAGATATGATATACTCTCAAAGCCCTCTAAGGATATTATTTAGAGATTTGGGGTTTTCCCCCAAGTCTTCTTGATTTTCTGAATTATGTCTGTTTTCTCTGGGGTCATTTATTTCTGTTTGTTTTGCTTGGTAACTAGTATTTCATATAGTTAGCATACCCTATACAGCTTATGATCCATTGTTAATTTTAAAGAAAAAGGAAATTTATTAATTTCTGGGTAGCTGGTGTGCATTTTCATTGCATTTCAGGGCTAGTTCTGTGGTTTCTTTTCATACTACCTATTGTATGTTTTCATTCTTCTCTTGGTATGCTTCAGTTTTAGGAGATTTCTATAGAAAGGATGCTAAAAGGTTTACTTTTTTGAGGCCTTGTATAATTACAAATGTGTTTATTTCATCTCAGATTTATCAACTAGTGGTTACATATAAAATTCTTATATAATTTAATTTGAGTATAAAATTATTGGCAAATTATCTATACAGGTAAGTTGCTTTTACCTGTATAGACTGGTGGTAGGGCCTTGGGGAAGAACAGAAGGATGGACTGACAGAGAAGAGGCAGGGAAAGAGATATTAGGCCAGGTCTCCTCAAAGGTCAGAATGGACAGGGCTTGGCTCTGGGTGACTCCTAATCCTAGGACGTTAGAGCAGGCAGAATGTTGCTATTTTGTGTTCTTGTCATTGCACAGAAACCAGAGGTACATACTGTGTACCCTTCCCTCTTTGTGCTCAGAACTGGAAGAAGACAGAACAGGGCAGGGGTGTAAGGAATGCATGGCTCAGTGGATTGGGGAATAGATCATCTCCTGCCTTTGGAAGCCTTCCTTTTTCTCACTTGTCCATTCCTGGGTCTGCTAACCCCTGAGCTGGAAGTCTTTTTGACATACGTAGGTAGGTTGGCTCTTTCTGTCTTGCGCATTGAGCCACCTTTTCTGGATACAGCCAGGTCAACAGCTTCCAGCCGCTTAGTCCTCAACATTTTTTCCCCTCTTAGGAAATCTTTTATCCTTTGATTGTTGGTTTCCTTATCATTACCTTTTGCTCTTAAGAGATTTCTGGTCCTCTATTTCTTCACTGTCACTTTAAGGGGGTAAGAGAGAAGATAAATACTGATATTCTGTCCCTATCTGCAGTTAGCTCATTTTTTAAAAAATAATTTTGATTAATTTTCCTGGCTTCAGAGCAGTGCCCAGTCTTAGTCAGGAATAGGTATGGACAATAATTTGGTGTTCATTTTAAAAGGTGCTCTTTAAATACTCGTTCATTAGAGAAGATGTGAGGAAGGTGTTAGAAGGTTGCTGCTGTGGAGGTCTTGGCCTCCTGTTGTGCCAGCTGGCTGTGCCCCTCTCCCTCACACAGCTGTCCCAGCCCACAGCACAAAAGCCAGCTCTTCACCAGCAACATTGCTGTAAGTGGAAATTCATTGTCTGCCTGTTGTTACTAAGTCTGACACAGAAGAGCTCTGATTCCCACCCTAAGGAACTTATTAAAAAATCACCCTTTGGGTCACACTTGGTAAGACAACCTCCTGTGAATGCAATTTTCTTCTTGCGACTCCACTTCCAGTGATATCTGAGCCCCTCTCAAGTATAGCACCCAGCTGGCCCACCCTGAATCCCAGCTTTCTCATCCAGGCACTTCTGTCCAGGTGGGTTTCCTGGGGGAACTCCTCCGTGGATATAATTCGGAAGGGTTTGAAAGCCCTTCTTCTGTGCCCAGAAGAGTAACTCTGAAATCCACCAGTGCTGGGATGGAAGCCCTTCTTGGCTGCCTTTCTGGGCCATTCAGCTGCCCATTGTTTTCATACCCACACTCAACTCTCTTGAGCTGTGCCCAGTTCCAACAACTCTGAGCAGGGTCACCAATTAAAGTGGGAAACAAAAAGTTTCCCGAGCCCATGTGGCCTCCAGCTCTCTCTGCTTCCTGTTGCTATTGGTGTGTGTGTGTGTTTTCTGCTTTTGATCACTTGCTCCTACCATTCTCTGTGTGTGTCCTTCTTGACATCTTCATTATTCCTCATGGGCTTTGGTTTCCTCTCTCCTCTTTCCTCCTTTTACATGCCTGTGATTTCCAATCCTTTAACCATACAAAATGAGGGGTGCCCCTTTTCCTGTCCCCTTGGGAGTCACTCCTCCCTCAACATTTCAGAACAGAGCCATCACCTGCGGATCCAGGCGATGGCTCTCAGCCACTTCTCGCCCACAATGGGAGCTCTCAGAGCCGGGCAGCGAGGCCTGGGCCAGGTGCCAACATGCCACAGAGAGGCAGCTCGGCCGCGCAGAGGGAGTGTGAGCCTGGCAATCAGACCCTCGCGGAGCTGCCACCGACTTGCTGTGGGGTCTGGAGCAAGTCACTTGACCTCTGCTTAGCTCCTCATCCCTGAGAGGAAGTCAGGATGGCCTCCCGAGGATGCTGCAGGAATCGCTAATGAGGGAGGATGCCTCAAGGCCCAGCCACAGACCTGTGGCCAGCTTTTTGGATGGATGGTTTTGTGCACGTTCTCTCACACACAAAAACACATGCTCATATTCACACATACAGATACATGTGCACATGCACAGACATGCAGGCACACACAAACATTCATGCGCTCAGACACCATCATAAATATTCATGTGCATGTGGACATAGACATATGATCACACAGAAGCATTCACAAACTCATTAATGCAAATGTCTAAATGCAAACACAGGCCAACATGGGCCTGCTGAAACACATAAATTCCCTCACTAACACAAGCACGCATGGATGTACATATACAGCTTTCTATACATGGGCTTACACATTTGTGACTTATTCCCACACAAAAATATACACATGTACTTGCACATAACACACATAAACAGAGATGAACACATTAATGCACAAAAGCATGTTCCCCACACAGAATACACATAAGCGTGTGCCTATGAATGGGATTCCCAATGAAATAAATATAAACAGAACAAAATTTCAACATATCTTCCTAAAAAGAACACAAATAGCATTAGGGGGCCATCCCTGGAATTTTGCCCACTTTTTTCTCTCATTCAGCAATTGGCAACCAATGGTCCTTATGTGCTAGTCATTTCCCAGGCACATGAGAGAAACGGCACAGTAGCAAATGTGGTTCCAGACCTGGAGGGACTTAGAGGCTGTTCATGGAACACAGACAAATCAATGGCTCAGAGTAGTAGAGAGCTTATGGAAAGGTTCAGTGGAGGAGGATCAAGGAAGGCTGCCTGGAGAAGGGAGCTCTTGATCTGGTGGGCACAGCATGATATCAGCACTGTGCACTCACTGAGCTGAGCTAGGTTCAGAGGTACAGAGCCACAGAGCTGCAGAGCCACAGTCAGCTCTGACTCTAGAAATGCATGTGGCAAGAAGTTCCACCACTTCTTTCTTGTCTGACATGACCCCATGCTTCTCCTGTGGTCACAGTGGGCTGACAGGTTCTCAGTCATTTCTGGGCCCCAGCACAGCACCAAAGCATCTTGTACCTAGATGATCTCAATACACTCAGTTAATGTCTTCACAGTCTTCTTCTGTACCTGTGTATCTGTGATAATAGACTGTGATGTGGCTTAGATGTGGTTTTAGTGCATCTCCCCAAAATTTCATGTGTCAGAGGCTCGGTTCTTATTGTGCTAATATGGGGAAGTGGGGAAGTGATGTAATTTTTTTTTTTTTTTTTTTTTTGCACCAGGGATTGAACTCAGGGGCACTTAACCACTGAGACACATCCCCAGTCTTATTTTGTATTTTATTTAGAGACAGGGTCTCACTGAGTTGCTTATCTCCTGGCTTTTGCTGAGACTGGCTTTGAACTCATGATCTTCCTGCCTCAGCCTCCTGAGTTGCTAGGGTTACAGGCATGCACCTGGCAAGTGATAGAATCTTTAAAAGAGACAGGGACTAGTGGGAAGTCCTTAGGTCCCTAGAGGCATGCCTTCAGAAGGGATTACAGGTCTCCTGGAGGGAGTTCTAATGAGAGTAATAAAATCCTGGGCCTGGTCCTGTTTGGCCTCTCTTTGGCTTCCTGTTTGTAGATGTGATTGTTTCCTTCTACACATGCTCCTACCACCTACTGTACAGTCCTGAAAAGAGCCTGTACCATGCTCTTTGGACTTTCAGGTTCCAAAATTGAAGTTAAATAAACCTCTTTTCTTTTTAAAGCTAGCCTGCCTCAGGTAAATCATAGCAACAAAAAACAGTCTAATAGAGATTGTAGTTTCTGAAAAGCATTGCAACAATATTTTTGGTCCCATATGTTCTTTTTGCTTCACTCCTGCCAAGATGCAGAGTCTCTTATCTTCCCTTGAAACTGGGAATGTCTTTGTGAATGCCTCAATGAGTAGAATGCATGACTTTGAGGTGGTCATGAAAGGTGGTACTGTTTCCTCATGGATTCTTTCTTTTTGAGATGAGTGCCTTGGGATTCTGGTGCTCACATGCAAGAAATCTAGTAGTCCTAAACTGTAATGTTGGAAAGACCATGTAGAGAGACCACACAAGGACAGAATGGGAGGCCAGGAAAGTCTGCACTACTCCAGCCCAGCTGTCTGCATCTCTCCAGCCCAGGTATCAGCTATGAGTGAGAGACTGCTGATGACTCTATTCCAGACTTTGGGCTGCACAACTGATGCTAAGAGGAGCAGAGATGCAAAGAAATGCTCTTCCCACTGAGATCCATCCAAATGGCATGTTCAGGGGGCAAAAATAACAAAACTAGAAACAACAACAAAAACAAACATTGCTGTTGTCTTAAGTCACTAAGATTTGCAGAGGTTTGCTGTTCAGCAATAGTCAGCTGGGACATCAGTTCAAGAAAATGTTCACATTTGTCCTTGAGGAAAAAAACCTTGAAAAATTTTGGCTAGTCTTGAAGGTGTTATTCAAATAGGTAATATCTCCATATGTGAACTTTTGAAAATGTGTACTTTTACTGAAAACACAGGAGAAGGAAAATGTCAAGCATCCAGAGTGCCTGTTCACATGCATGTGGCTTTACACAAATACAAGATCACACAAGCCACCTGCTGTCTTGCCTCTTCATAAACTTGGCTTGTTTTC
Organism: Spermophilus citellus; assembly: GCF_964194105.1. Lineage (NCBI taxonomy): Eukaryota > Metazoa > Chordata > Mammalia > Rodentia > Sciuridae > Spermophilus > Spermophilus citellus. Next base: position 46,679,399 of record NC_138185.1, read on the forward strand.
TGCCAGGTGTGTATGGGATAGCCATCAGACAGAAACTCGGCATGTTCCCTGGACCCAGAAAGTCCAATGAAATGAATAATAACCAGCCTTGGCATGTTTGGGATTAGTCTTTGAATCCATGTGGGTTATTCTGTGAAGCTGGCTGACATTTTCCATCAACAAAGGGAACAGCCTATTACAACAAGGAACGCATAGAAGATTTGGGATAACACACTTACACTATATAACTAGGCCAAGGAGCCCTGTCTCACCTGCTCCATGATATGCACTAAATGTCTTGAATATGAACAGAGCTGCTTTCTATTTCCTGGAGAAAGCTGAAAGACAAAGACCCTGACTTAAAAATGCATGTTTAAAACCATCTCCAATCCATAGTGAATGGGTTTTATTTGTAAAATGCAATAAAAATGAATGACTAGGAAAATGAAACTAAAATAGATGTTAACAGTCAAACTCAAATTTTGTATTAGATTTAACAGCTCTCAAGTGATGGCTGTCAAATTGCTATCAAAGTGTCCAAATGTTTGCCTTCCTTATCTCGTGTCCTTGCACCCAGCATAGGTGCCAGGGCTACACTCTGAATCACATAGGTCTGGAGAGCAGACAGGAGCTATTTTTATGGTGGCCGGTATGGAAAGGCAAAGGTGTGAAGAAACAAGACATAAGCTTTTGGAGATCCAGGTGCAAAAAGCAAGAGAAGTGGGTGGTCTTCAGCAGGTGAAGATCTAAGACAGGGGAAGTCGAGGTTCTGCAAACACTGACAATTGTTCACTTTTTGCTTTTAGCCTGAGGTTGATCTTAATATCAGACAAGAGACTCCATGTAAAAAAGGATGGATGGAACATGATTTATAACACTGACATCTTGGCATGGTCTGTTATTAAGTTTCCCTCAACTAAAAGCCATAGGTACCAAGTAGGTTCCAAAGAGACTGGTATGCCCTCTAGACATGTGGCCAAGCACACAGTCCTCCCTCCATGGTGTGGGTTCAGAGGCTTATATATTAGCTAGGAGTTGCAGGAATTCTGAGGATGCTTCAGGCCCTGTATGTGGGTACATGTGTGCATGTATGTGTATGTGGAGGAAAGCCCAGCCTGGGGTCTGCCAACCACCTTGTAAAGTGGCAGAAAGATAGCCTTTCCTTCCCCTAGTGTCTGTTCTGACACATGTCAGGAATCCTAGGGAACCTCCATGTGTAGATGTGTTTGCTGCCTCATCGAATTTATTTGGGGGGACACAATAACCACTGGTTGACAGCCTCGGCTATGCAGAAAAATGGAACTTTCACATTAATCACAGTGGACCTCAACATATTTGCATGTAAGCTACCTTAATTTTTTCAATTATAATGCCTTTAAGGATATTCACTATTTAAATTCTTCTTTACTCCTCTTACATCTGGACATGCTTTCTTACATGGAAGCAAAAAGCATAATCTTACCATTCCCGTGCATTGGCCTCACACTCTCTTATCATTATTGCATCTCATTGCCTGCAACTCTTACTAATGTTTTGCTACTACTTATAACAGCTTAGGAGTTCTGTAGAGTTTTGATTCCCTGGATATTTTAGGGGAGCATTGTGCGAATCTTATATGATATTTGTGTTTGTTTAAAAAATATGCACATGCTCAGCAATTTCACTTTTATTATTTATACTAAAGAAATATTTTTATATATGTACAAGAAAGCAAGTGAAAGGAAATACATTACAGGAGTGTCTGGAGTACTATACATTTAGAAACAACCTAAATATCCATCAAAAGTGGAATGGAGAGGCTGGGGTTGTAGCTCAGTTGGTAGAGTGTTTGCCTTGTATGTGTGAGGCACTAGGTTCTAACCTCAGCACCACATTAAAGCAAATAAATAAAATAAAGGTATTTTGTCTATCTACAACTAAAATTTTAAAAAAAAGTGGAATGGAAAAATAAGCTAAGATTTACCCATGCAATGGAATACTCTATAATGGTTAAAAAGAATGAGGCAGATCTCTGAGTAGGAATATAGGAAGATCTCAAGATGCATTGTCAAATGAGCAAGGTGATTTCCATATGATATATCCAGTATGATAATATTTCTGAAAGAAACAAAATCCCCACAAAGTAAAAGCACCACTATATGTTTTCCAAGGTATAATTTTCATAGAAAATACTTTGTAATTCTACTTCCAAAATGATGACAGTAGTTCTTCTGGATAGGAGGGAAGAAAATTGAAAGTGGAGGTGGTCAATTGTAACTGTCAATCTTATCTACAATGTTTGCATTTTTTAGTGGGGAAATATTACTTATTTCTTATTTATGTATATGTTGAATATCTCTGAAATGTTTGGGATTAGAAATGCTTTGAACTTTGGATTCTTAAAAAGATTTTGAAATGTTTACACTAACTAATGAGATATCTTGGGGTTGAGACCCAAGTGTAAACATGAAATTGGTTTATCCTTCATATACACCTTGGACACACAGCCTGGAGGTAATTTGATATAATATTTTTAGTGCACCTGTGGTTTGAATGGGACCTGTTACATTAGGTCAGGTGTGAAATTTTCCATTTGTGGAGACATATTGGTTCTCAAAAGATTTTGGGTTTTGGAGCATTTCAGATTTTGGATTTCCAGACTAGGGATGCTTAGTTTTAAAATAATGTCAGAAATCTGGGTATGCTGGTGAGCATGGATATCACCCACAGCCATACCTGTCAGAGTAGTCAAAATAAAGATGAGGGGAAGAAAGGAGACAAGACCATTTGCAGGGCGGTGCCCAAGGCCAAGGGCCACAATTTTCCAACAGCCAGAGCATCTAGTTGCAGCTGGGCTCTTCAACCAGTTCGGGCAGTGATGGGCCTCTGGACTTGTGGTCAGCCAAGGGTTAAGAGGTAAGAGAAGGGGTTCTGGAGCCAAGCCACCTGGCTTCAGATCCTTCAGAGCCTTACAAGCTCTGTGCCCGTGGTGGAGAGTATTCAAACTCTCAGTGTTCCAAATTGTAAAATGGGCATATAATGGGAATATCATAAAGATGAAATTGATTCATACACCAAAACCTTTAAAATGGCTTATCCATTACTATTAATATTCAAAATCTTTCCCCTGCTCCTCAGAAGATTCTCTGAGGACTGAGATGTTTAGCCTCCACTAAGATCAAGCCCTCATTTGTGCTCCCTGATGGCTGGGAATTTCCAATGCTCTAGATTCCTTTCCTTCATTGCAGGCCCTTGATATGCAGCATCACAGGAAGATTCGGGAGTGAGTGGAGAATTTTATTGTGCAAATGGAGGAAATGAGTCACAGAGAGGAGAGTTTTCCTGGTGGCTGGTCCCACCAGGAAGTTGGCAGCAGAGATGGCCTATCTTCCACCTCCCGATGCCTCTGTCCAGCACCTTCTCCATGGGCATCACACAGGGCTCCGACAGAAGAAGGAAGGAAGGTGGCAATGGCTTGTGGAACAACAGAATTGGAATTTTCACCAGGAGACTGACTTATTCTACCTTGAAAAATGCACAAAATCACTGGACATGCTATAAGACAGTATTACCACAGAGCGTAGGTGTATAATAGGCTGCACCATCTGGGTTTGTGAAAGTACATTTTTGATGCTTGCACAATGACAAAATGGCCTAATTATGAATTTCTCAGATGATATACCTGTCATTAGGTGACAGATGACTCTATTCCTTCAGATCTGGCAACCTTTCCCATTCTTTGGGGTTGTCAGTTACTGCCATGATACTGGCACAGATAGGCTTGGCCTTGAGGGCAGAGACTGTGAGAAGCTGAAAGATGGGCATATATGGCCCCAGGACAGAGGGGAGGCACCTCTGCAGGAGGCTAGAAGATTGAGATGTGCTTTTTCTAGGTGAGCAACTAACCCCTCCCCCTGGCTTGGGGAGAATAACCCCCTCTCATCTTCAATATTGACCTTCAAAGAAAAAAAAAATCCATCTTAATACATTCTCAGTAGATCATGAAGCCGTTTATTTAATATTATTTGGATAACAAGCCTCCACGTGAATGGGATTCGAATGTCAGTTGTCTCAGGGGAAAAAAGATTTATTGGTTGGTAAATATTGAGAAAGAAAAGCTGATAAAGAACGGCTTCAGCTGTGGCTTCTGCCGGGAGCCGGAGAACAGGCCTGTGTTGTATTTTGGGGCCCTGGGAAGGCAAAAAATTGTGAATGTCTTTCTTTGTTGGTGGGTGTAAAAGTGGAGCTCGCTACAAATAATTTCTTATTTCTGTTTGCATAGATTTTAAATTATGTAGCTTCCTTACCTTGTTAAGTATTAAAGCAGTCTTGTTTAAGGAAAAGTCACTTAAATAATGAAGCTTATGTATCTTGTTTTCAGACATCAATATCTGGCTTTGAGTGGCACAAAGGGATAAAGGCATGTGGATTCAGAGCTCGCTGGGATGCTTGGCAATTCTAATTCCACCCCAGGCTGCAAATGGACACAAAACTGTTGTGACTGTTGAAGAAAAGAAGGCTGGGTGAGCACGTGGTGCTGGGAAATTGTATTTTCTTCTTCGAGTTCTTCTGTTTCCGAATATTTAATCCTACTGTTCTCTTCTTTAGAGAAGGTCTCTTTTGTAAAGAATCTCTTTCCTGAAATTGCTTCAGGCAACACAGAAGCGGGATTCAGAAGCACCCAGGCCCAGGCTTGGCAAGGCTCATGTGAGGAAAGACTGCCATCTCGTGGTCAGTTAGGTTTTCTACAACCCAGTGAACAGCCAGGCTGCAGAAAGCCAGAGCTTGGGTTGAAAATGATGCTGGAAGCTCCTGCAGGACAGTTTGGATACCTTTAGAAACCACCCACGAAATAACTGAGTACCCTCTATCCAAGGTAGGTGCCAGTGAACATTCTGCATGCACCTTGTCATTTCCTGAGTCAAGCATGGGCTTCATGCATACTCTGTAGGCTAAACAAAAATGAGGTAGAAACGCGGGGAAAATATAATTCCATGGTGAGAACAAAGAGAGGAACATGTATTTACCAATGCTTCCTGTGTTCCTGGCAGAGAGCTGAGGGAATAATACCCAGGCTGAGGAAAGAAAGTAACTTGTGTCAAAGGTCATTGAATGCCAGTTTAGATGAGCAGAAGTGGCCAGAGTGACCTGTGGTCTTTTGTTCAACAGGGCATCCAGTTAGCCTCTGAGACAAAGCCAGGCCTAAGCAGGCAAGATACACAGATATGTGATTTCTTTATTTTTCCAAAATTAAATTAAATCTGGTTGTAAAAACATTATACGGGTTATTTTTTAAAAAGGATATCAAACAATATATGATGTACAAAGAAGAAAATATAAGATTGGAAGCCTTGACACCCTACTCATCCATTGCTAGCCCTTAGTCGGCCAAACTTTCAGACAGTTCACCATGAATGTATACAAGCAGAAATTAAAATACACTTTATGAATGCAATCTATTCAGTAACCTGCTTCTTTTTTAAAAAATATTTATTTTTTAGGTGGATACAATATCTGTATTTTTTTTATTTTTATGTGGTGCTGAGGATCAAACCCAGTGCCTCATGCATGCTAGGCAAGAGCTCTACCACTGAGCCACAACCTCAGCCCAGTAACCTGCTTCTTAATTCAACACTATGTCAAAGGCTTCACTCCAGGTCAATAAATACAGGACAGCATCACTGTTTTTTTTTTTTTTAACAATTGCATAATAGCCATTGATAAGTAATATTGATTTGATTCCTGTTATGTGCTAGGCACTGTACTAAATACATGAGTGATCTTCATAATCTCATAATAACTCTGTAAGCAGAGGTTTTTATTATGCTCATTACACAGATGAGGAGAGTGAGACACAAAGAAATTAATCAGCACCGTCAGGATGTCTAACTTCAGAGTACATGTTCTACATGAATTAAGAAGCAGGCCACTAGGCTAGAGATGCTCCATCATTTACATACCAGTTTTCCTGATGGACATTAAATTGTTTGCAATTTTTTTTGGGAATAAAACATAAGGTTTTAATGAAATGTTAGGGCATATATATATTTACACTAGTAAATGTTCTCCTTAAGTGAATCTAAAAGTGCCGTGTCCAGGTGAAAGTATTTGCTCAATTTATACTTTGATGAGTCCAGCTTCCCTCCAGACAGGTTTACCAACTCATACTCCCACCAGCTGTATATGAGAAATTCCTGTGCCTCATGTCATGTCAATACTAAGCTTTTTCATCATTTTCCCCTCTTTTTCTCTGCTTTATTAAAAAAATGGCCTTTGTAAAAACAGCAAGAATAAGTATAATACACCCCTGTAAACACTTCACCTATTATAGATGCATCAATTGTGAACAATTTGCTACATTTACTCTCATTCTGTATTCATATTTATCAAGCTTTAGAGTTAGACCTCATTACACTCAATGCCTAAATATTTCATCATGTTTCTCTTAAGAAAAAAGGGCATGCTTCTGTATTAGCATAATATAACCATTAAACTTTGGAGATATTAAACTGATAAACTACAGTTTTCCAACATAAAATCCACATCAAATTACAGAATATTTGCTGGGTGCAACGGCTCATGCTTGTAATCCCAACTACTCAGGAGGCTAAGGCAAGTGGGATTGAAAATTCAAGGCCAACCTCAGCAATTTAGCAAGATCCTCAGCAACTTAGTGAGACCCTGTCTCATTATTAAAAATAAGAAAGACTGGGGATGTGACTCAATGGTAAAGCACCTCTGGGTTCCATCCCCAGTACTAAAAGAAAATTACAGAACCTTAAATAGCTCTTTATAATCCAGAATAGAATCCAGGTTCATATTGAGTTTTGTAGTCATGTCTCTTTATCTCCTTTAATCCAGAACAGCTCTCCAGTCTCTGTGGTCTTTCATGACATTGGTAGCTTGAAGAGTACTGTAGTTTGGATCCTAGGTGTTCCGGAAAATCACATGTTAAAGGCTTGATCTCTAGGTGGTGCTTGTGAAGTGATGGGACCTTTAAGAGGTGGGGCCTAGTGAGGGGCCTTTAGGTCACTGGGTATGACCCCTTGAAAGGATTATGGTACCTTGGTCTCTTCCTCTTTTTCTCTGTTGTTTCCTGACCATAAGGGGAGAGTTTTGCTTTATGTGGAGCAAAATTTGACTTCTTTCATTTAGAAAGTCTTTGAGATTCATCTGTCCTTCTCTAATTTTTTCATTTTAATAGGAAGATAATTCCAAATTTGGCCAGTGGTGGTACCTTCAAGTTGAACCTGTGTTCTCGGAGCACTTTCTTGCTCTCTGGCATAATGAGGTGCTCCAGGTTCATCGTGCACTTTCAAGATGGAAAAACTCAGGTCTGGAATCAGTCATTTCCCCAAGAGCCTACCTGTCTTTGTTTATATGTTTATTTAATCTCTCTTACTATTACTAGTTTACAAATTTATCTACATTTGATATTTTTGGTGTACAGTTCCAGGAATTTTAACACATGTAGATTTCTGAAATTGCCCCTGCAATAGAAATATAGAACAACTCCAAATCATCAAATTATACACCTTAAAACACACGAATTGGAATTATTAACCATACCTCAATAAAACTGGAAGAAAAAAAGATACCTGTCAGTCCTGTTGTACTCAGAAACTAATCCTTGATGCCTGTGTTCCCCCTTCCCTGCTGCTCTTGTTCCTATCTTTATAACTTTACCTTTTCTAGAATGTTACATTGTATGAAATCCCACAATGTGCATCTTTTGAATCTGGCTTGTTTCATTCAGAATGTCTTTGAGATCCATCTCAGGTGCTGCTGCAAGGAAAGAACTGCCACTACCTGGGCAAAGAATCATTGTGAAGTGATGTAAACAGGAACAGGAAGTACTAAGAAATAGAAAATACTCAGGTACAGGAAGTGCTCAGAAACAGGAAGTACCAGGAGCAGGAAGGGATAGAGACCGTTTTCCTCTTCCAGCCTTAGTCTCCCTCTGTTGACCCCTGTTGGCAAATCCCAGTGGAAAGCAGCAGGTTGAACAGAAACTAAAGTTTCTAAACTAAACTAAGGCAAAATCTCAACCCTAGCATCACAAGCTGAGAATAGAACAGTGGGTTTAGAATTTAGAACTTAATAACTGCATTGGCCAGGAGCCATGGCACATGCCTGTAATCCCAGTGTCTTGGGAGGCTGAGGCAGGAGGATTGCAAGTTCAGAGCCAGCCTCAGCAACAGTGAGGCGCTAAGCAACTCAGCGAGATTCCATCTCTAAATAAAATACAAAATTGGGCTGGGGATGTGGCTCAGTGGTTGAGTTCAATCCCAGGTGACAAAAAACAAACAAAGAAACAACAACAAAAAACTGTATTGTTCTTTGGATGTATTTGAATGACTGCATAACTTTGGATTAAATAAAAGTCCAAAATTTATTAATAATCTCTACAATTTCTCTTTCATTGGGTAATTCTCATTTATGCCAGACACATCCTTCTTTCCTTCCTTCCTTCCTTCCTTCCTTCCTTCCTTCCTCTTTCTTTCTCTTCCCTTCTCTCGTTCCTCCCTCCCTCCCATTCCCCACTTCCCTTCCTTCTTTTCTCCTGTTCGTTCCTCTTTGTGGATTATTTCTAACTACAAAATAATTAGGTCTCAATGAACCTCTGGGAAAACTTGGCTTCTTCAAATGTTTCTCCTGCCTCAATCTCTACTCCTTTCTGACCTTCCCCATGCCCTTTGTGGAGGTATTGCAGGTTGGGGGACAGTGACATTACATGTTTCATGGTATTCCATGACTCATGGCATCTCAGACTAAGATTCAGAAGCTCAGACTATATCCCTGGGTAAAGCATATGAATGTGAATGAGGGAATATGGTCATCACCCATCTTGTATAAATGGTATTAAGGTAAAAATGAGACATAAGGCAGGTAAGTGATTTAAAAATTTTTGGATGCTTGTAGGAACACATACATGTCTGATTTTGTCTTCTTCTGAAATTCCATTGGGAAAAAAAACAACAATGCTCTCATGGAGCCTTCAGAGAAGCTCTAAATTTGTCTGATTTACCCTCATGCCCGTGCCACTCACAGAGAAAACAGTGGGATAGACAACTCCAAACTCCCCAGAAGTTGAGCAGTGTACATCCTGCATATCTGGATACAATAGCCCTTGTGGTTCTGCATATAGAAGTCTGAAATCAACCTCACTGAGCTAAAGTCGAGGAATTGGAAGGGTTTGTTCCTTCTGGAGAGTCTATGGAATAAGTTTTCTTTCCTTTTTTTTTTTTTGGCTTCTAGAGGTGCATATATTTTTGGGTTTGTAACCCCTTCCTCTTTTTTCAAAGGTCACTCCAATATCTGTTTCTGGTGTTACATGGTCTTCTTTCTCTTTTGACCTTCTTGTCTTCCATTTATAAGAATCCTGATGATTACCTCTAAGGCTTTCCTGGATAATCCAGGATAATCTCCTCATCTCAAGATCCTTAACTTGATCTGAAAAGTTCCTTTTGTTATATACAATTCTGGAAATTGAGGAATGGGTATCTCTGGTGAGGCGGGGGGTGGGGCACATTATTCAGTCTCACACTTCAATTTCCAGCATGAAGGGTGGAAATGGGTCTATGATGAGTCACATCATAACTGGGGTCTAAAAAAAGTAGATAGATAGATAGTGGATAGGTGGGTAGGTACATAGATAATAGAGAACTTAAACCCAGACTTAGAAGGGCCTTGAACTTTGCAACGTCAACCAGAAGGCCATGGAGCCTGTACACAAACTAGTAAAGAAAAAGGATCTCTAGCTAGAATTTGACTGTGAGTTATACCACTGCCAACCACGTGTGATAGTGGATGAAAGACATGTGCATGTAAACAAAGTCCCTAAAGCTGCTTTTGTGTTTCATCAAAATTAGGGAGTGAGCCAAGAAAAAGAAGGATAGGAGATGTGGGAATTAGGAGATCATACAGGAGTTCGCTGAGTGACAGCAACCCTGAAAAAGGGGATGTCACATCTGGCTATGCAGGATGTGCACTGCTCAGGAAGTGCCATTCTCATTATTTTCTCTATGAGTGGCACAAATGTAGAGCGAAATCAAACCAACTCAGAGCCCCTCTGATGGCTCCCTAAGAGATGTCCTTAGGAAATTGAAATCAAGGGAAGAGATTTAGCCAGTTGATAGAATTTGTGACCAAATGAATGATAAGTACAAAGAAATTGAAGTAAATCAAAAGGAAATACTTATTAACTTTAGAATGCTAATAACTATGAAAATCAAACCATAATATCTCAGTTCGGAGGAATATTTATGTATTCATAATAATTTAAGCAGTCATCATCAATCTACTATAAACTTTGAAATACATTGTGGGGTCAGGGTTGTGGGAAAGTGGTGTGTGTGTGCAGAGAGATAAGTTTAAAAATCAAGAAGTAGCAATGCAAAAATATTATTCAAAGAAAGACAGTTAATGCCCAAATCATCAGCAAAGATCTGGGGAGGGGTGGAGGAGTTGTGGCTATTATATTTCATAACAATTCTCAAAGTGTTTGACTCTTTTTTAAACAATGTTTTTATTAGTGCATTATAGTTATACATGATAGTAGGGCTCATTTTGACATAATCATACATGTATGGAATATAGTTATCTCCATTTCAGTCCCCAGCATTTCCTGTTTTCCTCCCTTCTTTCCTTCTCCTGTTTCCTTTTCTCTACTCTACTGTTCTTCCTTCTATTTATTTAGCCTTTTTTTAAAATCAGTGTTTATATTCACTGGGGTGTATTCACAATGTGCATAACATAATGTGGTCAATTTCAATTGGCAGTTTCTTCCTTTTCCCATTCCTCTCCCTCCCCCTTCTATCCCCTTTCTCTATCTCAATGATTTCTTTTCTATTTTTATGGGATTCCCTCAGCCTTTCCCCGGCCCCTTATTTGGCTCTGTTTTCCTTCTGCATATGAAAGGAAACATTTGACCTGTTAGATTCCTTAAACTGTGTGCATTTCTAACATTGCTCAAACTGCAAACTGCTAAAAGTTTTAAAATTCTCTTGACTCTGGGCAAGTCATTTAGTCTGTAAACCTAACTTGTGTGAGTGTGTGCATGTGTGTATCATGTCGAGCACACACAGACATGAGTTAAAGAATAAAGAGTTATAGATGTATAGAGTTAAATGCTAACATTACACACATACACACACACACACACACACACACACACACACACACACACACATATATATATATATATATATATATATATATATATATATTTGGTATCACTGTGAGCCTAATGTTTATTGCCATGGTATTCTAGACCTTTCTGTTAATGGATGTTTAAAGCTCACTATGCACAGAATTAGTGTTTGAGTCAGAGTAGCAAAACCGGGTTTCTAGTATACACCATTTAACTCTGTGCACATAGATGTTGGGTTTTTGTTGCTAAGGCTAAAGTTCTAAGATTTGAACTAATGTGGAAGTCTCCTATGCACAGAAGAGTCAGAGGCCAAATATTTGTGTAGATGTTCCTCTAGAACTTGTCCCTCCAGCACACAGATTGTTGTCCAATCACTGGTCACAGCACATCTATGTTCTGAAAAGTACTGGGGTTGAGAATCAGACTCACGAGTGTTCAAAACCCTGCTGGGTCCTAGATGTGATCTTGGCTTATTCTAGGCTTGGCTGAACCTTATATTTCTTGTCTAAACATTTAATGAAATTATGTGAGTGTACCAGCTTGGATAATGTTCCCCAAAATTCACATCTGCTTAGAATGTGGCCTTCTTTAGGAATACAGCAGAAAGCAGATGTAACAAGGCAGGATGAAGTCATACTGGATCCTAATCCAATGGGCCCTAAATCCCATAACCAATGGCCTTATGTGTAGAGGGAGACACAGAGACACAAAGCCACAGGAAAGAGAGTCATGAAAGAAGAGGCAGAGGATGGAGTAATGTGTCCACAAGCCAAGGGATGGCAGGGGTTGCTGATGGCCACCAGAAGCTGGAGAGAGGCAGAATCTGCAGAAGGAACCAACTCTGCCAACTCCTTGATTTTGGACTTCTTGCCTCCAGAAGTGTGAGAAAATAAATTTCTGTTGTTCTGAGCTATCCAGGCCTGGGTAATTTGTTATGGCAACCCTAAACTAGCACAGCATGTAACAAGCCTGAGTGGGCTCAGGCCAGTGTAGATATGGGGCTGCTATTTGCTCCCCTCTTATTTCTAGGCATGGTAGCCCTGATATTGCTCAAATGAGCAGAAGCTACAGCCAGGTGTTCTTGATGGCTTTGTTAGTTAGCATCTTGTCACTATAACAAATACCAGAGTTGATCAACTTAAAATAAGAAAAGGTTTATTATTTTGGCTCAGAAGTTGGGAGATTCCAGTTCAGGAACAGGTGGACACATTGCTTTTAGGCCTCTGGTCAGGGAGTAGCAGCACACCATGGTGGGAAAGCATGGTGAAGGGAAAGAGAGAAAGAGGAAGGGGCTAAATTACAATCGTCTTCTTCAAGGTCATGCCCCCAATAATCTGAAGATATCCCACTAGATCCCACCTATTGAAGTTTTCACCACCTCTCAATAGTGACACACTATGGACTTTGGGGGACATTTAAGGTCCAAACTATAGCAATGGCTGACAGCAGAATGGAGAATCCTGTCCGTGTACTGTGACTGAAGACAAGAAGGAGTTTTCTGGTTTTGGTGATGAGGCACATGTTTGGCTGCTGCAGAAAGATTAGGATCTTTCTCGGATGGAAGCAGTGATGCCGAGTATTCAACACAGCTTTACTGAATGAACACTGACAACCAGGTCAGTCACTTTAACCTGGCAACAGCTGGCTATCAGCACGTCTCCTGATGGGCAGGAAAACTCGACCTACCTGATACTGAGGCCTGGAGTGGGAGAGATGGATGCTCTTTTAGAAATGTGGTTTTTCTGAAGATGTGTTGAGGATCATCATTCTGGGTTTTGATGTGCAATTGCTTGACAGGTTTATCCATTGCCTAGTCACGATGTAGGGGCACAAGGATAGGAACAGGAAGGCCTGGCACTTAGAGCCAACCCCACAGACATGTCAAGGTGGGGCTGCCCTTCCTTCCTCCCACCATCTGAGCAATGTGGTAAATATCTCTCATTATCTACAGGTGTGATGGTGCACACCTGTAATCCCAAGCAACTGGAGAGGTAGAGGCAGGTGGACTGCAAAGTCTAGGCTAACCTGGGTCATTTAATGAGACCCTGTCTCGAAATAAAAATAAAAAGGGTTGGGATGTAGCTCAGGGGCAGAATGCTTGTCTAGCATGTGCCAGGCCCTGGGTTTAATTTCCAATATTGAAAAAAAAAATAGGTCCTCCATCATCACCTCTCATGTGTATCTTTTTGTGTCTTTAAGTAACCACATTATTAAATCTTCAGGGAGTGTAAGCAACATGGGTTTTAAAATTTGAAAAAGAACAGACTGGATTCAAGAATAACCCATGTTACCTCCTGTCTGTGTGATTCTGAGCAAGTTACTTTTTCCTCTCTGGTTCTTCATTTCATCATCTGTAGAATGGGGGATATTAATCACTTCTTAGATACTGAAAAGGGTTTTGATAAGGATAAATATGTAAAACTGCTTTGTAAAATACTAAAGGGAAGGAAAGAAATTCCCAAGTATCAGGCACACAGTAGCTGCAGTGGTAATTGTCCTCAACATACACTTTCCTCTTCACATTGACATGGTGTTTTAGATTTCATGACTTATTCTATGAAACTTGAAGTGGAAGGTAGAAGATAGAACAATTGCCTAAATCACTCAAGAGTAGAAGTATATAAATATGTTTCAGTGGCATAGTCACTAGAGATACTTCAACAAACAAGGAATTATATTCCACTGGTGAGAAATGAATAAAAAAGACATTAATGAGTAAATCAGACAATTATAGTAAAATAACTATGAAAAGTAAATAACACAGGTGATATGACAGAGAGCATCTATAAGGTGGGTCATTTCAAATTGAGGAATCATAAAATGCCTCTTTAGAAGCATTGCATTTGCATTGAGATCTAAGCAGGAGGAATCTAATCATGTGAGATTGCAGGGAAAAGCATCCAGGAGATGAGAAAAGCAAGTACAAAATCTCCAGGGGGATCATGAGGTTTGTGTATATCAGAGCAGAAAAAAGGAGGGAGGTATTTATTTGGAGAAGTGATTGGATCATGAGGGCTTTGGCCTTATCTATGGATTAAGCCATTGAGGGATTCATAGCTGAATGGATTATTGGAAGGTTGTAGGAAGCAGAACCTATTTGAAGGGAGTGAGTCCTTGGGGGTGCACCCTTGGGGACTATGTCTTATCCACTAGCCCCTTCCTCTCTTTCTGTTTCCTCATAGCCATGATGTGATGAGCCATACCTTTCCGCCATGATGCTCTGTCTCAAAACAGACCTAAAAGCAATGGAGTCAGCTGACTATGGACTGAAACCTTTGAAACTGCCAGCCAAAATGAATCTTCCCCTTTTAAAGTTGATTATCTCAGGTATTTTGTCACAGTGATTAAATGCTAACACACAGAAGATAAGGGCACAGAGGTAGACAGGTCATTTGTGAGCCTTCATGGTGAAGGCAAGGGGGCAAAGTGAATTTGAGATGCTTTGGGAAGTCTGTGCACAAGTTTAGGCAGAGGAATGACTCCATATTCCACTCTTGATGTGGATAGTATTATGTAATTCTGTATTTGTCAGACATCTTCTGGCTTTGTATCCATTAAAGGAAACCAGTGAGCTGGTGGGAAGAATGTGAAGTTGGGTTCTCTTAGATCACACCATTTGGGGACCATCTGTTACACCCCAGGTTCCAGCACTATCTTGTTTCTGGTCACCAACTTTAAGCATGGGTGTGGCTTTAAAGGTAGGGATGTCTGTAAGGGAAAAAGGTAAGAACAAAATCCCCTTTACCTGGTCAATTGGACAGATCATCAAATCAGGCAGCAGTTGATCACTGAGGAAGACTTTCCTGAAAATCTCTGGGAGCAAGAATCAACTACATGTGGTCCATTCCACAGCCAAACAGTTCTGCTGCTGTAAACCAGAGCCCTCTATCCTCTACCTGCCAGGGTGGGCTTTCCCTGCTGGTAACAGATACATGGAATCCAGACTCTCCCCATAAAAGACTTTTATTGATTTTCTACTGATAACAAATACATAAAGAATATAAATAAAAGATAATTCAAAAATAAAAAAGCACCATTTTTGCAAAATAAATATTTCTGCAAAATATTTCTATATAATACTTATGACAATGTATAATAGATTTTATTATTGATTTATCAAGCATGATATTAAAAATAAACAGAAAATTTGTCGGATTGTGTTCTCATGAATAGGTTCAGATTAACAAAAAAAAGTCATACTTTGCTAAAACTGTTAAAATTAACTATATGACTACTTCCGTTTCCATTTATTTACCTTCCCTAAGAGGTAGCTACTATCTTAAATTTTATAGAAGTTCAAAATTGCTTCTTCTCCTTTTAAAGAGTTTCCTTACATACTTTTTTGTTTTGAAAAAATTTAAACTTACAGAAAAACTGCAGAATAGTACAATAAATACCCATCTGCCCTTCTCTTGATTTGCTAGTTGTTAACATTTTGTTCCATTTGTTATCTGTCGGTTTATCCATCTATCTACCATTTACCTATCACTTCTATCCTATCACATCTATCTCCTCCATCACACCAATTTCATCTATCATTTATCTATCACATCTATTCTATCTATCTATCTATCTATCTATCTATCTATCTATCTATCTATCTATCCTATGCATCTATGTATCTATCTAAGTCCATTTTGTGATACTATAAAATAATACCACAGACTGTCTAGTTTATAAGCAAAATGTTTCATTAGGCTTATGATTCTGGAGGTCGGGAAGTCCACGATGTAGGAGCTACATATGATTAGGGCCTTCTTGCCACATCATCCCATGGTGGAAGGCAGAACAAGAGACCAGGATTGAGAGACAGAGAGACTGAGAGGAGGCTGAACTAACTTTTATAACAACCCCCCTTTTGTGATAACAAATGTGCTCCCACAATAATGACACTAATCCATTCATGAAGGCAGAGCCCCCATGGCAATGCCACCTGCTAAAATCCCCACTTTTCAATACTGTTGAATTATGAATTAAGTTTCTAACACCCACAATTTGGGGGACACATAGCACTATTTATCTGTCATCTGCCAAAATACATTATATTATATTATACCATGTCATATCATCATCAATCTGTTTTTGTTGAACCCATTTAAGATGTAGTTGCACAAGTATACCCTTTAATTTGTAAGTGTTCTGTGCATCTCTTAAGACCAAGGACATGGCCTACATCAAAATCAGAAAATTCAGCATCACGTGACATTATCATATAATATACAGTCTGTATTCAAGTCCCCCTGTTGTCCTACTACAGTCCTTTGTAACTGTTTATCTGTTTGGTTGTTCTAGAATTCAACTCAGGGTCACAGATTCCATCTTTTCTCCTCTCTTTAGCCTCCACTTCTCTAGAACAGTTCCTTAGCCCTGTTTCCCCATGCATTGACAATTTTGAAAACTCCAGGCCCGTTGTTTTCAGAATGTCCCTCAATTTGGATTTGTCTGATCGTTTCCTCATGAATAGGTTCAGATTAAAAAAAAAAAAAAGCCTCAACTTTTAAAGCCCCTTTAAAGGCTTCACACTAAACGAAATCTGCTCTCAATTTGCTTTGACACCAGAGATTTTATTGCACAGGGGAATTGAGCTGGTATGGCAAAGTCCACCTCTGGAACAGATTTGAGGGAAGTTGAGTAAGGCTAGTAGCTGAATTGTCTTCTTGACACTTCAATTGAGCTTCCAGGGGATCCAGAGATCTCTGTTATAGCCTGAGTTAACTCTTTGTTTCCATTCATCTCTGCAGTGTGCCTTCTAGAACTACAGCTCTGCTCTGCTCTGCTTCAGACTTACCAAGGTCATCATCCAGGAAAAATCACCAGAAAGAGGCCTGGGAGCCAGAGAGTTGAGCCCCATGACTGGCAGATGCTCACTACATCGGCTGCTGGGACAGAGGCCAGCAAAGTGAAAAGGCATGTGGAATCCCAATGGGCAAAAAGCAATTTCCTGCACTGAGGCTTGGCTAAGAGACTGCAGTTTTACACCTCCCTGCATATTCAAAGGCTGTGGGGGGGTTGAAGGCAAGACTTGAGCCTAATGCTTCATTTTCAGAGGCCCAGCAGCCAGAAGCCCTCATACCCTGCCCAGGCTAGAAGTACTGCTTCTACTCCCTAAGTGTCCAGACCCTGCTGTGCTCCTGGAGGTGTAGGGACAAGGCCCCAACTCACTGTCTCCCATGAGTCTCAGGGTCTCACACTAGGTGGCACAATTTAGCTGTAGGTCTTCTCAAGCAGAATTCTCCACACATTTTTCCCCACTAAAGGGCTTGCCTAAATCCCTGTTTCCATATATCTCAGAGAGGGTGGGGAGATGGGAAAAAGGAGAGAGACCTGCAGGATCCTTTGTTGTGTGTTTGGCATCAGAGGTATGAGCTTCCCACTCTATCTTCCACTTCCTGCAGACCATGCTTGAGACATTGGCTTCTCCATGATGAGTCCACTTAGAAGAAATTTCTGCTAATGTGGGTCGACCAGAAGGACATGAACTCCAGAGCTGGGTCCCCTCACTACTTTGCCATCCCATGGCTTAACCATTTCTAGTTTTGGTCTTCTTAGCAGAAAAATGGAGATAAAATTCACAGAGCTGCTAAGAGAATGGTTTTAGACAATCAGACGTACCCTAAGAATGACAGAGATTAATAGTCTGGAATCCACCTAGAGCCTTCAAGAAATCTCCAGGTACAATTCAAAAGACTGGCAGACTTGGAAAAGAAATAAAATTACATCTTTACTTTCATAAAAATATCTAGCAACTCACTTTAGGGTAATGTTTGGAGCCAACCTTGAACCATACGTGCTTCCAAAAATGACACTTACTTTCCAATTTCATCCTTTTGGTAAATGTTATGGGTCCAACATTTCATGGGAACTTACTATGTTGGTTGAACTCTGAGCATGTACCATGTACCATCTGCCTTGTACTATAGCCGCCCCTTGTCCTCATTCACAGTTTGCTTTCCAAGATTTCAGTTGATCTCAGTCCAAAAATGTTACATGGAAAATTTCAAAAATAACCAATTCATAAGTTTTAAATTGCATGCCATTCCAATTAGCATGATGAAATCTCATGCGGTCCTTCTCCAACTCACCTGGAACATGACTTGTCCCATTGTTTAGTGCATTCACCCTGTACCCATCCATTAGTCATTTAGCCATCTCAGTTATCAGATCTACTGTTGTGGTATTATAGTGTTTCTGTTCCAGTAATCCCTATTTCACTTAAAGGGAAAGAGTAGTGATGCACAGGAGGCACCAGGGCATAAAAATGTGATGCTATGGCAAAGCTGCAGGACATATAGGGGAAAAAATCATATACAGGGTTCCATACTATCTGCAGTTTCAGGCATTCACTATAACCTTGGATTGCATTCTCCACAGATAGGGCAGGACTATTGTAACTATATTTATCTTATTTAATCTTACCCCTTCAAATAGTAAACGTTACATCATTCTACAAATAAGGGCACTGAACTCAGAGAGGTTGCAACTTGCTCCCAGTCTTTTTCATAGAAGGAAGAGGAATGAAGCTTCTCTGGTTCTCTTTTCTCTGGGATGGTCTGTATGATAGGTTGCCTTTAAAGATGGCACCTATAATTCCTCCCTGCTGTGTAGGCTCATGTTCCATTAACAGGTGGAGTCTGTCTCTCTCCTCCTTAAATCTGGACTGGCCTATGACTTACTTTGACCAGTGGAATGATATGGATGACACTGTGTCAATGTCAAGCAGACCTTTTAGGAGATCTGGGAGTTTCTGCTTTTGCCTTCCTGGAACCGGGCTGTGACGTAGGAAGTTCAGGCTATACTGAGAGATGGGAGCCATGAGACAAGTCCTTGGAGGATGAGACACCACATAGAGAAGGAGGGTGCCTTCCAGGCCTACGCAGTTAAATACCTTAGTGACTATAGCTGACATGATGTGGAGCAGAAAATCCCCCAGTCAACCCTCAGAGTGGTGAGACACAATACGTTGTTGTCTACATTTAATAATTTGTTTCAGTTTAATAATAAATTGTTGTTTTAAATCACAGCATTTTTGGAGTAGTTGGCTGCACAGTGATAAATAACTAGAGTTGTCTGTCATTTTTTCACTAAAAATTAACTTCTTGTGGCCAAAGGTCAACTCTGAAGTTTTTCGAAATGACAAAAAACTGGGTTATGTTCTTCCTGGAGCAGTGAGAGGATCCTTGTCTTCTGAGAAAAATCAACGTTCACTAATGTCTCTGCAAACTGTTCTCACCGTATTTGTTGGTGTTAGTGGTGGTGGCTTGAACTCAGAGCAGGAAATTTCCATTCAAGTCCTCTGCTTTTGGTGGGTTGGAACACAGTTTACTTTGTACCTTGAGAAACATGTGTATTTTCTGGGGATAGTTTAGTGAGGCTTGTGAGGCTCTAATGCAGTGGTATCCTTATGCTGATATAATGTGAACAGAAAGGATGGACTGGAGACATTACAGAAAGATCTAGATGTGGCTTTGGCTTGGCAAGGAGCTGTATTTTAAGTCCTGACAAGACAGGTGATCTAACAGATGCCTCATTGATAAAAAGTCTGCTGAAATGAGGTGCTTGGGAAGGTGGATTTGGAATGATGGTTTTCTCAGAATGTAGCTTCTTCTCTATGACCATTTTTTGGGGGGGGTGATGGGAGAGGTGTCAACTCTGTCCTTATGTTTGCAGCACAAATGCTGGTGCTATGTTTGAGTTCCCTAAGCCAACTTCAATAAAGGACAAGAAAATAGAGTCAAGATGCAAAATGCAAGGTCATTTCTCAAGCATCCTATTTTTTACCTGATGGCTTTTTCTTGAACGTTTTCTAGCTCCCAAAAGCCTCTTGGAAACTCAGGTGGAAGAACATACCCTCAAAAATAATGCTCATTTTTGTTTCCTCCAGGAGCCAATAGGTGGTGGTAACAGGCCAGCAAAGAAGTACCTGCTAAGTTGGGTTCAGACTCCTTGTCAAGGCAATGAGAGCAGCTCTGTGATTTAAGTAAAAAAAATGCACTGTAAGTCCAAATGCCTGTGATGTAGACACTAACTGCTCGAAACAGACTGGCTTAGTGAGGATGCCATTTTTCATGGATTGCTCATTTCCTTTAGCTAAAATTTCAAACAACCAATTATCTGGGTCATATAGCTGGAGTAGTCAGGCTGCTGCTGAGCATTTATCATATTAGGTGCAATCTTCAGGGGTTACCAAGAATGTGCTAGGTGTGGTTCTTGCCCTGGTAGGGGCTGGAAGTTTCTTGAGGATATGGTTCAATCCCAGAAAGAGGCACAAATATGCAAACAGCCTGAAGAGTATAGACACAAACAATGCCATACATGGTGACTGTTAGGGTATGTGGGGGTAGAAAGGAAGAAAGATGTGATTGGGAAACTGGATATGGAGGGATGGGTGTGAGGCTGGTTTACTCAGGAAAGAGATAATGAAGGCATGGAATCTGAGAGGAATTTGGAAGAAGACAGGAGACTTGGTGGGACAAGATATCATGAAGCAGGAGGAAGCATTGTAAGAGTGATGGGAGTTTGATCACTTTGATCAGGTAGAGGATGAGAAATTTGGGGCCAGTGCAGCTAGCTGACAGGGGATGGTGACCAGGAGTTGATGGTGAGAAACTTCCAGTGGGGTGTCTCCTGTGCATTTGGTACTGGCCATGCCAGTGTGGCTGATCTTAATGTCAGTGGCACGCCAGATTCAGAGGCACTAACAGGATTTCTCTTGCCTGACATGTTCTATCCCACATTCCTGTTCCTGAATACCTTTCAGCCTCTGCAGCTTTCTAGACTAAAATCTTTATTAGCAAAGGTGGCATCACAAAAGCTATATCATTGTCCCTAGGGAGCCTCCTGTAGCTCCCTCCCCAATCACTGTAACTCTTTTATTTGATATGATTCTGAAAATGATTGTGTGCTTTATAAATCTTTTATTGGGTGTGATTTACACAGATACACGCTGTGAAGAACCTCACTGGATTGACAGGACCAGAGACGCCCCAATTTGGGAGAAGTAATGTTTTTTTTTTTTTTTAAGAAGTAATGTTTTTAAAATAATATATTTCAAATGATTTTGATCACAGGCTGAGGCTGTAGCTCAGTGGGAGAGTGCTTGCCTTCCATGTGGGAGGCACTGGGTTTGATCTTCAGCACCACATTAAAAAAAATACACAAATAAAATAAAGGCATGCTGTCCATCCACAATAAAAAAAAGTTAAAACAAACAAACAAAACAAACGTTTTTGATCACAAGTCATGTACAAAATATATTTTATTTACAATGTGACCCAATATATTATGTATTATATTATAATGTGTTATCTACAATTGAAACAAAAAATTGTGAAACTTTGCCTAATATTTCATTTTAAACAATGCTGAAAGTGGTATACTAAATCAATCTGCTGATGCAAGAAATTCTCTTTTTTAGCTTGTATTCTTCTCTCCCAACAAGGTACCTCTAGATTATCTTCCAAAAAAGTAGAAGCTCTCACTGCTTCAGAGACCTCCATTAATTTGCTTTTGGTGATGATTTGAAAAAGAGTTGAACAGAAGTTTATTGTTGCAACCTCTGTAAGAAAAATCTAAGAAGATTGAGAGGACAAACAGGACTTGTGGCAAAATCAACATCAGAGAACTTAAAAGCATAAATTCTATTTACTCACATAGAGTTGATGTGATTATGTGTTTCACATTTAATACCTTTGCTTGCTCTATTTGGGAGAGCTTTCTCCTCCCACCAATTACATTTTAGAAATCTTAATTTCAAGGAGCAGGCAGCTTCATGAAAAGTAGGTATAAATGCCATGAACTCCTAATGAGCAGGGTTATTGAGATCACCAGATAAGATAGCTTTTAGACACATTCAGCTCAGTCTTGGGACCAGGTAACAGTCACCTGTCAATACCTGAGAGGGCTCCTCCTCCAGGCTCTCTGATAATACCTTGGCTAGAAGTGGCAATAAATCCAAATAGATTCTTTCTCAGAAGAACATACAGATCTAAACTTTTTCTAATTTCTGTCAGGCCTTTCCACAGGTGGACTGGTTTTCTGGATCTCTCTTGAACTCTGTTTGTTTGTTGTTTGTTTCAGTGCTGAGAACTGAACCCAGGGCCTTGCATATGCTATGCAAGTGTTCCACTATTGAGCTACACCCTCAGACCAGCTTCCCCACCTTTTAAAATTCTGCTTGTTAATAACTCATAGTCAAAAGAGTGTCAATTAAATAAATAAGGGCAATATACAAGGGTTAACAGGTTTTAGTTAATATGTGACAATAGAACCCTTTAAAAATACTGGCCAGTTGAGTCTCCAAAGCATGTGGCCCTGAATTTGATCCCTGACACTGAAGAAAAAATTTGGCCAAGCAGCAATGCCACTTATATTCCTGATGACTAATAGTCAATTCGTTCTTGAATTACATAGAAATAGATGAGACAACAACAACAACAAAAATAGTACTTTTCAAAAATCAACAGTATTACCCAGATTGTATGAAAAAAATGTTGCTTTGACATGTTTAAGTCAAGCACACTATTAAACATACTGATGCATTTTATTTCTTGGTATGTGGCATTTTCTCTCCTAATAACTATCCTGTTGTGACATGTGAAAATCAGACATAAAAATAACCAATATGGCTCCCCCCCTTAAAATTCTAAGAATGCCATTTTTTCCCCTTCTTTTTCTCATCCTCTCCAGCTCAGTTTTATACTGACCTTAAAACTTCTGGTATTAAACCTGTCATATGGTGCTGCACATTTTATTCCATCAGCATTTTTGTTGTTGTTGTATTGGTGTGTGTGTTAGACAAACCAAACAGCCTCTTGTCTACAATGAACGTGCAAGGGCAAGTCTTTTGGAGGAGCTTGGGTAAGCGCTGTGAAGGGACTTAAATTTCGGCTTCATGTGCATGATTGTTAAAGGCTCCCTGTCAGTCAGCCCTGCACAGCCCAGGAAATGGGGAGGAAAAACAGTTCCCGTCTCCTAGAGACATAATAGGAGGTGGAGTAAAGGGGAAAGATATCACAAAGAAGCCATTCTTTGACCTAACAGAGCACCAAGAATCTGGTGTTGCTTTCCACGACTCCTGAGACATGCAAAAACTCAGTACAGCCAGCCTTCTATAGCCACAGGTTCTGTATCTGTGGATTCAACCAACAGGATTGACTGAAAAAAAAAAAATATATATATATATATATATATATATATATATATTTAAATAGCATCTGTACTGAACACATGCACTCTTTTTTCTTGTCATTCACAAAACAATGCAATAATATTTACATAACACATTGTTAGTAGGTATTACAAGTCATCTAGACATGATTTAAAGTATACAGGAAGATATGCATATGTTATATGCAAATACTATGCCATTTTATATAAGGGACTTGATTTTGGTATTCAAAAGGGATCCTGGAACTAATCCCCTATGGATACTGAGGACAACTGCATATGCATATCCCATAAGTGCATATGTGCTGCACGTGGGTCCATATCCCATATGTGTGCTGTGAGTCTCTTCTTGGGTTACCTGAAAGTACAGGAATAATTTGACTCTTGTGGGATGTCTTGCTTAATTCCATTTGGGTTGTTTTTCTGAGGTTCACTGTGATCATGTTTAGACTTCTAGGGTGGTGGGAGGCATCATCCTCTCTTTCCTCTTCAGAATACCTGCTAAAGATGAGCAGTCACTTATTGTTTGCAAACTGGTCCCTTCACCCATTCTCATGCCTAGACCAGGCCCACATTGGTTGTGCCTGGATTATGACTCCCATGACTGTTTCCTACATTGGTTTTCTAATTTATCCTCTTTCTCAAATAAAACTCTGGGCATGTCAGCGTTACAAGCTCATCTGCCCTTAGTGGGTACCCATTGCCTTCAGGGTAATATTCTAAAGCCTTAGAATAACAAGAGGCCCTTTAATGTCTGACCAGTCTTGCTTACTTATTCCCTTGTGACAACATACACACCTGCTCTCTGTGAGTTCGTGCTTCATTTCCTATGTAGGTATTATCTCCTCTCTTGAGAAGTTACCTGCTCCTTATCCATGACCATTCCTCATTGTTTTGTGGCAAGCTCCTACTTATACACACTCAGCACAAATATCACTTCTGTTAATCTTTCTCTGAGCCCTGCCCACTCCAAGCGCAACATGCACACAGTACAGCTTGGGCCTCTGTGTCTCTCATGTGGGCACTTATGTGTCACGACTGCATTATTGCTGGTTTGTATGATCGGCCTTCTAACTGACTGAGCTCCTTGGGGAGTAGACTCTGACATGTTTCTCTTTCCTCAGTGTTTAGCCTGGGGCCCCACATATAAGAAGCCCTCCATGAATTCCTTATTAAAGAATATCAGCTGTTTTGTTCTCTATTGTACATCTGGTATTGCCTGGCATAGAGCAGGTACTTCATAAATATTTATGGAATGAACAAATGAGTGAACTAGTTAAATTACCTTTTTGGAGCTCTATTTTTAGAAAATAAATCCCTACCTTCCATTTGTTCTTCCATATACCTCAAAGGCATTTTATGTTCATGGGTCAGAAGATAGCATTGTTAGGATGACAATATCACTCAGAGTGATTTAAGGATTCAGTGATTTTGCAGAAAAAAAAATCCTAAAATTCATAGATAATTTTAAGGAACCCAGAATAGTGAAAACAATCTTGAAAAAGGTGAACAAAGTTGGAGAAGTCACATGTTATGTGTTAGAATCTGTAAACAAGTCAAGATGGCGCCTGGCATTTTGCAGAGGGAGTGGTTTGTGAAGTAACGCCAGCGAGCCATTAAGTGTGGAGATTCCTTATTGGTTGACTGCTGTATCTAGTTTATGTTAATTAAGATAAGCTGTGTGTAATGTATATATACCCCTCCTGTCCTACAATAAACGGCTCCCACTCCTGCTGTATCAATCTACACAAGTTCCTCGTCACCCCTCGGTTATTTTGCTGCAGCCGGACTGCGGCAGTTATGGCTTCAAAACTTAATATAAAACTATAGTAATCAAAACAGTGTGGCACTGGCCTAACAATAGACAGATAGACCAATGGAATAGAATTAACAGACCAGAAATAAACTCTTACATTGAAAAGTATGCCAAGACCATTCAATCTGTCTTCAACAAATAGCATTCTTAAACAGTCAACATACACAAGGAGAATGAAGTTGGACCCTTACCCAACACCAAGTACAAAAATAAACTACAAAAAATTTCAAAGACCTAAAAATAAGAGCTAAAACTGTAGAACTCTTAGAAGAAAACAGGGGGACATTTTTATGTCCTTGGGTTTGACTATGGTTTCTACAATACGGCATCAAAAGAACAAGTAATGAAAGATAAAAAAGAAAAATTGATTTTCACCCAAATTAAAAACTTCTGTGCATTGAAGGACACTATCAAGTGACATCAGGAAAAATGGCAGAGAAGAAAGTTACAAGAGTCCATCTCCCCACCTCAAAAACAATAACACTGACAGAATCTGCCTGATGTAACTGTAGTAGAATTCTGAAATTTATTCAAAGACCTGAAACTTCTAGGAGAAGAAATAGAAGGTAAAGCATAGCTATTTTTGATCAATTTCAGCTCAGGAGCTACCTATCCCCTCCTGCCTTAGCCCCATGGCAACCTTGCATTTGCTTCTGGAAATGCTTGCATGTGGCTTATAAGAGCCAGGTGCACAAGTTTCTTCTTGTAATCATGGAAGTGGCAGCTATTTTTGTAATACCACCACTGTTTTTGCCATTTTGCTCTGGCTAAAGCAGTTTCCATAAGATTTAAAGGGCCAGTGTCCATTTTAAAAATTTACTTATATAGTCTCCCCCGCCTTTTTTTTTTTTTTAATTTTGAGAGCTAAACATTTAAGGTCTAGAATGTTAAAAACAATTGCATAGATGCAGGAATTTAGACAGTAATCATGCATGCCCAGAAAGAATATGAGGAGACATTCAGTTTACATGTAAATCTAATTCTTGGCACAGAAACAACTGAAAATAATAAAACACAAAGAAAAATTACAAACCACGGGGAAGGAGGAGAATCTGATTTTAAAAGTTACCCCATTCTAATATTCAAATGTTAATTTTTAAGCAAAATTCTGTGATTCATAAAAGAAAAAAGCAAGTAAGTCTGTTTAGAAAATATCTCTGGGACATATGAACAGTGGACTTACTAGACAAAGACTATAAAAGAGCTTAAAGACACACAATGGAAGAAAAAATAGAAAAATTGGTTTTAATCAAAAGGATGTTCAAAGAGATAAAGGAAAATATGGACAGAGTAGAAATGATTTAGGAACAAAATGGAGGTATCAACAAACAGGTAAAAAAAAAAACAGAAAAAGGAACAGAAAAAGAAAATTTGGTATCAAAAAAGTACAATAATAAGTGAAAAATTCACCAAAAGGATTCAAAAGTGCCGCAGTCTGGCTGGGCACAAAATCACGAGCCACTCACAGCCTTGTAGATTCAAACAGCAATTCTTTATTCCCGAACTCACACCAGCACTCTACAAACACCATTCTGGGGAAATCACGTTCTGGGCCCCAAATACTCTGGGAGCGGGCGTGCCTGAGGCAGCAGGATACGCCCTATTCCCAGCAGGGTACACCTTAAACCTGGAACTGCCCTAAACCCAAGGAGCGGGATACTCCCTAAAACCTGATCTGCCCTAAACCCGGATCCGCCCTGGTCCTTGAGCAAGGTCACCTTACTCAAGCATACATGCAATGTCACTGCAAATCCAAGGCAAGTCCATTTCCACGAGTCCTTCCTTTAAGCAACATGGGGTACGCTGGCAAGGAAATTTCGATGTGTCATTCCTACTTGGCAATGGCTCTCAGCACGAAAGTAGATTTGAGCAGACAGAAGAAAGAATCAATTGAACTTGAATATAGAAGTATTCAAAATTCTGATTCTGAGGAACAGAAAAAAAAATAAAAGATACTCGGGGGGAAAAAAGAACAGAGCCCAAGGAATGCTATCAAGTGAGCCAACATGGGGAGGGATATTACTTGAATACATAATGACTGACTTTAAGTAACAAGTAATGGGTGAAATTTCTTGAATTGGAGGAAAAATATGAAAGATAAAATTGAACTCAATGGACTTTAAGTTAAAGATAAATTGAAAAAGTCCAACAGTGAGATACATCATGATGAAACTTTTGAAAGACAAAGAGAATATTGAAAGGAGGAAGAGAGGAAGAGTGTAAGCAGCAACATACAAAGGATCCTCAATAGTATTTATTAGTAGATATCTCATCCGAAACCATAGAGGGAAGAAAGCAGTGTATTGATATATTCAACATGCTGAAAGGAAAGACAAAACCAAAAACATTGAATCTTTTTTAAAACATCCATATTTTATTTTATTTATTTTTAGTTGTTGATGGACCTTTACTTTATTAATTTGTATGTGGTGCTGAGATTTGAACCCAGTTCTTCACACATGCTAGGCAAGCACGTTACCACTGAGCCACAAACTCAGCCCCCCAAACACTGAATCTTACATCTGCTAGAACTGTCCTTCCAAAATGAGAGGGAGGGAAGGGCATTTCCAAGTACTCAAAATACAAAGGAGTTTGTTATGATTACTCCTTCCTTGAAATAGACATCAAAGGGAGTTTTTTAGGTTGGAATGAAGGGCACTAGAAGTAATGTGAAGGCATATGAAGAAATAAAGATACCTGCTAGAGATAAACTCATGGGAAATAATAAAACCTGGTTTTATTGTAACTTCGTTTGGTAACACCATATTTTGTTTTTTTTATGGTTTAATAAACTAATACATAAAAAGTTATTAGTCTATAGTTTGGAGCACAAAATGTATAATGGATAAACATGTAATTTTGTGACATCAACAATTGGAAAAGATCAGAGAAAGGGCTATCAGAGCAGTTTTTATGATACTGAAAATAATCTGGTATAAGGTTAGAGGGTTATGATGAGGTCACAAAAAAATCCTGAAAGCAGTAAAATAAGAGTGATTACTCACACACAAAGAATTCTCAATAGTTACTGTAAGATACAGTAATTAAGATACAGTAATTATATAGTATAGTATTAAGATATAGTAATCCCAGTGATTTGGGAGGCTGGGGCAGGAGGATCACAAGTTGGAGGCCAGCCTCAGGAACTTAGTGAAGCACTGTCTCAATATAAAAAAATAAAAAGATCTGGAGATATAGCTCAGTGGTAAAGCTCTCCCGGGTTTAATCCTTAGTATCCCCCCGCAAAAGAAAAGTGATAGTGACGTTGAAGATAGTTATTGAATATACAAAGGAGAAATGAGAAAGAAAACATTTGACAACATAAAATCAAGTAAACTGAAGAGAGACCAGTGATGTAGAAAATGAGAAAAAAAGCTATCAGGAATAAATGGGGAAATGGCCACATTGCAGAAACATTCTTTTATTTTCAGTAATTACTTTAAGTGTAAATAGATTAAATTCTCCATTCAAAATTCAGAGACTTGGAAAATGGACTTAAAGCAATATCCAACCTTACACTGTTTGCAAGAGACTCACATTAGATCCAAAGACACAAATAACTTAGAAGTGATAGGGTTGGAAAACAAATTCTATGCAAATAGTAATCAAATGAAAGCATGGCTATCTATACTAATATCAGAAAAAAATGTACTTCAAGTGAAAAAATTTGTGAAACAAAGACATTATACATTAGAAAAAGTTGAAGACAGGAAAAAGATATCTTAGTTATCACTAACCATAAATGTTTTCTCACTTAATAACAAATCATGAAATATATAAAGCAAAAATTGACAAAAGTGAAGGGAAAATAGACAGTTATATAATGATAGCTGGAGATTTCAATACCCCTCTGTTAATAGAAGATAGAAAAGTCAGGCAGAAGATAAAAAATAGAGGATTTGACCAACACAATAAAACTGACTAGATTTAATAGACACATACAGATCATTCCATACAACTACAACAGAATACACATTTTTCTTAAGCACAGATGGGACATTCTCCAGGATATACCATATGTCAGGTTACAAATAAAATCTCAACAGATTTTAAGACATAGTGAAAATGGTGTAAATGTAAATGTAATGTAATATGAAACATAAATGTGGTGGAGCCACCATGGAAAACAGTATGGAATTTACTAAAGGAAACATAAACATAGTTACTATTTGATCCAGAAATTCTACATCTGAGTATATCCAAAAGAGAATTAAAAGCAGAGACTTGAACAGATATTTTTTATGCCAATGTTCATAGAAACATTATTCACAATAAGGTAGAAACAGCCCAAGCATCATCAACAGATGAATGAATAAACAGATATGATATATATGTATATATAATATATTATACATATATACCATATCTGCTGGTGTATATATATACATATACATATATATATGATAGAATATTATTCACCCATAAAAGGAAAGGAATTATGACACATGATTCAATGTAGATGAACCTTGAACATATTGTACGAAGTGAAATAGCACAGACACAGATGTACAAATATTGAATGATTAAACTTGTATGAAGTATATAGACAGGCAACTCATAGAGATGGAAAGTACACTGGAGGTTATCAGTGTCTGGAGCAGGGATCATTAGGAGTTATTCTTTACTGTGTACAGAATTTCTGGGGGATGAAAAGGTTTTGGAAATACTGGTGTTGGTTGTAATATTGTGAATATACTTAGCACCACTGAATTGTATACTTAAAAATTGATAAAATGGCAAATGTTAACTTCTATACATTTTTACCACATTTTTACACTGTTTGTAAAAAGAAGATTCCTCCACATAAAAAAATTAAGTATCTAGAAAAAAATGGTACAAAATATTTGTCTGATCTTTGCATGGAAAGGGTTATTTAGGGGATAAAACTAATGAGGCTCATAAATAAAAAGTATAGATGATTATCTAAATAGAAATTAAAACATTTTTAATCCCCAAAAGGGTGTATAAACAAAATGAAAATGCTGACAGGAAAACACTGAAAAATCTATAACATATTTGACAAAAGTTTAATCCTTAAATTATAGTGTCATATAATTTAATAAAAAATCACATCACATCCTCCAAAATTCATAGGGAAAGGAAAAAAAAGAGGATAATTCGCCAAAGAGTAACCACAGGTATTTAATAAACATTTAATATTATTCAGTCTTATTGGTAAACAAAATTAATTAAAATTTAAAATAACATGACCTACCAATTATCATGAAAATATCCAGACCTGGTGAAAGATTGCAAATTTCTCCACTAATTTTTGAATGCCTTTTGAATGGTGTGTACCAAAGAATCTTCTTATTCTTTAAAAAAGTAATTTCACTTCTAGGAATTTAGCCTAAGAAATGTTTTCCTAACAGCTGAGAATGTTTTGTGAACAATTATGTTCATTTCAGCACTATTTAAAATTGTGGAAAATTGGCAACAGGATGAACAACAGGGAAATATTTTGGAAAAGTATATTTCATCGTGTTAGGGGAAAATGTTAGAAATAAAATTGGATACAGTGTAGGGTCACAATGAACTCCAAAGTGTGCACAGAAATACACCAATATGTTCTTAACTGTCGGTGTTTGGTGGTGACACTTTGGATATTTTTTCTTTTTTTCTATTTTACTTGCCAAATTGTTTGTAATGAGCTTGTACTTTTGTAATGAGGACAAGAATTTAACCAATAGTATTGTATAATAGGAAAATGACCTAGAAAAATCACTGACTGTATCTTCATGGAAAATAAAATTGATGTGATCTTCTAATTAAATGAAAAGATTTGGGAAGAAAAGAAATTCTGATAGAATAAGAGAATCTGAATATTTCTATCTCAAGAAACCCGTCTTCTAACTTTCCTAGAATCATGTAAATGTTCAGTACAGGCATAAGTTCCCCCCAAATATTCTCCATTCACGGTTAATTGAATCTGTGGATGCAAACCTGGGGATGAAGAGGGTTGACTGTCAATACTTACTGAGACCTTACCATGAATTTTGTATTGTTCACAGAGGGAAAAGAAAAAGTTTATTAATAACAGTTACTGTTGATTGATTAACAACATGAGTGCTATGGCTGTTACAAGCACCATAATTCCCCCTTTATAAAGACAGTAAGTAAAGACCTAGTAGAAACTTGCTCTAGTCCCATAGCCACAGAACATTGGTCCTTAACCCTTCCCATAGTCTTTTGATTGTGCCATGCCATGTTTTCAAAATAGTAAGTGAAGATGCGCCATTTGGGATTATAGATATAGTACCCTGTGACCAATCTTGCTTATGAATTATGACCCAGTCTTGGCTGAGCTGTCTTCCCTAACATATTCTCTGTGCTGTATGTGCCTCCTACCTCCAAAGTACATACTTCGGGTTCAACAAAACACCTAGGTCCCTAAGAGCAGTGCCGAACAGGCAGCTTTTCTCTCCATGCATGCTGGTCTGACAGGTTTGCTTTGGTGACAGATCCTATCTAGCTCTTGCACCTCTCCTGAGGGAGGGCTGTTGACAGAAAGGTGTGGAGGGATAACATATTTGTCAGTGAAGTCACAAAGTGGTAAGCCAAGCTCTGCTGGCAGCCCAGTTTCTGTAGGACAAGGAGACACACGCCTTTAATTGATGTGTACAAAAAGCAACCAATGGGTTCAGACTTTCGAGCTCTTCACCAGCTTAATCAGAGGGAAAAATCATTGAGGTATCAAAACATTTGATACCCAAACATTTGAAACTCAAGCAATTCAGCCCTTGGGTACCTCATGTAGTTAAATTTGCATCATGGGCCAGAATGAAATAATTTCTAAGATTTCCTACAGCTCAAAGAGTTTGTGATCTTCATTGCATAAGACTTAGAAACTAGCATTTATAATTTAATATTAAATGAAAACCCAAGATATAAAATTGTATTCCCAGGATAATCCCAAAAGGATTTAAAATAAATTGCATTTGCATAAGAAAAAGATTGCAAGAAAATTCTCTAAAAATATTTACAGTGTGTGATGAGAGATGATGTAAATTTTATTTCCCTCACGGGTCTTGTAAGTTGAGTTATTAAATGTCTGTACTGTTTAAGGTGTTACTTGCAACTGAATGTATTCTAACAAACAGAAGAGGTTCTGTTAGATAGAGCCTTTGGGGAAGGCTCTCTGAGTAGGTGACATTTGAATAATGCAAAGAAGTGAGCCACATGAAAATAGGAGGAAGAACATTTTTGGCAAATGGAATAAGAATAAAGCTAGTCTGTTCCAGGAAAGCAAGAAGGAAAGACAGTGTGACTGGTGCAGAAGGAGATGAGATAGAGGTCATAAAAGTGGTAAGGTAGATAATGAGTGTGGTGAGAGACAGAGCTGGGGAGAGGTGTGTGGACCTCACAGACCTTAAGACCATGTATTATCTGTGATTCTAAGTGCAAGTGGTAAGCCACTCCTGGGTTTTGAGTAGAGTGACATGTTCTGATTTATAGTTTAAAAATCTAAATCTAATTGCTATATGTAGAAAGACCAGTAGGGAGCTATCATAGTAGTCCATGTGTGAGACAGTAGTAGTTGGACCACGGTGGCAGGTGTGGGGGTGACAAGAAGTGGTCAGATTTAGGTTTTGTTCATAGAATAGATATGAGGTGTGGAAAGAAGAGGGGAATCAAGAATGGCTCCTATACTTATGCCTGAGCCATTGGATATGTGGCAGTGCCATATTCCAAAGGGGCAAGATCTTAGGAGGGAGAGGTTTGTAGCTTGGGGGAAAATGGAAAATTTGACTTATACACATTGAGTTTGAAATGTGTAATAGACAATTGTGTTAGAATCTCAAGGAGGCAAGTGGCTGTTGTGTATGGAGCTCAGGCATGACAAAAGAGCCAGAGACATACATGTGGGAGTGATCAGCATCAAGGATGGTGTTCAGAATCAAGGGACAGTGATCACTAGAGAAACAGGTATGGAGGGAGGGGAAGAGCCAGAGTACTGCACCCCAGGAGAAGAGGCTGAGAAGGGTCAGAAGGTCAGGGGAAACAAGGAGAAGCATATGAACCAAGTGTCTCAATGGGGTGAAAGTGACCACCCATGCCAAACACCACTTGAAGTTTGAGTAAGATGAGCCTATGAAAATTGTTCACTGTATTTGGCAAAATGAAGATCCATTATAACATCAAAAAGGATGATCAGTGGTGAGGATTAAAGAACAAAAGAGAAATGGAGTCACTGAATATATGCAGCTAGGAGCTTTGCTCTGAAGGTGAATGGGGAAATGAGATAGTAGGTAGAGAAGAACATGGAGTCTCAGGAGGAGCTAGGATGTAGGAGCTAAGAGAAAGAGGGAGAGGAAGAGGGAAGGAAAGGGAAAGGGAGGGAGAAAATTAAAGACTAAGTGGTTGGATGAGACAGATCTGGATAGGGGAAGAGGGACTAAATTTGGGCAGGATACAGGTAAATTTATGCCTGGAACTTTAAAGAAGGATAGCATGTGGAATGGATGTTGCTGGCCAAAAAGTCTGGTGGTAGAAAGAGAGGCAGTTTTCCTCTCATCTGATTGATTTTGTGTTTTCAGGGAAATAAGAAATGAAACATCACCTTAGAGTTTCAGTATGACAATGGTAGACAGTTCTCAAACCTTTTGGTCTGAGGATCTCATCATATCCTTAAAAATTAAAGGCCTTAAAGAATTTGTGTTTATGTGTGTTTTCTGTACCTAAATGTCCTGATTTAGAAATTTAAATTAAAAATTTTAATGTATTTATACTTTGAAAATAAGAATGATAATTCCATTTCATGCTCACATAAGTCAATTTATAATAAATAACTATTATCCAATACAAAAATAAAATTAATGAGAGGAGTGGCATTTTTTTACATTTTTTTTCAAATTGTTTTTGTCAGCTATTATGAAAAATAGCTGGATTCTTATAATTGTTTCTGCAAAAACTCCACGGTACACTTGTGAGAGAAGCCAAATGGAAAAAGTAAGAAAAAATTCTTAATATTAATTACTATGATAGTTATTTAACCACATGGTCCTCCTGAAAAGGTCTCAGGGACCCCTAAGGGGTCCTAGTTGAGAAATACCAGAAAAATGAAAGGTGATAAGATGGCTGGGCCAAGTCTGGACTAAAATTCAAATTCTTCTGACTCCTAAGTATATGGCATTACTAGAGCAATGACCCTGGATTGACTAGAAGCCTCAAATTAACCTGTTTCTCGACTCCGCCTGTAAGTTCCTGCTGTCATGCTGTGGTCCAAAGATCTTTTGTGGTGCAAGGATCCCAAGGTCGGAAATATTTAACTAGAATATTTTTCAAAGGTTAAAAATTTTCCTAACATTTCCATAATCTCATGAAAGGGCAAACATAGCATGAATTCACTAGCACTGGTTGAGGCCAGAGCAGAACTTTGTGTTTTTAGCTGTGGTTTCTGATTTCCTTTGTCTCTGTTCCACTTAACCATTCTTGGAAGGTCTATTAGAGAGCAAGCCCTGTGGGAGAGGCTTGTCTATGGCTTCTTACTCTTTATGCATCCTAGGTAATGGAGAAGTGTTTTCCGAATGAGTTGATCCCCAGGGAGCAAATATATGGGGAACACAACCCTACTTATTAAAGGGCTCCCTTGAATCCATCAAACCCTTGTTGTAATACGTGGTTTAAATAAGTGACTTTTGGACTTGGAGAGAAATGTTCCTATTGATCTGGTCTCTTTGGAGTTGTATTCACCCAATATTGTGCTCCAGAGGGATCTAACTCATTTCTATAAATGTACTAATAATCTTCTTAATATTATGACTGAAGATGCAGGTGCAGCGAACTTTAAGTGCCAATAAATTTTCAATCTTGCTTTCCCAAGCAACTACTGTTTATTGAACTCTATGGAGTAGAATTCACTGTATTGGTGCATGGCTTCTGTGAATTCTAGGTAGGATTAGTATCTATTTCTACCCTTTATACAACACAGTGCTTCTTGTGTGACCTCCACAAAGGCTGGAACTCATTGTTTTGATAATTTCTTTTTATTGTTGTTCTTTTTAGATATATGACAGTAAATCATATTTTGATATATTATACATACATAGACTATAACTTACTTTAATTAGTATCCCATTTTTATGGTTGGACATGATACAGAGTTACTAGTCATGTATTCATATATGAACAGACGAAAGTTATGTCTGATTCATTCTACTGTCTTTCCTATTCCCACAACCCTCTTTCCTTTCATTCCCCTTTGTCTAATCCAATGTACTTCTATTATTTGCCCACATATTGTGTGTTAGCATCTGCATATCAGAGATAATTTTCAGCCTTCATTTTTTTTTGGGAGGGGGAATTGGCTTATTTCATTTAGTATAATAGTCTTCAATTCTATCCATTTACTGGCAAATGCCATAATTTTATTCTTCTTTAAGGCTGGATAATATCCCATTGTGTATATATACCTCATATTCTTTTTTAAAAATCTTTTTATTATTAGTTGTTCAAAACATTACAAAGCTCTTGACATAACATATTTCATACATTTGATTCAAGCAGATTATGAACTCCCATTTTTACCCCATATACGTATTGCAGATTCACATCGGTTCCACATCCACTTTTTTACATACTGCCATACTAGTGTCTGTTGTATTCTGCTGCCCTTCCTATCCTCTGCTATCCCCCCTCCCCTCCCCTCCCCTCTCCTCCCATCTTCTCTCTCTACCCCATCTACTGTAATTCATTTCTCTACTGAAAGGTACCTAGGTTGTTTCCATAGCTTACCTATTGTGAATGGAGCTGCTAAAACATTGATGTGGCCGTATCATTGTAGTACGTCAGACGGTGGTTCCATTCTAAGTTTTCTGAGGAATCTTCATACTGCTTTCCAGAGTGACTGCACCAATTTGCAGTCCTATCAGCAATGTTTTAGTGTACTTTTCTCCCCAAATCCTTGCCAGCATTTAATTTTACTTGTATTCTTGATAATTGCCATTCTGACTGGAGTGGGATGGAATCTCAGGTGTGGTCTTAACTTGCATTTCTCTAATTGCTAAAGATGTTGAACATTTTTTTCATGTATTTGTTGATCATTCATATTTCTTCTGTGAATGCCTATTCAGTTCCTTAGCCCATTTATTGATTGGGTTATTTGTTTTTTGTTTGTTTTGGTATTAATTGTTTGATTTTTTTGGTCTATCCTGAAGATTAATACTCTATTGGAGTTGCAAGTGGCAAAGATTTTCTCCCATTCCGTGGGCCCTCTCTTCGTGTTCTTGATTGTGTGAAGAAGCTTTTTAGTTTGATACCATCCCATTTATTCATTTTCAATTTTCTTGCACTTCAGGAGTCTTGCTGAGAAAGTTGGTTCCTGAACTAACATGTTGGACCATTGGGCCTACATTTTCTTTTAGTAGATTCAGGGTTTTTGGTTGAATGCCTAGGTCTTTAATCTATCTTGAGTTGAGTTTTGTGCAGGGTGAGAAGTAGGGGTTCAATTTCATTCTGCTACAGGTGGATCTCCAGTTTAATGGAACTCATTTTTAAATGAGACACTCCTTACTGACCCTCTCTCCTATTTACTTTCTGATCTTATTTGTCTTCATTGATTCAGATCTGGATGCTCACTCCATGAGCTGACTGGCAGTCTTGCAGAACTTGTGTTTCTATACTCTTTAGATCAAGCTTTGTTTTTTTTTTCCCCTTGCCCAATCTGTTTCCTACAAATGGTTGGTGACATCAACAGAGGATGAAATTGTTTATGTGGCTCATGTGCTGACCTGCTCATAGATTAATCAGTCAGGAGTCAAAACTTTTTCAAATGTGTTTATCAAATGCTTAAGATACCACCTCTTCCAGAAAATCTCACCTGAGTCACCATCACATTCTTCTAAGAATCTCTAAGCACTTCTGATCACAAGGAAACACCAACACTGACAAAGAATAGGAAAATGATTTTTTTTCCCAAGAAAAAAGTGAGAAAGCCCAAATTGATGGTGACAGATTTTATTTGTGCCCAAATGTTCCACTTGACTTCCAACATTTCTCCATATAATTTGATGGCCATGAGAGACTCAAGTATACTTTTATTTCTTTTTTTTTTCATTCATCTTCCTCTGCTTAACAAGGTCTCACCTGTTGAATCTAGTCAGTAAACTATGTATCTTTTAAATCACTGAATTATAGATCTTTACATACTGGTGCTAACACTATTACTATATGACTGTTATTGAGTAAATCCTCTGTGAAGCATTTTTAGCATTGTCTCATTGACTCCTTGCCACAAAACTATAAAGCCATCATGATTGTCTTCATCCAATGTCTGGGGAAGCTGAGGCCAAGAAAATTAACCAGTTCCCAAGATCATTCATCCCGTGCTTGGACGAAGTAGAATTTGAAGCCAGGTAGCGTAACTCTGGAGCCTTTACTTTAAATAATTCTTCTCTACTCTCCAAATATACTGCATGCTTTTTGTGTATGTATTGCACTCCTTTGTTGATGTACTTTGATTGATTTCACCAATTCTGTAATGTACATTTCAGTTGGTTCTTGTTTTCACTACTACTGTGTTGCAATGATCATCCTCGTGGCCAAATCTTGACAGGTTATGGGTGATGCTTTCCTTAGGACACTTTGATAAGCCTCTCTTTCTTAGCTTGATGACAAGGCAGCTCACACCCATGGCATTATATAATAGCATCCTTTACTCTTCACACTTGACACTGGATCTCCTCCATATTTTTATTTGTTGCTGATACGATAGAAAATTCTGCCACACTGTTGTTTTAATTTGTTAGCTAGAACATTTCATTGCATATTTGCTGTATTCCTCAGGTGTGTTTATTGCTTGTGTCCTTGACCCTTTTTGAGGTTTGTCTTTTTTACTATAGATTTTAGAGCTCTCATATATGTTTTTATTTTTAAAATTAATAAATGTAGGAAATAAAGTTGATAAAGACAAGAGTAGATTTATTCTGTGTTTTTCACAGCATCTTGCATTTTGTTCTCCCTCAATATTGATAATAAGCAAAAAATAAAGGATAAAAGTATAACCATTTTAACAAACAGTCACTTGGAAGATTTAACCTTCTCCAAAAGAGTCTCCTATCTTCTCTTCCTCTTCTCCAGTTTCAAAGAAAGGATAAATGTTGGCAAAAAGCACCACACTTACTCCCTAGAGGACCACACACAGAACTCCAGCTTGGGCAGGTCTATGACATCTTTTCTTGATAACCATGGCTGATCAAAAGGGTCCAGGCCTGGTGAGTGAGTTTTGGGTGTGACTCAAACGTAGTGTTGTCTTGCACTTCCTTGTGCTTATTGTTATGATCTGGTCATCACCATTGACAATTCCATAGTTCTGAGATGTAATTTCAGTGGAACGAAACTTGAACAGCTCAAGATCTCACAACTGTTACGTGCAGCTTTCATTTCTAGGGGCAAAGTCTACTGGGGAGACCAGCCTTGGGGAAGTTGAGAGCACAGGCAGGCCCAGTGGATCCTTAGGGCTATGGGAATCTGGGAATATAGATCTTTAGACAGCTTGCTGTTCATAACCAGTGGGCTGAGACCAGTGGACTGATGGTGGAAATTTGGCTTCTCTTAGAAGGCAGGTACCTCCATCCATGGAGATCCCTGGAGATCTCACAGATCCACATTCTTCTTCCTGCACTTTCAAGGGCCCTTGAACTAATCTGGCATAGGAGGGCTCCTCTTCACAGGCCATTTATTAAGGAGCACCCTTGGGACCTGCACCTGTAGAAGAGTGGGGCAGGAAGCAGAAACTGGGCACAGGTGAAGTGGGGTTACAATTCAGACCACGGAGAGCCTTGGCACCCCCCCCTCCACTCCAGGGAGGTCTGTAGCAGAACAGCCTTGCAAATTGCACTGGTCAAGTGGCCAGGCTTTGCACCTCTTCAGCAACCACTCATTGGACCTGGAATAGCCTGGGAAGGAATTTGAGTGTGGTCTAGATGGTTCTCTGATGCAGATTCTGAAGAGCGACAGTGGGAAGCCCTGATGACATCCTGTCTCCAATAGGCAAGTATGGAAGAGGAGCTGGGCAGCACACAATTCTTCTGCACTCCTTGTCTCTCTCAGATTCTCCTTCTCCTCCAGGTCCTCTTTCTCCAGGTTCTCTCCAACTCCAAGGAATCTTTGCTTGACACCCTGTTCTCTTTCCTTCCTTCTGCTTCTAAGTGTAGCTCCACTTTGGCACAGCCTTAGCTCTTCCCATCTGGTTTCTCCTTCTGCTCGACTGAAAATATTCCCCCAAGTCACAAAAAGTGCAGGTGCCTGTCCCATCTCCCCTCAGCCACCTCTGACATCAGCTGCAGCTAGGAGACTTGAACCTCTGAGCTTCTTACCTCCAGCAGGCCTGCATCTTCCAGACCTTCTGCCTCAAGATTTTCTTCAAGGTCAACAAAAGACTGTGACTCTTCCCCTTCCCCTCCTTATGGAAAGCAAGTGAGCAGGTTGAGAAAGCTCCAATATGCTAATTAGAGTCTCTAACTAGAGGATTCTCAATATTTTAACAATTGGTTACTTGTGACAAACTTCTGAACTGACCCAACAGTGTGTGCAGGGCTAGCAACTGGATTTGTGCACCTAGGGTAAGATAAAAATGTGGGGTGGGGAAGTTAATGTCTGCTTCTCATGAATCCAGCTGCCCTGACCCACAGATGAGGGGTGAATTCCAAGTGATTACAACCTCCATACCTGCACACTCAGGCACCTGGATCAGTAGGGAGCAAGAGGCCAAATGTGTTGGTGCTTTGTGCTGCCCAGAGATGGTGTGGAGTGTACAGCTGATTCTGCCTCTCCTTATCTCATTCAAGCGCTCCTTTGGGGGCAGAAGGCAATGATGGAT
Source organism: Spermophilus citellus (assembly GCF_964194105.1). Classification (NCBI taxonomy): domain Eukaryota; kingdom Metazoa; phylum Chordata; class Mammalia; order Rodentia; family Sciuridae; genus Spermophilus; species Spermophilus citellus. The sequence continues at coordinate 46,719,308 of NC_138185.1, forward strand.
TACAGTTTCCCCTGATAATATGACTAGGACATTGCCCCAAACGGAGGGTGGCAGTGGTCATGGGTCAAAGGTAGCAAAAGGAGACTAGGGGTCCAGATTTTAGGCATAGGATCCATGTGTGAAATGATGCTCTAAGTCTCTGACACATGTCTCCTTGTTACATGGGATTTCACTTATAAAACACAAATCCAAAAATAATTCTAAGAATTTCAAGATGGCTAACTCAGAGCAATAAACCTCAAGCCCAGGTTAATGCATCTGGTTGTGGAAATTCTTTTCTGATCTAGTTTCAGATTTCTGAGTGCCTGGTGAATACTTCAGCCTTCATCTCTGTCATTCAATAGGTTTAAAGTCAAACTGTTCATATTGATCTCCAAATTAGCACCCGACTGTCAAAAGTACCACCAGTCAAGAGGTGAATGTACAAATAAAGAAAATGTGGTAGACAGACACAATGGAGATTTACTCAGCCATACAAAAGAGTGAAATTATGACATTTGCTGGTAAATGGATGAAACTGGAGAATATCATGCTAAGTGAAATAAGTCAGACCCAGAAAAGTCAAGGGTTGAATGTTTTCTTTCATATGTGGAAGTTATATGAATAAACCACAATTAAGTTTACCTTTATGTATATCTATAAAACACCAATTTTTAAAAAAATTACAAATAAGTAGAAGGAACACCAGTAAAATATAGGAAAGAGAGCAGAAGTATGGAGGTAGGGAGGGAAATAGAAATAAAATGGGAAAAATTATATTTCATGCATCTATGATTTTGCCACAATGAACCCCCAAATTATGCATAGCTATAATGCACTAATAAAAACATAAACATACCATAAAGTATACCCCCTCAAAAGTACAACCATTTTCTCAGGTTGGGTTTTATGTTTTTAAAAAATTTTTTTTTATTTTTAGTTACACATGACAATAGAGTGTATTTTGGCAAAATATACATGCATAAAGTATAACTTATTTATTAGGCTCTCACTCTTGTGGTTGTACATTATGTGGAGTTACCCTGGACATGCAAACAAATACAAGGCTAGGAAAGTTATGTCCAATTAATTCTACTGCTTTTCCTGTTCCCTTCATCTCCCTTTCCTTCATTTCCCTTTGTCTAGTCCAGTGAATTTCTACTATTCCCCACCCCAACCTCCTCTGTTGTTTTGGGTTAGCATCCACAAATCAGAGAGAACATTTGGCCTTTGATCTTTTGGGATTGGCTTACTTCCCTTAGCATGGTGTTTTCTAATTCCATACATTTACTGGCAAATACCATAATTGCATTCTCCTTTATGGCTAGGTAATATTCCATTGTGCATATATGCCACATGTTCTTTATCCATCCATCCACTGAAGGACACCTAGATTGTTTCCATAGCTTGGCTATTTTAACTCCTTTGGGTATAAACCAAGAAATGGGAAAGTGGATCAAATGGTGGTTCTAACACAAGTGTTCTAAGGAATCTCCTTACTGATTTCTGTAGTGGTTGTACCAATTTACAGTCCCACCAACAATGTGTGAGAATACCTTTCTCCCCACATCCTTGCCAACATTTATTGTTACTTGTATTCTTTCTAACTGTCAGGCTGGGTTTTAAATTGGAGCATCATTTTTGTTCCATCTTTCAGAAGAGCGTTGTTACATCCTCAACTCTGGTGTAAAGAAAACACCCCCCCCCCCACCACCACCACACACACACACACACACACACACACCCCTTCCTTTGAGTCCATGGGTCCCAGCATAACCTGGGCTTGGTTGCTGTATAGTTAGTGTGGTCCAAATCCAAAGGGCTGAGGATACTTCTGTGATTGGCATGCTTATAAAAGTCACATGACCTTCCAGAAGTTATGTCTTGTGAGTAACTAGCCTTTCATAGTTCAAGAAGGAACTCCACAGACAGGAGTATTATTCTCCCTTTGTCCTAACTTTAAAAGCTCATTCATTATTACTTGGCTACCATTAAAGATCCTTGTAAATTTGTATTTACATTGATGTAGAATTAGCTCATAAAGATCTTTTTTTGAGGATGTTTGTTAGTGGTATCCTCCTTTTCCTTCCTCACCATCTTCTCTTTTTCTAATAGTTATATTTCTTGATTTCACTTGATCATTTTGTTGTTTCTCATTTTTACATTAAATTGAAGTGCTGCGGTTTTAGAAGCAAGGCATGAGTTAAGTGACTTTTTATAATTCCATGGCTCCAGAGGGCTCCCTCCATTGTCCGTGTGAAGTGTCAACATACCTGGTTGAAATCTTCTGAGTTTGTGCCTCCCCATACTGCCTGGGAACTTCTCTTTCTTTGATCTCTTCTGTGCCTGTCTTGTTCAGGTTGGATTCTGACCTCTGCAGTTTATTGGGGGCAATTGAGAGCATTGTTAAGGGCTGAATGTCCCCTCCAAAAATTGTGCTGAAATTTAATTGCCATTGTAACAATAATATGAAGTGGACCTTAAAGAGGGGATTAGGGCATGAGGGCTCCACCCTCAGGCTTGGATTTAGGCCCTGGAATGGGCATCGGACAAGTGGATGAGTTCAGCCTGATTTTCTCTTTGTCTTGCATGTAGTTTCCTCTCCTTCCACCTTCTGTCATGGGATGGCTCTCCTCAGACGCCCAAGGCCTGCTGTGGGACTTCCCACCCTCCATAGTACTAAACTAAATAAACTTCCACTGCTTATAGTATACTCAGTCTGTTATGGCAACAGAAAATGGACTAAACCAAGTGCATTGGTCCCCATCTTCTCCAGACCCTCAGATATAACTTGTTGCTATTGAAAAATGCAGATGCCCCTCTAGCAATGGGACTCAGGGCTTTCAAATGGCCCACTGTTTCCTCATGCAAGTAACTGATAGCATACACATTTTGTAGCTTTGGGGTAGTTCATCTCCATCTGCTGATATTTGGTGTTCATAGGGTTTGAATTTCTCTATGCTTGTGTGATTTAGTATTCTTTAAATTTCATAAGGATGCTATCAAAGTATGACCACAAATTCTTTAACACATCTTCCATAAAGTGGTTAGATTTATGTTTTCTCTTCCCCAATACAGGTGGCTTTGGGTCTTACTTATAAACTATAGAATGGGTGATGCCATTGGGACTTGCCATTGTACCCTCTAGTGCTGCAACATGTGACTAAATCAGCCAGGGTCACTCCAGGTGAATTGGGCTGCCACTAAATAATCACACAGACACAGAAAGTACCTTTTTATTGGAGTTCAGTGACGGCTCCTCTGCCCCAACTCCCACAAGGGAGGCAAGAGAGGCAGGCAAAAGAAGAGAGAGAGCCTATCTGAAACCCTATTTATTGGGGAGAAGACACGTTAGAAAGCTCCACCCAAATGAGGCAAGGAATTGGGTTTCCAGGGGGTGTAGCCCAGTCCCATTGGGTGACGCCCCCTCCCAGAGCTGTAATTCCTTGCCCAGTGAAGGTGAGGTCCACCTGCTTTGATGCTGAGAGCAGAAGCCAGTTCTACACCTTCATTGCTCAAGTGCTCGGCTCCTTTGTGCTCAGTTCCTGTTCATGGCAGCCCCCGACACTATAGAATGGGTAGTGACATCACATAGGAAATTGTTGTGCTGTCCTGGGGCTTCCAAGGCCGGGTCATGACAGGACATGCAACTTCCAATTTGTACAGTGGGACATTGGCATCTTGAGACATGTGGGATGTGCAGAGATGCTGAGGTCACCATGCACTAGAGGCCTTGTGTAGGTGTTCTGGTCAGCAGTCTTGCCCTTCTGTCATCCCTTCAATATGAGTGAAGATGCCTGCACATGACCCCAGCCACTGGAATCAATCCTAATCAAGTGTCCCAAGTTGAGATCTCAGACATGGAAGAGCCGAGACAAGCTACTTTCCATTTGCCCCACACAAATTCCGTGGGCAGAATCAAATGGCTATTGCCTTACACCACTGAGTTATAAGGTGGTTTGTTATACAGCAAAAGATAACAGAAGAGCAAAGGTAGAGTTGTTCTTAACACTGTATTCTCAGTTGCATAAGATGCCCAATGTGTAGCTGAAAATTTAGGGCAATCTGCTCTCATTGTAACACTTAAAAACCTGTGATATTTATCTAATCAGGCTCATTCTTGCTTAGGCTGATGCCCCTAATTGTAATGTATTTGTCAAATGAAAATAAAAATGAGCTGGGCAAAGTGGTACACACCTGTAATCCAGTGGCTAAGCAGGCTGAGAGAGGAGGATCACAAGTTCAGAGCCAGCCTCAGCAATTTAGCAAAGCCCTAAGCAACTTGGTGAGATCCTGTCTCAAAATAAAAAATAAAAAGACCTGGGGATGTGGCTCAGTGACTAAGCACCTCTGAGTTCAATTCCTGGTACGTAAAAAAAGCCACAATTCTTCATTGTGAAGAATTTCTGGTGGCCTTATTAGGAGGTCAATTTCCTTTCTTATTAAAAAAATATGGAAACCCATATAGATAACTGAAATAGCCCCCAAAATACAGAAATCCAAAACAAGCACACACACCAATACAAACACACAGAGATGCAAGCACACACACAGGGACACACATGCATCCATGTATACCCAAGGTCATAAATTCTAATCTAGCATTTTTGCCTAATGTGACTAGAGTTAGGTGAGAGCAGAGGCCCAACATTCTACCATGAAGAACCCTTCAAATGCCAGAAACTAAGGAGGAAGGGACGCAGTAGTGGAAACCTGTCTGCTACAGCCTCTTTGCCTTGGCATGTCCAAGTCCAGCCCCTGTCCTTCAGTTCCAGGCCCTTGGCTGGAACCCTCACTCTGCATTTCCCCACATTGTTCTCCAATCTATAGAGGGATGCTGTGGCACAGGGTCTGGAGTAACGGGTTGTTAATTCAAGCATGCAGTTCGATTATAGGTGGGAACAAGGAGTAGGAAGTGCTAGGGAGGGAGAGAAGGCAGGCTGTTTACAGGAAGAAACAGAGTCCAGATGGAATGAGAGTCCGGGGCCACTAGGCCAGAAGAGCACAGTGGCAAGGTGAGTGGAATAGGAGGGGCCCTGAGTCTGGAGGCTGCAGGGTGGGGAACTGTGGGAAGCACTGTTAGTGGCTGGGAGGAGAGGATCTGGGCTTCAGAGAATGAAAGAAAGGGGTGGGGGTGGTAACAAGCCCAAGCCAGCCCAATCAGCAACCCCACAAACACAGGTGGTGAAGCCTTCTCTTCCCCAAGGTCGATTTCCTAGAACTGTTTTTGAAGCCACGGTGAGATTTCAGATTTTAGCGTCCAGAGAAATATGATAAGCAATGAGCACAGCTTCTCCCTCAAATCCTACGCTGAGCCTTTTGATAAGCCAGCCCACTGTCCTGAATTGGGGTGTAATGTATCTGTTTACAGTAGACCTGTCTTTCTTTCCTTCTGAGAAACCAGTCTTGTTCAAGGCCAGTATTTCTAGGCTGCACAGAGCATCCCTGCCTGAGAGGCCCCCTCCTTCACCTTCCCAGGCCAACCTGACAGAGTGGGGCAAGGCATCCCCGGGTGGGACATTCTTGAACCTTTGCTCTATTCACTCTTGCTCCACATCAGGCACAGTGGGCATGTGCAACTTGTCAAGTGGCTTAAAGAGAATATGTGCCAACTACTTTCCTCTCTGCGTTGGAGCCTACAATCTAAAGTTTTGTTTTTTTTTTTTCCACCAGACTTTTCTACCAAGAGGTAGAACTTGGCACGGAAACATTGCCTTGAAGTCAGATGCAAACTCTCCTCTCCTGATTTTTCAGTGTTGCTTTCAATGGGACTGAATCAGCATATGTGATTGATACAAAATGTATGCACAAGGGATTTAATGATATATAGTGATAATAAAGATTGTGACAGTTTATTTATTGCCTACCGTGTACCCGAATTCTTATCTAATCCTTACAATGTCCTTATGAAGGTAGATGCTATTATAAACCATCTTTATAGATGAGAAACCTAAAGCTCAGAGAAGTGAAGCATTTTTCCCAAAGTATTAACAACTAGGAGGCGGCCAAGCAAAATTTGGTCAAAGAAAGTTTGGCCTCAGCATTCATGCTCTAGTTAAACATCATTATTAATAGACCGGGATTCCATGAGCCATCCAATTGGGCTCAATGTTTTGATTTTGAACTCATATTGCAAAAATTTCTTCTTACTTGCTCACACAGACTCTCCTTCACTCCCACCCCACCCCACTGCTGCCATTTTAATCAATTTCATTTTCTACAATCTAATTTATTTCAAAAATATAAGTATTCCCAAGACAATACTCCAAATACTGTTTTTCAGCAAAGTTCCAAGTTACATGGCCCCTAGTTCTCCAGGTATAACATGAGCAGAAAGGGAACATTTTAAAAACTTGTTGCAGCCAGGCTTGAATTTTTATATTTGTACTTCTTGGGAGAAAAGAATTCATTTTAATTAGGGTTGTAGTTACATGACTAAGCATTTGTCAAAATTTATAGAACTGGTGGAGTGTGGGGCACACATCCTAGTAACCCTGGAGGCTGAGGCAGGAGGTTTGGAAGTTGGAGGCCAGCCTCAGCAACTTAGGGAGACCCTCAGCAACTTAGTGAGACCCTATCTCACAATAAAAAGTAAAAAAAAGATTGGGGATATAACTCAGTGGTAAAGCACCCTGGGTTCAAGTCCTAGTAATAAACAAACAAAACCATACAGAACTGGGCTGGGGATGTGGCTCAAGTGGTAGCGCGCTCGCCTGGTATGCGTGCGGCCCGGGTTCGATCCTCAGCACCACATACCAACAAAGATGTTGTGTCCGCCGAGAACTAAAAAATAAATATTAAAAATTCTCTCTCTCTCTCTCTCTCTCTCTCTCTCTCTCTCTCTCCCCTCTCTCACTCTCTCTTTAAAAAAAAAAAACCATACAGAACTGTATGCCAAGAAAACTGAATTTCTCTGTATATAAAGCAGGAAATTATAAAAATTAAAACGAGAGGATACAAGTATTTGTGCCTATAATTCAATAGGAGAAATCACCAGAGCCTACTTAAAAGTGTCAAACCTGAAAATAGTACAAATGTCCTCTTCCATAGCTCATAAAAAATGATGTATGTGCAAATTATTTTTCTGCTCTGTGAAATCTGAGGATCCGAGGCTCACTTGGCTCATTCAGTACACTGTCTCTGCTTCTTACCCTTTCTTGATGTTAAGCAAGCTTTAGCATTCCCATAGTAAGCATTGAGGAAAAATAGACCTGGAATGTAATTTTTAACTTCATGTAGCTGTTTGGAATCCAGGTAATGAAGGCATTATCACATCATCTCTGATAATTATCTTTAAGCCATCTGCAGATTGATTCCAAAGAAAGGGACATTGTCAACTGAGCAACACACCTCAGAGGCCTTAGGAATGCATAGAAAATATGAATTTATTTGTGGCTATGATCACAAAAATCTATCAATATGACTTTGAGTGGCCCTGTCATTCATGTGATAGGTGATGTAGAACTTGTCTACTCTGCTTGTGGGTGACACTGGTCTCAGTTTTTACTCTGAGCAGAGGAGAAATTAAAAAAAGCAACTTCTAATTACAAACATACATTGTCCAAAAAAAGAATATAAACAAGACATTACTAACTCCAATACTCAGAAATAACCTTTTAACATTTTAATAAATAGCATCAAACATTTTAATAACATTGTGAGCATTATTAAATATTTTATTTCCTATACATATATATTTTTTGTGGTGCTGGGGATTTGAACCCAGGGTCTTGTGCATGTGAGGCAAGCACTCAATCAACTGAGCTATATCTCTAGCTCTATTTCCTATATTTTCAATAAAAATTTCAAACGATAAATTGAAAGAAGTTACAACTGACAACTGACAACTTACAATTTACAACATCTGCATATATACAACCTCTATTTTATAATTAATTTTTTTTCTACATTTGCCTTATTAGCTATCTATTCATTTCTTTATCATCAATTGATTTTTTTTTTTATAACAGATTCCAAGGGTCTTAGTCTATTTGGACTGCTATAACAAAATACCATGGACTGAGTAACAAATAAACAACAGACATTTATTTCTTATAGATCTAGAGGCTGGGAAGTACGAGGTCAATGTGCCAGTAGATTTGGTGTCTGGTGAGGGTCCACTTACTGGTTCAGAGATGGTGACTTCTTGCTGTATCCTCTCGTGACGAGTTATCTAGTTATCTCTCTGGAGTCTCCTCTACAAGGGCACCAATCCATTCGTGAGAACGGAGACTGCATGACCTAATCACCTCCACTGTGCCCCACTCTCCAATACCATCACATTAGGTATTAGGTTCTAATGCATAAATTCTAGGGGGACACAAACATCTAGACCGCTGCACCAAGTAAGTTATAGACACCAGTATATATCACCCTAAATCCTTTAGCATTCATATAATTATAACTGGTATTCAATTTTTGTTGTTGGTCTTATGTGTAAGGAACATTTCCATACAACGAAATGTATAGTTCTTGAGTGACCCATTTAAAGAATTCTGACAAATGAAGTTATATGTGTAATACAAACCGCTGTCCAGGTACAGGCATTATCATCAACCTATAGGTTCTCTCATGTTTATCTCTGGTCAGCCCTTTATTTTTTTTTTTCCAGTTATTGGCAGACACAACATCTTTGTTGGTATGTGGTGCTGAGGATCGAACCCGGGCCGCACGCATGCCAGGCGAGCGCGCTACCGCTTCAGCCACATCCCCAGCCCCCCCCCCTTTTTTTTTGAACTGGGATTGAACCCAGGGCTCCATGCATGTGAGGCAAGGGCTTCACCACTGAGATACATCTCAGTTCCTCTGGTCAACCCTTTAGGAATGCATGGAAAATATGAATTGTACCAAGCCAGTACTGCTCTGATATTTTCACTGCATATTGGTTTTCTGACATTGTTATGATTTTGGTTGCTTATTGCTCCACTGTATGGACATATAATAGTTTAAATCATTTCCTGTATTTAGACAGTTAGACTGTCTCCATGTTTTCACTGCTATGAACTATGCTATATGGACTTCCTTGTGGGTACCCAAGTGGTCCCCTATACTTATTTGGTGGTGGTGTGTTGGGGGGTATGAAGTCATGGAAAAAAATTTTGTCTAGTTGCTCCCTTAAAGGTTGCCCCCATCTACCTTCCCACTGGAAAAATCTTAGAGTGCCCTCCTTGTCCTTGGTCACAGCTGGCTTGGTGCCTTATCCTGGCTGCAGAGAGCACTCAAGCTGCTCACTGAGATTTAGATACCTCGAAGATGGGGTAGGTATTCCTGAATGGATTCCAAATATTTCCAAAATGAACCACTTATCAGGGAAGTAGACAAGAAACAGGAGGTACATTCAGGAACCTGTGCTCTCTGGACCTTCTTAGGGCACAAAAGAAGAACGGACTGGTTTGTGGGACAGGCTTACAGGGAAGAAAAAGGAATCAAGTCTTATTTATTGAAAATGAAAGAAACATTGCGTTCTCAAGAGCTTTAGGCCCCCAAATTAAATCGACATATGTCCATATCACTATCACAAGAAAGACACTCAAGTCTTTTAAACACACTCCATTTATTTACTTTTCAAGACTTTGAGCTTCACTCTTGGAAAAATTCCCATGTTCTGTCAGTAGAGTAGGTGTAGGATAATGACTTTAAACCCCAGGAAACCAAAAATTCCTTGCTGTCAGCATCGCTTGCATGGGTGGCCACTATATTACTCCCATTTTGCTGATGAGGGGATGAAAGTGCCAGGCTGTTAATGGCCTGCTCAGGGACAGCTTGGAAGTGGGTGTCAGGAGTGAGACTGGAGCACTGGACTCCCCCTCCTGCTGCCTCTCTCCTGAGGAACATGTAAATCAAAATAGAAGGGGTCGAACAGGTTTCACTTCTGGACCTTTGCTTCTTCCTGTAGGACCAGTTTTGAAGAGGGCCACCTCCATGGGAAAGCCATTCTTGAAGGAATTTGCCCTGGATTCTAGAAAAGCCAAGGTACATTATATAGATTTCTACATTTAAGTCCCCCCCAGGACAGGTTAAGTTGTCCACCCACCAAAGGCACACAGGATGAGTGTCATGCATCCTGCAGATGAGGCATTGGGGAGGAGGAAAGGGGAGCCCAAAGACTATGTGGAGGCTCATGGCTCCCAGCAACCTTGACCACCAGATTTCTCTCCCTTCCTTGAATATTGCAGAGATGTGTACATGCACAGCCTATCGCGAAATCCCATTTTGGGCCAGCGGGTCTGAATTCCACTCACACTTTTCTAAGGCCTGGAGCTGAGAAGGGGCTCCCAGATGCAGATGTCTAGGAACTGATTCCAAGCAGCTGGTGGAACTTGCTTTCTGGTTATTCCACATGCCACTTCCATCTTCCTCACTCTTGGAATCTACTGTCTATTTCAGACACTTGGTCTTCCACAGCCTCTCCCAAGTCAGACAACACCCTTCTGCCGCAGAGTGTCGGCCTGGGTTGAGATGGTGTGAAAACCCAGCGTCTCCCCACAATTTCCTAACTCCCCCAGGCAGTGACAGCCTCTTGGCCCACTCCACTGGCAACTGCTGCCTTGGGGTCCCATGATTCATCACGTCTTGAATGTGCAGTTGCTGCAGGGAGTGAGATCTCTTGGCGCTCTGTTCGACTGCCACATTTGGAAGTGATTTGGGATTCAAAAAAGCTGCAGATCGAGGAAACTCTCAAGAGTTGTTCTTGTCTATTTCTGGCCACCCACCTTCTGAGTCGAGAAAGTGGGATCTGGCCAAGTTGAGATGGAGTGAAACTGTCTGAAAGCAAGTAAGATAGTAGCCAATACGATGGGAGTGGGGTGGGTGAGAATTCTCTTAGACTTCTCAATTCAGTGGGCTGTCAACTTGGACCCCTGGGTAGGGCTCCTCCATTCCCTCCTGCCCTCCTGTCTGCCAGGCCTGGCCTCCAGTTCTTATCTTTATATGATTGTTCTCCCTGAGCCCTGCACGTGCCTATGCAATTTTTGTTTCCACAGCGATCAGTCTGATTTCTCAAGCTGGGTATCAGTTGGGGCTGGAGACCAAGCCAAGTTCCCCCTTTCTCTTCTCACAAGCTCAAGCATCCCTCTGCAAAACCTAAAGAAAGCCTTTTCACACTGTTGAGGGTCTTTGCAATTCTTCCTTTAAACTACCTCCCCTTCTGTTCTTACTTCTGAAATCCAACCAGATGTTGAACTTTCTCAACATGAGTTTCAACTGGACATCACCAACCACATGTCAAATGGGATGTTCGAAATGACTTTCCCTAAATGATCCAGAAAAAGTACCATTTTTCACAAAGTTTTTTTTTTTTAATTTCCATGATTTGGTTTTACATATGACTATTGTTCACTATAAAGACCAAGTTTTTCAATCAATCATGTTTCCTTTCCGACTCCCCTCTCCCCACAGTGCTGTCTCCCCTTCCATGTTCATCTGCCCTCCCCCTTCCCTCCAACCCCCGCCCTTTTGTGGGCTGTGCCAACCGTGCAGCAGGAGGAATTTCTGGAAGGAGGCCAAATTTGGCTTCAGATCATTTCTCTTCAACACACACTGGCCTCTGAAAACCAGATTCTGTTTGTCATTTGGTTTGCTCTCCCAGTATTGTGTCATTCTGATGGTAATGCTGATGGATTTCAAGCTTGCCTCGTAGAGTAACGCACAAGGTTTTCATAAGCACATTAATCTTAAAAGAAAAACTGTCAGATGCAAACAATACCCATATGACTGATGTTGTAAAGACACAAACTAACTCTTAACATCCATTCCCAAAGAATATTATCTTACAGAGGCCTTATGGTACCTTTAACTCCCTTTGAGAATATGTACCTGCATTGCAGAGCTTCATAACACTTAAAAAGCTTGCTTTCTGCACCAAAAAGCCAGGGATTAATGGCATGTCTGCTCACTTGCCAAGTCCAAATAATAGGCTTGGTCACATGGCAGTGTAAACAAGAAGATGATTATAAGAAATATGTAATTTCATTAGTTTTCACAAAATGTAATATAAGCAGTCCTTATGAAAACCAAATTGGAAAGTCATTATATCCCAAGATGAGGGACTCTCGTTTCCACAAAACACTAAAAATTCATTAGCAGATGAGACATGCTGCCCAATTCTTTCCCTCATGGAAATGTTCCTAGCTTACAAGCAGATTTTGTGCAAGGCATTTGCCCATTTTTTGTCCCCAAGTTTAGCAAGATGTGTGGTATGAATTAAGTATCTGATAGTGCTGTCAACGTCATTTGAAAGTGTGCCAGGCCACAATCAAGAAGAATCTAGTAGCTTGTTTTAATTTAATGGTGTTGAAGTGTTCCACTGTAATTAAGCATCTGAAAATTAAATAGAAACAGTCATTAGGCTCAGCGATACAAATCCACCAGACCAAAGAATATAAATTATTTCAAATAGAATCCCCTGAAGAGCAATATGGGGTTTAGAGGGGGTTTGTTCTTCAACAGACAAGTCACTGGTGTTTAGGATCATCAGCGTTAATGAACACAGACAGTTAATCTGAGGGGTCAAGGCTTGTCAGCAGGGGAACCTAAGTTTGCTAGCAGTAGCCATATTTAGTTTACAATTTCTGGAAAAAGTTTAGGTCCAGACATTATGATGCCACCCTACTAATCCAAAGTTGATATGAACCATTACCTGTGACAGAGCTGTGTCCAAGCAAATTAACTACAGGAAAAGATAATGGAGATGGAAACCATCAACCCTCACTGTGATGCCCCTAATTAGCTGTGAGAATCTTTTCTCCCTGTTGCTATTCATCACAGGGTTTAGTGCTGCTCAGGAATTCAGGGTCCTTGCAACCTGAGAGAGCAGCAACATTTCCTTACTTTCAACCTAAGAAAAGACAAGTACATGACTTTCTGTTCATTCTAAAGCCCACCTTTTACTGAAGTGAAAGATCCTTTGGGCATTTGGCCAGGCCAGAAGACTGCTGGCCCTTCATGTTACCTCCAAAGCTTAAGGAAATACTGCGTATAAATATCAATGACACTTCCTAGGGTTAAAAAACTTTTCACAGGCCATTTTTATGTTTTTTAAATCCACAACTGAACCATTGCATTTAGCAGGCAGGGCAAATCTTATTATATTCCTTCTACCAGCTAAGCCTGCTGGGACTTTGAAGATATGCAGGACTTTCTTTGGGACACACAGCTGGTCAATGGCCCAGCTGGCATAAGAACCAAGGTCTTCTGATTCCAAGTTCAAAGTGGTTTTCAAAATGCTAAATTGACTCCTGGTAGAAAACAGAGTAAAACTTATTGTGCTACTCTAAATGATTTGTATTTGCCATTAAGTAGCCTATTTCACAATCAACTTTTATTTATGCACAAGGTTGAATTACAAAGACAGTGAGGATTTTAGAATTTTTTAGTTAAATCCTTTGAAAAAAGGATGAAAACAAAGGACATTTTCTCTAGAAATATAAGAGACAGAAATTCGAAATTAATTTTAGAGGATCTGTGGGCTCATAAACCATCCATGGGACCTGAAACCTGCAATTAAAATGTAATAAGAAGGGAGCTAGGGGTACAGCTCAGTTGTAGAGCATAGCTTGCACAAGGACCTGGGTTCAATCCCCAGCACTGAAAAAAAAAATGTAATGGATGGATAATTGAAATCTTTAAATTACATCAGGTCCTCCCTTTATAAATCATCTCCAAGAGTCTCCTGTACCAAGTATTTTTGATGAGTTCATTTCCTCTCTTCCTAATAGCTGCCTCTTGGTGGGGGTGATAGTGAGCACTCAACACATCCCTAGGTGGGATGCTAGAAGATGATGTTAGTCATTCAGAGCCTAGATAGCCTGTTGTCCAGAAATCAGTTCTGGGAAATCCTACGTGTGCATATTAAGAGAGGGTTAAAGGTTTCTGAATTGAGGACAGTGTCTATGCCCCACCATTTTCATTCCTGGTTAGCCCTAAGAATAAATGTATGCTTGGGAGCCAGATTCTAGGTTTAAATTCCTGACTCAGCAACATTCTGGTTTGTGTGGTCAGAGACAAGTTATGGTCTATGTGCCTCAATTTCCTCATCTGTGCATTGAACTAACATTAAATTCAATGTTAATTTACCCTCCAAAAACTGTTGTGGACACTCAAGCAAGATACGTGCAAATCCTTAACACAAGGAATGCCTGGCACCGAGAAGGTGCTCAGCAAGCTTCAGCTCTCACTGTTAAGGCCAAGAAGGAGCATGCCAGTTTGGAACAATATTGTTGCGTGTGTGACCTTTGACCCAGAGTGAGGTGGCTGCTGTAACTTCTTCAGTAATCAGTAATAAATAATGAGCATTCAGCTCACCTGGAGGTACCTTCATCAACTGTGTTTAGTCTGTGTAGGGACTGAACATCCAAGTTGGCAATTTCCCCTACTTCAGTATGTACATGTCTTCAAACCACTGGTCAGGTAAAGAATGTCTTATAAATAAAGGATCTGTTTTCTTCAGAAGTGACTGAGTCGTCTCTTTCTTAACCTCCTTTGGCTATTTATTTGCTCTGTGCTTGAGGCTGCTATAATCTATTTCAACTGTTGCTCCTCTCACTCAGGGGTTTAATATTTGGTTTATACAACTGTTCTCACCTTGGAAGTTCAGCACTAGAAACAGCTTCTATTTCTATGTAGAAGGAACGTTCTTCCTAATTTTCTTTTTAATTTAAAAGCAACTTATCTGCCCCCCTCTAACCTTGCACTGGGGATACTCTATCACTGAGCTACATTTCCAGCCCTTTTTTATTCTGAGACAGGATCTTGCTAAGTTGCTGAGGCTGGCCTTGAACTTGTGATCCTCCTGCCTTAGCCTTCAGAGTATTTGGAATCAGGTATGTACCACCATGCCTGGCTCTCCCCACCACCTCTTTTAATGCAGGAAAACTTTTCAACATTTCTGAACTTAGACTGTCTATATTGCTATCATGACCTAAATTTTTGGTATAATGCATTTCAGGTTATTCTTAGCTAGAAATAGTAAAACACATTTTTTAATGTTCTAGGGGATATTAGAGGGATATTCTTTATTAACTGAGCACCATTGAGATGCTGGCATGGGAAGCCATTTCTCTATGGATACCCTTGGTTAGGGCAGCTCAGGCTTGGGAATGGAAAGGATTCAAGACAATTAACTGGTGGTGGGGCACTCGGACCTCCTTGAACTGCCAAGAGCCAGCTGTTCATGTGGTTCAGGAAGAGGGACATCTACAAATGACTTTGTAGAAGCAATGTGCATTTGAAACAAAAAAAAAAAAATCAAGAAGGAGTCCAGAGCTGACAACACTGAAGGATGTGGTCATGCATTGCTGCATCTGTGCCCCCTGCCTCTCTGTGGTTTCTGCTTTCACAGTGCAGTAATAGCTAGAATCTGCTAGCAGTTATCAGGAATGACACAATGATCTCTTTGCTGTCCAAAGTGGTATACAAAGAATTTGTGAGCCTAGAGAATAAATGTTGAAAAATGTAGTCATAGTAGGGTGTTTAATGCAATCACCATTATCAACAGTGAGAGGATTTTCCTCCAAAATGGCAGGCCAGCACCCATCTTGACCCTCTAAACCTGGCATTTGTCACCATCATACCTAGTATCACCGGGCAGCTACTTCACACATAAAGCTTCCTTAACAATTTTGAACATCTGTCTTATTTTCTATTGCTTTATCAAGAAGTTTGCATATAAATAAAGTAATAAGGGAATACATAAAATTTCTATATAAAGTAAAATTACACAGTCACAAAAGGAGGATGTGGCTACTCCAGTAATCATGTCCAAAAACATTATCACAGTTGAATACTGAAGAAGGGCGAAGCATGGATATTATTGTCATATTTTATATTAGAGGTGATTAAATCCTTATAAAATATATTGTATTAGCTGTGCTACCAATTAAATAAAGGACTTAATTATATCTTTTTTAAAAATATAGACAAATTGGGAAAGGGAGTCTAAGAAATATTTCCTCCAGGGATAATATGCACAGAATATTGCTGGACAAGTATTTTTAGTGTCTCCCATGCTTATTTAAGGATAAAATCAGGGCTTGGAAACTGTGTTTCATATTACATGCATAGATTTAACCTCAAAGTTTGTAACAATGTGTTGTAAGTAAGCAGGAATTGTAGGCCTATAAATTGCATGTGAGCAGGAAGTTCACATCTAGAAGGAGAAACAGAACAATTGACTGGCCTGTCCTCGGAGAGCCATTTAAGTTCAATCATGTTTGGGAATGAAACAATAAATGTTTCAGAAACAATTTTAAGATGACTACATAGTGTTTTATTTTCCTGTGCCACACACAAGGGGGTTGGATGTCACAATAATGAAGCTTTTCCTACTACCATTTTCCAGTCTCCTGTTGGGGGATAGAGACTAGTCATGGAATATAGGAGGATAGATTGGACAATATTTAAACCGGAAAATATTGTCTCATCAGACTACCATTGTTTCATCATATTCATGTTGACAACCCAACTTACCTAGAAGCAGCCCTCAAAATGAGGAGTGTTTGGAAACCAAACTGTGTTCCTGTGTTCATGTGACTCTGTGCACAGGAAATTCAACAAATGCCTCCTGGAGAGTCTATGCTTAAGGCCTCTAGAAGAACATAGGAGTGGCTGGGATTGTGGCTCAGCAGTAGAGCACTGGCCTAGCACGTGCAAGGTGCTGGGTTCAAGCCTCAGCACCATATAAAAATAAATGAATAAATAAATAAACAAACAAACAAATAAATAAATAGATAAATAAGTAAATAAAATAAAGTTTTTTTTAAAGGAATACACATTTTAAAAAAAAGAATATAGAAACTGATTTATGGCTTTGAACAGCTTCTGACGTAGTTAGTGGGCATGGGTAAAAAATATATTAGAAAACATTTGCTGGATTATGTTAAAGCCAATCTCAAAATGCCATTTCATTGAAGGTATTTCAATATGTATCACTATGAGGAGATTTTAAAGGCAAAACACAACCAGCATTCTATACTTAAAACAATGAACACTAATTTCTTAGTGTTTTCTAACACTTCAAGTGTCCATATTTCTGAGATTAATCAATATGTTAGTCTGCTTTCCATTATCATTATAGAGTTCCTGGGGCTAATTTACAAAGATAAATTGTATTCCATGAAGTCATTGAATAACCAACTTTATATTATACTTTCTGTAAACTGGTGATCAGATTAGAGTTTTTTTTTTTTTTTAGAGAGAGAGAGAGAGAGACAGAGAGAGAGAGAGAATTTTTTAAATATTTATTTCTTTTTTAGTTCTCGGCAGACACAACATCTTTGTTTGTATGTGGTGCTGAGGATCGAACCCCGGCCGCATGCATGCCAGGCGAGCGCGCTGCCACTTGAGCCACATCCCCAGCCCACAGATTAGAGTTTTGATTAGATTCAGATTTATTCCCTGGATCGGGGGCTTCCTTCTGAATCATGGAGAGGCACATAAGCTCTGGCTGTTTTCCTCTTTTTTTTTTTTTTGTTAAGATTGATCATTTGGTTCAGATGCTATCAGTCTTAATGATGGACAGGATTCCATTAGGGAAGATTGAAGACAATTTAGCAAGAAGAGTGAAGCAGGAGGCATCACAATACCAGACCTTAAACTATGCCACAAAAACTGCATGGTATTGGCACCAAAATAGACATGTAGACCAATGGTACAGAATAGAAGACACAGAGACAAACCCATATAAATACACTTATCTCACACTAGACAAAGGCACCCAAAACATACAGTGGAGAAAAGACAGCCTTTTCAACAAATGGTGCTAGGAGAACTGGAAATCCATATGCAGCAAAATGAAAATCAACCCCTATCTCTCATCATGCAAAACACTCAACTCAAAAGTGAATCAAGGCCTAGGAATTAGCCCAGAGACCCTGCACCTAATAGAGGGAAAAGTAGGCCCAAATCTTCATCATGTTGGATTAGTCCCCGACTTCCTTAACAAGACTCCTAAAGTGCAAGAAATAAAATCAAGAATTAATAAATGGGATGGACTCAAACTAAAAAGTTTCTTAGCAAAAGAAACAATCACTGAGGTGAACAGATAGCCTACATTTTGGGAGCAAATTTTTGCCACACACACATCAGATAGAGCACTAATCTCCAGGATATATAAAGAACTCAAAAAACTTAACACCAAAAAAAAAAAAAAAAAAAAAACCAAACAACTCAATCAATAAATGGGCCAAGGAACTGAACAGATTCTTCTTAGAAGAAGATATACATTCGATTAACAAATATATGAAAAAAATGTTCAACATCTCTAGTAATTAGAGGAATGCAAATCAAAACTACTCTAAGTTTTCATCTCATGCCAGTCAGAATGGCAGGTATCAAGAATATAGATAAATTTTGGCAAGGATGGGGGATGGGGGGAAGGCACACTCATACATTGCTAGTGGGACTGCAAATTGGTGCAACCAATCTGGAAAACAGTATGGAGATTCCTTAGAAAACTTGAATGGCACCACCATTTGACCCAGCTATCCTTTTCCTTGATTTATACCCAAAGGACTTAAAATCAGTATACTACAGGGACACAGCCGCATCAGTGTTTATAGCAGCACAATTCACAATAGCTAAACTGTGAAAGCAACATAGATGCCCTTCAGCAGATGAATGAATAAGGAAACTGCGGTATATGTATGCAATGGGATATTACTCAGCATTAAAAGAGAATAAAATTATGGCATTTACAGGTAAATGGATGGAGTTGGAGAATATCAAGGTAAGTGAAATAAGCCAATCCCAAAAAACCAAAGGCTGAATGTTCTCTCTGATAAGTGGATGCTGATCCATAACAGGGAGGGAGGAGGATGGGAAAAATGGAAGAACTTTGGGCAAAGTAGAGGGAAGGGTGGGAGGGTACAGGGGGCCAGGAAAATGGTGGAATGAGATGGACATCATTACCCTAGATACATGTATGACTGCACATATGGTGGGATGCCACATTGTGTACAATCAGAGAAATGTAAAGTTGTGTTTCAATTTTGTACAATGAACCAAATTGCATTCTTCTGTCATATATACCTAATTAGAATAAATAAATAAATTTTTTAAAAAAGATTGATCATTGGGTTCAGATGCTATCAGTATTAAAGATGGACAGGATTCCATTAGGGAGGCTTGAAGACAATTTTGAATACTAACATGTTCTAGGTATAGCTAATAGAGTAATAAAGAAAATAGAGACCTCATATAGGAAAGCAAGGCAAAATGACATTAAAGGAGCAGATAATAATGAACATATATGGTAGGTCCTGAACTAAATGTTTTGCTTATATGTAAAAAATTTAGTTAAGTTTCTGGTGCATGGCAGAACTAAGGAATAAATGATATTATTGCTATTGTTAATTTGAACAACTTTAATCTGTCGCCTCCTAAAGGAATCTGGTAATCCAGTGAAGGGCAGGATTCCTTCCTGGGCAGAATGACCCAGTTGTTAGAACTGAGAAATGGGAGCTGTTGAGGGCTGAAATCAAGTCAAGATGGCGCCTGGCAGATTGCCTGGAGGAGTGGTTTGTGAAGCCATGCCAGCGAGCCATTAAGATGATGGGGATTCCTTATTGGCTGACTGCTGTATCTAGATGATACTAATTGAGTCAAGCTGTGTATAATTAGTTAGGTATATATACCCCTGCTGCCCCGCAATAAAGCAGTTCCCGCTTGAACCTTCAAGTTGCTTGTCACCTCCCGGTTATTTGCCCAGCCGGACTGCGGCAGGGAACATTTTTTGTAGTACTGAACCTGAACTATTTGTTGAGGGGTTTGGCCATAGGTGCTACAGAGTAGGGATAGAGGAACACTGAAAGTTTCAGGCTGGAAAATAGCATGGGAAGAGGTATGGGATTGAAACTTAGGGTGATCACTTATACATGGGAAGAACAACATGGAATGGCAAGATTTTAGGCTAATAGAGCAAGCTGGGAAGACGTTGGTAATGATCAAAATCAGATAAAAAATTATCTGAGTAGTTTCTCTACCAGGTGGCCTTTTGGAGAAAGAAAGATCCATACTTCACACCATACACTTGGCTTAATTCTAATGTAACACAGATTGAAAATGAAGCCATGAAAATACCAGATGGATGCATGGAAGACTTTTTTCCTATCACAGAGGGAGGAAAGCTTTCATAAGTATAGCACAAAACCCAGAATCCATCAAATTAAAAAACAAAAACAAAAACAGACTAATCTAACTTCCACGAGTCCAGACCTTCTACATGAGAAAAAATTGTTATAAGCAAAGATAACTGAGAATGTGGGAAAAATACTTGCATCTGATATAACAGATAAAGTGTGAATGACTCTTAGTACATGAAGAGATCCTATAAATAATAAGGGCCAATAATCCAATATAAAAATGAGCAAACATATGCCACTGAAGAACTACAAAAGATAACAAACTTGTGAGAAGATGCTTGGTCTCATTCATAAGGGAAAAATGCAAAAATCTAGCAAAAACAATATACCATCTACCCAGATGGGCTAAAAAATAGTTACTGCTAGAGTACAAAAAGGTACACTCCCTGAAGAGAACCATTTAGGAAATTTATCAAAATTAAAAATCCATATGCTCTTCGGCAGTTCTATGCCATAGATGCATACCTGTGTCCCCATAGAATAGTCAAAGATTGGATGCAGTTCAAAGGCTGAAAAGCCCCTTGTACCTTCGACAGTGGAACACTATGCAGCTATTAAAACAAAACAAAATCATGAGACTCTTCATGGGCTGATATGGAAAGATTGCCAGAATAAATGAACACAGCCAAGTACAGAACAGTGTGCTTAACATGCTACCTTCGGGGTAAGAAAGGGAGCAGAGAAAAAAAACCCCATGAGATCTTATTTGCATATATTTGCATAAAAAGATGCAAAAGAAACTGATAAAAGTGGTTCTCTGAGGGTGAATATGATTCAGGGAGTAAAACCGGGCAGGGATGTGGACAAGGCTTCTCAAAGTAGACTTTATTATAGCTTTTGGACATTTGAATTATATAAATGTATGACCTACTCACAAGAAATAAAATTTTAAAACATGAATGGTCCATAGTCCTCAGTGTACAATTTCTTCAGTGAGAAGGCCTGTATCCCAGTAGGTGTAACTGGGAACCAGGGTATCAGAGGCATGAGAAGCTACCTCATGCAAAAAGCACTTATGGTAGGTGGGTTCCACAATTTTGAGGGAATATATAAAATTGTCATGGAAGGCAGAGCCTTTGAGGGGGCATTGGTTTCAATAGGTGTTGACAGAGGTGGAGCTGGCTTCCAGAGGACAGGAGGAGGCAACGGGTCAGAGTTGTGATGTTTTGGATGAATTTGGACAGCAGCTGAAACCTCCTCCATCTAGGAGCAGAAGGCACCTGAGGACAAAGATGTCAGCATATGGAAGGCCCCAGCTGCCTGGATAGGAGCCTGGACCTCACTCTGCACGCAGTGAGATGCAGTTAAGAATTTGAGTCCGCAATGAAGCCCATCAGAACTGCAGTTCTGGTAATCCATTCAAACATTTTCTGTGTACCTAAGAGAAAGCCCTGAGCCAGCTGTGAGGGGGCTGAAAGGACCAGGGCTCAGTACCCACCTGGCAGCTGGCATTCCTCTCTGGAGGAGGATTATTAACAAATGCAGGGGGCAATGTGCTGACAGCAGTTTTTTTCTGTCTGAACCAGGTAACAGGAAACAAGTTTGAATGAAATGAGGTATTTTAGGTTGAGACAGGGGTATGGAGAGTCTCTAGGAAGGTTGAAATGCTTAAATAAGAGACAGAAATGCTCATCAAGTAGGTGGTTAGTGTTTTAAAGATTTGGGAGAGGAGCAGGTACTGGAGGTGGGATTCCGGTCAGCACAGGTGAATCAAGGCATCTGCAAAAGTGGTTCCTGCTGTACGAAAAGTATCCATTAACAACAGAACTCACACGACATTATGTACAACCAGAAGAATGAGAAGTTATACTCCATTTGTGTATGATGTGTCAAAATGCATTCTATTGTCATGTGTAACTAACTAAAACAAATACAAAATACCCCACGGGTTAAAAGAACTATAAAAATCAAACCAAATCCAAACCCAAAACAAAACAAAACAAAAACAGACCAAGCACAGTGGCACACACCTGTAATCCCAGTGACTCAGGAGGCTAAGGCAAGAGGATCACAAGTTCAAGATCAGCCTCATCAACTTAGAAAAACCCTGTGCCAAAAGTTCTGGGTATGTAGCCCAGTGGTAAAGCACCTTAGTACCAAAAACAAAAACAAAAAGAAATCAGCAAAAAATGCCCAACAAAACAGGACAAAATAGGAGGATGCTGGTAGAGAGATGAGGAAAAGAAAAGTACTGGATCTAAGTGGGATTCACAGGTAAGTCATTCTTTTAGGTCCCAGAGAGCATGCAGCTTTTTGGATGGGGGGGCAGGCAGTTGGAAATATATAACCAGGGCTCCAGGAAGGCAGCTGCATGTGAAGTTGGGATTATAGTGAAAATGGTTTGAAGCGGTAATTACAGCAGAGGTCATGGAAGGAGAAAAAATAAAAAATAAGGAAATATTGGGAATTTTAGGGTGCAGGGACCATAAAGAGGATTGAGTAAAGAAGCAGAAGGTAACCACAAAACTCAAAGAGAACCAATAAATTTCATCCTGAGGTTAACAGAGGAAGAAGAGATGGAGGAAATTGATGTGCTCCATTGCAGGGATGATGACCAAGGCTAGGCTAAGGGAAAACCTCAGCACACTCTGATACAGCTAATGACCCCGAGGTCCCCACAAGAAGGATGGAGGAGAGGGAGAAAGGAGGAAAACAGGGCACTGACCTCCTCCAGGAATATCAGAAGTCAGAAGACTAAGGAGAGAGAGGACAAAACAGAGGTCCCTAAGAAGCAGGGTCAAGGTCTTCTGGCAGTTCTGAAGATGAGGCTGACCATATTGCAGTGCTGACCCCACAGTGTCATAGGCAGCCCAAGACCTGAAATCTGGCCCTTGCTTTTGGGGATCCACCAGTTACTTGCAGCTGGGAAGAGACCCAGAAGACTGGCCATGATGGGGAGAAGACTGTGTCCCAAGAAAGTCAAGGCTGAAGAAGGCAAGCAGAGGTGATTCTGCTCATAGTCCCTGCTCATTGATCCCCTGGGGGGGGGGCGGGGTCCTGGATGGGACATCTTCCTGCTTCACTTCCCTCAGCAGCCCCTGAAGCCTGTCCCTCAACCAGAATTTTTCTTTCCTGTGGCTGTTACCAAGACTGAGCGACTCGGGGTGGGAGCAGAGGAGGGAGAAAAACATTGTGAAAGTACAACTTAACTTATAAGAGCATTTTTAAAATGAGGTCTTGCTGTTCTCCAGGGGTAAATACACAAGAGGCCAGCAGGCTGCGGCTTGCAGAAATTCTGCCTCAGTGAATAACTGAGATCGATTTACAATTAGCCAAGCAAAATGCCTGCCTGGACGTCTTTCCCTTCTTGGCATTCCCAGCTCCCAGCTCATCTGGCTTCCTCTTGATTTTTCACTGCTTCACTAGTTGGTCTTGATCGCTATGCAATGATATATTTTAACACATTTTAAAATATGTATTATTAGAATTAGCTATGAGTAGAACAATAATCATTCATTGAGCACTTGCTGTGTAGAGGGTGTTGTTCTAAGCACCTTAGCATCTGTGCATCATTTGATCTTTGGGTGTCTCATGTAATGAGGTTCTACTGGAATCCCATTTTCCAGTTGGAAAAACTGACATTCAGAGATGGATGACCTGATCAGGTGCAAGAGGGGTTGAGCAGGAGTCATCTTCAGTCTGCACAGTCTGTGTTCTGAGGTCAGAGTTCTGGCTCCCAGGTCTTGGCCATGAATATATAGCTCCCCTCTCTCTAATCTGCTTTTCCAGCCTCCCATAATGCCCCTACCTCGTTTTTTGCTTTCTCAGCGGCCACTTCCGGCATCATGCCCTGTTCCCCTGCCAAGCCAAACCCTTGTTGACACTTCAGCCCTGCTTTCCTGTGATCCTCTTCTGGCTCACCACCTTTTCTCTCCTGCCCCTCCTTAGCCCCTTAGGGCTTCCACCTGTCAACATCCACCCACTCTTCAAGGACCATCTTGGAAGCAAACTCCCACTCTCCACACCCTGTGGGGCTGGCCATTCCTGATGTCCTCCACCTCAGAACCCTGTTCTTACCTCCAGTGTGCTCTGCTTATAGAGTTGCCAGTGCTCAAAGTTTGTCTCCATGGCACTCATCTTGACACCCAGAGGCAGATGCCCTGTCATTAAACACAGGCTCCAGGTAACCAGGGTGGCATTTTTGACACTCTCTATTCTGTCCCTCAAATGGACAAAAAGTTTTTACCCCATGCCATGAAGAATCCATGTATGTTTCAATATCAAAACAATGTTATTTTCCAAAATCATAAGGTGAGATTTGAATTGCTCCCCTGACCCTCAAGCACCAGGAGGATTTGCAGATCCAAGTTTAAGAAGAAGGTGACCAGAACATGAAGTCCTCAAGGGCAAAAACTGTGCTGATCCCTGCCTTACAAACCATGAATTGATTATACAAAGAATTTCTTTATGTTTGCTCAAATAAATTGCATGTTAACACAGCCTCCAAAAGGGTCTGAAAATCATTTATTTCTCAGTAGATATGTTTCCCTTGTAATCGAAACTACTTGATTAATTTGCTCAATGAAGCTATTTTGTAGAGCTGGTACAAGCCCACCAACACAGTTCACATTCCCAAGTTCTAATTTGTGGAGTCCCTCCGAGGTTCTGTCGTATTTCCATTTCAGAAATTTACATGTGTTGGAAACAGAGCCAGACCACATTTTAAAATCACTGCATCTGTCCCGAAGCCCTCCCACCTCAGTACTTGTTGCTGTTGCGTTTCTTTTGCTTCTCAGATTCTAAGAACCCCCCAGTGCTAATCTGATGTGGCCGCTGCAATTCTGCCAGGCTCCTCCTGGCTCTCAGGGCGCCACAGGCTAAATCATTTCCTTCCAGTGAGAACTCCCCACCTGCTTAGAACAAGTCCCTCAGCTAGGGCAGGAGGATGGCAGGCGGATGGCAGGCGGCTGGGAACCACCCAGCTCCCATTCCTGTGTGATTCAGTGGCAATGATTTATGTCTACGCCTGCATCTTTGTAGCAAGCAAACTGCCATAACAATCCCACATGATTGGCAAAGGAGAGACTGTTCATAGGATGGGGACTCAGCCCTGGGAAGCTGCCTGAATGGAGGATTTGTGGCAGGCTATGTTCTTGGGATCCAATACCTATAAGGGATGAGGGGCAGGACTGAACAGGATAAGTTGGATTGTGACACAGGCACCAAAAAGGCAGATGATCCTACTCAGCTCTAGCATTGGGATGGCCTTTCTGAGCTGTCTTCCATTTGCGGCTTCTGTACGCCCCCAGTGAGGAGTCATTGGATTGTGGGCTGCCTCTAGGAAGGGAAGAATTTCCTTGGGTGTGATGATTCTTTTTAGCCTGGGGCAATGGGAAGGGTGTTCCATCAACATTGAAACTCCCAGAGAGAGTTCTGTGTATCTTAGTCCTGGGTGGAGAGATCCTGGTCACACCTAACAGTGTCCACTATAGTACATAAGTGCCTGGCCCCACAATCAATGGAGGCCACCCATTACTAAGGTACTCTGCCCAATTAATAAGGCAGAAATAACTAGTGGTCTATTTGTCCCCAGAGTACAGCCTGTTTAATAACAGAAGATGTCACAACTACAATCTTGGACTTGAGTCACTTCATGGATATGGGAAAAGTTAAAAATGTGGGGCAAACCATGATGGAGATAAATGTTTTGGGAAATGATAATTCTTGATGGGTGGAAGAGAAACTTCATTCTTGGGAGCACCCCATTGCAAGTGGGGGCCTGTTCAGAGAGACAGTTCTGGAGACCCAAGCTCAAGTGTGGTTCACCAGGACTGAGCCCATTACCCCAGGGAACTCACTGTGAAAGAACATGTTCAAAAGGCAAACAAGGAAGCGGAAAAACTCCACTTAGGACAAAAAAGCAAGAAAGTAAACAGAGAAGTATAAGATCTTTTTTTGTCTCTGACAAAGGAAGAACTCAATGTTACAGTGGGCAAAGCTAGAGCAGATGGTAATTCCCATTTAGTGCTGGGCCCAGTGTCTCAGGTGACACTGCCTCAGTAAAAACCACAATTCTCCTGTATTTTATTGGAAAACTCTGGATCCACTATGTATTTCATTCTTCCTCCATTTTCTGAAACTGGAGAATGTATAGCTGTCACTGGACACCTCAGTCACTCACCTTCTCCTGGAAGGAGATTCTGCTGAGCCTGTCTTCCAATAAGTGTCACTTCAGGGTCTTGAGCCACCCACCATGAAATGCCTGACAACCATAAAAAAAAAAAAAAAATGTGGCAAGCAAATGAAAACATAGGAACATACTTCAAAGGTGTTTTGTCCTGAAGATACAATGAGACACATCTTAATTTATAAATATTGCTTAGCAATTCACCCCCTGCATGTCTCACAGATGTCCTATAAATCAGACAAAAAAGTAAATGCAATCATTTTTTTAAATATAGAAAAAATGGAGTTAGGGGTGTGGCTCCGTGGTAAAGCTCTTGCCTAGAATGTGCAAGACCCTGGGTTTGAGCCAGAAAAAAAAAATATGTTCTCTCTCTCTCTCTCTCTCTCTCTCTCTCTCTCTCTCTCTCACACACACACACACACACACACACACACACACATATCTAATGAGAATAATGGCCAATGATTCACCACCTCTCATTTTCCATGGTCAAGTAATTCAGTCCTTACAACGACCCTATCTTAGAGATGAGGACGTAGAAACTCATTGAGGTGATATCTCAGTGAGGGCCAGAACCTGGATTCCAAACTGAGACTTTTGAATGAAATAAAAAGCTTAGATTTATTAATATTTTGAGTTTAAGGTTTATATGCAATTTTGGACCCATAGATACTGAGCTTAAGGATGGATGTGAACCCCCTGAGTGGTAACTTCATGATGAAATATAAACACACACACAAACACATGCACACACACATTCATGTGCACACAACACACACACGCTCTTGCCAGTAGGGGTAGTAGCTCTAAGCAAATCTAATCACAGATTTCTCCAACCTTCTTGGCAGTTAAATGCTAGAAGGACAAAGAGAAGCTGTAAAGGCGCAATGAGGGCCATATAGTTAAGTCCTCTTACTCCCACTGTAATGTAGGACAGTGTGAGTACAGCCTTAAACAACCCAAAGACCTCAAGCCCAAAGCTCTTAAAATGTCATTGAACCAATTGAGGCTCTGCTATATGCCAAGCCTCAGCCAATTCCACAGCCCCTCTTCCAGAGTTACCTATGCCCCCGTTTAAAGAGAAACTAAGATGAAAGTGCCAGATTTGTTCTGCCCAAATCAGTTGGCTGACATTGCAAACACGAACACATGTCCAACATATGCAACCACCAGCCCCTCACAAAACGACCTGGGATATATTTTGTGTAACATAATTGTAGGAGAGATTAAACCAAGGCAGGGTTTTGGTTCAACTAAAGGTGTCATTATGCAAAATGAAATGGACAGCATCCTCAGATGCTACCCGTTAGAGGGGAGCAAACTTCTCCCCTGTTGGCCTGTCAGGAGGCAGTATTCCAAATGCTAAGTATTTCCCAGTCTGATGGATATTAATTCAGTTATCTGCTTTGTCAACATCTAAATGCCTAGATGTCCTGTCAAAATTCATTTTCTCAGTGTATCCCTTTATACAGTCTACAGCCTTGTAGCCCTGTTCAGCATCTGTCACTGCATTTCAAACCACCCTATTACCTTTAAGCTTCTGGTTGCAGCTAAGAAATACTGAAAGCAGTTTTAAGGATGTTTAATTTTTTTTGTTATAAATATTAATTTGTGTGTAACATTAAATTATTTTTAATACTATCATAAAAACTATAATTTTCTTAGAGTAGATGAACATAAATATTTTTTTACAAGATACTTAAAAAACTGATAAGGTTTGTAAATTAGACAATTCAAGATCTCCTTAAAAGATATATGCATAAGGTTTTAAAAACGAAAGAAGACCTGTGAGCCCAATAAAAATTTTTGTATCTGTTTTTTTAGTCTCAGTGGTGGGCATACTCACAACATTTTACAGCAAAAAAGGATTTTTTAAAAACACTGCAAGCAATCCTGTACTGTAATGTTGTGCACATAAAGGTACTGCAGTGAGAAAGTTACACCCAGATTTTCTTGCAACTTGTTAAAAAAAGTGAAATAAGGTTATAAAACAATATACATAAGCTTATAAAATAATAAAAATCGAATGAAGTAATTTGGGTCTAAATATATATTCCCAAGTGAGGCTAATGAAAATGAAAATTTTTCTTTAATTTGGAAGGCTTTGCAGAGGATAAGTGAAGTGTTCTTCCACTTATCTCCTCCCTCCCCTTTTTATCTTCTCAAAAAGACGCACCATTATCACAGGTCCGAATCTGGAGGAAAAAGCAAAGCTCAACTGTACAATATAGTATTGCCATAGCCAGTGTGAAAAATGTTTCCTCTGCTAAGGTTCATGGCAATTAAATAATGTTAACTATGGCAATCATCATAAAAATACGAAACTATGTCGAACCCTTAGGACAATTCCATATTTTTCAGATGCCGTCAGAAGCTTGAGGATTGTGTTTACCCAGATCCCTCCATGTGTAGAGACCTGTGTTATTTAACATTGTTTTCTCCCCCATATTCTTTTTATTGATGCTATATAATTGTACATGGCTAATAACCTTCCCCAGTATTTCCCTTTTTCCTCCCCACCTCCCTCCCCCTAGTCCCTTTCCTCTACTCTATTTGTTTTAATATTGTTTAAAGGCAAGTTTAACTCCCATCTCCTTGGATGATTCAATTATCCTGACCACCCTCCAACCCCAAATTGGGTAGTGTTTGTGATTTGTTCATTGCCACCTCTCCTGAAGTCAAATCTGTCAGTGCAGTACGCACTTGTGGCTAAGTCAATTGCTGACTCCAAGGCTGCCTCCAGCTCACTGTGCAGATGGTTACACTTAACCAGGAGACTGGGATCACCTGTGCAAGGGCAGGAAGATAGACAGCCAACCTCTGCAGCGAGTGGAGACTCCTAAGGCAGCCTGCTCATTTCTCAGCTGTTTCCAAGGGGGGTCAAAGTAGTACAGTATGAAAGACATGGACTGAACATGTTTTCCTGTATCATTATAAAGTGTCCACGAAGGTGAGACCAGTCAGCCCCCAGCCTTTCCTCTCATATCCTGGAAAACAGTTACAAAGCAAAAATATCACTTTATCCTATCACTTCCCTTCAGAGAGTCTCCTAAAGGAGAAATTCTCAAATTTTAATGCACACTAGAATCACCTGAGCAGTTCTTAAAAGTCCTGGTGTCCAGACTGCAGCCCAGACAAATTCAACCAGAATCTCCAAGATTGGTCTTGAGGCATCAGGATGTTCTATGTTTCTTCTAACCACCGTGGAGCATCAGTATTAAAACAAAACAAAACCTTTGGCAAAAGTAGGACTGGTTGAAGTGATCTTTAGTTGATGGCATAAGAACTGAACATTGATTCTACATGTCTCTGCAGTGGCTTTATTGCAGTGCTGGGGACAAGTACTTTCCCTGCGGTGAAGATGCGGGTCTTTCCTGCATACAATCTGCAGACCCTGTCTAATATTTTCCATACCGGGCAATGAGATCACAAACTCCAAAACACTAAATCAAAACCGGAGGCATTACGGGTCTTCAATAAAACTCCATAGCCCATACGCAAGGGGGAGGGAAAAGAAAATTAAAACCATCACTGAACTGTAGACATATTTTATATGTAATGTATATATGATACATACATATATTTTGAGAGAAAAGGATATCCAACAATAATTAGTTAAAAGTGATGGGGTAGGCAACTATGAAAAGTTGCTCACAAATAAAAAATTCCATCTGTGCCTCATCATTAAAAAAAAAAAAAACACTTGATTTTGGAACAGGGAAAGTGACATAAATGTTATTGTGGGGAGAAATAATAGCAATATGCATATGAATAATTGAATGAACACAAAGGAGAGCATACTTTGATGAGAATATGCAATTACAGAGGTTTTAGGACTTCTGAATTTACATGAAACAAAACACTCCACAACTTGGCAATAAAGTTTTTATTACAAAATAGTAATTCTAAATTACATGTTTCATATGAAAACAAAGTCATTGCTAAATAAGTATGTGTCATAATTTTAATCATGGAAGAAATAAGTAACCAAAAGCGGGGCCAATACTTTTGCTTCATTGTCCCTTTGCAGGAGGGGAATCTGGGCTCTGTCCAATTGCAGGTTGTAGTGTTCTTCTGTGACGGAACTATTATCACAACAAACGTTCTGCAAATCTACTCCATTTTCAGGGGCTATATTATGCTCTTTTGTGCTGAAGTTTGGGGAGGACTGATCTTTAATAAGAAGTCAGACAAATCCAAGTAAACAAGGACTGGCAGGACATCATCTTTAATCAAGACAAATGACTTCAGAAATGTCCCTTGGTTACCATGACGGCTCTCCAAGTTCTATGACTATATAGAAGCACAAATTTCTAAAGCATTGCCCTTGCATTCGAGGGCAGCACACTTTAATCTGGTTCCAATTAGGCTAGCCTAGTGTGGATATCTCACACGTGTCAATATTTGCAGCCAAGCAAATCTGATCAGCAGGGGCATCCTTTAGGCAGCAGGAGACCCTTGCCTGCCCCTGCCTTTGCAAATCATTTCCAATACAGTCACAACACCAAGCTCTCCATTCCCTTCAGTAAATGCAACTTTTTTCCTTTGCATACTGCCCCCACCCCATGAGTACTCTTAGTCTCCTTTTTTCCCCCCAAGTACCCAGGAGATATGCCCCATGGAAATTTGAAGCTTCCCAAACATTTCTATTTTAATATTGCTTTTTAGACTCAGCACTATCATATAAACATTTTTGAGAGTTCACTGCAAAAGTGGAATTTTGACCAGTGCCTGGAGGCTTCTGCAGGTTTCTCAGTTAATGAAATGAAATAAAATAGATCTGATTGTATTGCATGGGTGATTTTGAATAAGGGAAAATTGAAGCTTACGTGACATGCCCATTTCGAGGCAAATGAGGGAGATTTACAGTAAGTGGAACTCTGGATTTTACTCAGGTGAGGATATACACACAAGAACAAAAAAACGATATGAGCTCTTCAAAGACTCAGAGAAATTACTTCTTCCTACAAAAGGGAGCAGCCTTCCGTAGTTTGTTCTTAACACTCAAATGCAACATTTAAAATGATTCCACTCTAAAAGCAATGCCATAAATGTAGCAGTCAGATCACCACATCTCAAGGTAAAAAGTATCTTAGATTTTTCGTTAGTTTAAGAAACTCAATTTCCAAAAGTGTATTTTTAGTGGGAGTTTCAGAGCAAATCTATTTTCTGATATATTTTTTCCCCTATGCCTCTGAACGAAAACAAGGAACTCTGGCCGTTAATGTTTTATTATACAAAAAAAAAAAAAAACCATTTAGCTATTTTTATTTATTCATTTCATTTGGGAAAGTGAAAAATATATTTTTCTTTGCTTCCTCCCTGCATTTCCAAGGACACAGCCCGTCATCAGTAGCCAGGGTGGGTACAAATGGCGCTCCTGCCCACCCCAGATGACCCGTATTGCTTTCAGTAATGAATATTTCCAGCCCAGCAAACAAAAGCGGGCCTAGCAAAGAACCAACTGTGACCACCGTGGTCACCAGCAGGCCTAGGAAATGGATCCATGCGAAGGCGGGACGGTATTTCTTGCTTTGGGGGCTGCGTTTGTTATTCTGCACCATCTTCAGTACTTTCCATTTGGTCTGTGGAGTCTGTGTGTTCGGTTTTGGAAAGCAGGTGCCGTGCGCAACGCATCCCGACCCACTCCCAGCTGTGGGGAGAACGCACTAGCCTCAAGTTATGCAGCAGAGCTCGCAGAGGCCGATTCAGCCGCTAGTCTTTTCCCTCCCCTCTCCCCCTCCCTCCACTGCCACAGTCACTGTCCTCGGGGTTTCGTTAATGCAACATTCCGGTTTCCCGCTGGCTAGTTCGCTGTTTAATCGGCTCCCTCAGGGTTTGCAATTCCCCTTTTTTGGCTCAGCTTCTTGCCTCAGACGTTTCCATGCGGCTAATCACTTCTCAGTTCCCTTTTAATCAATTTTCATGTTATTCCTGTGTGGTGCTGCGGGATCTCCTATGCCAAACAATGTGTGTCTGTGGGCTGGGCTGGGGTGTCAGTATGACCCTGCACAGAAAGTACTTCCTGCTTTTTTTTTTTTTTTAACCCAGATTGAACCTGGGGTGCTTAACCACTGGATCACATTCCCAGTCTTTAATTTTAAAAACTTTAATTTTGGTACAGGGTCTCACTAAGTTGTTTAAGGCCTCATTAAATTGCTGAGGCTAGCCTCTAACTTGCAATCCTCCTGCCTCAGCCTCCCAAGCCACTGGGATTACAGGCGTGTGGCACCAGGCTCAGCTTTCTTTTAAAGTGTAAATTTAAAAAGAAAGTTAAAAGACTCGGTTTAGTTGACTTTAATTTCGAAAAAATTAAAGTCACCACCAATGCTCTTAAAAACAGCAAAAGCGCAGAGACTGAGCCAGGCCGGGATTAGCTTGGACTCCGCGATCCTGAGGCTCTTAAGAAGGAAGACTCAGAATCCCTGTCGCGGGGCGGCTGGAGGGACAAGAGTGCGTGATTATTCCCAGACTCTTCCCAGGGTTCTCTGGGAATGCCGCCTGCGTTTTCTGCTCTCGGTTGCGTCCCCGCAGAGCCGAAACGCGCACCCGCGGGACCCGAATTAGACTTTTCATCTGCTTGTTTAATTTTCCCGTGGAGACTCTGAAATGCGTAGACCCCGGGGACATTCCAGCCTGTTGTACTTTTCGTTTTGCACCCAATTTCCCGAAACTTTTTCATCAAATATCAAAGCGACGCACGAGGCGTGAAGAAACAGTAGCTTCAAGGATAGCACTGTTAACTGAGCCTCTAGGTAACTCGCAGCCTGAACTTCGGGTGCTGAGTTCACGGTTCAGGTGGTAAACCACTGAGGGTACTCACCCTCAAACCTCTCCGCTGCCAGCCCTCCTACCCCCAGCCACCCGAAGGGCATATACCCACTTCGCGCTTCCTCTTTGTCTCACACTTTCGGCACAGAGCTTGCCTCTCCTCTCCCTGCCTTAGGGTACCTGGCTCAGGTTCCGAGGCCGCTCGGGGACCCTCACAGCTCTTCTGCCTCCGTGGGCGTCCAGCCCCAGGCAGAGGAGTCAAGTCCTGCATGCATTCTCTGCTGGGTGGCTTCCGCGCCGCTGGAAGCCACACTTCACTTTGTCGCAAGTAGTATCCAGGGCACGAGAAAAACTACTGTGCCAAACCCAGCTACGCAGAAATGCGGAACCCGCGAGCTCTTTACCTCTTTGCTTTCAGCGCTGACCAGTAGCTGCCCCCAGGCCCTGGAGAGGATCAAGCTGCATCCGCGGAGGTGGAAGAGACGTTTATTTTTCTTCCGCAATCCCACCTTTGGGTCACCTCTCCCTTGGTCTAGCGGGCTGCACTGGAACCCGCGGAGCCCAGCTGGGGGCCGACAGGGGGCGACAAACTGTAAGATTTTCCTGATGGCCGGCTGGGCAGAGGGCTGCAGAATGCTGAGTGGTCCCGAGCAAGAGAAACTGGCTCCCGGGAGCGGAGGGGCGGGAGGGGGGTGAGGTGAGGACCCCGCGAGTTCTGTTATCCCGGAGAGTCTCCCAGGCACATCCCTCCCAAATCTTTCCCCAACACTTTTTCCAGCTAGGGTCGGCCTTCCCTAGAAGGAAAGGGGTGACGTCCTGACTTCATTTCTTTGCCCGCGCCCGGCGCTCTGCTTGGCAGGAGCAGGTTGGATGTTCCTCCGAGAGGGTAATTGGAGCGAACCAGCTCTCAGAACAGTACGACTTGCTTTACTTGTTTTTTGAGAGTGCCTGTCGACTCACCTACAGGGGAAAGAAACTACCTTAGCTGCTTTTGCGAATCACCAGAATGCACTGGATTGAAGTGTGGATGCTGTGTTTCTCATATCTCAAAGACATCACGGTATAGGAATCCACCTTTCTTGGTATCCCTTGCCTGATTTGAAATTCGGACAACGAACCTCCAGTTCAGAGGTTAACAGGTTCCAAAATGCCTAGAAGGAACTGAACAGGTTATGTTATCTCCACTCTCCAAAGCCTCAGAATATCCAGCAGGTGTCCCGTGTAGTCAGTGTCCTCTGCTTGGTGCCTTCGCAGAACCCCTGACTCTAGCCTGCCCACCATAAATCCAAAGCTTTCCTTGGATGCTTACCCCAACACTGCACCGTTCTGACAGGCCTTATCTTCCATATGGGTTTTCCCCGCTCCCAGTCTTGCATCCTCTCGCTCATGCACTGACCCCCCAAACATCTCTCCCGTCCTGGCGAACTTCCCGGGGCTCCCAGAGGGTGCCAGAGTGTAAGGGTCAATTCTTTGGAACCTGCCCTCCCCTCTCATGGGTTAATCTTGCTCTTGGCCCTAGTTTCCGCCCCTCTGGGACTTCGTGCACCATCTCCTGAGAGTCTAGGATTTATGGCTCAGACCCTTCAAACTGACACTTTAGGATAGGTTGATTAAGAGTCAGCGATGCTCTCTGGCCCCGCAGTCGAGAGGAAAAAAGTCTGGGCCTCCACTCTCTCAACTCCCCCAGCGGCGCCTTGGAAGACATCAGTGCGCAGGCGCGGCGAGAGGCCCAAGGCTACTCTCGAGAACTATACCTGGAAGGATTGTGTTTGGGGAGCTGGATGTTTTCTTGTTTTCGGAGGAGTGCTGTAAATGCTTGGAAGTACCAGGAACCCCTCCTAAACTCTTTCTATTCTGGCGCTTTCAGCGCAAAGCACTCAGAGTTTTGTCCCCTCGCTGGAAATTCTGACTTCCTTGGTCAGTTCAGGTGCAAAATAAAATATTTCCCTCTCATTTGCTTTCTCCTGGCCCCCCTCCGCATGGCTTGTTCTGAGACCCTCACAGTTAGCAATACAGATTGGCAGGTTGAAGAGTAGAAAAGATTTGGCGTTTGGGCTGGGGGTATAGCTCAGTTGGTAGAATGCTTGTCTAGCATGAATAAGGCCCTGGGTTCAATCTCCAGCACCACCAGCACCGGCACCACCACCACCCCAAAAGATTTGGCGTTTATCGCCAAAGAATGCAGGGATCCTCAAACCCCGCTTGAATGAAGGTCAAATAACCATTCTGTGGTTTAGCAGAGACCTCCTGGAGGCTGCAGGTGCTGGGGAAAGGCGAGGCCAGACCGACTCAGGATGAAGGGTCGGGATTACACTACCTGAAAGGGACTATTCTTCTGGCCTATGCTGGAGCTTTGAGTTCGGCCTCCTGTGAATGGCCAGGACATACTTGAGGACCAGAGGCAGCAGATCGGAATCTCTTTCCCGTCTGCTCCCTATGTCACCTCTTTGAGGGAAATGAGTTCTGGTGGGTGGGCCGCAAGACAGAATCTGGAATGTGCCTCTCTCGGGTCATTGAAATTGCTGTCTATTTCAAGGGAGCGGGTGGATATTAGACATAAAAATTTCCTGAGAGCAGCGCTGGGGAGTAGACCAGAAATGGGATACCCAGGAGTCAGTTCCCCAGGAGCCCTGTATCAAACTAGATCCTCACTCTCCTCTTTCACCTTGACGCTCACACCCAGCTAGAGTATGACTCTATTCTTGCGGAGCTCCTGCCCAGGAGGGGACTTCACCCTAAACACCTTGCCTTGATCAACTTTTACCCTCTGATGTCTCATTAGTAACGATGGGTAGAGGTGGTAATAAAACTAAAACCTAAACTAGTACTAGTACTAACACACATAATCAGTTTGAAATGACTTCCCAATCATCCCCAAAGCCAGAGAAGGAAGGGGCTGCAAAGGTCTGGGAGCAAGTGCCCTGTCCTAGGTCCAGCTGGGTTTGGAAATTGGGGTGGTGTGTGTTTTGGAGTGTGTGTGTGTGTGTGTGTGTAAAAAAGGGGGAGTGCTGGTTCCGGAGGGGGGTGGAGAAAAGCAGGGAGGACAGAAGGAGGAGGTAGAGTTTCAGGGCGGGGAGGGGGGCGCCTGGGCGCAGTGACGGGAACCAATGAGCTGCCAACTCGCGCGTCTTCTGCGTGACTGCAGAGATTGACGTGGAGGACACGTCAAATTGATTCCCGCACGCTGCAGCTTCCCGGTCAGACGAATTTCTCCCAATCGGATGAAGTTCACCCTGGGCCTGGGGTCGCGGGCGTGGAGAGTGTCCTGGGAACGGGCGACAGAGGCGGGGGCAAGTCCTGGGGCGGGCAGTGGCGCGCTCCGCGGCGGCGCACTGCGCGTCTCCAGCCCGCGGCCCGGCCGCCGCGGATCTAGGCTCGCGCACGCCCTCCCTCTATGCCTCTCCGGCGGTGGCGGCGCCCGAGCTCTCCCGGACTGCTCCGGGCCCAGCCCCCGCCGCTCCGGCGCCAGGCAACTGGTTGGCTCACGCGCTATGGGTAAGAGGCGAGAGGCAGGCAAGGCGCGGGAGGGCTGGTGGGGTGGGTCGCGACTCCGCGCCTCCCTGCCCTCTGCTCTGCTTTTCCTGGGCAAAACCAGTTCTGGGTCCTGGACGACCCTCATTCTCCTCATATCCCCAGCCCTCGAGGAGCAATTCCTCAAGTTGGGGAGGGGGTCTCAAGTAGGCGCGCCCAAAGTTGAATGCTAGAGCGCGCAGTGAGCCCCTCTGCACCCAAAGTTGAATGCTAGAGCGCGCAGTGAGCCCCTCTGCGGTCCCCAAGACTGCTCAGCCTCTTAGAGCAGGACTCAGGCAGTTTGCCTTCGGACTCTGAGCTATCTGGGGATCTGTGGGTCACCTTCCGAGGCGCGACTGGGTGTTGAGGGCTGTGCCCAGCCAGACTGCAGCAACTGGGTATAGTCCATCGCCAGGCGTGGACATCCTTGGCTAACCCACCGGTGTTTTCTCCCCCTCCTGCTCAATTCTCGACCGGCGCGTCCGCAGAGCAGACCTACGGCGAAGTGAACCAGTTGGGCGGCGTGTTCGTCAATGGCCGCCCCCTGCCCAACGCCATCCGCTTGCGCATTGTGGAATTGGCACAGCTGGGCATCCGACCCTGTGACATCAGTCGGCAGCTTCGCGTCTCCCACGGCTGCGTGAGCAAGATTCTGGCGCGCTACAATGAGACGGGCTCCATTTTACCCGGGGCCATCGGGGGCAGCAAACCCCGCGTCACCACCCCCAACGTAGTAAAGCATATCCGGGACTACAAGCAGGGGGACCCCGGCATCTTTGCCTGGGAGATTCGCGACAGACTGCTGGCCGACGGCGTCTGCGACAAGTACAACGTACCCTCAGTGAGCTCCATCAGTCGCATCCTGCGCAACAAGATTGGCAGCCTAGCGCAACCCGGGCCATATGAGGCAAGTAAGCAGCCGCCGCCGCAACCTGCACTGCCTTATAACCACATCTACCAGTATCCCTACCCCAGCCCGGTGTCGCCCACCGGCGCTAAGATGGGTAGCCATCCCGGGGTGCCGGGCTCGGCGGGCCACGTCAGCATTCCGCGTTCATGGCCCTCGGCACATTCGGTCAGCAACATCCTGGGCATCCGGACCTTTATGGAGCAAACAGGTCAGTCGTGGTGCCTTCTGTAGCCCTCTACTAAAGGACAGACTTGGGAGCGGGCAGATATGCGGGTGATGGGTTTACTCGCCCTCGTTTTTAGACTGGTTCTGGCTCAGGAAAGTGTTGGGGGGAAGCTGGGGGTCCAGATCCTTCTGTGGGAGCCCTCGGACATCTTGAACTTTTTATGACAAATATGGAAAATATTTCCCAAGTGGAAGAGTAGTCGCTGACCACAAATCCGAAGGCCTGAAATTGCATTTTTTTTTCATTTTGCAAAAAGAATGCAAACCCCTATCGCCAAATATAAATCAAACAAACTTCTCAGGCCATTCTGCTACCCTATCTTTAGCTTTCAGGATCCCTCGCAGTTACCCAGTATTCTGTCCACCCTCCCAGACCCAGGGGGCTCTTCTGAGAAAAAGGAGTCCTGTGGTCAGTCTTGTCCAGTGTCCTAGATTTCTATCAGGTTCCCTTGGCCTTGCAAGTCCTGCAACAAGTACAACAGAACCCTGGGTGAGCTGGATTTGCCAGTAATGGCCACCACCTGCTGCAGCTACAGTCACAGGACTTGCCCTTTGACTGTAATTAAAACATAACCAGCTGTTGGTCATCTCTGGTGAAGTGAAAAGTGGAAGGTTTGGGACAACTATGGTGTCTGCCTATGGAAGGTCATGTGTGGACCAAATCTGGCTGTCTTCATACAGCTGGCAGGGGAATGGTGTTCTCTTATGGTAGTAGACTCAGTAGGAGGGTAAGAAGCAAAATCCATCATAACCCTGAGAAAAAAGGGGCAGCTTAAAAGAAACTTGAATGCTTTTACCCTTGTTTCAGTGGGGCAGACCTCTCAGCATACTGTTTTTCCTGGGGCTCTAATAGTCTGAGCTGTGGCGGAGTCACATCTTAACCAGCAGCCGCTAGGCCAGTGCTCAGATCTGGAGCTTTCCCTCTTTTCCCCCAAGTGCACATAGGCGCTAGGAGCAGCTGTGTGCCTGGAACACTTCACTGGGTCCCAGGATTGACTCCTCTTTTAGAGTAACAGGATAGAACTATCTATCTCTCAATCCCCTATACGCTTATTGAAACGTTAAAATATCTACACAATATTCGGCAGGCTGCCACGAATTTGAACTTGGATCTTTCAGAAATGCCGTCTTTGGAGAGTGGAATAGCTGCCTTGGCCTGGTGTGTCTGTCCCCTTGGGCCGCGGTTTTCGTGGGAAGCGGGTCCAGGGCTGAGAGGAAGGGATAGTAGGCCCCTTCACCTTTCTTTCTCCTAGCCAGCTAGGAGTGAAAGCGAAACCCAGGTCCCGCTGCTTCTGTGCTTCCGATTGCTCCCTGGATTGTTTGACCATCTCCAGGTGTTCCAGTGGACGCCTAGTTGAGCCTCTGGATACTAGCCTGGGTAGTTGATTGTTGGCACGCGTCTGGGTTGGAGGGTCAAGCCTAGATTCAAATGCTCATTTTAATCCATTATGTGTCCCCAGCAGGGGCCCTGGCCGGGAGCGAAGGCTCCGCCTATTCCCCCAAGATGGAAGAGTGGGCCAGCGTGAATCGCACGGCCTTCCCTGCCACCCCAGCAGTGAATGGGCTGGAGAAACCTGCCTTGGAAGCGGACATTAAATATACTCAGGTAACCCGGACGCAGGGGAGGTAGGTGACTTGCACTAAGGGTCTCCCAGGAGAAGTCTACCTGGCAGGCAGATCTTGTGTCTGGCGCCAAGCAGAAAATTTTTGTACTTTCCTGGAGAGCCCTAGTATGGGGGAAGCTGGCTTTTGAGGGGATTGATTTGCCTTTTGCCAAGGTTCCTATGCTAACAAAGCTGAAAGTTCCAGACCACACTCCGATGGTGTGTACCATGACTTCTTTATCTTTTATTATCGTTATAACGTTTGAATAGATTTATAGAAATCATTTTACCAAAGAAAGAGTCCTTACTAGGAAAACCAGAGACTAGGCCTTGTGTAGATATAACTGACAAGGGCAGCAGGGTGAAGTGAAGACCCCACTCCACAGGTC
Organism: Spermophilus citellus; assembly: GCF_964194105.1. NCBI lineage: Eukaryota > Metazoa > Chordata > Mammalia > Rodentia > Sciuridae > Spermophilus > Spermophilus citellus. The sequence continues at coordinate 46,758,958 of NC_138185.1, forward strand.
AGCAATCGCGTGTACTGGAGAAGACAGGGTCTTCTGACTCTACTGATTCTCTGTGCCTCTTTACCCCGCAGTCGGCCTCGGGCATCTCGGCGGTAAGCGGCTTCCTTCCGGCCTGCGCTTACCCAGCCTCCAACCAGCACAGCGTATATAGCGCGCCAGGCGGCGGGTACCTTGCCCCCGGCCCGCCTTGGCCACCGGCGCAGGGACCCCCGCTGGCACCCCCAGGGGCCAGCGTCACAGTACACGGCGGGGAACTTGCCGCAGCAATGACCTTCAAGCATCCTAGCCGACAAGGTGAGGGGCTCAGGCTGGGAGGGGATCAGATGAAGGGGTAAGGAAGGGTGGAGAGGAGAAGGGTGAGCTACCAAAAAGGAGCGGTGGAGGTGGGGGGACAGCGCAAAGAGAAGGAGGAAGAGGAGGAAAGCCGCTGGGCATAAATTCTTGCTTTAAGTTTAAGGTTAAGATATTAATCTTGTCCCTTCTTGAGCAAATTCATTTCCAACAGGTGTTCCTAAGAGACACCTGATGTTGAGGGAGGCCCTGACATGTAGACAGTGGGGAAAGAGGGTCAGTTCTGCAAACAGGACTCCTGGGTTTGGATCTGCTTCTTGTACTTTGGCCAAGTTATTGCTCCTCTCTGGGCCTCAGTTGCTCCATTACCAGAAGAGCCTAGAAAGCACCTTCTAGGCCCACATTTCTGTGACCTGCTAAATTTTTATTTATTCCATGATCAGGGTGATGAGGGGCATCTTCTTACTCTGCCCATCAAAATTTGATTTTCCCTTTAATATGGGAAAAGTTTATTCACACATGAGTTTCCATTTTCTTCCTTGATGAAAGAAATGGTCGGATTTGCTAATTTTGAACCTGCCTGTGTTTAGATTCTGATCACCAGAGATTGGCAGTTTCACCTACTTTGGGGCCAAATAAGGGGGAGCCTGACATCTCAGGGGGTCCCAGCCTCAGCAGAGAAGGGGACAGGGCACAGGACCTGAAGGATGGAGTGGGGCCCAAAAGGTATTCCTGAATTACAAAGAGACCTTTACCAGTTGATTTGCCTCACACCTGCTGAGTGTGTGTGGGGGTAGTGGTGGCAGGTGGTAGTGGACTGGCAGGTGACCTGAGTGGCTTCCTCCTTGTTGCCTCCTAGACAAAAATTGCTGTTTCCAAATAGTCTTGGTGAGATAGGATGGCATTTATCTATGTGTGTGTGTGGGGGGGGGGAATTAAGTGCCATCCATAACAGTGAAGGAACTTTCCTATTTCTATCTTTTCTAAAACATACACATCCTGGAATATTAGCATATGCTGATTTGCCTAATTATAGACACATTTTTCCTAATTATAGACAAGCAAAATAAATTTACAAAAATTGAGAATTAGAACTTCTTTAACTTTTAAGTAACAGGATAATACCACTTGTTCATTTAGAGGAAAACTCAGATGAAGGAAATTTTAGAAAGAGACACCCATCCTCTGTGAAACCCAGGGATGTCTGTTGAAATTAAAATAAAAATGGAATTTTTATCGTTGCACAAATAATTTTACTGAGAAGGTACATTTAAATTCAAAAAATAAATCTACAAATTTAAATGATTTCTGCTGGGTTGACCCCAAGGAAAGGAAGACTTAGAAAAAGGACCCAGTGTCTTTTAAAGATGCAGCCATTTTCCAATAGAGTCACTTTGTTTTGGAGGCACTTCAAAACTCCACAGTATAAATAAATTTGTGAAGTGTAAGTAATTAACAATCCAAAGGTAAAATGTAAAATATTCTAAACTACTTCTACTAAATTTTGGAGGGGATGTAACTTTAACAGTTTGGCTTATTGTTGATTGACTTTCTTTGGTAGATATTACATTGGTGATTAAAATAATAATAATTTAATGTTATGATCCTTACAGTTATTTAAAAGGTTCAGGTAAAGGATCAAGGACTAACTCAGGTCCATCAATAATAATGATTTATTAAATGTTTTTTGTTCAAAGAGCATAAAATAATTATTTATTATGTGTCTATTTTCACAGCATGAGAATTATATATACACTTGGGTTATGAATTTTTTGATAGAAAAACTGACTTCGACCCCTGCCCCAACTGGTCCTTGAAAAGTAAAGTAATACAAATTACTGTCACTTATTTTCTAATAATTTCTTAAAATTAATATCTTCAAAGAAACTTAACCCATAAGATAATTTGTTGTCACTAATTGCTCAGTTTTTTATGGTAAGAATAGTATTCACTAAATTTGTTTTTGGTAGAAAAAATTTCATTAGAAAAACTGAAAACAAGTCAATATCATGAATCCTCAGTAAAAATGCTTTTGATCATCTAGTGCATACACATGACAATGACACATTCACATATATATGTATATGTGTATATATATATCTTGCATATATATGCACATATAAATATGTATATCCTTCAAATTATACATAGGTACAGTTAGACATCTTATAGTTATCAGAAGGAAAGCCTTTTCAAATGCCAAATTATGCATCACAATTTATTAATTTTATTTTGGGAAAGGTAATGGGTTTGGGTACTCTACTATGTAGGCAAGAAAATATGATCTACATTTCTCATCCCCTGAAGAAAGCTAAATCTTAGGAACTGAGAAAAGAATAGGAAAATCCACTTCATCTTCATGTGGAGGGGCTAATGTTCTATAAATTTAACAGTTATCCAAACATCTTCATAGCTGGGGGAGACCCCCTCCTAAAGTGAAAGACCCCCCACCAGACCCCCACCAGACATTCCCTCAAGATAGTATTTGCAGCAGTATTTTTAGCAACCACCTTACTGTCAGGGTTTAAAAATCCCTCACAGCAGGTTTTAGAAAGTCTAAAGATTTGGAAATCACATCTGTAAGATATTGTATACATACATACAAAGAAAATGTGTTGTCTATATTTGTTAAAGGTAACTTGCAGCTTTCCCCCAATTATCTCTGCTTCAAGATTAGTTTTTAGGAGATCCTAAAACGATCACTAGAGCGCTGGCATTTGTTCGCCATAGAACTCCCCTGCCAATGCCGGGCTCTTTTGACCTAGCTCTGGGAGACTACTTCCCAGATCACCCGTGCCTCTGTTGAAAGGTCCCCGTGCAGTGGCCAGTTGCGATCCCTGTATTTTTAAAAAGGTCTGTCCGTATTCCTTACCCCACCCTCTCCTAGCCAAGTAAACGAGCTTGCAGAGCTCCTAACAAGGGTTTTTTGCTTCCGAATCCCCCAGACAAACTCACCCACATTTCCTTGAGTCCTATGATAGGAAATAGAATGGAATGGAAGGGGAGAGTGGGTCCCAGGGAGGGATTACAACAGAAAGAACTAAAAACACAGCAGGATTCGCCCCTGAAGGTGGGGTGGAATCTAGCTTCGGGATTCCAGGTGTTTATTTTTCAGGAGCCCATTTTCTTGCTTGTCTCTAAGGTAATCGGCCTTTGGTAGAAACACCTCCTCCCCCTCAGATGTTTTCTAAACAAATCCTCACTTTGAAGTGTGTGTATAGGGTGAAAAGAAAAGGTCTCAATACTTCATTGACTTGGCAGTCACAACTGTGTTTAGGAAAGAGCTGAAAGGTGGGGAAAAGCCCAGGGGTCTCTTTCTATTGGAAAGGTCTGTGGACCTCTTTAAAATCTCTGCGAAACCAAATGTGTGTGTGTGTGTGTGTGTGTGTGTGTGTGTGTTTCCCTGGCACATGAGGTGTGGGTTCTTAGTTCAGGCAGTCACAGTAAGTTGCGCCTGGGTCTGGGGTGAGAACTTCTGCAGGAGAGAAGAAGGAGGGGCCGGTGGGTGTGGGAGACTTCTTTCTCAGTCCAAATTGAGGCTTCTAAACTCTTCCTTTAAAGGAGGATTTATTGGCGGAAAAACAGAAAATGGAAAATAAGCCCCTCTAGGTATAAACAGCTTGTGCCTTCTGGTGCAGGAGAAGCTGAGTGCCCGGGAACCGGGAAAGGAAAAATAGGGTTGCACAATCATAGCGTCACTTTTTGGCTTCCAGTAGCAAAACTTGGGCCCCTTCCCAAAACCCCAAATAATAGAGCAATACACAGAATACCGCCTGATCTGGCAAGCTGACTGTCACTTAATACGGAGGCCCGTCGGCCCTAGGACGTGCTGTGCCGGCAGTGGTGAGCGCATCTGGATCCCCAGATCTCGTGGGTACAACGAACTCTGCAGCTCCCTCAAATCGTAACCTCTTCCTGTGTCAGAGGGCTTCAGGCTGCACCCAGCAGGAATATTTGTTTGGGGGCTCTTTTTCCACATGATTTTTCCCTGTGCCCACCTCAAGAGCGCCTGGAGCTGAGACGCTGGCATCAGCGGAGATGATTACGCCTTGCACCTGTATGCTCGGTTGCGCTGCTGCGAAGATGTCAGCTCTTGGCTTCTGTCCGCTCCTGTCGGCTCCTCTCTGGTGGAAGCCTCCATTGGATCTGAAAACCTCTCTCTTCCTGCGTCAGTCACCTCCTTTACTAAGCCGGTGGTGACAGAGTTGAGAGGTAAAAGAAATAGCATCCGGTGTTCACCACCAGGAGTTAATGGTGGTCCAAGTGACCATTTATGAGATCCACTTGCCCAGCTCCCCTTATACTTGATTCCCTTAAGTTTTCAATTCTATATAGATCGGTGGTAAATAATGAGTTAAAGGGAGAGGGAGGGGTGGGCATCTATGGGCTCTTGAGGCCTTTGGAGAGCACTAAGCAGCGAGCGCATCCAGCCCCCGTCCTGCAGGCATCCTGGCTCGCTCTTGGCAAGGTGCTAGGCAGTGACCCGATGATCCTGTGCTTCCTCCTACAGTGGCCGACCGGAAGCCTTCCAGTCCAGGGGGCAAGGCCCCCGATGCCCTCAATAGCTTACATGGACTTCCCATCCCGGCCTCCACCTCCTAGGGGCAACTCTTCCCCAGCCCCAGCCTGAGCCTGAGGAAACTGCGGAAGGCTGGGCGGCCCAGGGCGCGCAGCTCCGCCCTGCAGCGGTGGCGCAGCGAGACCCTAGGACACGCAGAGGAGGAACCAACCCGGGCCGGGCCGGAGGCGAGGACACATTCAGTCAACCCCTGGCTACGTTCTGCCTCTAGCCTGGGCAGCACAGTTTCTTTATGGGCCGGGGTATTTTGACTTTTCTGAACTTTGGCTTTAGACGGTTGCACCCTCGTCGAGATTCTTGCTCCGATGTGGCGTCCCTTGCCCTGCCAGACTCAAATTTCTTTTTCTTTTTTTAATCATCTTTTTCTGCTCTTCCTCCCTTCCTCCTCCCACTTCTCTTTCTCTCTCTCCCCCTTTCCTTTCTTTCCTTTTTCTTTCTTCCATCTCATCCTACTTTACCTTTCTCTCCCTCCCTTCCTTGGCTTTGCCCTCTCCCCCACCTCTTTCCTTCTATTTCCCCCTCCTCCCCTTTCCTTTGGTTCATCCTGGTGGTCCATGCTCTTCCTTTTCTTTTTACCCCTTTTATCTTTGGGGGCTTTATTTCCTTTCATCTGTACAGCTTCCTTAATCCTGTACCTTTCCCTGTCTGGAAAGCCCCAGACCAGTCCTGTGACAGTTCCTTCTCTGAAGCCCCCCAACCCTTTGACTCCCTTAGGTCTAAGGGGTCTTGGAACTTAGAAAATGGACAGAGAAGCCACAGAACTCCCCCCACCCCATGTTATTTTTAGTGCTGAGAATAGAATTCAGGACCTGGTACCTGCTGGACAAGCCTTGTATCACTGAGTTACATCCCCAGCCCTGCCATAGCCTCATTTTATACTTTTATAACCAACCAAAACACAACCTCGGTGGTCAAACTGTCTTCTTTCCCTAGTATATTAGTGGAAGTCTGTATTTTCTCAGTGCTTGGTGGCTGGGCTTCTCTTTACTTCTGAGATGATGTCACCCCAAAGAAGATTGGGGTAAGAGTAAGGGACAGAGTAAGGGACAATGGGGCTGTCGGTGTTTTCAGTAATTAGGAAACTAGGGATCCTGGAGCATCCCCCTCCCACCCCTCAACTCTCAAAACTTGGGTAACTGACAGATGGTAAAGGTATTGGCATTGATTTTGGTGTTCAGGGACCAGAATGATTGCTAACTTAAACCACAAACTGCTTCCAGGTACCAAGGTTCATTTGGGCTTCTTGTTCAAAAAGGTGGGTGGGTGGGCTCAGAAAGTGTCTGCTAGAACTAGATATATGGGCTATTCACTGAGTTCAAGTCCAGGCGCATTGGTGGTGGGACCCTGGGGGTATAACGCAATTGTGTAATCTTAAAAAGATCATTGGTGAAGAGTCTGACATCACCTGTTAAATGTGGATGCCTTTGAATAAAGGAAAGCATCTGAAACTTACTTGGTAAGGGTGAGCAAGCCTGTGTCCCTGTGTTGAGTTTTGTGTACTTATCACAAAGCTACCCCAGCCCCTGACTTCAAGGGATGAACACTAATAGAGGAAATTATTTAATTGGTTTATTCATGAGCATTTGCAACCCCGGTTGGGCAACAGGTAGGAAGAGAAAGTGGAATGAGTATTTGTTAATGGGTGGGCACCCCTGATGTACCTGACAGCTCCTTTCCCCCTTTGTTATGGGCTTGATTTCTAGAGTCCTAGAGAATGCCAGATGAGCCATGGGGAACTGAGATAGACAATATGCAGAAATCATCCTAAAGTGGGCAAAAGGCAATGAACAACAACAAAGGGCTTCCCCCACCCCCAGAACATTTCTAACATTCTAAAAGCTAAAGGAAATTATCTCAGGTTACCAAATAATCTTTTTTTTTTTCCAACTACAAAGCAGTTTCTGGCTGGTGGTTTTGTTTTTCCTCCTCGTTTGGCTTTCTAAAACTGATGGAAGAGATTTTTGAATTGAAGTTATTGCTTGTAAGTGGAGCTGCCTGCTTGTGCATGGTCTGCTCTGGACCCATCAAGAAAACCAGTGGGGAAATGGTTTTCGTTGCACCTTTTTTTAGCCACAGTACCTATTTTTTTTTCCACATAGATATTTTTCTTCTCAAGTTTTCAAAGCCTCTTGTCTTTGAAAAAAGTTCCATTTTATAGACAGGTATACTAAAGGGCTGGGATTTAGTTTATTTTTTTAGACCATATAGCAAGTTGTGATTCAGAGAGCTTGGAAATGAAAAATGGGTGACTTCTGCTCATTTAAGAATCAGGACTCAGACATGAACTTGGAGATGGGTGGTGTCAGAATTCTGAGTGCCAGCTTCTCTAAGCTGGTCAGAATGATGTGAAAAGAAGTGTTTTCCCCAAGTGCCTGTGCCCTCAGCCTGCCTTTGTGTGATACGATGAATATCACATACTCAGTCATGACATTACAGACAGGATTTTTATGTGTCCATCTTGCTGCCTGGAGAAGTACTGGCATGCTTAGGATGGGCAAGACATCACAATACTTTCTGAAGAAATGAGAAGCATTCATACAACAGTCTCTATCTTTGACTTGTCACCACCTCATTTCTCTGCCACTTTTCACTTCTGTGTTCAGGCTGCTTAGGGTTAAGAGGGAGAAGACCTGGGAAACACAACCCAGAGTGATGAAAGGTGCCTATATTTTCAATGGCAGCTGCAAAGGAAAGTTTTTTCCACATCTGTCCTCTAGAGTCTTTATGTCCTGTGGCTAAAGGTGAGTTTTTCAGAGTTTTTTTCATTGACAGAAGACAGGTGGCCTTCAGTTACAGTGCAAGCAGACTTTGGCATTTCATGTAAGATACAGAGGGAGGAGCATACCTTTTCTTTTGATACTGGCTATGGAGAATCCCAATGAACTTGGCTTAAATTCCACTGCATGAACACAGAAGGCTGTGCCTCTCTGTGCCTCTGTGTTCTCGTCTGTGAAATGCACACTCCAAATGCAGTAACACCTGCAATGACCTGGCCTGTGGGGAGACTGGCACTGGCATTGCTTCACCTCTCTTTAGGTGTTAAAAAGGGATTTGTTGCTGGGGTGGTGGTGGTGGACTGGGGGTGTAGCTCAATTCTAGAGTACTTGCCTAGCATGCATGAGACTCTGGGTTCCACCCCCAGGAAAGAATGAACACACACACACATTTAGAGGAATCACTAGTAAGATTGATGAGGGACCCAGGATTTAAATACTTTTCAAAGGATCCTATTGGAAGATTGAATATTTTTTTTTCTTCACTCATATGAATCTGTGACAGTATTGAAAACTTCTAATAAAATTATATAGTACCATGTCAGGTAGAAAAATTTGAGAAAGAATCACTTCTTGGGCTGGGGTTGTGGCTCAGTGGTAGAATGCTTGCCTAGCATGTATGAGGCACTGGGTTCTCAGCACTGCATATAAATAGATAAAATAAAGGTCCATTGACAACTAAAAATATTTAAAAAAAGAATCACTTCTCAAAGGTAGTTTATCTTTGCACTAGCCCCTGTCTTTTTTTTTTAATTTAGGAATAAAATTTAGATAGGTAAAAGGGATATTTGTATCATATTTTAAAAATGTAGAGATACCAAAGAAATTAAACAAAGACAGACATATCTGTGCTTTGATGGTTTTGAATCAATGAGAGTAATATAAATCCATCATTAAGCCCAATCAGCATTGAGACATTAAAAAGGGGACTAAGCTGGGCATGGTGGCACACACCTGTAATCCAGGTGCTCAGGAAACTGAGGCAGGAGGATTAAAAGTTCGAGGTCAGCCTGGGCAACTTAGTGGAACCCTGTTTCAAAATAAAATAAAAAGGGCTGGGGGTATAAAACCGTGTAGAATGCCCCTGGGTTCAATGTCCAGGAAAACACATACATACATTTTTCAAAGAAACTTTCATTTCTTTCTACTTTCATCTCTCTCCTTAAAGGTGGATATTTTATAAACACAGGAAAAAATATGCATGCAGTGGAGCATGTGTTTCTGTCCATCTGCTATTTAAAAGTGCACACCAAAATGTTGTGCAACACACACAGATATGGTGTGCAGATCTGGTCTCTGCATACCAACAGCTTTAGCTCCACCACATTCACTTTATTCTCTTGAATGGATGCATATCAACAAGGGTTTATTAAAACCACTGTATTTGTTAAGAGGGCCAGCTTCGTGCTTTCAATGAATAAAGATAGGATTTTGTTGCCTTCATTGTTAGAGGAAGTACTTAGAGTGGATTGTAATAACTTCCCTGGGAAAGGTGGCTGCTTTTTGGCAAGGAGGAGGGAAAGCAAACCAAAGGAGAGTAGACTGGAGGGACAAGAGACACAGAGCTTTTGTCCTTTTGGAAGATATATGGACTTTTTCTACAGATCACTGAAGGGCACTGGGAGCTGGGGAAGACAATTTTCCTCCCCTTTAAAAGGGAGTCAGGCTCTTTTGTCAGAAAAGAGAAACAGAGGCAAAAGAGTGGGGGGAAACAATAAATACTGACATAGATAAAGTTTGAATATCTAATATTGGTACAAACATCCCTTTTACCTATCCCAAATCACTGAAATCCTCCATGGGAATTAACCTCTTGATGGGTGAATGCTGCTCCCTGACAACTTTATTTCCCTCATTTGCCTGTTTTTTTTTTTTTTTTGATTCCTGCAAAGAGATTGGGATTTATTCGATTGAACTGTGATCTGAGAAAAGCACACTGTGGATTTCCTGGCATCAGCTCCCTGACTAGAATTACATTGGCCTGGGTTTCTTTTCAAAAGGAATTCTACCTGCTCCGTGTTATGCTGGATGATATGAATTTAGAATCTTGCCAGAATGTGCCTGAGGAACTCAGTTGAAAGAATCCTGCATCCAGACAGGCCATGTAATGAGAAACATTTGATTCCTTTCTTTTAATGGGTAGGAATTATGCACAAAATGCTATTTGGTCTTCACCTTGACCTTGCTGTCTGAACTATAGCCTCCCTCATTTGAAGAAATATCCTGTGGCTGAGATATCACTAGCCAAACCTTTGTATCTCAACTTAAATTTTTTTTTTCCGTTTTTGGATTTTTCTTTTTCTTTTTTAAAGGGCAGAACAAGGAGAAATCTCACTGTCTTCTTTTTCAAGGCCATAAAATGAGAACCACACATTTAGCCCCAATCCAACTTGGGAATTCTAAACACTTGGAACAATTGCACTCAATTTAGTCTAGTCCTTTCTTTGGAGTTGAAACCCCTGTTTCACTCTAAAGAGCATTTTTTTTTTTTTTTAAGAAGATGCAGCCTGTGATTCTCGTTGAAACACACATCTGTTTCTGGGCTGGCCAAATCCAAAAGTGGAATCCCAATTACAGTTTTCATGGGTGATAGAATTTCGACTGTATTACAATTTAACCACCTGGGTTGCCTCCACTCTTCTTTTTTTCTTCTTAAGGATGAAATAAGCCGATCAAATGTTCATTCAGCTATTAAATTACATTTCCATCCTGTAACATTTTATTTCCTTTTTCTCTGGTGAGATACACTGACTTGATGGATTATCTCCAGTGTCTTTTCTTATATTGACCACACAATTTTAGCTTTCAAGAGTTCTCCCAATCTCTGGTAGATGTGGTTTTAGCTTTAAAGATTTTATTTTACCCCAAACAAGAAAACAATTAAACAAAATCCTCTAACTAGGTAACTAGATGGTTTCAATCTAATGAAAAATGTTTTGGATAAGAACTAAAGATATTTGAATAATGTTTAAATGAATTGAAAGAAATTGACTTTGGAAAGCTGAATTGGAACCTGAAACTTGTGAGATATGAAAAGTTAAAATGGTCCTTAAACTAACAAATTGTGATAGGATTAGTTTAATCTAGAAAATTAAAGGTATTATACTGGCCACCAGGGGGAGCACATATTGTTCCATGAGAATAAAGACAATGACAAAGATTATACTGAACACAAAAATATTCATCGTTCTGTCAAAGTTATAACCTTCCGGTTTTGAGCATATACTTGCGAAATAAATACTCTTTTGTTGTTTATGTTATTAATATTGTTAGTAATAACAAGATATTTGGACATGTGGCAAAAAAAGTGGACTTCTCTATGTTGTCTCATCGGACAAACTGGTTGAGATGTTAATAGCCACTTAGAGATAAATTTCACTTCTAATTTTGAGTCTATACCTGTATTCAATTATTTGAATATAGATCAAGCAGTATGAGTTTTAAAAGCAAACTAATCTAAATTAATATTTTTAGAAAGTGAAATCAATTTCATTTATGTTTTGAAATTTTGATATTTTTGATGAATTATAAAAAAATGTGCCCCCTTTTAGTGATCCTCTTGAAGTTTTTAATCATTTAAAGCCACAATTCAATATTTTTCTGTGAGGGTTGATATATTACAGAGGCAAGAAAGGATAAGAAAATGACTGTCTCCTCATTTTTGTATTTATTTTTAGGATAAAATTTAGAAAGAGCATTACAATTGGGGCGAAGAGAATTTTTTCCTTAAAGACAAAAAAAAAAAAAAAAAAAGCTGGGTGAGATAACGCATGCCTGTAATCCCAAGGTTTCTGGAGGCTGATGTGGGAGGATCGAAAAATTGAATCCACCTTTATCAATTTAGTGAGACCCTGCCTCAAAATAAAAAATAAATTAATAAATAAAAAAGGAATGGGGATGTAGCATAGTGGTAAAGGACTTCTGGGTTCAATTCCCAGTTCCAAAAAAAAAAAAAAAAAAAAAAAACCCGGAATGGAAAAAACAAAACAAAACCCAGGAGCCTCTCTTACCACCTTTCATGTGAATTTCCACACATTTTTGAATTTATACTGCCAGCTGTGGAGCACCCTTTTACAGGAAACAGTATGGGGGGAGATGGGGATGTATGTGGTGACTGAGAGTTTTCTGGATTCAAGTTTTGGTTTTGCTCTTTGCCAGTTGTTTCAATTTGGGTAAGTTTAGGCAAAACTTCTCGTCTCAGTCTCATCAGCTATTAAATGGGATGATACCTCCCTCTCTCAGCTGTTTTGAGGATTAAATTTGGTAATATTTTTAAAGAATAGACTTGCTTTGAGTCAGTCAGCTCTTATTAGTGTTGCTATGATTTTGGTTTTCTTTTTCTTTTTTCTGTATATCAATATTATGTATATTATATATACATATGTAATATACATTTTTTGTTGTTGAATTATCTCATGTCACTGCCCTGCAGACCCTAATTGCTATACAACAAATTTGTGAAAGATCCAGGGCCCATCAAGACTGCTAATGCTGGTCTCCAAATTTACTGGAATAGTCAATAACATTAGAAGGGGCAGCCATTGTTAGCTACTTATTAAATCTGATAGCCCCGGGACATTAAGACTATTTGATGATTTTATGGCTATACCTATGAGGATTAATGGGGGGAAGGTAACCATCATTATTGCTCTGAAGTAGATTTTGTATGGAAAGTCCACTTAGATCAATTTTATGGGACCATTTTTTGTGTCATGTAACAGACTCCGAAACTGGTATACAGAAGCCTCTTCCTACTTGGGGAATAGGTTCATCTCAAGGTGACTGAAAGGCCTGTTATATTTACTGTTGATTTTAGGAATGCTGATTATGGGCAGCCATTTTGGGCCTTGACTTTTGTTTTTCTCTCTTTACCAAGTACACAGCTTTTGTTAAGACTAAGCTCCTCCCATCTCTGACTCCCTCCCTCTGGCTGGCTACCACTGGGGACACCAAGAGATAGCATACAAGCTTGATATCTTCAGGAAGCGTTACATGTAAAATCTTCCCCCTTTGGAAAATTCTGTCAGACTTCTAGGGCAACCAAGAGAGGAAATGCCCTGTCCCTCTCAGGTGTTCAAAGATGCTCAAGGCTGAAAACACATACATATACACACCAAAAACTTGTGACAAAATAAATTAAGGATAGCTGTAGAATTCAGAATAATAAAAACACTCACAAGTAGTCATTAGATCTTCTTAGCTAACAATGCTTTTTTGCTTCAGAGAGTGTTCATGAATGCATTCCACATGTTTGTAGTCTTATCAATCATGTGTAAAGGGTTTCTATTAATTGAATATGGCAGTTTGGTTCTGATTCCAAATTATTTGGTGTTTATTCTCACAAACCGGATGTTTTTAAAAGTAAATAAAGACATTAAAAGATTTATAAAAAGACTGTCACACATTCTGAAGTGCAAAGTGTAAATGAATTTTTATAAGCATATGGATTTCATTGCTCTGATAATATGCATGAATATAAAAATTAAAAGAAAATGTGCTGGCTACAATGTGTTTTTACTTCTCCTTTAGACGTTGAAAACATTCAGAAGTCCCTAATATTCAAAACCAAGGAGACTCTTCTATCCTATGATGTCATATGAACCACTGGACACTGATTAATATTGTCCCAAAATGGTGTTTTTCCTGAAAGCAGCAGCAGAGTGGCATTTGCAGGTTGAATTTCTATTTTTAAGTACAATCTATGGTTTATGGCCCAGACTCGTTTCTTCTTGTATAAACTTCCAGAGTGTGCTCAGCACACTATCATTCTCTTTTACATTTGGATAATACCATAGTCAAGCCAAACAGTTTAGCCTTCACAATAATATTTACATAGAGGCAGAAGAGGTCTAAGTGAAGTAAAAAGGGCAGAGAAGCATATAAGGGTCCTCATGGCCACATGGAATGGATTCTGTCAAGAATGTAAAATAACATTTATATCTGAGTTGCGATTGAAACCAATGAAAGATCAACTAGTTCAGTCAAGATTGTAGCCAACATTTTATTTTTAGTTGTCATGATAACATAGCCTTAGAAAATTATTCAGGTTATGCTAGGCTTAGTCTCAGAAGAAATTTTGGCTGCGAGAATTTAATTTCTTTTAGTTAAATAAAAACAAATTAGACTTTTTCCTCTTTTTTGCATGCTCCATTTTGAGCTGTGATGTTATCAGTTGCTGTAACCATGGTAAGTAAAAGTGGTCCAGGAAAAAGGTTTCTTTTGAGAGTTTAATACAAATGAAAATAATAAATGGTCTACTTGAATTCCATCTGTTTTTATTAGTGTGGAGCCTTTAAACTCAAGTCTTTCAGATTAAAAATGAAATTCCCATAACCTTATGCATGTAAGGTATTCAAAAATAAGTATTATGGCTTAAAAAGAGGTAATAGGCATTTAATTTTCATTAGATAAGGAATTGGGGAACACTTCTGAATTTTATCAAATTTAATATGAGTGAGAATAATAAATAAATGTCTTTTAAAAACTTTTGTTTAGCTATCTGAATCCTGCAGGGACTACGGAAAGCATAAAAAGTTTGATGTTTTATTTTGATATCTGTATGTAGGAGGTCAACAGGGAAAATGAAGAAGTTATTCACATATATACCTGAAAATGAATATATAAATATGTGTGCGCGTGCACACCGCCCCCCCACACTTTCCCTTTTGATTTTAGCTTCAATAATGTAGATAGTTTAATTTTTATTTTTCAGACTTTGCTTTGGTTTTACAGTTAGCCATGAAAGCTGACAAGCTGTGACAGATCATTTTAGTTTTAGTTTTAGTAGAATCAAAAGCAGAGAGCTCGCCCATGGCTGTAATCCCATTGACTCTGGAGGCTGAGTTAGAAGGGACTCAAGTTCAAGGTGAGCCTCAGCAACTTAGTGAGACTGTGCCTTAAAATAAAAATAAAAAAATAACTAAAAGGGCTGGGGAAGTAGTTCAGTGGTAGAATATCTCTGAATTCAATCCCCAATACCACTGCAAGGGGGAAAAAAAAGCAGAGAGTTAATCTAACACAAAAGCCTATAACTGTCAGTGTTTAAACATTATTGGGTGAGGGCAAGGTTTAAATAAGCATCTGAAATGTGGTTACTTACATGGAACCTGAATGCTGATGTTTTTGAAATTCATTTGCTGAATCCTTAATGTTCTATGCAAGAATGATTTTTTTTTTTTAAAATTAGGCTTGACATTTAGTTAAGAACTAGAAAAACAACCTGCTGTTTACACAGAGAAGGGAAAAAAAAAATCCTTGTTTTCACATGAAAACAGAGCAACTTCATGGCCCTCAGCCCTGAAATGTGGACATGCAAGCGCAGATGTATTCAGGAGCCTTGGGTCCTTTATAAGCATGAAGCACACTTTAAGGGTGTGTAAAGTGCGAGACCACCAGGGGAGCCTCCCCTTCATCTCCTTAAGTCCAGACTTCCACTCAGCCTGTGATTGTGATGTCAGTGCATCATGAAGGCTGAGCGTGAGGTCCTGGTTTCCCAGCTGAATCTGAGCCCTTGTCTACTGCTGACTGGTAATGCTGACTGAGGAACTTAGTTCCTCTCTTCTAAGCCTCAGGTTCCCCTTCTGTAAAATGGGTCTGTATGGTGCCTGCCATGGAATTGCCATGAGAGTTTCCCTGTAAACTCTATAAGCTTAAGTTCTTGGGGGATGATTGTTATTTGCATTTATTAATTATGTAATCATGTCTTTGGGCACTTTAAATGTAATAGATCGCAAGTTTTCACTTCAGATATTACACCTAAATTGTTTGCAGAGCTTTTAGTCTGATAATCTCTTCATTTTTTTCTTCCAATCCTAATAGATTTAGATAACCGAGTCAAAAAAGAATTTAGTTATGTCCTTTTATCAACTCCTTAAGGGAAAAACTCATGAAACATTTTTTGACTGACTTGATGAGATTGATCTAATAAGTCAAAAAGGTTGATCTTGAAGGCTTGCTGTGAATACTTGCTTTTTGTTACTATAATAAAATAACGAAGAAAATCAGCTTATAAAGAGAAAAGTTCTAGTTTTGGATGTTTGAGCCTATGATTGATTGGCCCAATTGTTTTGGGTCTGTGGTTAGGTAGTACATCATGGAGGGAGCTTGTGGTGTGGCAAACCTGCTTTCACTACCAGTTAGGGAGTAAAATGGAGAAATAGAAAAAGAAAGACCAGTGTTCTACCAGTCTCCTTCAGGGAAGCTCCCCAGTGACTTAAGGACCTACCACTATGCCACCTCCCAAAGGTTCCATCACCATAGAAACCACACTGGAGACCAAGATTTTAACACATGGGCATTTGGAACATTAAGATCTAAACTACAGCACATTCTATCTATGTTCTGGGTAGGGCTGACATCATGGACATGAGACTTGTGCCCTTGCATAGGTCCCATGCTTAGAAGAATCTCATGCTTATTTTGATGCTCTGCTGTTGCCCTCTTGAAAATTGTTAAATGTTTTTGAACAGGCTCCCTCCCCTTTTCTTTGTGATGGGTCTCACAAATTATATCATTGGTCCTGGTCCCAGGAAAGCCAATTTGAAAGGCAAAAGGGCCAAGATAGTGCTAGAGAAGATTGCATCAGGACATCTGCTTGGCTTGTGAAGATAACTATTACTTCAGAGTCTACAGGAGAGCAAGCACAGAATTTTCTGGATGACATAGAAATTGACTTATTTTTCATCTAGAAAAAGTAAGTTCTTTTTTTTAAAGTAACAGAACATGACACAAGACATAACAGATTTTTTTTCCAAATTATATGATTCAGTTAGGAACATCTTTTGCCTTTAGTGAATAGCCATGATGCTGAAGGGAGAAAGGAGTTTTTCCATATTATATTCAGAACACAAGTCACAAAGGAAAAAGAGTGAGAGATTTGTGTATATGCAAAAACTTCAGTTTATTTAAGAGTATTATAACTAGAGATAGAGAATGAAGAAGATAATTGCAACATACTGTTAACATTCATTTAGAAGTTCCTACTAAAACTAGGAGAGGAGTTCAAAGTTTTCCAATGCAAAGAAATAATACGTTGAAGGAGATGGAAATGGTTAATTACCCTGATTTGGTCATCATCCTTTGTATTGTGTATCAAATCATCTCACTATGCTCCATACATATTTACATTATTATGTCAATAAGAAGGGAAGGTGGGGAGTAGGAAAGACAGTAGAATTAATCAGACATGGGTTTCCTATCCTTGTATAGGAATACATGACCAGGGTAATTCCACATCATGTACAACCACAGAATAGGATCCTAATTAGAGTAAGTTATACTCCCTGTATGTACAATATGTCA
The DNA here is from genome assembly GCF_964194105.1 of Spermophilus citellus. Lineage (NCBI taxonomy): Eukaryota > Metazoa > Chordata > Mammalia > Rodentia > Sciuridae > Spermophilus > Spermophilus citellus. Next base: position 46,775,902 of record NC_138185.1, read on the forward strand.
AAACACACCTTACTAAAAAAAAAAAAAAACAAATAAAAAAGAACAATAACAACAAAAGAAACCATAAAAATTAACCTCCACTTTTAAAATAAGTTGAGGAATAGAAAAAGAAGTTCTTAACAATCAGAGAAAGATGATCACTGCATTAGAAAACTGTCAAGTGAAACAGAATTTAGATAAGTCACAAAAAGGTGAGTGCAAATGCCCAATCAGCAAGTAAAACAAAGGTCCACTTTAGTAGTACTCAAAGAAAGGCAAAATAAAACCAGTTAACCATTTTTCCTTTGTTCATTGAATATACAAAAGTTTTGTTAGAATGTTCTAGAGAAAGGGGAATCAAGAGAAGGGAGGGAGGATGGGAATAGTAGAATGAATTGGACATAACTTTCCTATGTTCATACATGAATTCATGACCAGTGTAACTCCAAAACATGTACAACAACAAGAATGGGAAGTTATATCCCATGTATGTATAATATGTCAAAATACACTCTACTGTCATGCATATCTAAAAAGAAAAATAAAAAAGAATGTTGGAGAGGCCTGGGCTGCAGGAACTTGGTGGTTGGTAGGGAAGGAGAAAATGGTGCTGCTGTTTCTGCAGTCCAATCTGAAAGTGTCCTGGTGGGAACCTCAGGAAGCTGATTCAGATGGAGATTAGCCTGCCATGACTGCATGCTGTTAAGATATGCACACCAGAAGGGAAGGAAGAAGGAGTGATCAAGGGCAGAACTGGGCTGTGATGCTGGTGGGGATAGCCCTGAAAGTGCACTGGCTCTCCAGAGTTGTCCCCATCTTGGTTGGGAGGGCCAGGACTTTAAATCCCCTAAGTGGGCCACTTTGGGTAGCAGTTGACCCTCAGGATTGACTGCTATGGATTGGATGCCCAAGGCAGGCAGCTCTGTGGTGGGCCCTGTGTTTCAGCACATTCCACTTCATCAGATGGGCAGTGCAGAGGACCCATGAGGTAAGGACATGTGAGGGTAGACGTGATTCCCCTTGCACTCCTGAGCTTCCCAAGAGCCAGTCAGCGGCTTACTCCTGTTCCATGTGTGGACTGTACAGCACCTGTGTCCCCCTCCACCCTGAGCTACACAACCAAACTAAGGCTCACTTGCTGCTTCTGGTTGGATATTTTCCTTTTGAATTTTTTGCAGCTTCACTTGGCTTACTCACAGGTATCAGTTTATAGTATGCTTACCTTTTTATAAAATAACTATTTACCTCGTTTGACCCAACTATCCCACTCCTCAGTTTATATCCAAAAGATATAAAATCAGCATACTACAATGATGAGCCTCATCAATATTTATAGTAGCACGATACACAATAGCTAAGCTATGGAATCAACTTAGGTGCCCTTCAACAAATGAGTGGATAAAGAAATTGTCATATGTAAACATAATGGAGTATTACTGAGTCATAAAGAAGAATGACTTTATGACATTTCCAAGTAAGTGGATGGATGTGGAGACTTTCATGTTAAGTGAAATAAACTAGTCCCCCCAAACCAAAGGTTGAATGTTTTTGCTGATATAATCCACAATAAGAGGGGAGAAGGGAAGACTAGATATTCAGTAGATTAGACAAAGGGAAATGAAGGGAAGGAAGAGGGATGGGAAAAGGAAAGATAGTGGAATGAATCCAAAATAATACATCATAGGGAATCCCACCATCATGTACATCCATAAGAATGGGGTCCTAACTAAAATAAGATATATTCCACACTTGCACAATTATATAAAAATGAATTCTATTGACATGTGTAACTAAATAAAACAATAAAATAACTATTTACATATGCCAAGGAAAGATCTGGAAATATACAAATCAAAGTATGGGAGACTGCATCTTAAGTGGCTGTCTAGGAGTATTTTTATAAAGAAAATAAAATCTTTGTAATTTGAATTTTTCCCAATAAAGATGATGTTAATTTAATAAGATGAAGTATGTTTTTTAAAATTTCTATCAAGAGTAGTGTAGGAGGAATGAAGAAAGAAATGACAATTGGAATCACACAAGTGTAAGAAATATAAAAAAAATGTGGAACTATGAAATTAGAAGTCAAGAAGATTTCAAATAAAAAAGAAGTTAAAAACTCAAGAAGGTCAAATGTTTTCTCTGATAGGTGGAAGCTAACCTACAATAAGAGGGAAGGTGAGGGGAAGAATAGAAGGGCAGTAGATTAGACAATGGGGAATGCAGGGAAGGGAGGGGGATAGGAAGAAGAAATCCAGTGGAATGAATCTGACATGTACGTCTATAAGAATGGGACTCTAACTAGAATAAGATCTATTCCATGCTTGTAATATTGTATCAAAGTGGAATCTGTTGTTACGCATAACTAAAAAGAACCAACCAACCAACAAACCAATAGAAAGAAAGAAAACCAGTTGGCCAAGATAGATGGATTCATTTCTGGAATCTCAATTACCTCTCATTGCTCTATACACCTATCACCATGGAAGTACCACATTGTTTTTATTACTGTAAATTTATAGCAAGCTTTGAAATCAGAAAATATGTGACCTTCAACTTTATTCTTTTTGGCCATTGCAATTAATGTATTAGTTTCTACAAGCAAAAAAATGAGAACTGAGGTTTTTATAAGGGCTGTGATGAATTTATTTATTGATCTGAGGAACATTGGTATCTTAACAATAATACTTATCACAATCTATGAACACAGGTAAATTTCCATTTATTTAGAACTTATTTTTATTTCTTTCTTGTAGTTTTATGTGTACAAACATTACACTTATTTTGTTAAACAGATTCTTTCATTTTTATTATTCTCTATCCTGCTGTAAATGGACTTGTTGTATTAATATTATTCCTAGAATGCTCAATGCTAGTGCCTAGAAATATTATATTTTTTTATATTGATCTTGTACTTTAGAGCCTTTCTGAGCTAATTTTGTAGTTTTAAAATATTTTGGCTGTGTGTGTGTGTGAATTTTTCTCAATAGACTGTTCAATTCATGCCATTCATGACATTCATGACACATAAATGAAAATAGTTTTACTTAAAAAGAAGGATGTGTTGGTAAAAAAGAACAGTAAAAAAATAATTGGGAGGATATAAAAATAGGCAAGAAAAAATGTAGAGAGGGATAATGAGAACATGTAGAAAAATAAACTTTTAAGTACAATTTTTCTCTGCAAGACATTAAATTGTCTAGAAGGCTAGAGGTTATTGAGGAAACACTCAGAATGAGAAAGACAAAGTGGATCCAAAAATTTCATCATCAATAGTAATAACACTTTAATCAATATAGAAATTTTTTTTCAAAGAAAAAATATCTTTGGATTTTTCTCAGAATAATTTAAGACAAATAGTCTAGTCTTCTACAATTCAAACAGTTTTAGCATCAGTAGAGCCCCGGGACAATGGTATTTTATTAACAATGGAGTAGAAAAACAATGAAATGGAAAATACTACTTACACTGGAAAATAACTTGACTAGCCTAATTTTATTAAGAAGACAGAGGGAAGAAAAAACATTTAGTTGTGTTTAAAAATTTAGTTGTGTTTAAAAATTTCTCAGAAATCTAAATCATTGGTTTTCAAATATTTTAAGTTGCAGAATGTTTCTTTCTTTTATTTTTTAATTATTTTTGTTCATGGGAATGAACCCAGGGGTACTTAACCACTGGATCACACCCCTGACCTTTTAGTATTTTATTTAGAGACAGGGTCTCATTGAGTTGCTAAGTGCCTCAATAAGTTGCTGAGGCTGGCTTTGAACTTGAGATCCTCCTGTCTCAGCATCCCAAGTTACTGGGATTACAGGCATGCACCACAGTGCCCAGCTGGTTTTATTTTCTGAATGGAATTTTTCTGTACAAGTCTAGTGTGTATAGCAGGTAATGAGATGACATTGGCTATTCTGGGTCACGATGGGGTTCAAGCAGCATGTACTACAATAGTTATGCACCTTCCCATTTCCTTCTCTTTCTCCCAACACTCCCCTTTTAAGCCCCAAAGCATAGATATTAATATTAAAGTAACAGACCTGAGAGTCCTTGAGAACTGAGACCTCATCCCTGCACTCTTGAATGTTCCTTTCAGTGTACATAACTAAGCAAGTACAAGTTGAAAATCTGAATCCTGAAATGTTTTGATTACTGACATGACACTTGAAAAATTTCACATGAGGAAGTACTGTGGGATGAAATCTACCAATTTATGCTACACCATGTATGAATATACCAAAATCAATCCTATATATATATATATATATATAAATATTTATAGTGCACTAATTAGAATAACAATAACAATAATAATGGAATATCAGTAGAGTAGAGCAAGCAAATCTTGGGAAGGGAGGAGAAGAGGGAAAGAAAAGGTACTGGGGAATGAGATTGACCAAATTATGTTATGGGCATATATGTGTATGGCACAGTGGCCCCCACTATTATGTATAATCGTAATGCAACAATAAAAATAAAAAGAAATTGGATTATAGGTGCTTAACCAGTAAAGTCTGTGCGGATGGTAAACAAAACAAAACAAAAACAAACTACAACAAACTTTGAGATCTGAAACCCCCTGGTCCCAAGCATTTCAGATAAGGAATACTCAACCTGTATTACATTTAAACTTTCTCCACAGGCCAAGAAACATGTCTTTCAATTTGTGGAAATCTCATATTATTAAGAAAAATAAATAAAGATAGACATTTTTTCTTCTCATTAGGAAGATTTAATTTCCCACAGGAGATGATAAATTTCATTTACTGAAACAGGCAGGTATGTGTTGAATTGTGTTACCCCAAAAGATATGTTGAAATCTTAACACCCCACCCCCCTGGTAGTGTGAATATGATCTTATTTGGGAATAAGATCTTTGCAGATGTCCTTTAGGTAAGATGACATCATGACTGTAGGACCTAATCCCATGTGACTGGTGTCCTTATAAGAAGGGGAGCCTGCCATGTGAAGATGGAGACACACTGTAGGGTGTGGTGGCAACCCTGTAATCTGCAGCTACTTGGGAGGCTGAGGTAGGAGGGTTGAAAGCTCCAGGCTAGCTTCTGCAACTTAGTGAGACTCTGTCTTAAAATAAAAAGCAAAAAGGGATGGGGATGTATCTCGGTGGTTAAGCAGCCCTGGGTTAAATTCCCAGAACAGAGCAGGGGGATTCACAGAATGAGACTGTGTTACCACAGAGACAGAGATTGGAGTGGTGCAGCTATGGACCAAGAGATCAAGAAATGCCAGGGATTGAAGCTACCCCAAGCTTAGGACAGATTCTGCCCAGAGTCACAGAGGTAGCATGACCCTCCTCACACCTAGATTTTGGGCTTCTAATCTCCAGAACTGGGACACCATAAATTTCTTTCTGTTATTTTAAGCCACTCAGTTTGTGGTCATTTGTTATGGTATCCTTAAGAAACTAATACAATACATGAGATTTTAATACCAAAATATTTCTGTTGTTAGTAATAATCTTTAAAATGTAGGGACAACATTCACCCTCAACATCCTAAGTAAAGGTAAGCTTCTCAGAAACAATTGCTGTCTTATTTATCTTTTCATTCATGTAGGGTATGGTTCTGTGCCTGGTACGTATTGCATACTCAATAATTTCTGAGTGAAGGAATAACAAAAGGTCCAAATGGAAGATTTGAGATGAGTCATGGTGGGGAAGGGTGATAACATAAATCATAACAGTGCTGGAATAATCACCTCAGAAGGGGAAATTTCTGTCAGTAATCTAAGTTTTGGGTCTTGTGTGGCAGTAACATAATGTTTTTTGAGATGAAATAAGGAAGAATGGGGTTGTGGGAAACTTGTCTTTATACCATGACTTTGGTTTTATGTTACTTAAAGCTATGTGGCACCAGGAACATTTTAATAAGGGTTCACTCCTTAAAATTTAGATATAACCAGAACTTTAGCCTCAGCTATGGGAACAATGGAGGAACCCAAGATGATCTTTCCCCATGCTCCATTTTAAGGGCACACTCTACAGGTTAATCTGATTCTCAAATGGTACAAGTTTAGGCACTTTTTTTCTTTGGTTTCAATTTAGTATAGCACTCATTCTGAATCATTTAAACATTCATGAATGCTAGGCTGGGGATTGTAGCTCAGCGGTAAAGCATTTGCCTGACCTGCAGGAATCCCTGGGTTTGATCCCAGGCACCATTAAAACAAAACAAAACAAAACAAAACAAAACAAAACAAAAACAAAAAAACCCCAAACAAACGAACAACAACAATAACAAAAAACTGCAAAAGATGAAGCACAGCTCAGTAAGGTGGTCCAGGCCTGTAATCCCAGCCACTTGGGAGGATGAGGTAAGAGATCAAAAGTTTGAGGCTAGCCTGGGAAACTTAGCAAGATTGTCTCAAAATAAAAAATAAAAACTGCTGAGGATGTAGCTCAGTAGTAGAGTTCCCTTGGGTGTAATCCCTAGCATCAGAAAATAAAGTGCATGAGTAAGCAGATGAAATATATTTTATTTTTCTCGGGTACTATGCTAAGTGCTTTCACATACACATATATGCATTTTTTCTTTTGATTACTTTTGGTGCTGGAGATTGAACCCAGGACTTTGCATGTGTTAAGTTACACACCAGATTTACACACCACTGATTTACACACCAGAGCCCTATGTATTTATTTTTTCAGTCAGAGTGTTTATTATGTTGCTTTTTTCTTCAGTAACTTTTTTATTTTGAAATAGATCTAGACTTGCAAAAAAGTTGCAAAAATGGTACAATAAATATTCACTGAGATTGCTGATTTATGTCTAAATACTTTTGTTTATTTCCTAAAAATAAGGACATTTCTTTCTACAACCACAATAAGATTATTAAAATCAGAACATTTACATTCATATATTATGATTAACTAGCTGATAGACCTTATTCAAATATCAGCCATTGGTCTTTTTCTCTGAGGCATGAGCCAATCACATGGCATTTAGCTGTGCATTTGTTTGGCCTCCTTTAACCTGGAGCTGTTCCTTGGTAATTGTCTTCCATGACCCTGAGACTTTCGAGTACAGGATAGTTATTTTGTAGAATGTAGCTGAATGTGGGTTCTTCTGATGAAACTTTGTCATGATGAGATTCAGATTATATGGAGTCAGGTTGTCGTAAAATGATGCTGTATCCATTACAGTTGATTCTGTTCTTTTTGTACTTCTAATAAGCTCCTGTTATAGGCTCAGCTATGCCCCTCAAAAATTCATGTGTTGAATTTTGACAGTCCCCAGTATCTTAGAGTGTGATAGCATTTGGAGATAGGGTCTTTACAGTAGCATTTTTTAAAAAATGAAGTAATTAGGGTCTTAATCCTGTATGAATTGTACCATTTTAAGAACAACAACAAAAAAAATGTGGACAAAGGTGCAAAGGGAAGAGGATGTGAAGATACAGGGAGTGGATGATAATCTACAAGCCAAGGACAGAGGCCTGTAAGAACCAGTCCTTCCTTCAGGTTCCCAGAAGGAACCAACTTTCCCAGAACCTTGGTCTTGAACTTCCAGCCTCCATAACTGTGAGAAAATAGATTTCTGTTGTTTAAGCCCAGCTGGGCGGTAGGATCTTGTTATAGCAGCCCTAGTAAACTAATAAACTTGTTAACTTTGGTCACTTGGTGAAATGGTGTCTATTTAGTTTCTATACTATGAGGTTCTATTTTCCCCTTTGCAGCTGATAAGTATCTTGGGGGAGACACTTTGAGGCTTTGTAAATATCAGGTTCCCCATCATACCTTACTCAGTATAGCATCCATTGATGTTTCTTGCCTGAAACTATGATTACTAGGGTGGTTGCCAAATGTACTTTGAAAATAAACTATTTGTCCAAATAAAATATATGCAGTAAAAGTGCAACTCACAAGTTTGTAGCTCAATGGATTTTTACACAATGAGGCCTCTAACAAGCTGCTAAAGTAAAACAAAATCTGCACAAAGTCAGATTCCACATCTCACTTGCCTTCAATCCTAATAACAATCACGATTCACAATACCAAATATTAGTTTTGTCTGATACAGAGACATTCGTGGCTAATTCATTACTGATATTGTTGTTTGGTTTCTTTCAATCAAGATTTATTTTATTACTCTCTAATTTCATCATATGAATATATCACTATTTATCCATTCCAATGTTGATAACCATTTGGGTAGTTTCTTGGGGCTAGTATGCACAAAACTTTGGAGAATAAATTTTAAGTCTTTTCATCCACATGTTTTCATTTCTCTTTGATAACATCTAGGAGTAGAATTTCTGGATATGTTTCTCGTTTCCAAAATTACTGCTCCCACATACTCCCCCCACCAGCAGTAAGTGAACATTCAAGTCCATATCCTCAGCTATGCTGAGTAATTTTCATCTGTTTCATTTTATCTATTTGAATGGGTGTGTTGTAGTATCTCATTGTTGTATAGTTTGTATTTTCTTTTTTTTTAATTGGTTGTTCACAACATTACAAAGCTCTTGACATATCATATTTCATACATTAGATTGAAGTGGGTTATGAACCCCCGATTTTACCCCAAATGCAGATTGCAGAATCACGTCAGTTACACATCCACAATTTTACATAATGCCCTATTAGTAATTGTTGTATTCTGCTACCTTTCCTATCCCCTACTATCCCCCCTCCCCTCAGTTTGTATTTTCTTGATGACTAATGACGTCAAGTAATCTTGATTGCTTATTGGGTATTTGTATATTTTCTTTTGGAAGGTATCTGAGCAGATTTTTTGCTCCTACTTTAATGGGTTGTCATTGTTTTTAGTTGTAAGAGTTATTTATATTTCTTATACTAGATTTTTAGGCATATCTCTTTTTATTTAAAATTTTAATGATTATACTATGCCTAACAATATGAGTCCCTCAACTATTGGGGTTTAGTTAAAGTGAGTAACTGTATCATTTCCCACTTTTCACCTCACAGCTAGCCTGACACATCTCACTTCCCACTTTGCAGTGTAATAGTGAAATTCCTATCACCTGCATCCTATTATGTCAGTAATTTTACTTCTACATACATTGTAAACCTAATCTTTCAGTGTTACATTTTTCTTTGAATAACTATGTCTTATGGAAATTATGAGAAGCAAACTCTATTATTTATGCTTACCAACTCATTTACCATCTCTCAGGTTCTTCTTTATTTCTTATAGATTGACATTTATATATAAAATTAGTTCCTTTCAGCCCACAGAATATTCTTTTTTTTAATTGGTTCTTTTCAGTTATATGTGACAATAAGATTCATTTTGACATAATTATAAAATCATGGAGTATGATTTGTTCTAATTTAGTCCTTAGTACTTCCCCTTCTCATCTCCTTGTTCCCTCCCCTTGACTCCACTGATCTTCCTGCTATTTACTCATAGTTTTCTTTTTAAATTAATGTCTTGTGAATGTACATGATGGTGAAAGTTACTGGAGTATATTCATATATACATAGGAAAGTTAGTCAGATTCATTTCACTATCTTTCCCTATTCCATCCCTTTTCCCATCCCTCCATTCCCCTTTGTCCACTTCATTGATCTTTCTTTTATTCTTTTTTTTTTTTACTCTCCCCTTATTTTGGATTAGTTTTTGCATATCAGAGAAAACAACTTTTGACTTTTTGGTGTGTGTATTTCTTGTAGTACAGATCCATGGGTGATAAATTTTCTCATTTTTTAAATTTCATCTGGAAACATCTTAAAGTTTATCCTCATTTTTGAAGGGCACTTTTACTGGATATCACACTTTGGGTTGACAATTTCCTTCTCCTGTCCCTTCCTGCTGGCATAAGAAATATATTGTACTTACTATTGTCCTTTGGCCTCTATTGTTTGTGGTCTGAAGTAAGCTGTCATCTGTGCTACTTTTTTCTTTCATGTGATGCATCTTTTCCCCATTCTTCCTACTTTTGAAATTTTTTATCTTTTATTTTTAACAGTTTTATTACACTATTCAGGTGTGCTTTCCTTGTACTTTTTCTATTTGAGATTAGCTGAATTTCTTGAATCTACAATGGGTACATTTCATCATATTTAGGAATACTTGGCTATTATATTTTCAAATTTTTTCCTGCCTTACCCTCACTTTTTTCTTCTGTTGGGATCCAGTTACACTTATGTTCAGTGATTTGATATAATTCATTGTTCTTTCATTTTTTCTTTTTTATCTTTTTTTTTTTTTTTTGTGTGGTGCTGGGGATTGAACCCAGAGTCTTGTGCATGCTAGGCAAGCACTCTACCAACTGAGCTATATCTCCAGCCCTCTTTTTTATCTTTAGAGCAGATAATTTCCCTTGAAGTGTCTGCAGAAAGTTTCCAATACTATTGATATTGGGGAATATAAATCTTTCAACTTTTTAAAAAGATTGCCTTGATTTCTTTGATCCTTTTCATTTGTATAAGTTCAAAATTTCCTCATTGTATAAAAGCTCAGAATGTTGGTTGGAATTGCATCAGATCTATTAATAATCACATTATAATTGAGGATAATTAATCACATTATAAATTGAGTCTTTTAATCCCCAAACATGATATAACCCAATGTTTAGGTTTTAATTCCTCTCAATTAGTGCTTTGTAGTTTTATGTGTAGAGATCTTGCATATTTTTGTTAGACTTATTTCTAAGAATGTGGTGCTATTAGTAGCATCTGTTTAAAATCTCACTTTCTAATTGTTTACTGTTGTATATTGGCCTTGTTTCTATTGACCTCAGTTAAATTTGCTTACTAATGCAAACCACTTATAAGTAGATTTTTGCATATTAAAAAAAGTTATTATATATATTTATTTTGTAGTACTGGGGATTGAAACTGGGGGTGTTCCACCACTGAGCTACACTCTCAGCCCTTTTTATTTTTATATCAAGACATGGTTTCAGTTAATTGCTGAGGCTGGCCTTGAATTAGCCATCCTCCTATCTCAAGCTCTGGAGTGGCTGGGATTACCAGGCATGTGCCACTGTGCCTGGTTGATTTTTGTGTATTTTGCATGCATGCTTTCTGTATACAGTGAATAATGACTTTTGATTTCTTCTTTTTCAATATGTATTCTTTACATTTGTATTTGTTTCTTCTTCTTCTGGTATTGGGGATCAAATCCAGGTGTGCTCTACCACTGGGCAACATTCCCAGCCTTTTAAATTTATTTTCTAAAAATTTGAGACAGGGTATCACTAAGTTTCCCAGGCTGGCCTCTAATTTACAATTCTTCTGCTTCAGCCTCCAAGTAGCTGGATGATAGATATGTGTGCGTCAATGTGCCTGTTGTATCCTCTACATTTCCTTCTCTGCTTTATTGTGTTCTAGAATGATATTTAGTAGTGGGCACCTTGTGTCAATCCTAGTTGCAGGTGAAAACTTTTAGTATCTCATTAGGAAGTTGACTTATCTTTCTAATCTGCTAGAAATTTCTGTTTTCTCTTGTGAGGATATTGAATTTTCCAAATGTTTTATTCTGTATTACTTTTATAGTCATATAATTTTCTCTGCATTCTACAATATGGTGAATTATATTTATTCATTTTGAATGTTAATTAACATTGCATTTCTAAAAGAAATACAAACTGATTATCTATCGTATTCTCTTTATGTATAACAATTTAAAAAATATTTTGTTAAAGTTTTTACATCCATATTTACAAGTGACATTGACGTATAAATTTCTTTTTTCCTAATGGCTTTTTCAGATTTTGGTGTCAAGTTTATGCTAGTTTCATAAAGTGATTTAGGAACTGTTTCTCTTTTTCTGTGTATGGAAGAGTTTGTATAAGATTGTGTTCTCTCTTTATCCAGTATGTTTTAGATTTCACTGATGAAGCCACCTGGGTCTGCACTTCCCTTGAAGAAATTTTGTTTTCACATATTTGATTTATTTAATGGGCTTTTAAATTGTTAGTCAGATTTTTATTTTCCTCACCCATAATTTAAGTACATTATTTTTAAAATAGTTGCTTTTCATGTCCTCTCATCCTCTTTTTAATGTTCTGAGATCTGCCGTAATCCTGGTTTTGGTAATTTCTGTCTTCCTCCTTTCTATCTTTTCTTTCTTTCTAGATCTATTGTTTCACTTTTGAGAATTTTATCTGTTGTATGTTTTCTGTCTCCTCAATTTCTGTTGTCCTCTTTGCCATTTCCATCTTTATGCTTTCTCTGGGTTTAACTTGCTGCTCTTTTCTAACTTCTGAGATGGCGCATTAATTTTACTTTCTTTCTTTTCTAAACTATCCATCTAAGGCCATAAAATTTTCTCTAATTTCGTCTTTAAGTGGCTCCTACAAATTTTGACATGCTATTTTAAGTACTACTTAGTTCTATGTAATTTCTGATTTCTATTATGATTTCTTTTTTGGCCTATGGAGAATTGAGAGTATATTGCCTAATGTGAACACCAGCAGATTTTGTTAGTTATTTTAAAATATTGATTTATGACTTAATTATGCTGTGACTAGATAAATGCCATCTCCCCAATTTAAAACTTCTGAGATTTTTTAAGATTTGCATATGACCCCAGACTTACTTTTTTATCCCTCTTCCCCATTTTTTAGGGATGAGGTTTTACTAAGTTGCTCAGGCTGGGTTCGAGCAATCCTAATATTTCATATAGACTGAAAAACAATGTGTATTCTGCAATATGCTATGTATTCAGATAAGTAAAATTTATTAGTGTCTCACTTAAATCTCTACCCTTACTGAGTTTTTTCCCCATTTAGTTTATGTAATGCATCATGATAGGTCTAGATGTATTTTTCTTTGAACACTTTTCTCTTGCCATCCATAGCCCTTTCTAAATCAAAGGATGATGTCTTGTGATATTTTGGGAAGATATTTAGTTTTCATTTCTTCAAGTATTGCTTCTGTCACATTTTTGTTGACTTGACTTCTTAGATTCTAACTAATCTGTATATTCCACTTTTTGTCTGTGTCCCATGTTTCTCTCCTATTCTGTTGTACCTTTCATCTTTTTCTTTCTATGTCTCAGTTTAGTTTATTTCTTCTGATTTTTATTCCAGTCTTTTCCAATTCTTTTTTTTTCTTTTTGTGGTACTGGGGATTGAACCCAGGGGTTCTCTACCACTGAGCTACACCCCAAACTTTTTTACTTTTGCTTTTGAGTGAGGGTCTCACTAAGTTGCCAGGATGGCCTAAAACTTCAGATCCTCTTGCCTCAGCCTTCCAAGTTGCTGGGATTACAGGCATGCACCACCACTCTTGCCTTTTCCTGTTCACCAGTTTTAATCTGCTTTTTAGTCCATCTGTTTAGTTTTTAGTTTTGATTTCTTTATTTTGAAGTAGCAAATCTATATTTAATTACCTAAAAAATTTTAAGCTATCTGTTGAAATTGTCCTCTGACATTTATCATAGACATTTTAAAGTTCCTTTGTGACAACTTACTTACCTGGGTTTCCCACAGGACTGTTCTTCAAACTTATGTATCGTCATTTGGTCTTATCTTCTGGAATGCCTGGTACATTTTATTAAACTTCATGCATGATAGGTGATACATTTTAGAGATCATTTGGGACTCTGGGAAATCTTATCTTCTTCTAGATAGGCTTTACTTATGCTTTAGGTAAGCTTTGAAGGAAGGAAAGATGTGTTTAGTTAAGTGCAGAACCAGGATTTGGACTGGGTTTTCTGAAGGTAAGTCCTGTTTTCTTCTCAAGACCCCACAGCTCCTAGTAGCAACCACATCTAATATTTGATATTTAACTCAATTTGTTATTTGGACTTGTCAGAGGGGAGGGAAGGAGTGAGGTGGGTCAGCTGAGCTTGGTGGTTCATCTCAGATAGTGTTCTCATTCCTGAGTTTGGCTGAAGTCACACTTCATATGACTGCCACATGAAGTCATGTCCTTCACTCATTCAGGAATACTACCTGAGATGTGCAGCCACACAACATATGACTATGCCTGTAATAGATCCAAAGAGGCAGATACAGTAGGAAATTGTTTAGACGATATTGGCCTTTAGCAGTTAATTGATTAAAACTGTGCAAGAATCTTTACTGTCCGTGGCACATGTATGCAGTGATGTAAATTCTATCTTTGGCCTGAAAGACAATTTACTAAGCCTGAAACGAACTAAGCACACAAATGCCTTCCTCACAACACCAGAAAGTACAAGCCATGAAACTCTTCCATTGACATTTTTCCTTCTTTAGGAACTGAGTCAATGGAATTTACCGATATGGTTTTGAAGTTAAACCTCAGTTGAAGGCTACCTGGAAAATGTAGCCTCTGGGTTGGGTGGGGAGAGAAGATAGAAGAATAAAGTGGGAAGTCAGTTTGCTAATTTTTTAGAGGAGGTAGAATCATAAGAATACTTTTTAGGAGACTTAGGATGGCATGGTATTGATTAGTTCCCTCATTTTTCACCCAAAAGTTGTGGAGGTTGACCAATGATTCTCATCAAGATGGGGGCTGGGATGAAATTCTTGCCCAGGTTCCTTTCCCTTACACTCTCAAGAATGGGGAATATTAGCTGTGCCCATAAATAAAAATATCTCTTCTGTGTTTTTCATGCATCTTCTAGTACATGCATGTAAAATGAGCAGACTCACTTCCCTCCTCACATTGTGATCTCCACTTTTCAGGAGGATGTAAGATTAGAATGAAAACTCTCAGTTGTTTCTCTTCCCCCAAAGAAAGGAGCTAACAAGCTTGTATAGAGGCTGCTGGTTTTGGGGCCTGTGCTGCCCAAGAGTGGGGTTAATTGGACTCAACAGTGAAAACAAAGCAAAACCAAACAAAACCCAGACCTCACATTGTCTTTTTTCTTGGATGAGTCAAATGTGCCAGGATCCCCTGGCTCCTGTACTGTAAGTGACCCATGGAAAGACTTTTTCCTTTTAGTCTTCTGAAGCCCTGCACAGGGAGACCCAGCGACTCTATGTGAAACTGGAAAGGGAGCCAAGAAGATATAGGTGTCCCCACTTAAGGGACAGCATAGGAAGACCTGCTGTGGCCTCAAATCCAATTTACATCCTTCTCAAACTACTGCCAAATCACCTATTAAAAGCTATTATTTTGATCCCCCTGGGTCACATACTCTGTAGAGAATTACCTTGAATGTAATTTCTGTCAGGAAGAACATCTGAACATCTGTCCCTCCTTATAAGACTTTTTCGTTTGCTCCCCACAACTGGATGTGCATCTGCTGGCACTTTGACAAAAGTGGGAAATGCTGTTAATATTTCTTGGTGTGCTGATGCATTTATTGAACTTGTAATACATAAAAGGTTGAATCATCACGTTGTAATCATAAAAAATTTCTATTTTTAAGCGTGTCATCTTGGTTTCCTAGATGCCTAAAACATAAGTCTCAAGTCATTTATGTAAATGGATATAGCAGAACAATATTACAACTGTGAAGCAATAAGAGAAAGAAAGGAAAAAGAGAAACCACAGCGGAAATATAACTGAACAATCCAAGTGAACAGGCGTGAATAGAAGCACCATATATAATGCTGACTAGTGCTCAAACAGCCCCCTGAGCTCCTTGGAGAAAGGTGCTACCTAAAATATAAATAAAATAGATATTTCTCCCACATTCCTCATATCCTTTTTCCGGTCTTGGTTACAAAATGTATAGGGCTTCAGGTTACTGTTTAACCAAAATTATATTACGGGGACCTTGAAACAGTGACTCTTGGGAACTTGGCGGTTGATCCACTAGCATCTCCTAAGGCCACCTTGTTTTCCCATCAGTTCTGATGCCTGTTTATCCTGGAAGTGAAAACTCTGGATTTCTGGAAAAGGAACTTGAAGAATATGCACCAGATTGCATCCTTGTCAATCACTGGGAGCAGTGACTTGGAACATTATTTGCCAATCCCAGGTCACAAGTCTTTAGTCATGGTGACGGAAATTACTTACTATTAGAAAACTGGACTCTATTGCTCTACCTTTATTTGTAATGGTTGTGCAAATTCTGCATGTTTAGGCTATGAAATTTTGGAACTTTGCCCACATATATTACCTATTACTTGTTTTCTTGAGTATGCTTAACACTTGGCAGGGAAGTTTGGTAGGTAAGGGGTACTCAATATGAAAGCATGAACAAGTGAATACAAACCAAACGTAAATACACTGATTGGGAAAGGTGTATGTGAAAAAGGTAAGGAATTGACAGCCTGAATGAAAGGGCGGTGGCCTGTGGTTTTCTTCTACAGGGCCTGGTACCAACTTGCTATCTAGTCTCTGGGCTTTACATATAAATGTACAAGTTTGTTACATCATCACTTCTACCTGGTCATCAACATTATCATATATGAAAGAAATTGTTCCTTAGTCTTTGATATAATGATACTCAGAATGGCTTGGAGAGATTCAGAAACCAAAAATCTGGCAGAACATATTCAGCAACAGCCTCTGTGGCTTATATTTGTTCCCCACTGAATCTCAAGGAAGCACCTGGGGTCCATTTGCCCTTCCTATAGAACCCCATGATGGTCAGCCTCTAAGAGGCCCTCCACTGATTATCCCTTCCTGGTGTCCACCCTCTTTTGTAGCCTCCTCCCACACCAAATATGGCTGCAATGTTATCAACAGGACACAACATGCAGATGTAACAGCATGTGATTTCTGAGGTTGGATCACAAAAAAGATGTGGCCTCTGCTTTGCTTTTGGTGGATCCTGTACTCTGGGAGAAACCATCTACCATGTCATGAGGACACTCAAACAGTCTGATAAAAAAACCAAGGCCTCCTGCTAATAGCCATACTTATAAGCCTCAGTTTCCTTCTCTGTAAAATGTGAATCATAATAATACACATCTCACAGAGTTTGATGGGTATTCAATGACAGAACTCACACCAAATATTTAGTGTTTTTTACAAATGCATGTTCTTGGTTAGATGATGCTCCATGATATGGGCATATTACAATTTAATCAGCACCCTTTAGGTGGATACATAGATTATTTCCAGATTTTTCCTTTTTTTTAATCAATCACTTTGCAATACTTATTGAACTTGTATATTTGCATAGGTCTTAGTTTTATTTTATGGGTCATTGTTTGCTAGTCATGCATGCTGTGAAGTCTTTTTATTCCTTTTCATCTTCATCTCACCAAAATACCATCATCAAAAGCTGAAAGGTGAACCAACACCCAAGAGACTTTGCTGTTGTGCACGAGTCTATAGGACCCTGAGGACACACTATCTCCACCAATAGGCATTGAAGAGACAATGGTTTTGCCATGCAATAAGAAAGGATAGTTATAGGCATTTCTCCCTCGGATAGTCTCTGCACCCAAGGAAGAGGAAGACCTCTATTTCTATGGGCTTCCAACGTCAGTGCAAACATTAGTACTTCTAACATATTCTTGGTTAATTTAGTTATCAAGGTTTGGAAGTACCTCTCAAGGTCCATGTGTTGAAGGCTAGTCCCTAGTTTGTGGTGATGGTAAGAGCAGAGGGAACTCTTAGGAGGTGGGACATAGTGGGAGGAGGTTAGTTAATTGGTGGCCTTTCCAGGGGATATTGGGATCCCAGGGCCTTCCTGTCTCTCTTTTTGTTCCCTAGCCACCTTGAGGGGAACAGGCCTCCTCCACCACTTGCTCCCACCATGATGTACTGTGCACAGGTCTGTGGCAAGAGGGCCAAACAACCATGGATTGAAACCTCTGAAACTCAAACAACATGACCTTTTCTCTTTTTTAAACTAATTATCTCAGGTATTATATAACAGTAACAGGAAGTAGAAAGTTGACCAACACTTCAGTATTCAGAACTGATATTTATTTCAACTTTTCTACATATGCTTAATCTTTCCTGTTAATCAGATCTCTGAAGAACTACAGATTATTTTTTAGGCCCCTCAAGGAATGAATCTGGTTCCACATTATGGTGGTTATCCAGGAGTTAACCAATTGTATTAACACTGTTTCTTGAACATTTTCCCCATCCTCATTCATGTTCAGAAACTATTTTGAATTAAGTTAAATGGTACATATTTCAGAATTGTCCATATCATTCACTTGGTTTGCCTGTGTGCTCTCGTATCCTGCCACACAGATTTATTTTTTGTGCTTTTCTGATGTTTTGATATATGATCATAAGATCACTTTCCTCTCTTCTTTTTTTCCTCCTTAAAGTTCTAGCTCTTATTATTAACTTATTCTTCCTGATGATAAAAATGAGATATTAGAAGATAGGTGTGAAGAAATTGTAGATTATGTAGGACTCCGTCCAGGTTGAGCACACTGTTCATTCATTTCCAATCTTTCATTCAAATTAGTGCTTTTGTGCTGCTTCTCCTCCTCCATTTTTCTGCCTTCATCTGTATTTTTATGTTCTCCATTTATTTCCCAAGTTGTTTCCCACTTATTGATTTAATCTTTTCTACAATTGTCATTTCTTATTTTAGAGTTGTTTACAATCTTTTTTATTTTCGTTTTTTAAAATTGAGGGTTAGTATAGGTACAATAAAGTTCATATACCATACAGTACAATATACCATTGTTCAGTTCTTAGGAATAGAATATTGAATTTTTATAAATGCATAGAGCCATGTAACTACCTTCAAGGTCAAGAATCCATATTTTTTTTTTCACACTCTTTCCTGGTTGTTACTCCATCTCCACCTAGAATTAACCCCCATCATTTCTTCTGTCACCATATGTTAATTTGCCTGTTCTTTAGATTCATATAAATGGAATCATGCCATCAGCATTATTTTGTGTCTGGCTTCTTCTGCCCCCAGGCTTTCGTGTTTCATGGGTACTAGTAATTTGTTCTTTCCTACTGCTCTGTTGCATTATATGCAAAAATGAATAACCATTTATTTATTCATCCTCTTGTTGATGGGACAATCATAATCTCACACTTTAGTAAGCTTTATTACCTATAAATACTAACTCTTCGTCAGAATGGAGAACTTTGCACCGTGTTAAAATATGGCTTTCTAGAGTCTTCAATCAATTTTCTGATCTAACTTAGCAAAATGACACAACAACCAGATTTAAGCCATCCTTTGCAATTTATTGTCACAGAATTGACTTAAGTAGATACCTTTTTTTTTTCCCAAGAGTTCATCTATGCTTTTATTTGGTAACTTACAAGCAACTTTTAATTTGTCCTTCAAAAGTTAATTGGTGGGCTGGGGTTGTGGGGTTGTGTGGGGCACTGGGTTCGATTCTCAGCACCATATGTAAATAAATAAATAAATAAATAAATAAATAAATAAATAAATAAATAAATAAATAAAAGGTCCATCAACAATTAAAAAAAAAAACAACTAAAAAAGTTAACTGATGTCTGCTTTGTACTTCTTTCACTTCAAGAAGAGAGAAGAATTTAGTCCTTGATTAAAACAAAGAACCACCACACACAAAGGGGAGGGGATGACCTTAACTATAAATAATCTTCCACGGTTACATCATTGCTACAAAACTTCCAAGCTGTTTGTTTGTTTGTTTATTTATTTATTTTGACGCTTTCTTTGATGGCTGTAGAAGCTGATAGTTTTATATTTATATGTTCAACTTCTATGCTTCTCTTTCACTCATAGATCTCGAGGTTCCTGTAGCACCGCACCCGCCTCTGTCATGGCACTTTGTAGGCGTTCCATCGAGTCGGAGGCTGCCTCCCAAGGGGCTGGCTGGTAGACCAGGAGGTTGATTCCTGTCTCTAAGCACCGCTCTGCCTGCATCGTCCACGTGTCTGGTTCTGTAAAGAGACTTTTTAATGGCCCATTCGCGAGTGGATGCTGAAACCACAACCTGGCCATGGCGATGCTCACTAATCGCTTCTACAGGATGCTGAGTCTTTATGACTCACAGCCTGTGCCAGAACTCTCCAGAGGGCCGCACTGTCCCCCAAGCCCACTCTTTCCTGGCCACAGCCAAGAGCTCCAGATCCCAGGGGTTCCAGTTGGTGCACGACGGCTGCATTTCCCACGGGCTCCACCTGGGGCTTCACCTGGGGCTCCAGAGGCGCTGGGGGAGAGGGCTGCACACCTGTCCCCCAGATTCCTGTGAACCGACACCAACTTCCGGAACTGCGACCCAAGTGCCATCACTGAGGAGATCGCCAGCAAAGGCTCACATCCTTTTTCTCACGGTGGTCTCAGCTGCTAACTCGCCATCTTAACTCAGGGAAAAGTACCGCACAGGTCCTTGAAGCCTCTATATCCTAAGTAGGTATCTTTCCACTTGTGAGGTAGACACCTTTTGCCTTCATTTTATTCTGGTGACCTCGAGATACTAAAATTTAAATATGCTTCACTCAAAATCTCACAGGCAACCATGGAAGAACTGTGGTCAAAGACAGAGAAGAGGGCTGAACACCACAGTTTGCATGTCTTGAACATTTATCCATGAAATTACATTCCAGGTAATATTCTTTCCTTACATATAATGTCAGGTGATGTGAAAAAGTTGAAAAGAAGAGATCTATGCAAATTTTAAGACATGAACACATGAGACAGAAACTGGCCCAAAGGTTTGTCAGCTGGCAAAACAGGTTCTCTGAAGGCAGGAACCAACAGACACAGCCCTATTTTCTTTGGAAGCCATTTATCACTGTCAAACATACACAGTGGCCTCTCTTTTAGCTGTGTTCAAACAAGAATACAGTTTGTATCCTGACATTTCCCTGAAATTGGCAAGTTGAATTTATCACCAGGGTAGTTTTCAAGCTTCACATCCACTATTGTAAAGGTGAGCGGAGTTTTTTAAGGGTGGATTTGTTGAACAATGTTATTTCCTTGTGAAAACCCATAACTTGACTTTTCAAACTTGAATTCTTCCACATCCTCTTGCTGTCTCAATAAAACTTGATAATTATTTTTTGTATTATATGCTTATTGAGCTCAACTTTAGTCTGTAAATAGTCACTTAAGTATTTGTGTATATAATTGTGGGTCACTGATTCTTAAACTATTAGTATTCATTGTATTTCCTCTTATAAATGAAGCTTATAATTTAAATATATGAGTCAATGGTTGTATGTAGATGATTGGATTATGGAGTATTTTTCTATAATACACACATAATCAAATAAAAAAATAAATGAGTCAAAGATGAAATAAAAACATTTTTAAAAGAACAATGACCTAAAGCTCAGCTTGGTATAGAAATGATTGTTTAGTCATTGACAAGACTGTGGTCTTGCTATACCTAAGGATAAAATGAATTGCTTTTCATAGAAGATAGAAAAATATGGAAGGATTAGAGACTTTTGTTTCAGAAGAATGGTAAGAAAATTACTAATATATTATTACATGTGTAAATTTCATATAGCCTCTATTTTCTTAATATAATTCCTAAAATCATGAAAAATAAAATTTTTAGAAATACTCTTTTTTAAATGTGGTATGTAGGGGCTTTAGCTGTAGCTGTGGCTGTGGCTCAGTGGTAGTGCACTTGCCTGGCATGAATGAGGCACTGGGTTTGATTCTCAGGACCTCACGTAAATAAATAAATAAAATAAAGGTCTATCAACAACTAAAAAAAGTTTTAAAAAATGTGGTATGTATACACAATAGAATATTACTTAGCCATATGAAAGAATGACTTTATGACATTTACAGGTAAATGGATGGATCTGGAGACTATCATGCTAAGTGAAATAAGCCAATCACCAATCCACCAAAGGTCAAATGTTCTCTCTTATATGTGGATGCTAACACAGAATAGGGGTGGGGGGAGGGGAAGAACAGAAGTTCAGTGCATTAGACATACAGGAATGAAGGGAAGGGAGAGGGAAAGAAATAGGAAAGACACTGGAATGAATCTGACATAACTTTCCTATGTACATATATGAATACATCATAGTGAATTTCTACATTATGTACACCCACAAGCCTGAGATCCTAATTATAATAAGATATACTTCATGTTTGTATTATGTTTGTAATATGTCAAAATGCTTCATGTTTGTAATATGTCAAAACTGACATGCTATCATGTATAACTAAAAAGAACAAATTAAAAATAGAAATACTCTTTTTTTCTTATTATTAGAGTAGAAAATAAACAATTCTACAGTAGAAAAAAGTTCATGTAAAAATTTCAAAAATTTATGAAGATTAATTCCTGCATTTGAATTCTGGAGCTTGATGATGTGTAGGAGATATTTTAGTTTAGTATTTGCAAATCATGGTCCCTGGACCAAATCCATTCAGCTGCTTATTTTAGTGAGTAAAATTTGATTAGGCCCCAGACACACCCATATGTTTAAAGATTGTCTGGTTGCTTTCTTACCATACAGTGTAATTAAGTAGTTATGTTAGAAACCAAGTGGCTTGCAAAGCCATCTGGCCCTTTACAGAAAATATTTGCTGACCCTTGATCTAGTTCCCAGTAAAGATCTGATTATGCAGGAAAGGCATCTGGATTATACTATGATGTTTTTGGGTCTTACCCTCAAGGAAATTACTGCCTACTTGGGGAAAGATAAGACAAGGATATAAGTACAATGAAAAGTAAAAACTATGACTCATGCCAGAGGAGGTACAAAGGGATTTTGGATTTCCTTGGGGTGCTGGGAAATCATCACCTTGGAAAGAGTTAATTGTTGGATAGGATTCAATTATCAGTGTGATGGTTGGATAGGATTCAACTATGCCAAAATGGCTACAGAATTTTCCTATTCCAGGGAACACAGATAAAGAGGCTCAGCTATGGGAAAAAAAATCATACGTGTATGAGGACCACAAGCTGAACAACTGGGTTGCTAGGAGAGCATATATAAGAATGGGCTGGGATGATTTGGGATGATAGAGCTGGGGAGATCTGAATGCAGGCTGAGGCTTAAAGGGGTGTTATGGTTCGGATGTGAAGTGTCTCCCAAGGACTCATGTGTGAGACAATGCAGGAGGTTCAGAGGAGAAATGATTAGATTATGAGAGTCTTAACCCAATCAGTGAATTAATCCCCCTGATGGGGATTAACTGAGTGGTGACTGAAGCGGTGGGGTGTGGCTGGAGGAGGCGGGAATTGGGGCGTGGCTGTAGGGTATATATTTGTTGTATGGAAGAGTGGAGTCTCTTTCTCTCTGCTTTCTGATCATGATGTGAGCCCTCTGCCACACTTTTCTGACATGATTTTCTGCCTTACCTTGAGCCTTAAGGAATGGAGCGGCCTTCAAGGGACTTAGGCCTCTGAAACCGTGAGCCCTCAAATAA
This sequence comes from Spermophilus citellus, assembly GCF_964194105.1. NCBI lineage: Eukaryota > Metazoa > Chordata > Mammalia > Rodentia > Sciuridae > Spermophilus > Spermophilus citellus. The sequence goes on from NC_138185.1 coordinate 46,799,019, forward strand.
ACTTTTCCTCCTCTACAATTGTTCTGACTGGGTTTTTTAGTCACAGCAGTAAAAAAGCTGACTAAAATAAGGAGCTTGGAGGTGAACAGGGTCATTATGGACATTTAAGATGTCACATGCTTTGATTTTCTAGATAAATTTATCTCCCTTGAGTGTGGATTGCCTTGACTTAGTGACTTACTTCTGAAGCACAGAGGTAGGTGGGCAAGATGGTGTGTGACTTTCAAGATTAATTTATGAAAGGCTGGCGGCCCCCTTCTTGCTTTCTCTTGGATTTCTTGTCTTGTCATGAGGAGACTCTTGTAGCTATGGAGAAGCCCACATATCAAGAACCCGGGCCTTCCTGTAGTATTCAGCAAGGAATGTCCTCCTCTGTCATTGGTCAGGCTTGAGCCATCCTGGGAACAGATCTTCCAGCCTCAGATGAGACTTCAGATGATGTGTTTGTGACCAACATGTGAAATACAGCCTCGTGAAAAACCCTGACTCTGAACTACCCCATTAGGTTGCTCTTGGATTTTCGATCCTCAGAAACTCAACAAGGTAAACAATGTCTGTTGTTTTAAGCCACCAAGCTTTGGGGAAATGTGTTGTGTAGCAATAAGTTATGAATAATCATTTTTATAGTGTTTCTTTGAGCAGAATAAACCTAATAATTTTCTTCATTTATTAACTCACCAGTCATCGAAGTGTGCTCAGCAAGGGCGCACAATGGAAGCCTTGGTCTCCTGGTGTCAGTGTATAGGATGAACCTGGCTAAGGAGAGACTAGAAATGGACAGACGGTCCCACAGTAGTCTAGAGGAAGGTGATTGCAGCAAAGATTTTGTTGCTCCTCCTGTGTAGTTTCCTACAGGTTCACTTCCTACCTCTCTTCACCTAAGCAGGCTCTCTGGCTGCAAGGACATGCTCAGTTTGAGTGTGGGACAAGTTGTTAATGTCAGGGAGATGATGTCCCAGGAGAAGCCTTTAACCAACAAGGAGAATAAACTGGTCTATAAATTTCCCAACTTCTCACCCCAGAATTGGGCAACTCTGAGCTGTGCCCCTCACAGCATTTCGGGGTGGGGGGCTATGGGATAGAACACTAGGTGCTCACAGCTGCAATTCTTTAATTCACATACTCTTTGTTGATTTTCTGTCTCATTTCTACCCTCCCTCAAAGTGCTTCCTGGAATCACCTCCCAAATTAATGATGTGCATCCAAATATTTGTGCTGGAATCTGCTTTGAGGGAACCCCTATTAGGAGAGGAATAAAGGTCTGAATGAGAATGGGTCTCCAAGGATGGAAGAGAAGAGAGGGAGATGAGAGATGCTGTAAAGAGAGAAGCAGCAGGACTTTGCAAGACTTACAGTAGGGAAGCCCATCTCAGAGGTTTTTGAGATGAAGCCACCTTTTCAATGCTTTGAATCTGAGATTTGTGAGGGTGAAGTGACTTGCCTAGGGTCTGACTGGGATTCTAAATCCAGCATCTGGGTTTTACCAGGACTGCACATTGTAGCTTTTGTTTCTTTGAGTTTTTCCAAAGCTATTGATGAGACTGAAACTGACATCCAGAGACTGAAAAGTCCAGGAACCTTCATTTCATAAATGACAGGGACAGGACCCTACCTCATCTGTTGACTCCAGGCTAAAGTTGCCACTGGCTCTTTTTGAGAATTAGTTTATAAATTCAAAAGAAAGCGATGTGATCCTTGCTCCTTCAAATATCTTGATTTTAGAATTCAAAAGTAGAAACCAACGTGGTTGTATGTGAGAATGGGTTTCAAAACAAATAGCACATTTACTCTTTCATAATAAGTAAATATTCATAATAAATTGTGAATATATTTATATTAGATTAATTTCACTAATTTAGTTAATGAATATGATAACCAAACACTTCATTGGGGATCCAAACAAGAAGTGATTCCAATCTCTCCCAAGCTCAAGAAGAGAAACTTCACTCTTTGTTTATTTTCCCATTCCCCTCACAACCTCTTATATGTAATTTTGTATAGCAATGAGGGTCTCCCTTCATTTCCATGCAATTTCCCTTTTCTCTCCCTTTCCCTCCCCTCTCATGTCTCTGTTTAATGTTAATCTTTTCTTCCTGCTCTTCCTCCCTGCTCTGTTCATAGTTGCTCTCATTATATCAAAGAAGACATTTGGTATTTGTTTTTTAGGGATTGGCTAGCTTCACTAAGCGTAATCTGCTCTAGTGCCATCCATTTCCCTGCAAATTCTATGAAAATAAACAAAGAGAGAAATGAATTACAGTAGATGGGGTAGAGAGAAGATGGGAGGGGAGGGGAGGGGGGATAGTAGGGGATAGGAAAGGTAGCAGAATACAACAATTACTAATAGGGCATTATGTAAAATTGTGGATGTGTAACCGACGTGATTCTGCAATCTGCATTTGGGGTAAAATTTGGGGTTCATAACCCACTTCAATCTAATGTATGAAATATGATATGTCAAGAGCTTTGTAATGTTGTGAACAACCAATAAAAAAAATAAAATTAAAAAAAAAAGAAACTGAAAAAAAAAAGAAATACTGAATCAAAACATTTTCAGGGACTGGGTTGTGGCTTAGTGGTGGATCACTTGCCTTGCATGCGTGAGGCACTGGATTCAAATCTAAGCACCACATAAAAAACAAGTAAATAAAGATATTGTGACCATCTACAACGAAAAAATATTTTTAAAAAATTCCAAAAGAGTTAGGCAATAGGAAAAGACACTCAGATTACTTTAAGAAGCACTTTATTAATTGTTAAGAGATGAAATGGTAATAAAGGATGAAAACAAGCAACTCATTCTTCTTTGTTTTTGTTTTTGTTAACACAATGCCTTTATTTTTTATTTTATTTTTTTTAAAGAGAGAGAGAAAGAGAGAATTTTAATATTTATTTTTTGGTTTTCGGGGGACACAACATCTTTGTTTGTATGTGCTGCTGAGGATTGAACCCAGGCCGCACGCTTCCCGGGCGAGCGCGCAACGGCTTGAGCCACGTCCCCAGCCCCAAGCAACTCATTCTTTAAACTGAAATAGAAATAGTAAATCACTAAGCACCATAAAGTAAAATGGTTTTTATATTCCTAATTATAAAATATATTCACACATAGAGAGGACTTTAGATTTATTTAATAGAAAAGGTTTCAGAAACAGTTAATTTAATGAATACTATAAAAAGAAGTTATTGGGCTGGGGATGTGGCTCAGTTGGTAGAATGCTTGCCTTGCATGCACAAGGCCTTGGGTTCAATTCTCAGCACCACACACACAGACACACACACACACACACACACACAAAAAAAAAACTACACTATTTCAAGTAAATTATAGAAAAGTGGTTTTGGAAAATAATGGAAATGTTAAAGCTTTATTTAGGCTTTATTTATTTAGTTATTTATTTTTACAGTACTAGAGATAGAATCCAGGGGCACTATACTGAGCTACATTTCCAGCCCTTTTTACTTTTCGAGAAAGGGTCTTGCTAAATTTTCCTGGCTGGATTCAGACTTGCGGTCCTCTTGCCTCAGCCTCCTGAGTTGCTAGGATTAGCGGGTGTGTGCCATCAAGCCCAGTTTAAGGCTTCTTTTAAAGCCTAACAATCAAGAGGGACCAGAAATAAAAAGAGAACAATTGGGCATGGTGGAACACACCTGTGATCTCGGAACTCGGAAGGCTGAGGCAGAAGGACCGCAAGTTCAAAGCCAGCCTCAGCAATTTATCAAAGGCCTTCAACAACTTAGCAAGACCTGTCTCAAAATTTTTTTAAAAAATAAAATATATGAATAAATGACTGGGGATAATACCTCCTTGGTAAAGTGCCCCTGGGTTCAATCCCTAGTACCAAAGGAAAAAGAGAACCAGTCATCTTATTATCTTTAAACAAGTTGCTCTCAAACCACAAACATAGCCTTCACTTGAGAAAGGTGACATAAAGTCATCTGCAAGAACTAAACATCTAATGCAGAGGCTTACTTATAAACAAATCTCAAAGTGAGTGAACAGACCAGGAGATGACAATTTAATTCACACAACTAAAATACAGCCACAATGGCAATGATGTGGCACCAGCAAAACTATATAATCACTACACTGTATTTAAAAATCATTCTCTCTACAATGTAAACATAGAGGATGTGTTACTCCATTGGAATACAATCAGCTAAACCCAGACAGTAAATAAACTCCACAGGACAAATGACTGAGTTTCTCTAAAACACAATTAAGAAAAAACAAGGGTGAAGAAAGGAAAAAATGTGGTCTGCTTCATAAATCATGGCATATATCATTTGTTGTTTTTTTCAGCATCAGGATGAATTGTACCAATGATCCATTTCTTTCACCTGGTTCCTCCTGTGATCAATAGTATAATTATAAAATACCTAATGGTACAATGCAGCTGAGGATCAGGGAAGACAATTAAGATGGACAGTCCATAAATTTGTTTCATACCCTGCTTACAGTAACTGCATCCACAGACCAGAAAAAGAGATAATTAGCCAAAGATACGTGCTGCTTCAAACATTCCTGCTTGACATTAGCTAACAGAATTACATTAAACTATTTTATTTATGCACTAATATGTGAACTATTATTTATGTAAGAAATCATATAACAGTTGAATTTATTTAAACATCAATTTATTTTTAAGCATTTCTTGTTTCTAAAATTTAAGTTAAATTTTAGAATTTAATGCAATTTAAATTAAATTTCATAAACAAGAAATGCCATCAAGTATTAGCTGGAGTAGCTCTATATAGAAGATGATATTCATTTTTCACAATTTTCAAAATTAAGATTTATTGGACTGGGAATGTGACTCAGTTGTAGGATACTTACCTGGTATGCATGAGGTTGTGGGTTAGATTTCCAGAACTGACAAAAAATTAAAAACCAGGATTTACTTCAAAAATACAAATAAAGACTGGGAGTAATGGTGCATGCCTGTAATCCCGGTTGACTCAGGAGGCTACGGTGGGAGGATCCTGAGTTTGAGGCTGGCCTTAGCAACTTATTGAGGTCCTCAGCAACTGGGTGAGACCCTGTTTTAAAATTAAAAAACTAAAAAGGCTTGGGGATGTGGCTCAGTAGTAAAGTGCCTCTGGGTTCAATCCCTAGCACCAAAAAATAAATATATAAGTACACAAATAAAAGTGAATCTAGCCAGGCATGGTGGCACATGCCTGTGATCCCAGGGACTCAGGGGAGTGAGGTAGGAGGTAAGAGGATTGCAAGTTATAGGCCAGCCTCAGAAACTTAGTGGGACCCTCAGCAGCTTAGCGGGGCCCTGTCTTAAAAAAGGACTGGGTATGTGGCTCAATGGGGTAAAGGGCCACTGGGTTCCATCCCCAGTACCAATTAAAAAAAAAAAACAACTATTGTATGGATGTTAAATTTAATGTAATTGATAATGGAATTATATTTAAAAGAATAATATTATTCTTTTTTTGGGGGGGGAGGTACCGGGAACTAAACTCAGGGGCACCACCGAGCCACATCCCCAGCCCTATTTTATATTTTATTTAGAGACGGGATCTCGCTGAGTTGTTTAGAGCCTGGGTTGCTGCAGCTGGCTTCGAATTCAGGCTCCTCCTATCTCGGCCTCTGGGCCACTGGGATTACAGGTGTGCACCACTGTGCCCAGAAAGAATAATATTCTTATTCTAAGGAAATACACGTGTTAAAAGGTGAAGCGGGGCTCAGGCTATAGGTCAGCAGCAGAGTGCTTGCCTAACATGGGTGAGGCACTGGGTTCGATCCTCAGTACCACAAATAAAATAAAGGCATTCTGTCCATCTACAAGTATAAAAAAAAATAATAATTTTTTTAAAAAGGTGAAGGGTTATATCTATGACTCACCACCACTAACAACAACAATAAAAAGTTACAGATATAGACCTGCAGAGAGCAAACAGAGCAAATCTTCAATAAATATACCTTGCAAATGTCATATAGGAGTTTGAGTTACTATTTATGTTGATTCTTATGTCAGTTTAAAATTATTTCCAAGTAAGGAATGTCATTGGGATTTTGATCAGAATTGCATTTAACCTCTACAGTGCTTTTGGAAGTATGGTCATTTTCATCTGGAAAAATAAGAGACCCAGAATAGCTAAAGCAGTCCTTAGCAGGAAGAGTGAAGCAGGTGGCATCACTATACCAGACCTTAAACTATAATACGGAGCAACAGTAACAAAAACAGCATGATATTGGTACCAAAACAAACTGGTAGACCAATGGTACAGAGCAGAGGACACAAAGACTAACCCACAAAATTACAATTATCTTATATTAGACAAAGGTGCCAAAAACATGCATTGGAGAAAAGATAGCCTCTTCAACAAATGGTGCTGGGAAAAATGTAAATCCACATGCAACAGAATGAAATTAAACCCCTATCTCTCACCATGCACAAAACTGAACTCAAAATGGATCAAGGACTTAGGAATAAAACCAGAGATCCTGCATATAATAGAAGAAAAAGGAGGCCCTAGTCTCCATCATGTGGGATTAGGCCCCAACTTCCTTAATAAAACCCCTTTGGTGCAAAAATTAAAATCAAGAATCAATAAATGGGATGGACTCAAACTAAAAAGTTTCTTCTCAGCAAATGAAACAATCTGTGAGGTGAATAGAAAGCCTACATCTTGGGAGCAAATCTTTACGCCTCACACAACAGATAGAGCACTAATCTCTAGGGTATATAAAGAACTCAAAAAGTTAAAAACCAAAAATATAAATAACCCAATCAATAAATGGGCCAAGGACCTGAACAGACACTACTCAGATGATGATATACAATCAATCAACAAATATATGAAAAATGTTCATCATCGCTAGCATAAGAGAAATGCAAATCAAAACCACTCTAAGATTTCATCTTACTCCAGTCAGAATGGCAGGTATTATGAAGACAAACAACAATAAGTGTTGGCAAGGATGTGGGGAAAAAGGTACACTCATATACTGCTGGTGGGACTGCAAACTGCTGCAGTCAATATAGAAAGTAGTATGGAAATTTTTTTGGAAAATTGGGAATGGAACCACCATTTGACCCAGCTATCCCTCTCCTTGAACTATACCAAAAGGACTTAAAAACAGCATACTACAGAGACACAGCCACATCAATGTTTATAGCAGTACAATACACAATAGCTAAACTGTGGAACCAACCTAGATGCCCTTCAATAGATGAATGTATTAAAAAAAATGTGACAAAAAAAAGAAGAGAAACTTCATAGGTCAGAAATGCTAACATAAAGGTACTGGCACAGTGCTACCCCTGAATGAAACACTAAAAGGAACACACACATACACACATGTGCACACAAACAATCTTTTCCACTCCCACAAACAGGAGTGCATAATCCACTGGGCTTTTTATGGTCTTTAAAATATGGAACATTCTCCTATGACTTTTTTTTTAAGTCAGTAATGGGCAGGAAGAAAATTTATTTGTGATTAATTAGGGCTTGACTTTTAAAAATTTTAAAGTAAGGATAACAAGTGATTATGTGTAGATGTAAAGCTCATTTCATAAAAAGGTAGTTGTCTATGTGACAAGATCCAAGAAGTCTGGGGAGACCTCACTGGCTTAAAATATCACTCTTCATCAAGATGCATGAATATCCAGCATTAGAGATGGATTTATTCTGGGGATGGAGGGCACTGAGGTCTCCCAGGTCCTCTACTTAAAGGGCATCCACTTCTGCAAAGTACCCACCTTACGCCAATCACCCACACTTTGTCAGGGATTATGTGGCAGCTAACTTTGTGCAAGGTTTTCCAGGGACTGAATGAATGATGGCAGAGGGAGTGATGGAGAGTGAGAGGCTGGAGTGGTCAAGAAAAGGGATGTCACACCCATAAATCAAAGGCATTTCTGTATATTAGTGACAAATTATCAGAAAGTGAAATGAGGAAAACTACCCCATATTAAAAAAAAAACTACCCTAAAAAATACTTGAGAATCAACTTAACAAAAGAGGTGAAAGATCTATATAATGAAAGAAATCGAAGAAGACCTTAGAAATGGAAATATCTACCTTGCTCTTGGATAAGCAGAATTAATATTATCAAAATGACCATGCTATCAAAAGCACTATACAGATTTAATGCAATTCTCATCAAAATCCCAAAGACATTCCTCATAGAAATAGAAAAAGTAATCATGAAATTCATCTGGAAAAATAAGAGACCCAGAATAGCTAAAGCAATCCTTAGCAGGAAGAGTGAAGCAGACCTTAAACTATACTGCAGAGCAATAATAACAAAAACAACATGGTATTGACATCAAAACAGACTGGTAGACCAATGGTACAGAATAGAGGACACAGAGACTAACCCACAAAACTACAATTATCTTATATTAGACAAAGGTGCCAAGAACATGCATTGGAGAAAAGATAGCATCTTCAACAAATGGTGCTGGGAAAACTGGAAATCCATATGCAACAAAATGAAATTAAACCCCTATCTCTCACCATGCACAAAAGTCAACCCCAAATGAATCAAGGTCTTAGGAATACAACCAGAGACCCTGCGTATAATACAAGAAAAAGTAGGCTTTAATCTTCATCATGTGGGATTAGGCCCCAACTTCCTTAATAAGGCTCCTATAGCACAAGAATTAAAACCAAGAATCAATAAATGGGATGGTCTCAAACTAAAAAGTTTCTTCTCAGCAAAAGAAACAATCTGTGAGGTGAAGAGAGAGCCTACATATTGGGAGCAAATCTTTACCCCTCACACATCAGATGGAGCACTAATCACTAGGGTATGTAAAGAACTCAAAAAGCTAAACACCAAAAAATCAAATAACCCAGTCAATAAATGGGCCAAGAACCTGAAGAGACACTTTGCAGAAGATGATGTACAATCAATCAACAAATACATGAAAAAAAGTTCATCATCACTAGCAATTAGAGAAATGCAAATTAAAACCACTCTAAGATTTCATCTCATTCCAGTCAGAATGGCAGCTATTATGAAGACAAACAACAACAAGTGCTGGCTAGGATGTGGGGAAAAAGGTACACTCATACACTGCTGGTGGGACTGCAAATTGGTACAGCCAACATAGAAAGCAGTATGGAGATTTCTTGAAAAATTGGGAATGGAACCACCATTTGACCTAGCTGTTCCTCTTCTCGGTCTATACCCAAAGGACTTAAAAACAGCATATTATAGGAACACACCTCATCAATGTTTGTAGCAGCACAATTCACAATAGCTAAACTGTGGAACCAATCTAGATGCCCTTCAATAGATGAATGGATTAAAAAAATGTGGCATATATACACAGTGGAATATTACTCAACAATAAAAGAGAATAAAATTATGGCATTTGCAGGTAAGTGGATGGAGTTAGAGAAGATAATGTTAAGTGAAGTTAGCCAATCCCAAAAAAACAAATGCTGATTGTTTTCTTTGATATAAGGAGGCTGATTCACAGTGGGATAGGGAGTGGGAGCGTGGGAGGAACAGACGAACTCTAGATAGGGCAGAGGGGTTGGAGAGGAAGGGAGGGGGCATGGGGTAATTAATGATGGTCATTCTATCCAAAGTACACATATGAAAACACGGATTGGTGTGAAAATACTATGTATACAACCATAGACATGAAAAATTGTGCTCTATATAAGTAATAAGAATTGTAATGCATTCTGCTGTCATATGTAAATAAAAAAGGTGACATAAAAAAAGGGAAAAGGGATGTCAGGGGTCAGAACCCAAACTCACCTACTTTAACTGGAAGTGGCTACACCAAGGAATCAAGACTAATGGTTTGTTTTAAATCAGGTTTGGTGCAATTCATTGTTCAGTTGGACAGTGCTGTGAAGAAGTCCAGGTCTCCTGGGACATTATATTGGTCTACTGTATAAGGTGCGTTCTTGTTACCTATTCAAATGATCATTCTCTTGGAAAAAATACTCTTTGTACCTAGCTTTCTCCTCACTGCATTTAGAAACCTTTCTGTTGCTCAATGATGTTAGTTCTGTAGCATTCATTTTCTGTCTGTCTTTACAGAATGATTTCACTGGAGCATTGGTGTATATTTTTATAGCATGTTTCTACTTATGTATCGTTCTTCAAAGAAGCCTTCTGCTTCTGGTTTTCTACCTATGATAGGGATGCTAACTTTTCATTTAAACAATATATAAGTAAATAAGCAACTAGATAAGACACATTTTAAACCAAAACTAGCTAGGTGGTAAGGGTGGTAGGCAAATGATTGAAATTTGGTGGAGTGGAAAAAATAATTTTGAAACTTGTTCTGGGAGGAAAGAACTTTAAACAATGTTTTGTCCAAATTGAACTGAATGTTGAGTTTTTTAAACTCTGAACACCTTTTATAAAACATTCAGATTTTCTTTGTGGGGAATAAATTATATGAAATGAGTTCCATTGGATCCTGCAGACAGTCTGACTATCGCTGGATGGATAGAAGTTTTGGAGACCAGAAGAACTGAGTTTCAATTTAGATTTCTCCACCTACTGATAGAGATCTTGTTGTCACTTGGATCTCAGTGTTACTGTCTCTAAAATGGGCTAACAGTACATTCCACAACGTTTTCTTGTGAGAAATAAACAAGGAAATATTTGCAAATACTTAGCACATAACAGGTACTCTCAATAGTTGGTAGCTGCTAGTATTTCCTCCTCATTTGACGTTTGCCAGGGGCCATGAGGCTGTGGCCATTTGGACACAGCCATCCTGCAAACATTTTTAACCAGCAGGGCTGCTGAGTATTGTGCACCTCTTGTATTTTTTTCAACTTTTAATGGCTTTTTAAAATAATGCATATCAATGCACAGTTGATACAATATGTGCATATTCAAGGGAAAGGCAATTATTGGAAGTGTCTGGATGCTACAAGATATACTGACCCAACAGTATACAGAGCAGCGCCCCCTTGTGGAACATCACCTGTCCAGAGCACAAGTATGAACAAAATAGCCCTTACATACATCTGATGGTCCTGCTGTCCATTTGTCCTAGATATTTTTGAAAAGTGTAAGATTAAAACCATACTAAAACATAAAGAAAACTTCCACCTTCTTGGTTTTGCCTGTTGACACACTTTCTTTGAATTCCCTTTGTCACAGAAAGTGCTGACCATGAGGCCAGATAACATGGGAGGTTTGTTCTTAGAAGGGCTGATGGTCTGATGCCACTGATTACACTATCTTTTGATCAAAGTTATTGGCCACTGGAATGTGACCTTCTGACCACTGGCTGAAGAGGGTCAGTGCAATCGTGCATCAAATGCTTATTTGATGAGTTCAAATGGAAGGAACTGGCACCATACAGGTGTGCTGTGATATTCTACATTGACCTATGATGCTCTAACTAGATGGCTTCATTTCAAACTTCCTTTGAGGAGACAGTGAAGGACCAGCACAAGGGATATGATCCAGAAAATATACATGGTAGGCACTGGATTTTGTCAGCAATGATAATAATTAATATTTTTTGCATTTTTTTTACAATTTGTCCTTTTTACATATACATGACAGCAGAGTATATTTTAACATATTTATGCAAACATGTAGTATATCTTATATTAATTATGACCCTAATCTTTTGGTCATGCATGATGTGGCAATCTACTGTTCATATATGCACATAGGAAAGTTGTGTCAGATTAATTCCACTGTCTTATGTTTCCTGTCCCCTAAATCAAGCTGATCATTTAAAAAATCAATTTTTATCCAAGAGAGACTAAAACTCAAATATTATCACTATTATGATTTTATTATGAAATTTGTCAAACACACAGCCAATATGAGAAGCATCTACAGTAAACTTTGTTATGCCCACCACCTAGATTCTACCATTATTAGACTTGATCCATCTTGTATATATTGGCATTTCCAAAGAATGTAGTGATTTATGATCTATAACAATCATGAGTTGATTTTGACTTCTGAGAGGTTGTTTTTTTTTTCCCTGCACCAAGTAATTATGAAACTATCCAGAGTAAATTAAGATCATCTGAACATTAATGTTCACTTGGTAATAAAATAAATACAGCATAATTACATGAAGAACAAAATTGCACAATCTTGGTCTCATCAAAATCCTGATCTCAAATAGACTATAATTAACTTCCTGAAAATGGAACTAGAAGAGCAGTCTGTCTCTTACTTGGGCCCGGGGGCTCATTCCATGGGTGTGCTTAATTTATAAAACATTTGTCAAGTTTTGTATTCAATAGATAGTTTTATAAGTAACTAATAAACATAAAACTGTACAGCAATTTTGTATCTTGGGTGTAATATGCTCATCTTTTCCTTAGATAACTTCCTATTAACCCAATTATCCCTGAAAGCCTAGCATTCCCCCTCTGAGCCTCTTGTCTACTTGCGGGGACATCTAGGACTTACGTAAAAGTCCATGTGTGGTTTGGGGCTAAAGGATTTCTGTTTGTCAGTTTTCTCTATTGATAACAGAAAGAATTTGAATTTCTTTGGAGGTGAATTCCCAGAGATTCTTCTGGAAAGTCCTATTAGAGAGGTGCAATAGGAGTGGGTTTGAAATCAGGGTCACAGGGTTAGCACTGGGGACACAATATGTTTATATCTCATCTTTCTTATCCATTATCTCCTGCCTTTACTCACAGTGCCCTAAGCCTAAAGTCACAGTAGCATGCTTGAATTTGTTTCAACTATTTTAAGAACTACGATGGTATGACTGATCTGATGGGATCAGAATAGGTGGCAACCTTGGGAGCTAAGACAATTGATCACAAGGCATAGGAAATAAAAGAGGGGCACTGTACAAATTTACTGCGCCTGTGGCTACAGTTTCAGTTATTTTGACTTTGGACAGATAATTGTTTTCTTTTTTTTTCTTTTTTGCATATCCTCCTTGTCACGGCTGGTAAAAGAAATCTCTCATGTAACACGAGATTTATAAAAACACAAGGTGTGGCCTCAGGTTCTGAGTTAGAAACAGAAGCTGGGAAATTTCTTCTTCCCTTGTGCTGTTTCAGAGTTTACTGTAGCTCTTTTCTCTGCCTGTTTCTTGTTTGCATCCTTCCAGGTCCTGTTTGTAACAAATGTCCAGAGAAATTTGTGGGCACCAACTCCCCTCTTGGCCTCATTCTGTCCTCTGTGTCCCCCATTTAGGCTGCCATATCCCCTATCATGAGGCCATTGGGGGCCCAGTCTTGGCAAAGCCAATGTCTGGTCTTACTGGCCTCTCTGTAGCATTTGAGTGTATCGACTGCTTTCTCCTTCTGAAAATGCCATCACGATGTGCTCACGTTGTAACTCTTCTGTTTTCCTCCTGTATCCTCTGCCTCTTTTGCTTGGTCCTCCTCTGCGAAATGTTGCCACATCTTAGACCTCTTGTCCTTGGCTTTCCTGTGCACTTTCTCCCTGCATGATGTCAGAAATCCATGGTTTTAAATACCCTTTATATTTTATGATTCCTAATTAATTTCTCCAGTCTAAATCTCTCCCTTGAGCACTAGGTTAATGCATGAAACTGCTTCCTTGATATGTCTATTAAGAAATTCCAGCTAAACAGACTAAGCAGAGAATTTTATCCATTCGTGGTCTTCCTTTTCCACTCTAAGACTTCTTTATTTCAATAACTGACCTTGTTGTCTATTCAGTTGCTCTTATTCCATTTTTAAAATTCCCTAAACCTCAGTTTTTCATCCATTTAATGAGGCTACACTAATAGTACCAGCTTTACAGCCTCAGTTTCTTGATCTATAAAATATCAATTATTATAATTATTATAATACTTAATCTATAAAATATAAATTATTATAATACTATAAAATATCAATTATTATAATACCATTACATAATTTCTTGGGTTGTCATAGAATAAAGTAAAAATCCTTTGCAATTTGTAGAGTACTGTGCAAATACAATTTACCTTTACATTGTTGAATGTCTATATAATAGATTCTTCTCAGAATTTTTTGAAACAAATTGTCTTGTTTTTGATAAACTGGGACATTTCCCTGTGTTAGTTTATGAGAACATTGTATATAAATTGTCTTAATATATTTATTTATTTGCTTTGACTTATAGGAAATGCATGGCAAAATGTAGAGTTCAAGTGTACTCTTCTTTTTTTTCTTAAGTTAGGGTTTCAGTTATAATTGCATTTTTCTCTTTTTCAAGTGTCTTATTAAATTTTTATCTCTATTTTAGTGTGGTACATTCATCTTCCACTGAAAATTCTGTGTGTGTATGAGTGTGTGTGAGTATGTGTGTGCATACACATCTCTGAAAATTCTAGATAGAAATAAATGATGAATCAATAAGTGAACTAGCAAATAAGTCCCAGATGGGTCACTAATGCAGAAGAACATTATTGTATTTCATCACAAGTAACTTGAAATGAAAAATTTTGCTTATGTGAAAAAGGATTATTTCCTAAGAATTTCTTTCTGAACAATGAAAAGGAAATAATCATTAATTCACATTTGAGATCTTTCTTATTTTGTGCATTTATTATTTGAAAATTGCTTTTTTTTTTTGGTGATAAATCAAGTCACTCTTTTCACATTATTACAGAACCAGTTTACTTTTTAACATAGTAAGCACGGGTTGCCATCTGTGGAACATCGGTAATACAAGCTGTAAATGGAAATAATCTCCTTTCTGTAATAATTATGGATATCGGTTGGGTATTGTAAGTATTCAGTTGTATGGAACCCAAAATTTAAATGATGGCAGCTGTTTTTTTTTTTTTTTCTCAGGTGGCAGGAAGGTCAGAGAGGGGGATGGCTCACAGTGCAGCACTCCTAATGTCGTTAACTTCCCAGGCTGGTTTTCTGTGCCGGCATCCTAAGTTGAGGATTTTTGTGTCACGTGAAAGACCCTTTATCTCCAGGCATTGAGATTTCAGGGAAGAAACAGCAACAGTGACAGTTCAGCTGAGTCTGAACATATTATCTGGAAAATATTAATTCCCTTAAAGCTCCAATTGGTACACTTCTCCTTGTATCTAAGTGGATAGGCCTGGGTCACATGACCACCCCAAGCTGCAAAGGAGTCTGGAAGGCTGAGTGTTTTTAACTTGGCACATTGTGGTCCCCTGCCACTTCAAATTAGCTTTCTCTTAATAAGAGAAGGAGGGGAAGAATGGATATTGGATAGGCAGCTAGCATGGTCTATCACATCTCCAACCTCTTTTGCTTGGAGTCAGATTTATGAACACAAAAAATATTTCTAGCAATCCAAATAGTGTTTGAGAAACCTTTGTGCCTTTTCTTCTTCTTTTTTTTATTGCTTCTTTTTTGTTATAACAATAGAATATACTATGACATCATTTTAAAAGCATGAACTATAATTTGTTCTACTTCAGTCCCCAGTATTTCCCCTTCCCCTTCCAACCTCCCACTCTGTTTCCTTCCCTCTACACTACTGATCTTTCTGCTATTTACTATCATTTTTTAAAAACTAGAGTTTTGTGGATGTACCTGATGGTGTGATTCACTGTGATATATTCATATATACTAATAGGAATGTTAGGTCAGATTCATACCACTGACTTTCCCTATCTCATCCTTCCTCCCTGTGACGGTGGTTTTGAGAATTAATTGAGATGTGTGCAAGTCAAGAATCTCATACAGATTTCCTTCAGCGAATGACTCCATAGACATCTAGCTGTTCTTCCAGATAGCCTGCTCTGCTGACTTCAGTAACTTCAGGCCTGCTGTGTCAGATGCACAAGCAATGGCATATCTAGAATTCTCTACCAGCTCTCATGTTGTGCAATATCCAGTCTGTGTAATAAATTCATAATTTGTGACTGATACAGAAGTCATCATACTCAGGGAAATGATGTTCCTCCCACTTGGCAGTACAACTCTTTAAGGGACCTGGAGGAAGTGAACAAAATTTATTCAACTTCTGTCCTATGCCAGGTTCTGGGCTTGGTGCTGTTAATGCATTTAATCTTCCCAACAGCCATTATTACTCTTTTATAGGTGAGGAAGCTCAATTTTTCTTAGAGCTAGTTCCTCAAATATTTTTTTTGCCTTGTCCAAAATTTGTTTTTATATGGAGCATCTGTCATTGTAAAAATATTACTCTGGAGACAAATTTTCTGAGAGCAGTAAATACCAGAAGCCCAGCCAAAAAACTTCAGCACCCTGTTGAGATTGGAAAAAGGCAACATTGACTTATTTTCACTTAAATTTGTGACTTGGAAAAAGATCAACAGGGATGGTTTTCTCTCTAAGGCCTGTGGCTGCAAATTCTTTGCGTGCCCGTGTATTTCTCTGAAGCAAATGGTTGCCCAAATGTGCTTTCAGATACGTGGCTTATGGGATTCTACAGCTGTGTGTTTATTTATCAGAATTCAGAAGATTGCAGTGCTAATTTGGTAAACATCACTCTCATGGAAATTAAGTTTACCCAGGTTGTATATTTGAATATTAAGTCATAGATCAGGCTTGCTGGTTGACCAGCTGGCTATTTCTTTGTGTTTGGTTGTTCTCATATCTTTTGCTACTCCAGGCTGGCATTCAAATGCCAGGTCCTGAACATGTTTTGAAAGAATACATTTGAATGCAATTACTGAACCTCCTTTAGAAGTCCAGCAGCCCTGTCCATTATAGTAATTGATAGTCCAGAAACTTATTTGAGAGAAAGGAATTTAATCAAGGCTAAAAGTAATTTATAGGGTAAGTCCGACATACACATACTTTCTCTAAGCCTTGGTTTGATTGGTTTTCATTTTTGGGATGTGTATTTGACGTTTGAAACAATTTTGGTCAATAATGCTTTCATTTGAGGCTGAGGGTTCTTTGACCTGTATATAGAAAATGAGGGAGAGGCAAGAGAAATTTGGTGCTAGTGGTGACTGTTGAACTTTCAGGATCATTAAAATATACTGCTAACTTCATGAAATAAGCACATTTGACTCAGGTTTCTCCTTTGGGATGGTATTGGCCAGTTTCCCAGGAGACAAATCCTCTTCTTTTCTTTTCCCAAAGATTCTGTCTCCAGTGAAACAGAGAGCTTCTTCTTTGGTCATTAGTGGCTGCACCATCTTCATCTCTGTGGTATTCATTTCTGATAAAATTCTATACAAATATCTTCTTACTGGGAAATATGCAGTTCTTCCTGAGCTTTTCCTGAGCTTGGGAACTTTTTGTCTTGGGTACCTACAATTTGCAAATTTTGTAGAGTTAATGGAACAGGAAGTACTCCCTGGCCAATAGTGGATGGGAAGTGGTGGATAAATACTGAACAAACATGAGGCCTATTCTATACAGTTTCCTACTGGGCTGAAGGCCCAGTTGATGGAAGAAGGAACTTGCTCATTTTCACAACACTTTGCTAGCTTCCTTCTCCTCTCTCAAATCCCTGCTCCTCAAATGGTCCTTCCTAGAAACATCTCCCAAAAGACTATGCACATGGATCTTTGTTTCAAGGTCTGTCTTGGGGGAAGCTCAAATCAAGACAGTAGGCTTGGGCTGGGGATGTGGCTCAAGCGGTGGCGCGCTCGCCTGGCATGCGTGCAGCCCGGGTTCGATCCTCAGCACCACATGCAAACAGAGACGTTGTGTCCGCCGAGAACTAAAAAATAATAAATATTAAAAATTCTCTCTCTCTCTCTCCCCCCTCTCTCACTCTCTCTTAAAAAAAAAAAAAAGACAGTAGGCTTTATTTCTGCCACGCTGCCTTTGAGGGCTAACATTGAGGGGTAAAGTGCTGATCAAAAGAGTATATTCTAAGTGGATTGTCCATCTACAGAAGGTACCAGCTCCCAATTGATAGAACTGTTTCCAGGCTAGCTTCTACAGAGGCAAGGAGGGGTGTGGGGTGTGGGCAGAGAATTGAATGCTGATCAGCAAGAGAAAGCATAATGAAGAACAGGACTTTAATAACTGGGAGAAGAGGTTTAAGCCTACAGGACCATGTCCAGGAGACTATGCTAGGAGTTTCTTCTTTTCCCACCTATTTTCCTAGGCATTCCATCCTCTTCTGCCTCTTTACCCATTTATGAGCTGGCAAGTGTCAGACACCTAGCTCTATCTCTATACAATCTCTAGAAGGTTGTTTACAACATCTTCACCATAACCAAGAATCTCTGTACCCAGATGTTTTAGGGGTACCTAACTACAGCCTGTCTGGAACCAAATTCCTTACTTTCCCTTCCTAATCCTTCCTTTCACTCCACTCTCGAAACAACGTCATTTTTCCTTCTTCAGTATGATTTCCTGTATTCAAAAGGAAGCTCTACACTTCTGAGAGGCTCCTTGTTCCATAAGTTCTATACTCTGACATCTGCTTGTATACGTCTTCTGATTTCTTCCTGAACAAGTCTTCTCATCTCCATCACCTAGTTTCTACCCACATCATCTCTCATTTCAGCAAGTCAGTAGTTCCAGGATTGTTTTCCCTCTCCATCCTTGCTTCATTTGGCAACCAGAACAGTTGGTGATGAATCTGGCCATGGCATTCCAACCTCCAGACCTTTGATGGTCCTCCATTATTTACAAACCAGAGTTTAAATACTTTAGTGTGGCCTTCAAAGCTTTCACATCCTGGTTCTATTTCTTGTCTCACTATATATGTGCCTCAGTGTTCCTTATGATCTAGACCTGCATTTTTCAAAGTGCTTTTCAAGGAATGTGGATATTTGGAGATACTCTTCTGAAATAGGGTATCAGGGAAAGAAATTGGAAGATACTGTTCACTCTTTCTCACTCTTGGGTATTCAAAGAGTTCACCAGCACATTCTAGACTCTGAGAAACTCTCAAATGAAGAAATTTGTTTAATTTTGTTTAATTCAATGTTTCCCAACTTATTTGATCATGGATTCTCTCTTTCTGTTTTACAGAATAGCAGCTATCATTAATCTTGTGAAGAAATAGTCACTGTTCCTTGGATCCATGCCACAGTTTCTAACCACATCAGACTTCACATCTGAAACACGTCAAACTCTGGGACTGGAATTGTTTATTTATTTATTTATTTTTCCCTCAAGCTTTTATATTCATCTTGAATGGTATTATGTCAATGTCTCTTTCACATTTCTAACTCATTCTCGGGGTTATAGCTTAGATGTTGCACTGACCACACGGTCACCTCACATGCCCACCAGGATCCCTGCTCTTCAGTTATAGAAGTGCTTTCTTTCTGCTTTGTAGTGTAATTAACTGACATAACTATTCAATTTCAAGATATTTGAGGAAAATTATGTTTTCTTTTTTAAAAATTATTGCCTTCAGTGCTGTACAAGTATATTCAGAGTAAATAATTACTGAGGAAATTTTTTTGGAATTGGTTTCACCATGATGTGCCGGGTTTCTGTTCTCGACTAAAAGGCTCAGGGGTCACTCCAGTTAACCCGGGCTAATTGGGCTGCACGAAATAACCACACAAGAGACACAAATACCTTTTTCTTTGGGGTCCTCTGACCTTAAGGGTCCGCAGGAAGAGAGAGAGCGAGAGCATGCGCTGACCCCTTTTATTGAGAAGCTATTCAAATGAGGCAAGGGGTCAGGTTTCAGGGGGCTGAGTCTATCTTCATGATGTCCACTATCAGCAGGTTGACTGACACCTGGGTAGACCACACCCAAGGGCACAGTAAGAGAAGGGGACACACACAAGGCACTTCCATGGAAGATTCTATCCTAAACAGGGCAAGGGGTTATATTACAAAGGAACAGGTGAGCATAGCTTCACCCATGGGGCTGTAGCAAGACACACCCATGCAACATTTCTGTGACTGAGCGCCTCAGCACCCAGCCGGGGAGTGTGACTTAGTCATGTGTAAGGTTGGTCTCCCACAATGATGTTCTCATTCCCCATGACAATATGCAACAGGGAAGTGGGATTTGTTCTTGGCTTATTTTAGTTTGAATCCTTTCTGATCTCCTTCCCAGTAGTGATACTGGTAATCCATAGAGTTTCTCTGATCCCCAGTTTTCTTACAGGGCTATAGTGAGGATGAAGTGAGCCAATCTACAGGAGGGACTTAGCATGGTACCTGGAACCTATTAAATCTCAAAACCAATAAGATGGTGATAGGGTTGACTCTAGTAGTGATAATGGAGAAGTAGTTAGTGGGCTCCAGGTGCCAGGCCCAAGATTAAGTGCATTACAAGCAAAATTTAATTTCATTCTCACCCCAGTCAGATGAGATATTTGTTACTTTTCTCATTTTACAGATGACAAAAGCTAGGCTCACCAGAGCCTGGGGTCTACTGAGCCATCATAGGACACTGTCCACCAAAGTAATAAAAATATCTTCAATTGATATTTTTATTCACAAAGATTATACAAGATGAAATTGAACATAAAACAGGGACATGGATAACTGGGGGATGGAAGGAGATTTTGGTGCTGAATCCTAACTTCGATTCACTTGCCATCACTAATTGTGAGGTCTGGGGGAAAGATAACCTTTTCAAAACCTCAGTTTCCTTTTTGTGTAAAATGGGGGTCATATGATATTTTCCCTCATAAGTGAGAATTAAATAGGTCAATGTATGTAAAATGCTCAGTCCAGTGTATGGCTCCTAGTAAGTTTTTTCCTGCTATCATGGTTGTTGTTAACTATCTTAATCCCATCATTAGCAGTATACGAGGATGTGTGACTTTAGATGAAAAACTGCCACCTTGTGGTTATGCAAATTAGAAGCATTGCACAGAAGTTGTTAGTTCATCTGGTCACTAGAGGGAGGGAAAGAATGAGTTCAACCCTGAAATTGAATCCAAGTTTCCTCTGAAAAACAAAAAGCCAAACTCTCAAACATCCTTCTTTAAAACCTAGGACTGATGACAAAAGGTACCAGGAAATACTGAGCCCATAAGATCTGGGAGCAGGTGCGACCACAGGCCTTTTTTGAATCTAGAGCCAAGGGTGTGAGTCATCGTCAAGTGCCCATGGAGCCCATCAAGGCTATGTTCAGGGCACAGCTCATATCTGGCCTTGCCTCTTTAGCTAATGCCTGTGTCTTCCTCAGTTGAAGACCTCTTTGCATCTCCTTTCAGAGCCTACTGGACTCTCAGTGTTCTTCCTTTGATCAGCCATTGATCCTACTGTGTGCATCTTTCTCACAACTGTCAGAGTTGCCTGTAATCATGGGCAGAACATGGGGAAACTCCCTTCTGGAAACTCCAAGGGGAAATTCCAAGTGTGTTAGGTTGGCATTCAAGTCCCAATGCGTTTGATCCAGTTCACCTACCCAATCTCACTTCCATTTACCTTCCTCACATCTTTGATCTCAGTCTCGTGGGGGGTTATTGCAGTTCTGGTTTCTGGATCTTGTGACCTTGTTCACCCTGTTTCTTTATTCTGGCTTGTGTTTCATCTCCTCCTCTGATTTCATTCTATTCTGGGCAACCTTCAGTGTACAGGTCAAGTGCCTACCATTCCATGAAAGCTTCCCTGATTGACCAAGACAAAAATTACATTCTACTTTGAAAGATTCCTCCTCCACCACTCCTGTCCTCAAAGTCTTTTTCTACTATAGCTGTTAGTATTTCCTTATTTATATTATGATCGAAAGTGGACATGTTTGTGTTCTAACTTGTGTTAGTCAGCTTTCTGCTCTTGCAACAAAATACCGGAGATAATCAACTTATAAAAAGGAAAGGCTGATTTGGCTCATGTTTTCTGAAGTTTCAGTCCATGGTCACTTGAACTTATTGTTTTGGATCTGCAGTGGAATAGTACATCATGGTGAGAATGCTTATCAGAGGAAGCTGGTCACCTCATGATATCTGGAGCAAAGAGAGAGAGGAAGGGGATGGGACTCTAATCTCTTGAGGCTCTTGAGGGCATACATCTAGTAACCTAACTTTTTCCCAGTGAACCTCACTTCCTGAATTTCCACTACCTTCCAATAGCACCAGAGACTGGAGACAAGCAATCAACATTTCAGTTTACATTTACCCAAACCATAGATAACTGTATTGTAAAAGCCTTGTAAGATTAAGAAACCAGGCCTATTTTTGACAGCATCCAAGAAGATCCGGGCTTGACCATTGCTCCTGTGATTCTGTCACTTTGATATCTTACAAGATATCTAATTTCCCTATTCATTCTATTATTTTGATTATTGAATTTATGCAGCTACAGCCAAACTATGAGCTAATGGCTATTTCATTTCCTCTTCTGGCTAGACATAATTCCCCATCCTCCTTTAGGGTTAGGTAGCCCCATGTGACAGAGTTCTAGCCAAGGAAAGATGAGCAGGAGTGATGTTTGCCACCTTGGGGTCTGATCCATAAAGCTGTCCATGTAATTATACATGCTCTTTTCTGTTTCGGTAGCAGCTTTGGGTGCCATATTTTTAAAGAATGTAGGCATGGCTGCCAAATTGTCCTCCTGGCATTCATACGCTGTATCATTCTCTCTGGCATTGAATATGGTGGATGTGTGCCACTAATAGGATACTGCAGAAATGACAGTGTGTGACTTCTAAGACTGAATCATAAAACCATGTGACTTCTGCCTTCCCTATCTTGGTCACTCTCCTTGGTGGAAGACAGCTGCCATGTCATAAGGACACTGAAGTAGTCCCACAAAGAGGTCCATGAGGTGGACAACTGAGATCTCCAGCCAATAACAACTACAATCTCTTTGTCATGTAAATGGCCAACTCCAATCTTCAGATGACAGCAACCTTAAAAGGGACTCTGAGCTAGAATCCTCCTAAATTTCTTAACCATGGAAATTGATAATGCTCATTATTTTAGGTGGCTAAATTTTGGCGTAAGTTGTTATGCAGCAATAGATAACTGTTATACAGGGGCCCACAAATTTGAAGGGGCTTGGATCCCTGAAATTACCCCTTGAATGGGAGCTGACCACTAGGATTTTGGGTTTTATCTCTAAGTGGGAGCCTTGAGGCTTAAGTTTTATTGGCTTTGTGGTAAGTATATCTATTAGACCCCAGTGTATCTATTTATTCAGATCTTTCATCTATGATGTTTAGTTAAATTTTATAACTTTCTTCTTATGGATTTTGAATAATCTTTGTTTATTTTTATTTCTAGGCATTTACTATTTGGAGTGGTGATTGTAGATTAGATGTTATTACTATTATTATCATTTGCTAGTAGTAAGGAACTTAATTGATTCATATATGTTGATGTATATATTCAGTAACTTTGCTCAGCTCTTTTTTTTTTCTTTCTTTCTTTATTTTCTTTTAAAATATATCTCGTAGCACATGATTCTTCTATGTTCTGTTCATTGATAATCTGAAAACTCTTGATACCTCCATTTCACCACCTATAAATGATATATTTGTCTTTTTTACTTTCCTTGAGTTTTATATTTTGTGAATAACTTAGTTGAATATTCTTGTTAATCTCTTTTTGTGCTTAGTACTATTCTAGAAAAGATGAAGTTTGTACATGAAAAGTGTGAATCTAGTGTATAATTAGGTACCAGTTTATTTGTGTATGAATTAAATACTTATTAAATACTATCTGCCAGGTACTGTTGTTACAAGTTAGGAAATATTAGCAAGATCAAAGATGATTGGGTTAGTAAGAAAATATAGAACTGAAAGTTGACTCCAAGTCTGGGCCACTATGGAGATTAATGACACTATCCACAGAGACGGGAAAGTTGAGGTGGGCATACTGGGTAGGTGGACAGGGTTAGAGTAGTGTCAGTGAACATGTAAACTACCTTTCAGAAAGCAGCAATAAAGAAATTTTTTAAAAAAATATTAAAAACCTGTATGTATATATTTGAAGAACAAGGAGAGAAAAAAAAAAACAAGTGAAAAAGAAATTGAAAATGTTTAAGTAAAGGATATATTATTGGGAGCAAAAAAATACTTAGAAAGGGAGGTGTTAATCCCAGGTGGTTTTGTTTCATGGATAAATTGGAAAAGAGGTTATTTGTTGTAGATGATAATATTTTACAGTTGGAGACTTAAGTAGAGACAAAGGACATATATTTATAATAGTCTTTTGGGGGAAATTTACCAGGATATCAAGATTTCAATAAAGGAATTGATGAATAATGGAAAGAGTTTCATTGGAAGTGGGTGGCAAAACTTATAGTAGGGTTGTATAATTTTTTCTTTTTCTCTTAGAGTTCTATACCTTAGAAAACTGATGGTAGATAAAGAAAATCATGTTAGATTCAAACTTGAATTTTAATTTCTCCTATATGTATCATTGTTTGTATGACAACTATGAACAGAGCAGGGAGGAAGAGCAGGAAGAAAAGATTAACATTAAACAGAGACATGAGATGGGAGGGAAAGGGTGAGAAAAGGGAAATTGCATGGAAATGGAAGGAGACCCTCATTGCTATACAAAATTACATATAAGAGGTTGTGAGGGGAATGGGAAAATAAACAAGGAGAGAAATGAATTACAGTAGATGGGGTAGAGAGAGAAGATGTGAGGGAAGGGGAGGGGGGATAGTAGGGGATAGGAAAGGTAGCAGAATACAACAATTACTAATAGGGCATTATGTAAAATTGTGGATGTGTAACCGACATGATTCTGCAATCTGCATTTGGGGTAAAAATTGGGAGTTCATAACCCACTTCAATCTAATGTATGAAATATGTCAAGAGCTTTGTAATGTTGTGAACAACCAATAAAAAAAGAAAGAAAATAAAATTAAAAAAAAGAAAAAGGAAATGTATGAAATCAGAAATAGGGAAAGGATAAAAATGTTGTAAAAAAAGGAAAAAAAATAAAAATGAAAAATAAATAAAAAAAAGATCTCTGCAATAGAGGTGTTGTCTATTTTAGACACAAGAAAACAGACTCCTATAAATCAAATAACTCAGCTCTTTTTTTTAAGAATTATTTTTTTAAAATACTTTTTTTTGGTTGTATATGAACACAAAACCTTTATTTTATTTATTTTTATGTGGTGCTGAGGATTGAACCTAGTGCCTCACATATGCTAGACAAGTGTTCTACCACTGAGCTCCAACTCCAGCCCTCTGCTCAACTGTCTTGTAAATTTTTTTCTAGTTAATTAATTTTGGATTTTCTATGTACTCACTTCTTGTGCAGAAAAATAACAATTTTCCCTTTCTTTTCCAGTGTCCTATTTCTTTTTCTTGTTTTATTGTGTTGATAAGTTCTTCCAATTAGCATATCGTATGTTGAATGGTTAGTGTGAAAATAGTTAGGCCTTGTCCTTTAACATTCCACCATTAAGCATATTACTTACTGGTGAACAGAAGGTAGTACATCCTCTTTGATGTCTACTTTGCTAAACACTTTTGAAAAATTGCAAGTTGTTTTTAAATTTTATCAAGTTAGTTTTTACTTTGAAATAATTGTATAATTTTTCTAATTTAATATATTAATGCATAAGCATAAAATAGATTAATGTAATTTAAATGGATATTCTATTATTAATTTAATCTTTATTTGGATATATTATTGTTTTCATATGTATCACTGAATTTAATTTGATATTATATTAAGATTTTTTGCCTGCATATTTAAAAAAGAGAAGAGTCTACGATTTTATTTTCTAGAATTGTATTTTCTTGTTTGGGGTATCATTGTTTATTTTAGTTAGTAAATTGAATTGAGCAACTTTCATTTCTTTCTGTTTCCATAAAGAGTGCCTGTTTTAGAGGGTCTGTTTCTTTAATGTTTGGTAGAACCTCACCCATAAATCTGTCTGGACCTGGTTCTTTTTTTTTTTTCCCAAGGAAACAGACTTTGAATGTCTTTGTACTTTCTTCTAAGTCTTGTTTCTAATTTCCTTAAAGCTGATTTTTAATTTTTAAAATTTGTTTTAATTAGTTATACATGAAAGTAGAATGCATTTTTGCACTTTGATATATCATACATAAATGGGATATAATTTCTTATTTTTCTGAGTGTACATGTTGCAGAATCATATTGGTCATGTAGTGTGGTAATTCACAATAAGGCGGGGGGCACTAGGGAAGAATAGCTTTACCTTAGATTAAGTAAAGTTGATTTTAATAGTTAAAAATTTCTCTATAGTTCTCTATGTATGTATAGATACATGCATATACACATGTATATATACATATATATTCTAATCTTAAAGTTATTTTTTTTTCTTTTGGTCCAGTTGCTTAATCAGATTTTGCAAGGCTTTGCCTGTTTTATTAGCCTTTTAAGCAGGTTTGCCTTAATGGATTAATTCTGTTTGTTTTCACTTAGCAATTTTCTTTATTTTCATTCATTCCTTTAACCTACTTCCTGCATGTTTATTTTGATTGTTTATGTATATTTTATTTAAATAATTTTCCAACTTCTTGAGTTTAAAGTTTAGGTGATTTGTTTTCAGTCCTTCTCTTTTCTGGATAAATGCATTAGTGCTATAAGTTTTTCTGAGTACTGTTTGATTTCATCAGATGCACTTTGTTATAAAATGTTGCATGGCTTTTTAATGGTGTATAATTTGTAGTTTGGTTTTCAGTAGCTTTTTGAATCTGTGTTTTAAAATTTCAAATAGTTCTTATTTTTCTCTTCTTTTCCTCTTTATCTTTTTTTCTTAATCTAATTTTACACAAATATGATCACCATATTGACTATATAACTTCTTACAATTTATTGATACTGCTAAATTTTTAATTTTTTTTAGTCTTTTGTACATTATCAATGATTAAGAACAGTCATTCAAAATTTCCTATTCTGATAATAAATTTGTGAATATCCATTTTACTTGTATACATTTTTGTTTTGTAAATTTTGAGATTTCTTTTTAAAGTTCGTTCATGTTTAGAATTGTTGCAACATTTTGAAGATGACATTTTATTGTGATGTACTAGCCTTCTCCATACCTCTTAATACTTTTTGTCTTCAAATTTATTTATTCTGATTTTAACATAGTGTGCCCAGCTATTTTTGGTTAATACTTACCTAGCATTTATTTCTTCATTTTTCTCTCAGCCTTTCCATGTCCTTAGTTTAAATTGTATGATTTGTAAACACGTGGAGTTGGTTTAAGTGTTTTGTTTGTTTGCTTTGCCTCAGGCTGACAAATTCCCCTTCTGTTGGCGAGTTTCATTCATTTTTGTATATTATGCTTATTAATTCATTTGAACATGCCTATTTTCATTCTGCTTTTTCATTCCTATTTGACTCTTTTTTACATGCTTCTTTTTCTCCTTCACTACTGTTTAGATGGAGCCAAAGTTTCATAGTGTTTTTCTTATTAAACAGTTTTCCACTCTCTGAAGGTTTAGGTATTACATATTTACATAATTTCCATATCTTATTTCTGCTCTACGTTATATATTTCATTTCTGTTATTTTAGTGGCCTCACTGTAACATAACCATATATATCAAACATAACCTTGTTTAAAGCCCTTGCTCACATTTTTGGGGGATGTAGGTGGTAGGAGGATGGAGGAGAACCCATGGAATCTATGGTTCATAGTCTATGATTCACTCTGACTAGAGTCTAAGCAGCAGAGAAGTGCAGGTGTCTTGACAGGGTTTGGAGAAGGAGAAGGAGAAAGAGTTGAAGGAGGAGGAGGAGGAGGAAATAGATAAGAAAGAAGAGAGATCTGGAAGTACAGGAGAACAGAGTCTCAGAGGCACAAATGCACATCTTTCATGGGAAGTTTATGGACTTGCCAGTGTGTGTGTGTACGTGTGTGCACCTGGGTGTACATGCACATGTGCATACATGTGTGAATATGTTGATCCTTGTGTGTATGCTGGTGAGTGTGAGTAGTTGCACCAGAGTGAGAGCATTACTCTGAGTATTGGGGGCAGGAAGAGGCAGAGGATGGGAAAGGAGCACTAAAACTCTTGAACAGTGTACAAGGTTCCATTTTCACTGTATATTTTACAAAGAAAGTGAAGTCTGAAGGGGAAGAGGCAGTAAGGGGGCCCAGCCAGTGGGGGCCCTTCCCATCACGGGAGAAGAAAACATTAGAGGTGAGATCTGAATTGTGGATTCCCTTCCAGAAGACAAACAGATCAGGAGAAGTTGAACTCACTTGGCTCAGGGGATATGAGTTGAAAAGAATAGAGACTCAGGGAGGACAGACGGATGCAGTTCACAAATATCCTCTCTTTTACCATGAAAATTCCAATGATGTTATTTCTGAGACCTATCCTGTGCTATCGTGATTGTATTTTATATACTAGCTATCAGTACAAGAATCAATCTGTTGACAATAGTTCCTAAAAAAAAATCAGGTCTCATCTCAGTGTAATCTATACCCTGATTAAATTATAAACAGATTTCTAGAATTCAATAGTGATAGCCCACATGGTGTAGAAAAGGAGAATTCAAATCAAATATGTTCTCAGTCAGTGATGAGAGTACTAGTGACATGTCAGCTTATGAGAAACAGACATGGTAAAATAAAATGCCCCAGTGTCTAGCTTACTTCTCTCCACAAGTTATGGTTATGAAATCTTCTCTGAGGCTAACTGATGTGCAAAATGAAGGTAATGAAAATAATTTTAAAAATACTATTTTTGTTTTTATTCTAAGCTGTTTTTGTTACTATTAGCACTAAAATCTCACCCCATTCACTTCCAGCTCAAAATGAAATGCACCCTTCCAATAGACATGAGCTTTCTTCCTAGTCTATTTCCTATCACAATCTGTTTTGCTGAGTGACAGAAGGGCTGGTACCTGCCTCATACCTAGGATACACCTTCAATAAAGACTATAATTGAGAAGTGAGGAAACGATACTAATTCTCCAGCTATCATGTAAAGACTGAAAGGGACTTTATAAACTACAATTTTACCATATGTTAAGTCCTAGTACTACAGATACCCAGAACAGGAATGGAAATGACTATGCAATACATTACAGAAAAAGTATAAATGAGAATAACAAAAATTTGGAATCAAACTTGTATGTGTACTTCATTTAAATGTTTTATTTCCTGTTTAGAAAAATGTCATTTTTCCCCCTTTTTTGGTATCAGGGATCAAACCCAGGGATGCATTACCACTTAGACACATCCCTAGTCCTTTTTTATTTTATTTGGATACAGGGTCTTGCTAAGTTGCTTAATGCCTCACTAAGTTGCTGAGGCTGGCTTTGAATCTGTGATCCTCTTGCCTCAGCCTCCTGAGCCACTGGGATTACAGGTGTGTATATCACCATGTCTGGCCTTTTTTTTTTCAATCAAATAATTTGAAGTCACTTGGGAGTACAGATGGTCCCTGACTTAATTAATGATCATTCAGTTTAAGATCTTAACTTTGTGATGCTGCTAATGCAATAGGAATTCAGTACAAAGTGAATTTTGAATTTGGATCTTGTGGCAAGCAGTATATGATATTGCTACGGTTTAGATATTAGCTATTCCCCGAAAGTTTATGTGTGGCACAATGCAAGACCATTCAGAGGTGAAATGATTGGGTTATAGGAGCCTTAACCCAGTCAGTGAATTAATCCCCTAGTAAGGACTAACTGGGTGGTAACTGTAGGGAAGCAAGTAAGGTGTCCCTGAAGGAGGTGGGTCATTGGTAGTGTACCTTTTGGGATATATATTTTGTCCTTGTTGAGAGGAGCTCTTTTTGTGCTTCCTGGTGTGATGTCTTAGCCACTTTCCTCCACCACACTTTTTTGCCGTGTTGTTCTGCCTCACCACAAGCCCCAAGGAATAGAACTGGCTGGCCTTCTATGGACTGAAACTCTGAAATCTTGAGTCCACAAATAAACTTTTTCTTCTTTAAAATTGTTCTTGTTGGATCTTTTGGTCACAGCAACGGAAAAGCTAAGCCAGGTGTGATCCTCTCTCTTGGTGCTGTGCAGCAGAGTGATCCACTGCTACCAGTCAGCCAGGGGATCCTGTGGTTACCATAGGAGAAAGAGGCTTTGCATTAGATATTTTGCCACATTATAGGTTAATGTGAGATTTCTGAGGACATTTAAAATAGAGTAAATGAAGCTATGATGTTTGGTAGGTTAGAAGTGTTAAATGTATTGTGACTTAATATAGTCTCAATTTATAATAGGCTTATCAGGATAGAATCCTATCATATCAGTTCCATGTTTTCTAATGCAGGGTTTACTATGACTTCTGATTGGGGAAACCAAGGTAGACAGTTATCTTGCTACATCCTCTGGCTCTCACTGGGAATTCATGGTGTTAGTTTTAGCAGTTTTTAACTTGCACATTCACCTTTATCCCCTTCCTTTCTACCATAGCGGGACTTTATAACTCCTGCTGGTTCTTATTTGGTGACCACATATAAACTCCAAATAGCTGCTCCTAAGGGCCAAAGTTCACCCCAAGATCCTACTTCAAGCTCTCACCCTAATAACCAGGAATGTTCTACAGTCAGCCCCCCCTGTTGCTGTGGGGTGTTTTTTGCCTTTCCTGGATGTGAGAGAATTTGTGTATAATATGTCTCTTGTGGTTGATCCTTCCCAACTCCTCCTTGGTGGAATCTGGTATTACCTTTATAATAACTGCCCTGTCCTGCCCAGACCCTTCTTGATCTTCACCTGTAGTTTGATGTCCAAATGCCCAACACACATGAACATAACTGTGTGCTCTGTGGAGGAGGCAAGGTCTTTGTATATCATTCAACAATCTTTCCTGTGGTTGGATTCTGGTTGGATTTCTTGAGATGCTCTTGATTCATCCAGATATTATTCAGCGTATTCAAGAAGAAGTCAGGCTCTTTTTCACAGAGTCACTATTAGGATCAAAGATGGAGAAAGAAAACTCTAAATTCAAGAGGGTAAGAAATATAATGAAATTTTGGTGGATGAGGAGGTCTGTTTTAAAGTTTGATCTTGAAGCCTCCTCAAGAGTCCCTAGTCTGGTCGTGAGGCACCTTGGTAGAAGAGCTGATGGAGTTAAAATCAGGAGGTTATTCAGAATTCTTTAATTCAGAAGGCTGTCTCTGACTAGGAAGAGGCTGACAGAAGACAGATAAAGATGACCTTCATGATTAAATCTTTGCTATTGGACCCATCCCACTGGCCAGCCCCAAAACTCTGGATTCTTAGATATACCTTCAGTGTTTATCATTCCCTCTCCATTTCTGCCCCATTGCAGCCTGGCTTAGATTCTCACCTCTCACTTCCTTAAATTAGCTATTTTCAAAATCTCTCTTCTATGTAATCTCATGCAGACACCAGCATTACTTTCTGAGAAACAGGTCATTGAAGTGACTGTCATTACAAATAGACTACCAACTTCTAGGTATCTGGTGGAATTCCTCCGCATATCCTTAACCTATCAAACTGATTTATGAGGGATCTATGTACTTGGATGTTTCTGGACCTTTGTATATGTTATTTCCTGAGCCTAGAAAATTTTTCTCTTCCCTTTCTTACCCATCACAAGACTTTACATTTCTCAAGATCTGTCTTGATTGCTTTGTTGTGTAGAATGTCTTCCCTGAGTTCATCAGTGAAGGTCACTGATGTTCCTTCCTTATTTCTCTTACACTATTTTTTTTATGGGTTCTATCTAACCTTTTGTTATCTTATCCCTTGACTGAATGATGGTTTGGCTCCCAGTTCTACTCCTGTCACAGGACACCTTGAAAATTAAGCTTTGCCTTTTTTTTTTCCTCTTCTCATCTTTGGTTTTCTCCTTGCAGAGATGTCTACCTGTTAGCAGATATAAATAGGAAGAGTAAACATCCAACTCCCATCAGATCAGAGTTATGAGATGGGTCTCACCATTCTCAAAACAAGGTTGGATTTCTATATTTATGCAAATATCCTAAGCCTTCCCTTTCTTTGTTCCTGCTTGTGATGTTGCCAGAAGTTCTTGGTGGTGATCTGTGCCATCCAAGGCGTAGTCCCACAGTTTCCTATTTCTTGGCCTCAAATAGACTACACATCTCCCTTCCCTTTTGGAGTTCACTATGGAATCCTAATATGAGGAAGGTCTGAGGTTGTAGGTTACTTTTCTTCATTCCTGAACAGACCTCCTTTGGGGCATATGCTAACACCATTTGGTTTTCTTATAATAGTGGGCAAAATACTGCATAATTCTGTAATTAAAATTTTTTATTTATTTTATTTTTTTATTGGTTGTTCTAAACATTACAAAGCTCTTGACATATCATATTTCATACATTAGATTCAAGTTGGTTATGAACTCCCAATGTAATTAAAATTTTATAAATAAAAAGATGTCTTTAGTTTGTCATAAAGACATAAATTGGTTCTGAATATTTAAAAAATTGCCTTTATAAATTCATCTTATTTTTAAAATATTAAATTACTTTTCCACAATTCAACTTATTTCTAAAGAACCATTAGGCTTACCCATTAGATGATGAAGTTTTTTAACAAAAGAACTTTTCATTGGAGAAATATACAAATGTGTATAAAACAGTATGGCGAGGCCCCGTATTCTTATTACCTTGTTTTGTTGCTCTTCCCTGGATTATGTTGAAGCTAATCTCAAATAACTTTCATTTGTATACTATATTTTGTCACAGTTCTATAGCAGATAAGAAAATAAAAATGACTGTGATACCATTTGTTACTTAAATATATTAATAAATTCTTATTTTTAGATGGCAAGTTCTTATAGGATAGAACTCTGGCATTGTAATTGTTAAAACACCTGTAGTTACTATAATCTTGCACACACAATTTGCTCAAGTTCCCTATTGATTAAGTGGTGGATTGATTCATTAATTAAATGATATTTGCATCATTGGCTTTCTGGTTATCATGAATACTTATGAAAGCTAGCTCTGTTTCATATTGATTTCTGCTTACTCTCAGTTAACTTTTTAGCTAATTTCACAACACATGAGTTTTAAAGTCCAGCATTCTATATATTTCATGGACACTCTTCTAACACAATGTAACTGTTAAAAGAATCAACCCTGAAGCCAGTTTGACAAGAATTTTAATAATATAGCACTATAATTTTCATTGTTGGATCAGCCAAGTTATTTAATTTCTCTAAGTCCAGTTTTCTTAATGGGAAAATGAGGTTTATAATAGTACCTGCTTCCTGGGTTTGCATGGGGGCTTAAATGAGTTATGAAAACAAAAGGCAGTGTTGGGAACTTAGTAAGTGCCAAATAAATATTATCTATTATTTTTTAAGTCTGCAAAGTCTAAACCTCTTCCTCCCCACTTTTAAATGCTGAAAAAAAATTGAAAATGTCAAAATCTCTTATAAAATGACTTAGGACCATTTGGAAAAGTGAGGAGATATTTATATTTTAAATCAGCACTATGGAAATATCTGTGCAAGCCAACAATATTGTATGCTTTCCAAGTATTTCAAGGAAGCAACGGGCTCCCGCTGAGACATGATCTCTCTAAACCCCCTCAAGCCTCCAAGATGGTCTTTTAAAAATCTCCCCTCTCTATTGGCCTAGGACATGTTCTGCCAGAAATCTGTCTGCAAACGATTTTCTTCATCATGTCACTAAGTAAAACACATCGAGATACCTGTCCATCTGTACAACTCTACAAAGCTCTACTTGTACTTCCTGCTCTGACTGAAGAGGCATTTATGGCCCATGCGAGAGAACAACTTTTCAGAAACCACATTGGAGTCCACAGTGCAGTGAAAGGGGCAGGAAGTGTCAGGCACATGTCCAGATTTCTCTCTGGCCCATATTGTCATCTAGCCACTGAGATAGTTTATCCAGAACTTGTTAGGATGATTTGGGTTTCACACAAGGTATGCAAACACAGTATAAGCCTGATGTCTTTATTTCCCATGAATTTTTGTGGGGGAGGGGGAAGTGAAGTAAATTTTAGTCTCAAATTCTGGAGCTTCAGGAACCCTAATGGAGAAATAGCCAGATCTTTCAACCAAGAAAAGACAATAACTAAGGACAGCTACCATTTTTTTCCACATTCATTTACAGATTGGCCAAACTATCAACTACCCGCCCATAAGTTTCTTAGACATGAGAGCTATGGAACAATCTTTCTTTAAATCATGATAATGTTCATGTGAAATCTTCCTCTTCTTGGGAATTAATAATTATCAAGTCAGATAAGTTGACAAGGCTTGTGCTGGAACTGGACTCACTAACTCAGAGGCCTCGGAGACTCACAGAGCAATTCTCAGAGATGGCAGTTTTCTTTAAAAATTATGTTTTTATTAGTGCATTATAATTACACCTGGTAATGGGGTTCATGGTGACATATTCATACATGTACATAATGTAATTTTGTCAATTTCATTTCTCAGTACCTGTTCCCCCCCCTTTCTTCTTCATCCTGATCCCCTTCCTGTACTGTTCTCCATTCTATTTATTTTTAAAATTGGGGCATTATAATTATTCATAAAAGTTGGATTCATAAGATATACATCAGATACAACAATGCTGTGCAGTAAATACTATCAAAATATTAACCACATGAAATGACAATTAATGATGCTTTTCTTCATCACTGGATTAGAGGTCAGTGATTGCAATCACTGGATTGCTTCATACCACCAGTGGGTTCAGGCTTCCCCATATGTCTCTCACCTGTGGAGCAGGGATGACCAAGGACATAGTCTTCTCATGGTGGGTGCAGGTGTTTGAAGGAGTGAGCAGAAATTTGTGATTCTGAACATGTGGGCTCTGCACTGGCTTACTGTCACTTTTGCCCACATTTCACTGGACAGAGCATATCATATAGAGGAGTCCAATACCACCTGAGTGAGGAGTTAAAGTCTACCACCCACAGTGACTCATGGTAAAAATGGGAAGGAAACCCGAGCTGTGAGCAGAGAATACTGTCCACCTGGTAATTCGCACAGTGTCAGCACAGGAGGGTCAAGGTGTGTCTCACTTTCCTAGCATCTCACATGTCATGACACACTCCAGCTCAGTGGCCCATGACTAAGGTTGTGCATTAGAAATTCTCAAACAGCCTCCAGTGCAGCCAAGGCTTATAGTTTTGAAAACTTTCTAATGACATTTGATTAGAAGAAGGGTTAGCACAGAGCAATCAGATTTCACGAGGAGGATTGCTTGTTTCTGCTCACCCTTCAGTCTAGTGCAGTGCACTTCTGAATATCTTATGTTTTATAAATTGGTTACATTTTCTTAATTACAAAATAATAGGGCATGTTGAAAAATTTCCAAGGTGAAAATTCAGGAATTGTAGTGTACCTAATCAATATAACCTATTAGTGAGAGGCAACTACTTTTGGGACGTTAGAGTTATGGGAACATGATAATGCTCACATTTGAGGAGCACATCTCCAAACCTCTTGCCTCCTCATGTACCATCTTATAAAAAGAAGAACAGGTGGATACCTAGAGAGATTTCAAATGGCAAGGACTAGAAGCTAGGCTTTATACTTCACATAAAGGATTGTTCTTCCTTCTCCTCCATCTCTTTGAAGTAATGATAATGCAATGGTATTCTGGATTTAAATATAAATAGCATTTAGATTTTGATATAAACTACTTGGTTTTTCCTGATAAACTTTCTATTTATTAGCAATTTCTTCCCAGAGCACTTTGATAAAGAGAAATAGGTGACAGTTCGTGACCAACTTGCCATTGCAACTGACCTGACTATGCAACCATAGACACCGTGCCCAAGGCATGTGGACTGGGATGTAGCATGTGGCAGCTACATAACTTAGCTTTCCATTACTATGGCAAAATACCTGAGACAATCAGATTAACAAGAGAAAAACATTTATTTTGGCTCAGTTTCAGAGGCTTCCGTCCATGGTTGCTTGCCCTGTTGTTTTGGGCCTGTGGTGGCAACAGTCCATCATAGTAGGACTGTATGATGGAGAGGGGTGTTCACATTATGGAAGCTGAGGTGGGGGGGGGAGAGAGAGAGAGAGAGAAAGAGAGAGAGAGAGAGAGAGAGAGAGAGAGAGAGAGAGAGAAAAGAAGAAGAAGAAGAAGAAGAAGAAGAAGAAGAAGAAGAAGAAGAAGAAGAAGGAGGAGGAGGAGGAGGAGGAGGAGGAGGGAAGGAGAGAGAGAGAGAGAGAGAGAGAGAGAGAGAGAGAGAGAGAGAGAGAGAAAAGAAGAAGAAGAAGAAGAAGAAGAAGAAGAAGAAGAAGAAGAAGAAGAGAGGAGGAGGAGGAGGAGGAGGAGGAGGAGGAGGAGGAGGGAAGGAGAGAGAGAGAGAAAGAGAGAGAGAGAGAGAGAGAGAGAGAGAGAGAGAGAGAGAGAGAGAGAGAAAAGAAAGGAAAGAAAGAAAAGCCAAGGTCTCAGTATCCTAATATCCTCTTCAAGGGCACTCCCTGCTATGACCTAACTTTCTTTCTTTCTTTGTTTTATTTAGTTGTAGATGGACACACAGTATCTTTATTTATTTTTATGAGGTGCTGAGGATTGAACCCAGTGCCTCACACATGCGAGGCAAGCACTTTACCACTGGGCTACAGCCTCAGCTCCTGTGACCTAACTTTCTAAGATTAGACCCCACCTCTAAATGATTCCACCACCTCCCAATAGTGCCATGGCTAGGGACAAAGCCTTTAACACATGGGCCTTATCAGGACATTTCAGACCCAAATTAGAGGGCCACAGATCATCCAAAGCTACTGCTTCAGCATCTCATTAGAAAGAAAATGAGAGATCAGCAAGGCTATGCCTATTTTCTTTTGCCAGGTATAGGAGGAGACACAGAGTAACAGACACAGAGGAACAGTTTCTGTCCTTGTGAAACTTCAGTCTAGTGAGTTATTTCATTATATTTAAGCCAATATGTAAATAAATATATTCAGGGAAATGTGAAAATTCTCTGTAGGCACTTTTCATATAAGTCATTTAATTGGTTCCTCCAAATAATTCTTAGTGATAGATTGATTGCTATGGTTTGTATATGGGTTGAATTTGTCCCCCAAGGGTCCATATGTTGGCAGTTTGGTGGTGTTGAGGCAGTGGTGGGACCTACTTAGGGTCCTTAGTTCAATTGGGGGGATTACTTTAGAAGGAGCTGTAGGATCCAGTTACTCCCTGGGTTACTATCTGGTTCCTCTCTCTCTTGCATGTGTTTCTATCAAGATACCATCCACCATAAAGTCCTCACCAGAGGCCAAACAAATTGAGCCACCTGATCTTGAACTTTCAACCTTCAAAAGTATGAGTTAAATAAACTTTTTTTTTCTTTAAAAGTAGCCTATCTCTAGTATTTCATTATAATCATGAAAACCTGACTAATACAATGGTGATCCCATTTTGCAGATAAGACCGAGACTTACTGAGTAATTTGATGAAAGGCCAATAACAAGTTGATAGATGAATCAGGATTACAACTCAGACC
This sequence comes from Spermophilus citellus, assembly GCF_964194105.1. Classification (NCBI taxonomy): domain Eukaryota; kingdom Metazoa; phylum Chordata; class Mammalia; order Rodentia; family Sciuridae; genus Spermophilus; species Spermophilus citellus. Next base: position 46,836,139 of record NC_138185.1, read on the forward strand.
AGTCAGACCCTAAAATGTTTGCTTTCTCTACCACATAACCTATGGAGACTAGAGCACCCCATTTCAACAGAACATGATTTAAAAAATCTTTTCTTCAGCAGGGTCTTCTCTCCTAACATCTTTCAGATTCTATGTGTTATTTGCTGCCTCCATTTGGCCAAGACTGCATCTTATAAGAATTTTAAGGAATTGGCATGGTGCTGTATACTTACAGATACTAACAGCAGCAGCAGCAACAATAACAACTATTTGTTTAAAAAACTGAATGCTAACATGTCAACAAAAATCGGGCCTTGCATTGCAAATCCCAACAGGATTGTGTTTGACATGATCTGCTGCTTCAGTTTTGGAAGGCCTCTGGATTACCCACACTATTATTTCTCTTCTTAAGCAGCAAATGTCAACAGATGATGGATCAAATGTGAAAATTAGCATCCAGATCACATTAGAAGAAAGCCCAACATCCAATCATTTCACTGCTCACAAAAATACATTCCTTCCCACTCCCTCCTCTTTTTAAGGACTTCATTGACCTTTTCTAAAGTTCCAATTTTCATTTAACCTCTGTGCCAGTCAAGATAGCAAGTCTGAGTCCCTAACCTTCTCCTTCACCTAGTGATCACCCTTTGAAGTCACTGAGCATGCACAGAAGGAAGCCATTAGCTAGGGGAGTCCAACCTATATAGCTTACCATAAATTAGAAGGCTAAAGGAGGCCTTTTCAACCCACTGCAAATTCACTCAGCCTGCCTGTTGGCAGTACCTTCCCATTGATGACAGGTCACTAAAGAGTTCTTTCTAGGCAGTTCATTTCTGGTGGCAGCAATATTACTATTTGGACTTCTGAAATACTTTTTTTTTTTTTTGCAATGCACAAAGGTACAAGAAGCAGGGATTATGGAATGAGAGTTTCACTGGAGCCCTCCAGACTGTTACTTATCCACTGGGGAGAGGATGTTGGTCAGATTTATGTGGGGTCTCCCTTCTTGAGTCAGAAGCCTCACAATGTCAAAATAGCAAAAAGCCCTTGAGAATTCTTATGTGGTGGATTCAAGAATTCTTGGAGATCAGTCTGAGAGTCTGGAGGGGACAATGAAGTGTTGGTGGTAACTCATTAATTAATTCAACAAACTATTATTGAGTGCCTACCTTATGCCAGGTATTTTTTTCCACACCTAGGATACAGCAGTGAATAAAATATAAAAATTCAAGTTTTTCTGGGGCATATCTCAAAGTAGATGATGGTAGACAGACAATAAAATAAATAAATTAATAAATATGCTCCTCCATCTCTGGTGGAACTAAGTCCCAGTGAGTACATTATAAATGGAAAATACCATCAAGTTGAAAACGCAGTGAATACGTTCAACCAGCAAACATCACAGCTTAGCAACCCAGTCCACTGTGGAGTGTCAGTTGTTCTCCTCATGATCACAAAGTTGACTGGGAGCTGCAGCTTACGGCCACTGCCCAGACTCTGGAGAATGGGGGGTACCATATGTTACTAGCCTTGAAAAATATCACAGTGAAAATTTTGAAGTATGGTTTCTATTGAATGAGTATCGCTTTCATACCACCTGAGAATGGAAAAATTGTATGTTAAGTCAAACCATCGGATTTGGGGACTGTCTGCAGTGTGCTTGAAAGTGCTGAGTATATGGGAAAAGGACAGAGGGCTGGAGAGCACAGGAGCCAGAGAGGACGGGCCTTAGTCATGAACTAGGGGCTCAAGGTGTGACACTTGGAAGGTGTCATTTAAATAAGGACATGAAGGAGGTAGGAGGTAAGTCTGGCAAAGACAAGAGGCAGAACATCTCTTGGAGAAGGATCAGACAGAACATGGTCCAGATGTAGGAGGGGATCTGGTGTGATGCAGCACCTACAAAGTGAGAGAAGCTTGCTAAGCAAGGATCAAGGTGTCCTAAACAATCTGGCTCTTTCTGATTACCTGGACATCTACTAGTAGGGTGCTCAAATCTAAGTGCTTTTTAAAACAAACTTACTTACTTACTTACTTTATTTATTTATTTATTTATTTATTTATTTATTTATTTATTGTGGTGCTGGATATTGAACCCAGGGCTGTGAGCATGTTAGGCAAAGGCTCCAGCACTGAGTCACTCCCCAGCCCTATTTTATTTGTTATTTGACAAATAATGAATGTATATATTTATGGGTAACAAAGCCATGTTTTGATCTATGTATATTTATGTAATAATTACATCAAATGAATAAACACATCCATGACCTCAATTACTCATTCTCTATGTGATGAGAATATTTCAAATAGACTCAAAAATTTCTAAGTAAGTTTTAAAAGACCTTTGGTCTGTCTTGCTAGAATGGACTCCATGTAGCTGGGGCAGAGGCCAGGAGTCTACATTGGAGGCTACTGTAGCTGTCCAGTCATGTGATGATGAGGCTTAGGTGAGAGTGGTCATATGGAGAGGGTGAGATGTAGCCATTATCTGGGAGAAAAATAGGGTTTATTGACAGATTGAATGTGAGCATGAAAGGAAGAGACAGGTAAGAATGTCTCCAAATATTTTGGCTGAGAAACATGGAAGATGGAGTGGCCTTTGGTTGAGATGGGAAGACTGGGGTAAAGCAAGTGTTATGGTTTAGATATGAGGTGTTCCCCCAAAACTCATGAGTTAGACAATCAAGAAGGTTTTAGAGGTGAAATGCTCAAGTTCTGAGAGTCTTAATCTAATCCGTGGATTAATCCACTTGAATGGATTAGTAGGGTGGTGACTGGGCAGTTAGGGTGTGCTGGAGGAGGTGGACCAATAAGCGTGTGCCTTTGGGGCTTATACTTTGTCCCAGTTGAGTGGAGCTCTCTCTCTGCTTCTTTGTTGCCATGTTCTGAGCTGCTGTCCCCTGCCACGATATTTTACCTCACCTCAGGACCTGAGCAGGGGGCTGGGACCTCTGAAGTTGCGAGCCCCCCCAAAACTGTTACTCCTCTAAAATTGTTTTTGCCAGGTATTTTGGTCACAGTGATGAAAAGATGCCTGAAGCAGCAGGTATTTGATTGAGGACTTTAGTTTTGGATAAGCAATGGTTGAGTTCTTTTTTAGACATTCAAAAGGGGACAAGAAGCAGACAAGTGGATGGGCAGGAATTCAGAGGGTGGTCTTGAATTAAGTGGAGATATGACTGAAATATGATATATTATTTAAAATCTTAGGGTTGTTGATAGCATTATTAAGGGGGCGAATATAGAGGAAAGAAAGGAATCAAGGACAGATCCTGGAGCATCTCCTCATTATGAGGTCAAGGAGGAGAAAAGGGGCAAAGGAAGTTGAGGAAAGAGAGGGGGGGGGCGTGAGGGAAAGTGAGTGTGAGAGAGAGAATTGAGATGGCAGAAAGCCCAGGAAAGAGCAGTGTCCTTGAAGTTGGGGGAAGGGAAGGGTGTGACCAACCATGTCCAATGGTGCAATGTGAGATAAGCAGGAATCTTGGCCACTGGATGGAGGCAGGCAGCATCTCTGATGGGCACTCTTCTGGCACAGTGAGGGGTGCATTAGGAGAGGAACTGGAGCAGGCAAGACACTTCAGTCCTTAATAGACTTTGATCTAAGAGTCATGGCAAGAAAGAGTCCCATGATAAAACCAATCAGAAAGTACTGACCTAAATTTTGCAAATACTGACTGATCTTCCATCTTATGCTTGAGAAGACTGTGGCCAGAGACACACATAGAGGGCAAATGGCTCACCTAATTGGGTGAAGTCAGCCTTGGGGTCTCCTGGCCAGAGTCCCAAGAAGCCTGGTGCTGTCAGACAGCTGGTGGGAAGAGACCTGAGCTTGAGGGGGTGTTTGGCCAGGATTATTGTGTGGACCTACACCATGGTTTTCACTTGCTCCCATATACCCAAACTTCCATTAAAGTCAGTAAATGGACTTCTGCTATGAGAAACAATAACAGTGTCTTCAGGGTGTCTTTACATTCACAAATCACTCTCTCATCTGATTTCTCCTTGAGACTAATGTAATTTCCAATAGAATAGTCAGGAGCAGTAGTGACAAGCACACACTTTGGGCTTGGGTTCATCTTCCAGTTCTGCCATGTTCTAGTTGTGTGATCTATGACAAGCTACTGAATCTCCTCTTGCCTCAGTTTATTCATCTGTTAAATGATTCTGATACTTGTCCCTATCCCATGGGGTTGTTGTGAACTTGAACTAAGTTAATACACAAGGTCCCTCATTTACTATGACTTGACTTACAACTTTTCAACTTCAGGTTGGGTGTGAAAGCAATACACATTCAGCAGAAACTGTACTTCAAAGTTTGAATTTGGATCTTTTCCCAGGCCATTGACTTGTGGTCTGATCTCTTGTGATGCTGAGCAGTACGGAGAGCTGCAGCTCCCAGTTGTCCCCATGATCACTAGTGAAAAAGTCAATTGTACTCTATTGTTAGCCTCCTGTGAATATAAATATTCAATAATTTATATGATATTCAATATTTTATTATTAAACAGGCCCCAAGTTAAGTGATTTGGCCCAACTGTGAGATGATGTAAATGTACTCAACATGCTGAAGGTAGGTTAGGCTAAGCTATTATGTTTTATTGTGTTAAGGGAATTATAGGCATTTTTGAATTATAATGGGTTTATTGGACAGAAACCTGTCAGAAATGAAGGAATATCTGTATATGAAATAGTTAGAATTGTGCTATTAATGCATTATTATTAATTAAGGCATCATTCACTTAAGCAGTTAGAAATATCCGGAAATCTTGCAACAGGTTACCCAAATGACTTTAACCTGGCTTATACAGTTCTCTTTCACTGTCTGAACATTATTCCACAAGGGATGTTCCTCTATGATGATTTCTACCTATCTCATCCAGATTCTCACTTCTTGCAATAATTCAACAATTTTCTAGAGAAGTTGAGTGAGGAAGGGATTTCCTAAGTATATGCTTAACATTTCTAAAAGTCTTTTATTTTGTATTCTACAAGTTTTGAATTTACTCTGCAATCAAAAAAGAAGTGTGCTTGAGTTTACTGAAAATTGTGAAATTGCAATTAGTATAAATGGTCAGAATTTAACTTTGGTGTATAAAAATATTTTTAAATAATGTTTTTGTGAACATACATATTTACTTGTGACAATACTCTGGCGGATGACACATTCTAGAATATGGAATACTAAGCAGATATTTGAGGGTCTTATGAACTTGAAGGGAAGGGTGTGCTGACAGGATCCTGGGTTGAGAATCTGAAAGTCTGGGTTCTAGTCACAAAACTTGCTTAATTTTTGGGCAATCAGTCACTTATTGAGCCTCAATTTCCTTATTTATAAAGATAAGTTGGGACTGGGTGGACTTTCCATTTCTTAAAAGTCCTAATATTTCTATTATTCTTCTAAGTTTGGGTACCTTTATGAGCAGAGAGTTGTTAATTTAGAAGGTGACCCCAGGAAACACCATTAAGGGAGTAAAGAAGTGAGGTAGAAGAGAAGGCAGCCCCTCATGTGTCTATTATGGATCAGTTTATCTCTGTGGACCGTGGTAACTTCATCCAACTGGGGAGCCTTGGAAGATCATTGGACCTGGTGTTATGAGAGAGCTGGGATCTTTATGCACAGCAGTCACTGATTTAGGTATGTTTTAAAAGGCTTTTCTGGTATGATGCATGGTGGCAAAAGGTGCACAAAAGCTATTAGATTGAGATGGACAAGTGCTGATAGCAGGAAGGTGGGAAGACCTGACTGAAGTAGCAGAGGTGATATGGATGGAGCCCTGTATATTTAGGTGGCATGGTCATGGGGTCCCTTTGGATGAAATGTGTGTGTGTGTGTGTGTGTGTGTGTGTGTGTGTGTGTGTGTGTTTAGAATTGAACCCAAGGCTTTGTGCATTCCTGTTAAAAATGTACTCTACCAGTGAATTACATCTCCAGTCTCTAAAACCTATATCTTATTGATAACCCTGAAGTGTCATTGGATCTGGTGGTTTCACTGAGTATTGTAGAATGCCAGCATTTGGTAACATAAAGCTTTTCTTGTAAAGATATAAAAACATGTATTCAAATTATGTACTTTTATATGAATGTAGGAAGTCCATGTCATTCTCTTGGTGTCTTGCTGTCATGATGTTATATTCACTTGGGTTCTGATGTGACTTTTTAAGAAAGAGAAAAGAGGCTGGCAGAATCAGTACACTGGACACCCACAAATCCTGGGTGCCATGAGAGTATGTCATGCATGGGACACATAGGAAGGCCATCTGTGTGTGTGTGTTGAGCAGTTGATTGGGTGCAACCACCCACAAAGAGTCAGGCAGAGTTAAGTGCTTCTGAAAAATTCCAGGAACCTCCCTATTGTAGAGATTTTTATTTCCAGTCAGATATGTCTCTAATAATGAAAATCCCTGCCAAAAATGAGGAAAGAAAGGCTGATCCAGGTTTCTGTTTTCTTTCACCTGTTTTTCAGTTTGGGAATGGAATTCACTCACTGAATGAACAAACCTTGCTTTAAGGCCTGCTTCATGCCAGCACTGGGGAAAAACCACTGATATAATCCTGTCTCCAGGGAGATTTCTTTTTTGGTGAGAAGAGACAGATATTAGTCAAACAAACAAACATCTATATACATACTGTGTTAGGAGAGAGAAATCTTAGGGTAGGATGAAGATTGGGAAGGTGTAGGAGTGGGAAGTTTTATTTAGGCAGTGTGGTCAGGGGGAGTTCCTTGGATTAAATCTTTTGAGGCTAGACTCAATGGGATGGAAGAAGACTGGAGCTAGGCATGCCAAAGTTTGTCAATGGAGCATCCTAAGCTTGAGAAAACAGAGAATCTAAGAGCTGAGACACGGGCCAAGGGTGAGTGACCAGGGTGGGCTCATCAGCAGAGATGAGGACACAGAGGGAACTTAGATGGCCAATAATTAATCACATGGAACTTTGTGAAGCTCTTACCTTGAACTGAGATTAGGGATACAACATTCTCTAACTTCTGGTTTAGAGAGCCACTCAGGAGCTGAAAGGGAGCGGAGCTGGGGCAGTAGAAATCAGCCTACTGGAAAGGGCGTTTTTTTTTTTTTAATTTTTTTTCTTCTTCCCTGAACTTTGTTCACATCTGTATGCAAAACTGTCTTCTGGCTATTGGGCTATTGCCACTCAAATTTGTATATTGAAGCTCTAGCTCCAAACATGATGTATCTAAAAATGAGGCTTTTTTTGGGGTGGGATAATTAGGTTTGGATGAGATCATAAGGATGGGGCCTTCATAATGAGATTAGTGCCCTTAAAAAAAAAGAGATACCAAAAATCTCTCTCTCTTTCTGTCATTTGAGGGCACAGAAAGCAACTGTTATCTGTTGAACCAGGAAGAGGCTCCTCATCAGGCCCCAACCATATTGGTACTCTGAACTTGGACTTCCAAGTCTCTAGAACTGCGAAAATGTAAATATCTGTTGTTTAAGCTTCTCTGTCTGGCTGTTTAGTTATGACAGCCTGAGATGATTAAGACAATGGCCAATTTTTATTTTTTTTTCCTTTTAAAAAAGGAGTGGGAGCTCTCCAGGCAGTAATGCTAAGGGTCTGAGGGAGACCACAAATTACCATATGGAGGGAAAGGGGTGCAGAAGGGAGTCTATGGATCAGGAGAGGCCAGTAGAGGTCAGACCATGCATGCTTCATAGGTTGGAATGAGGGGCTCTGTCTTCATGGTCTGTGGGTGAAAGGGCCCACAGAGGGTTTTAGGCCAAGGTGTTGTCTCTGGCTGCTAAGGAGGGAGAACAGGTGGAAGGAAGGCAGGGCTGCAAGTGAGGAGTCCAGATGGCCATTTGAACAAAGTGCCTTGGGGTATGAGACTTCAAAGGCCTGGACGTGGGCAGCTGCAGTGAGGAGGAGAAGATGGAGCAGGGGTATGGGGTGAGGAGGGAGTGGCTCTTGGGCCAGTCTGGCTTAGGTTTGTTTTTAGGGCTTGAGGTTCTGTCCTGCATGTGATCCTTCTTCCCGGTGGGGCAGTTAGAGACTAGCAGGTGACAAGGATATGGTGATAAGGTATCTGATGCTTGGGCACTGCTATAGTGATCAGAGACCCAAGTCTTCTTTTGGAATGTGGGGTTTTAAGAGTTAAGCATTAAAGTCACCTAGTGAGACATGGGATTTTTGATTCTAGACTAGTTCACCATCAGGAACATCACAGAGAGAGGTTCCAGAGCACTCATAAAGCTTCTTCCATTGTTAAATGTGTGTGTGTGTGTGTGTGTGTGTGTGTATTTATATAATTTATATTTCTTAACTATAAAAATATGTTTCCTAGTTTAACTTAATGTTGCAAATATGAATGGGTTCCAAAACCAACCACCACTAATGGCTTTTTGTGAACTTATTTTCATGTGCCATTGGATTTCAGACAGGTGAAGTCTAATTTTAAATCTTAGTTAAGGAAAAAAATGTTGCTATTCTGTTGCCAATAGATAATTGCACAAAGCAGACTTTGGATTTGAATATGTATATTTATCTCTATATTTATTTTACATTTCATTAATGGCTCTACATTTGAGTTTTTAAAGTACTGAGGACATTGCAAAAATAAATGATTTAACTGCTTTCAGAACCACAGAGGAGAAAGCATTTAGCTGTCATAAGTCTATCATCTAAAACAATTTAGACACTTTTTATGTTATTTTTCTGCTGTCCCTTTGAGGTAAGAAGGATAGAAACAGCAATGTTACTATCTCTATTGAATAAAAAACTAAATGAAGGGTGTGTTACCTTACTTTTCTAGTTCAAATTACATAGTGCAATGTGATCATGGGACTTTGAAGAAGAAAAGGAAAAAGAATGAACTGGAGCCATGTAGAAGCTGCGTCTTGCAGAAGAGCAGATGATCTATAGTCCACTTAAGGATGGACTAGAGAATGAGGCCCATTTCCTCTCTTCCCATTGCTAAACTCTATTCAGATGCTGAGACATGCCACTGGATATTTCTTAACTTTTAATTTAGTAAAACAGTTTTTAGTTGTCCTAAGAACAATAAAAGATGTTATTACATTAATGAAAACATTGAGAATGACGTTTAACCGTGGTTATGACCATTAAAAAAAGAAAATTTTTTTTTGTAGACAGGTTCTTGTTATGTTGCCTGAGCTCAAGTAATCCTCCTGTTTTAGCATCTCTTGAATATCTAGGACTAGAGATGTGCACCACTGCACCCAGTTGGTTATGACCATCCTACAATGCCAGTCTTGATTTTTTTCTTGAGCAGGGTGTAAATAAATAAGTATATAAAGCAGTAATGTAAAACAAAATGAATGGCTGGAAAAGTGGGAAATGCTGGAAATATGGTTTTTTGGTATGATCAGTTTTTCAGAAAACTTTTTTATGTTGCAAAAATAATCACCCCCCCCAACTCCACTGAAATTAATTTGCATGTGGACTTTAAAGCTATTAATAGTCTGTAAGTAATTTGCTCAAATATTTGAAATGTAGATGCTTTTATTCTATTTTAAACAAATATAACTTATATGCAAATGTTTACAAATACCAGAAAAATTGCAAGAATGCTTTTAAAAAAATTCTGAGGCTATCACTTCATTTAAAAGCTTTTCGCATTCATTTAAATGATTTCAGTTTTTGGAAGAATAGAGAAGGCATGAAGATTCTTGAACTCCTGCAAATGCAAACCTGCCACAGGCGCAGCTGTGGTTTATAAGACAAATCAGTGTAAGAACTGTTCTCTTTTGAACAACAATAACAATACAACCTCTCCAAACTGAAACTGGGGAAGGACTAGTAAAATTGTTTTTTTACTAATGTGAGGTTGGAAACATTGGCTTTCAAGTGAATTGGCCATGACCACATCAGCACTTGGATCCCACTGAGCTGAGATTGCAGGCAGATGTGATTCTGGCATTTGTATGCCCACATTCAAAAACTTTCCTCCTTTATCCTACCAGCACATTGAGGCTATCTTTGCTGGAGTGCCACAAATGATAGCCACACACACAGTACCTGAAAACGTGCTGCTTGGCTTACTATGGGAACGGCCTACTGATGCTCTGATTTTTAGAAGTACAATATTTATCCAGGTTATTTAACAAGTGCTCAGAAATGTGTGTTATGCTAGATAGAGGTCAAAGCAGCAGACTTCCGTTATAGAGTTCATTAAACTCATTTTCATGGAGTGAATAAGGAGCTCTGTCTTTTTTGAGAGGGTCCATGGCATCAAAATGTACAAATTCAATTTAAGGAGTGAGAAAGTGGGCAGAACTATGAGAAAACCAAGACTTTTTGGCAGGATCCAGGGACTATCTCAGAGTTTCTTCAGGAAGTGTTTGCCGTGCTCATTATCTATTTCACTCACCTATATGCTTATCAATCTATTCATCTCTTTTCAGAAAGGCTTTGAAAGGAAAACAAGGGTATGCAATATTTCTAAACTAATTTCCTTAATATGTAAATTGTTCTTATGAATCAATAAAGAATTTCCAAATCATATGATCAGAAAGAGAGATATTTAACATTTTCAAAGCATATGAACAGTTTAGAAAAAAATTTAACATAGTTTTAAAAGATTTTTTACTTATCAGTTGGACAGAGATCAAAAGTTTGAACATATTTCAATAGTATCCTGTGATGATACACAGTGCTGATGAGCTTGTAGGAAAACAAACTCTAATACTGCTAATTGGAGGGTAGATTAGTACAAGGTTTTTGGGAAATAATTAGGAAATATATTTCAAATTTTAAAGTGAAAAATTTAAGTTTAAAGTGTAACATTTAATTAAAATTTAATTTCTCCTCTCAGAAGTTCTACTGGAATTATCCCCACAGATAAGAATTTCTCATGAGCACACAACTTGAATATGATACAGAAGCTACCCTTTGGGGTAGTAAATTGAACAGAAAGCTGCAAGGGTGGGAGAAGAATTTTGTTTATTCTCTGAGTACTATTTGTATTTTTTAGATTACTTAATCATAGACATTTAAAAATGTATTTGTTAGATGCATAAATGACTGCAAACTCATATACACAAAAAGGTACACTCATACATTGTTGGTGATACTGCAAATTAGTACAATCACTTTGGAGAGCAGTGTGGAGATTCCTCAAAAGATGTGGAATGGAACTACCATATGACCCAGTGAATCCACTCTTTGGTATTTACCACCCCCCCCCAAAAAAAAAAACTAGGATCATCATAATATAGTGATACAGGCCTATTGATTATTTTTACCTTTTTTAAAAAATTTACTTTTTAATTTATATATGACAGCGAAATTCATTACAATTCTTATTACAAATATAGAGCACAATTTTTCATATCTTTGGTTACACAGTATATTCACACCAATTCGTATCTTCATACCTGTACTTTGGATAATATTGATCATCACATTCCACCATCATTAATAACCCCATGCTCCCTCCCTTCCCCTCCAACCTCTCTGCCCTATCTAGAATTTGTCTATTCCTCCCATGATCTGTTCCCTATCCCACTATGAATCAGCCTCCTTATATCAAACAAAACATTTGGCATTTGTTTTTTTGGGATTGGCTAACTTCACTTAGCATTATCTCTCTATCTCCATCCATTTACCTGCAAATGCCATGATTTTATTCTCTTTTATCGCTGAGTAATATTCCATTGTGTATATATGCTACCCCTTTGATCTTTATAACAGCGCAATTCATAATAGCCAAGATATGGAAAAAGCCCACATGCCTGTCAACAGATGAATGAATAAAGAAACTCTGGTGTATATGCACAGTAGAGTTTTACTCAGCCATGAAGGAGAATGAAATTATGGCATTTGTTGGTAAATGGATGGAAAGAGAGAACACCACGCTAGGTGAAGTAAGTCAGACTCAGAAGGTCAAGGGTTGATTGTTTTTTCTCATATTCAGAAGCTAGAGCAAAGTAAGGAAAAATAACAAAGAACGAATCTGATGAAAATGGAAGATCACTGGAGAAAGATGGACTAGGAGGAGGAGAGACAGAAAAGAGAGAGGAACTGTAGGATGAAATTGACCATGTTATTTTATGTACATAAACAAATATACAACAATGAATTCCACCTTTGTGTATACCTATAAAACACCTATTTAAAAATCCATAAATAAATAGGAGGAAGACCTAGAGAAGGGGAACAGGGGGAAAGAGGAGGAGAGAGAAAGAGGAAGTGCTGGGGACTAAAGTAGAGCAAATTATGCTCATGTATTCATGATTATGTTAGAATGAACCCCACTACTGTGTATAAGTATAATACACAAATAAAACATTTTAGAAGGAAGAAAAAAAAAAGGAAAAGAAAAAGTCTAAAAAATCAATCCAGATGAAAATAATGACAAGAGAGTGACAAATTAGTTTGGAAAATAAAGGTGGAAACACATAAAATAAAGCCAGAAGTCAGCTACGTTATTCATGTTTGCCCAAGTTGGGCTAAAATTCCTAGCAGTCCATGAAATAGTGAAGGAAGGTTAATGATGTGATTAGAATGTCTATAAAAAGGAAATAATTCCTTTGCCTAAAATATAACTACCTGGGTCCTGAGATCTGGGCAAAATTTCTCCTGATGGTCCTTATAGTTCTCTACCAGAACTAGGATACAGAGAACCATGTCCTCAAAACCAATCCCAGGTAAATTCAATTCCATCCTGTGGTAGATTGGATGACTATTATGGACTCTCATTACCTCCTTGTCACAGAGTTGTTCATTCCCAGCCCGTGCCTGGAGACTTAGCATTATCCCTCCCAGAGTAGGTAGAAGAACCCGTCACACTCCACTCCTCCATGGACCTTCCTTTGGCCAATGAAATGAGGAAAAAGTTGGTGAAAGCTGCATCTACCCAGAGGAGTCAAATGTGCTTGCACGGTTTGCCTTAGCCTATGTCTCAGATTGAGGATGTTTGGGCGGTTTAGAACCATAAACAAATCCTGGAATCCAGCTGAGGACAGCTGAGCTGCAGTTCACCCACAGACCTGTGTGGTTGCAATAAATGTTTCCTCTGATAAGCAAAGGTGATTTTTGAAACTGTTGGTTACTCAGCATTATTTCAGCAGAAGCTTAATAATCCTCTGGATAAGAGAATAAAAACAGTGAAAATAAGTTCAGAAGGTGGCTCTTGAAGTCCTGGAGTGTCTGTGGAAATAGGCAGTTTCTATAATAAAAGGGTCTTAACTTCTAAAATCATGACCCTACTTACATACTCTAGGACATTACTGATAATGCACGAAGTATTATATCAGGTGACCCAATTCTCTGTGAGTAAACTGCAAAAGCAATTACTTTGAGTAAAAGAAAACTGCCTCCGAATTCTGAAAACCCTGCATGATGCCTTTGGACCTTCATTGAAAGAATGAATATAAATCAGGTTGGATGAGGAAAATGTATTTGTGTGTGTATATGTATGTGTGTGCATGTGCATGTATGTTTTCTTGGTGGTAGACATACCTGAGATAGGTGATTTTTCTTCCCCATGGTGTCAGGTCTGTCTGCAAAGAAATCTTGGTGCTGAAGTATGTCTAGGTTAAAGACTCAAACCAACTATAGAATCAACAATACTGAACCTTAACACTGAGGTGTCTCCCCATCTCCTGCATCATGGACTCCATTCTCCTGGAATAAGTAGTGGTGCAGGTCTTAAGAATTGTCCACTGTGAGAGCTGAAGGCAGAGGCTGGACATGTTCATGGGGAATCAGGCTGTTCTAACAAGACTCCTTGATTTTATAGCACAGCCATGATTCTATCAAATTGGCTCAAAGGAAAGTCTTGGACAGTATTTTGGCATTTTTGTTTTTGCAATTATTTTTTTGAGTCTAGAAAAAGAAAAAAAGAGAATGTTGTTTGGTTATCCCATGACTTTGGCTTCACACCAGGTCTATAAGTGAATGTGACAACAAGGTCTAATGGCTTTTGGACACTTTGCTTATCAAAAGACATGCAAAAACAACACCACGGCCTAAGAAAACATCCTTTTAAGGAGTTACGAGGATATTCCATAAAAAAATAAATTTTGGCAGATGCAAATGTAACCAGAGCCAAGGCAGGGAGTGTGGTGGATGTGAGGCAGGAGACCCAGCAGGCTCAGAGGGATGTTCACAGTTGTTTAGGAGCGCGCCAGCTCTTTCCAGGGCCTGCGGTTTCCACACTCTTTCCCCCAAGACACCATCCATAGATCTCTAGTGTTATGTTTTTATTTGTGCTTTCATTTTAAACCCAAAGTATTTGTTAAGGTTTAGATATGAGGTTTTCCCTCGAAATTCATGTGTGAAACAATGCAAGAATTGTCAGGGGCAAAATGATTAGATCATGAGAGGTAATGGTAGGCAGGTAGGGTGTGACTAGAGGCCATAGACTGCTGGTTTCTCTGCTTCCTTATGCAAGGTTCTGAACTGCTTTCCTTGGCCCATGCCCTTCTGCCATGATGTTCTGCCTCACCCTGGGCCCAGAGCTATGGAGTCAGCTGACCATGGACTGAGATCTCTGAAACTGTGAACCAAAATTAATTTTTCCACCTTTATGTTGTTCTTGTTAGTTTTCTTTTCGGTCACAGTAAAGGTAAAGTTGACTAAAACAGTGTTTTAAAAAAGTTTTATTTAAAAATTTCCATTTTTAGTTGAAATAAAATTATATATATTTATGGGGCACAGTGTAATATTTTAATACATGTATAAATTGTATATATGTAATGATCAAATCAGGGTAATTAATATAGCCATTATTTCAAACATTTAGTTTTTTTGTGGTAAGAACATTCAAAATCCTTTCTTCTTGCTTTTTTTTATTATGCATTACAATTCATATTACACATACAGATCACGATTTTTCATATCTCTGGTTGCGTACAAAGTATATTTACTCCATTCATGTCTTCATACATGTACTCAGGGTAATGATGACCATCTCATTCCACCATCTTTTTTACACCCCTTGCCCCCTCCCTCCCCCTCCCTCCCCTTTGCCCTATCTAGAGTTTGCCTAATTCTTTTTTCTATTTTGAAACATAATACAATATCACTGACTATAGTGTCTCTACTAAAGTCAATGAATGGCAGAACTTGTTTCTCCTGTCTAACTTACTTAGTGACCCGTGACTCAATTCTCCCCATCCCTCTTTCCCTACCTAGTCTCTGGGAATCACTGTTTCACCCTCTGCCTAAAGTATATTTTTATTTAACATAAAGTAGAGGGCTGGAGTGTAGCTCAGAGACATAGTGTCACCTAGCAGGAGTGGGGCCCTGGGTTCTATCTCTAGCACTGAAATTTTGAAGAGTGTGTCCTCATTCTTCCCACTCTCTACCTCTCAGCGCTGCTGGTCTGAGGTTGGTTCTTGTTGCTCCTGATGCACTGGATTGTAGCTCTAACTTCTTCATGGTTTTCTTGGCTGTCCATTGCTCACAGCTTCTCACTGTTAGGAGCAATTCCGTGTGAACATCCTGGTGCACGTCTCCCATGGACTTGGGTGGGGATTTCTCTGGGGCATATTGCCGGGGTCGTGTGATATTGTAGATTTAAGAGGAAGTGTAATTCTGGTTCTGTTCCTCCTTCCCATTCTTCCCACACCAATTCCTCCAACCAATCTCCTCATTCCTGTTGTGACTTATCTTCCCGCAGGCTGGAGACCTCCCAGTCCTCTGCTTTTCCATCCTCTTCACATCTGATCATCTTTCTCTTGACCTTGCCTCTGCTAGGTGTCCGGTCCACACTCCTGGTTCGGCACTCCTACATCACAAGTCTGGGTCGGGTCTCCGTTACCCTGACATGGACGCAACAGCTCTAACTGGCCTTCCCTCCTCAGGGCAGTTCCCACACGAGCTGACTGTATGAACAAATGCACGTCTTGGATCTGGTTCCACCGTTGCTCTAGACCTTCAGTAACTCCCTACCTTCTAGGCTGGCATCCCAGAGCCTCTACAAGAAAATCTTCATCTCTTGATGAAGATCTATTTGTTTATTTGTCAAAATAAGGGAAATATTTGCATAGAACGAAAAGTGTTTGGTTTGCCTTTTTTTTTCTTAAGTCTTCCCTCCCTCCCTCCCTCCCTCCCTCCCTCCCTCCCTCTCTCTCTCTCTCTCTCTCTCTCTCTCTCTCTCTCTCTCTCTCTCTTCTTTCTTTCTCTCTTCCTTTCTTTCTTTCTCTCTCTCTTTCTATGTCTTCCTGTCGCTGCTTTAGTTGAGCTGCCTTTCTGAATTTTATTCTGCATCTCAAATTCACCCTTAATGTCAAAATTTAAGCCTGAGAATGTGTATTAGAATTCTCCAGAGAAACAATTGGTGGGTGGAAAGGGAGAGGTTTCTTTTTTGAAGAATTGACTCATGCAATTCTTTTTGGGAAAGTCTGAAGCAGTTTGTAAGTAGGTCGACAGACTTGAGTACAAAGGCATGTCTAGAGGGAGAATTCCTCCATTTTCTGGAGAAATCTGTTTTTTTTTTTTCCCCCTTAAGACTATCAACTGATTAGATGAGGCCCACCCATAGGCCAGGCCCACCATAGGTAATCTTTTTGACTCAAAGTTCACCGATTTAAATTCAGCTTTTTTTTTTTTTTAGAACCAGGGATTGAACTCAGAGATATTTTACCACTAAGCCATATTCCCAGCTCATGCCTCCCACATTTTTTTTTTTAATTGAGACCAATTCTCACTAAGTTGCTGAGGACCTTCCTAAGTTGCTGAGGATGGCCTTGAGGTTATGATCCTCCTGCCTCAGTCTCTTGAGTCAATGGAAATAATTCTTCCTCCTCTTCCTCTTTCTCCTTCTTAAAAAATGGTTCTGGAGAAAACAGGAAAGTCATACACATGAATAACCCATGATGTGGTCTGGGGTCTTGCTCAATGGTAGAACACTTGTCCTAGGTTTGATTCTCAGCAATGTAAAGCAAAAATAAATAAATAAATAAGATAAAAAGAATGAAATAAGAGGAGTTATAAAACAATCCATGATGCCAAGCTCCTGAGGAATAAAAATTCTCCAACTAAGGGGAAGTTCCCCAAGTTTCTTTCACCAGTATGAGCAGAAAGCCCCCTCACCTTCAACAAGTCCTCAGCTCATAACCTACCCAACACTGGGAGCAACCAAATCAAATGCAAGGGCTGCAGCTTCCAAACACAACCACCGTTTTCTATTGTGCATCTTCTCTTCAGTGGGGACATGGGCTCTGCATGGGGCACTTGTGGCAGGGATCCCACCGTGAAGCAGTAACAGATGTCTATGAGCACTGTGTGGTGACAGTGGCTCAGAGCCCGCAACTATAGCTCTGAATAGTGGACTTCTGCCTTCAGCAACTGGCTGGGCTTCATGAAGATGCCTCCCATGGCTTGCCAGGAGTAGTTCTGGTTTTTCTGGGCCATGTCACAAGCCTCTTTTTGTCCACTGATGGGTGGACCATATTGCTCGCCCAAGACAGACAGCAGTACTTCAGTGGAAGAATGCACCACGCTTCACCATCTCTCACCCAAAGCACTCGCTACCTGACCCCTAGTGTACTTTGTGCGCGTACAGTCAGACGTGGTGGTGTGTACTGTGTAGCTTCACCCCAGAGCCCTAAGTAGCGACTGCCAGATTGGATGCCTCCACAGCGCTGCACAAACCCCTCAAACAACTGTAGTGGAGAAACAGCAGTCCTAGCTGCATCCTGAGGCCCTGATCTTCCAAGAGAGTTTGGCCCCACTTTGGTACCGGAAGCTCTGATTTAAATGTTATTTGCATCCCAAACACACTTTCACAGGAACATCTATACTGGTGTTTGCCCAAACAACTAGATACCCTAGCGTAGCAAAATTGACCCACAAAGTCAACCCACCATACCATTCCCCATGCTCGGCTTGGGACCCATAGTTAAGCTTCCTGCTTGTCCAGGTGGGAAATGGCAGAAAAATGAAGACCTCACATACTGTTTCAATTATGCATACCATCAACATTCCTGCTAGTCCAACTGGTACATATTTGCCATCCCACTTGTCGAGGACATACAGCGATGTGCATTTTTAGCACACACTTCCACTGATTGGCAGATGGTGTATCCATAACATGGCACACAGTGTAGGAAATTATTTGGCTCCCTAGTTCCATATGGTGACATATTCCTTTTGTGATACTAGAATATGAATGTGTTAAATTTTTGTGTGTGTTTCTGGAGGCATGTATGTCACATCTGGGATTTCAAAAAAAATCAGGGAACCAGATGTATATTCATATGATCATATATGTGTATACATATATACTACACATCCCTTTAAAATGGGAACAGCTACACTTTTATCCTGTGCTTTTATTGAAGGATCCCGTGAGTGAATAAAACCATAAGAAAACACATGGAAAAAGCAGCCAAATAGGTTATAAATATAACCAACATTGTTTTAACAACATCACAGAGTAGGGAGGGAGGAAATGGTGTTTTATTGATCATTTAGAATCTGGGCCAGGTCTCGTGCACAGTGTTTTCCATGTGTTATGTCCCCTGGTGTTGGGAAGGAGCATTTTCCTTCACCTGGGCAAAGGCTTAGCAAATGGAAGGTTCAGCCAGCATTTGAATAGAGTTCACCTTAATCTAAATGCACGCATTCTTTCCCCTCCCTTTACTCCACAGCCGCATCTCTGGCCATGGAGTGAACACTTTCCAGACACTCGGAAGCAAATTATTCATGAGGTTTCATGGTGATGATGGGCGATGTGCAGAGACTGCTTTGAAAGTCTTCCAGGCAAAATTGTGCTTTATGGCTTAGAACCCAGGAGCACCACTGAACCTGAATCATGATCAGAAGGGAATTCTTCCTCCATGCTCTCCCTTTCCTGCTTCAGCACACCCCTTTTCCACCAAGGGGATTTTGGAGGAGATACTTTAAGCCCCACTTCTCACCAGATTCCTTTGTTTTAGAGAAATTATTCCAAGTGCTCTGAGAGGGATGGGTGGAGGGAACTAAGTTGGGAGACTGAACATCTAATGGCGTTGGAGAAGATAATGCTTAGTGAAGTTAGCCAATCCCCCAAAAAACAAATGCCTAATGTTTTCTCTGATATAAGGAGGCTGACTCATAGTGGGATAGGCAGGGGGAGCATGGGAGGAATAGATGAATTCTAGATAGGGCAGAGGGGTGGGAGGGAAAGGGAGGGGGCAGGGGATTAGCAAGGATGGTGGAATGTGATGGACATCATTATCCAAAGTACATGTATGAAGACACGAATTGGTGTCAACATACTTCTTATAGAACCAGAGATGCTTTATATGTGTAATAAGAATTGTAATGCAGTCCGCTGTCATTTATTTTTAAAAAAAATCAATAAAAAAGCATCTAATACAGGTAGGATAGTTGGACAGGAGTAGATTCAAAACTACTTATACAGCATAGTAGGACTTGGGATTGGTTGGGAAGATTGGCAAGTTGAGGGGAGTGAGGCCAAAGGCAGCTCCTGAGGTTCTGGTTTTGGCCCTGAATTAGATAGAGACAAGTGTGCATGGACAGATTGTCTGTTCACTTTGAACTATTGAGTGGGAGGCACCTGTGGACTATATGGGTTGGAGCTGTTCAATGGGCAGTTGATGTGGGGTCAGGAGGGAGAGCTGACCTAAAGATGGAGCTCTAGGGGGCTGCAGTAATTAGTACCATGCCTGGTTCCTTATCTGTTCTCAATAGACAGTTGTGAAATGCATGGGGTGCAAGGGTGATTGCAGCCATGCTTGTACACTGGGCCAGGCTAGGCAGTTGACAGGTTTGCATCTGAAGGCTGTTTTTTTTTTTTTTTTCTGTCCAGTACTAGGGGCTGTTATCTGCTGAAGGTGGATGGGATGGATGGTGTATTTTAGGATTGAGCAGAGAGAATGTCTGAACTGGGCCATGATTTAAAGGAGGTGTCAACTAGAGACAAACAAAGGGAGCCCTGGTCAGTGCTGAGGGTCTTCTTGAGGTTGGATGCCTTACAAGAACATTAATTCTGGTCTCCTGGATGTTGTGTCATCAAGTCCTGGAGGGTTGTGAGTCCACATGGTGGAGGTTGGATGGATTAGCCACTGGTTTCCCTGGGTTCTTGCAAGGAAGTGAGGCAGAGGAGTTGATTTGATTGACAGGGATGGGGCTGATGGAACATACTCTGTGCTCTCTCTGGGACTGGACAAGACAGGTCTGCTAGGGTTGAGATCTCACTGAAGAGGAATAAAAATGAAGTAGGTTCAATCAAGGGACAAGGTGGGGAGGAAGAGGGCTTATGGTGGTTGTGTAAGTATGAATTTGAGTTTCAGCAGTTCTAGGGATGATAAGATCCAAGGTGTAGCCAACAGAGTTATCAAGATGGGGTGGAGAGGAAGGTCACTGGAGAAGGCATCCCAGGTCCTGCAGGTGACAGGTAGGATTAGTGTTCTCTGTAGGTGCCATGTCCCCACAGGGAGATTGGTGATGGGCAGAAGGAAGGACGGGATAGAGCAGAAAGTTGTGACAGTGTGGTGCTGGCTGAATGGTGGAGAGATGGGCCTGTGGAGAGAAGGAGACCTTGAGACAAAGCCCTGGGTGCCAGTGGTTTATTTGGGAGATGGTTATAGGAAGCCCAGAAGGAGGGATCAAGGTGAGGAGAGAAGGGAGGGAAGCCAGCAAAGAGGACAATAATGAGAACACTCTGAAGGCAACTCCTATAGGAGATCTCCTGGGAGTCTACTCATGGGCACCCATGCTGCTTACTTCCAAAGTGGAAACTGCCTACATGGATACTGCCACAGTAGCTGAAGGTATGTGGGTGAGCACAGCCAAGGTCTTAGACTGTGATCTTGTAACAACATTTAGAGACTGTGTGGCTTGTTGACAACAAAAACGTATTTCTCAAAGTTCTGGATGCTGGGAAGTGCAAGATCAGGATGCTTGCAGACTTGATGTCTGGTGAGACGCTGCTCCTTAGTTCATAGGTGGAGCCTACTCACTGTGTCCTCCCATGGTGGAAAGGGGATGGAGGTCTATGAAGTCTCTCTTTAGAAAAAATATATTAGTGTGTGATAATTATACACAATAATGGGATTCATTATTACATATTTGTATGTGTACATCACAATATAATCTGATCAATTCTGTTCCCCAGTACCTATACACTTTCTCTCTCCCTGGTCATCTTCCTTTACTCTACTGGTTTTCCTTGTATGTTCTTTCTTTCTTTTTAAAAAATGTTTTTAGTTGTAGATGGGCAGAATGCATTTTTTCTATTTATTTATTTTTATGTGGTGCTGAGGATTGAACCCCATGCCGCACAAGTGCTAGGCAAGCACTCTACCAATGATCCACAACCCTATTCCCTTCCTTGTATTTTCAAGAGAACCCTCTTACTTTTTTTCTCCCCCTTTCCTCTCCAGCTTCCACATATCAGAGAAAACATACAACCCTTGGCTTTCTGAATTTGGCTTTTTTCACTTAACCTAATGCTCTGAAGTTCCAAGTTTTTGTGCAAATGACATAATTTTATTCTTTATGACTGAACAAAACCCATCATGTACATTTGCCACCTTTTCTTCATCCATTCACCATTGATGGACACTGAGGCTGGTTCCATAGTTTGGCTATTGTGAATTGTGTTGCTATAAACATGGGTATGTGTGTATCACTACAGCAGTCTGACTTTAATTCTCCAAAGAGTGGTATTGCTGGGAAATATGGTGGTCTCATATGAAATTCCATACTGATTTCCATAGTGGTTGTACTAATTTACAATTCCACCAACAGTGTAAAAGTGTTCCTTTTTTATGGGGTCTCTTTAACAGGGGGACTTTTCCCATTCGTGAAATCTCTCTTGTCATGTACTAATCACTTCTCAAAGGCTACTTCCTAATATCATCACACTGGTGGTTTCAACATGTGAATTGTGGGAGTCACAAAGATTCAGGCCTTAGCTGTGAAGGTCTTTAGTTGGGTGGAATGAGTCTTGCAGTAGCACTCAGTGGTCAAGAGAAAGAGTCAGGACCTGGATGTAATGCTGCATGTAAATAGGTCACGGCTGTCCCTTCCTGGCTCGGGAGCCCGTGAGCAAACCCTTGAGAGGCCTGGGACCAGTAAGGGGCTGTGGATGAAGAGTGTTTTCTTTAGAAAGAGAGTTCCTAAGGACTCAGGGGAGTTTGGGGAGAAGAGAAGCAATGTACTAGAATGGGAAAGGACTTCAGAGTGACACAAGAATGCAGGTGCCTGCAGAGGTGCCCACCTGGGCCACTGCTGAGCAGGACAGGGGTGCAATGTGGGCTGTGTTCTGCTGGCCGTGTGGTTTCTCAGTTTGTCTTCGGAGTCCTTGGGAGCATTGAATGCTGCTCAGAGGAAACCATGTTCAGATTGTGTTTGAGGGCTCCCAGGATAAATCCAGGAATCTCACCAAGTGTTGCAAATAGCAGAGACCAGGCAGCTGGAGGGAGCTGGTCTCTGGTAGCTCCTGGCTATGTGGAGAGTATTTTGAATCCCTGGGATGAAGTTCTGGTTTAAGGCCATGGACCAACATGCTCCAGGAGAATGGTCAGAGCCAGGTCTTCACATTCTGAGGCTGTTTATCCAGATTCTTGCCAGAGCGTGTAGCCTCAAATGCACTACCTTTCATCCAAAGCTAGACTAGGATGGATGAGGAGGACTTTTTCACTTTCAGATTGTTTTTTTCTTTTTGGACACAGTGTTGAAATAGGACATTGTATCTAACCTAATATAAAACATATAAAACCAGATTTGTTTATTTATTTTCCCATATTTTTATTGGTGCATTATAAAATTATACATAAAGGTGGGATTCGTTGTCACATATTCATGCATGTACAGAACATAATAATATAATTTGGTGACTTCCATTTACCAGCATGTTCCTCCTTCCTGGTTTCTTATCCCAGGCCCCTTCCTCTACTGATCTCTCTTCTATTTTCATGAGACGCCACCCCCCTCCTACCAACAAACATTTTTTTTCCCTTTTCCTCTCTAATTCCATGTATGAGAGAACACATAACAATCTTCGACTTTCTGAATTTGGCTTATTTCACTTAAAATAATGCTTGCAATTTCCATTCATTTTCCTGCAAATGACATAATTTCACTCTTCATGGCAGAATAAAACTCCATTGTGTATATATACCACATTTTCTTTATCCCATTATCTGTTGACAAATACCTAGGCTAGTTGTACCATTTGGCTATTGTGAATTGTGCTGCTGTGAACATGGGTAGAATGTATGGCTATAGTGTGCTGACTTTAATTTTTTAGGATAAATACTGAGGAATGGTATATTTGGATCATACTATGGTTCCATTCCAAGCCTTTTGAGGAACCTCCATACTGATTCAGATAGTGGTTGGACTAATTTACAACCACTTTGTCCCCTACATCCTAAAACCAGGTTTAGGCAGAGCTGCTGGGAGAAAGTGTTCTGCATGTTAGATTCACCATCTACCATCATCTTCCCAAAGGACAAATGGAATCATTTGAAAACCACCACTCTGATAATATACTTATCTACCCATTATCAGACCACCATCAGAAAGTCACATATTGAGACACTCTTGCGTTGACCACTGGCTGTGTGTACTGGGTTTCATTTTGACTTGGGTTTGTTGAGGACAAAATGTCCTATTGTATTCTGGACTCTTGTGTATGGTATTCTGAGACCCTTTTATAGGACATTAACAAAGTAATTCCTTATAGAAGCTCCTGTCCACCCTCACCACCCCCTAAAAAAGTTTTTCTTTTGAGTTGCTAGATTGCCAGAATTTTTTCTTTCTGCTTTCTTTTTCTAAATTAAAAAAAGTGTGTGTGTGTGTGTGTGTGTGTGTGTGTGTGTGTGTGTATACCAGGCATCTTGTAACAACATTTTTCTCCCTATAAAGCTTAGCTCCAGGTTTATGGTCCACCAACTCTAACCATTGTGCAGTAATTTTTGAGAATGATATTACCCTGAACCTCATTGAACTATCCTACCTTATTTCCCCACTTTCTTAATCATTTTATTGACTGATTTATGTAAATTGCACCATATCATGCTTAGAAAAATGAAAGACTATCTTTGGAATTGTGGTGAACTTGGACGATTTGAGGTTGTTTAGGCTTGGCTTCCTGAGATCTACACTCTGAGACAAGGATTTGAATGTAGTGGTTCACTCTGGCAGTGGCAGGGGAGTGGCACATTGAGAGAGGGAAGGGAGGAAGCCAAGAAGTTGAGACAGTGAATAGCTTATCACTGTGGGTAGCTGGGACCCAGTCATGCTGGGGACTTCTGGGAGAGTGGGTAGGACATTCCCCAGAGTTGTTTCACAAAGGAGCAGGGAATTTGGGGTATTTATCCACCAAGTCCTTTTGCTCCTTGATAGAGGCCTGCTCCTAGGGATGTTAATTGCCCAGCATCTAGCCTGCCCTGCATGTGGGCCACACATGCTGCTGTGGCCAAGGAAAGCCTTCGGGCCAATAGTTCCATGTGTTTGTAATAGGAACCAGCATCCCGTGGGAAGGTGAGAGCCAAGGGCGTACGAACTGAGCACCAATGGTGTTGACTGTGAGGATTTTCTGGAAGAGAGGAGAAATAGATGCCTTTATTTCCACAGTGTCCTTCGCTCATTACTTCTTTGAACAATCTAACAGGGTGTTTTGGATGTGGATTAAAAGGACTTGAGTAATTTGGGCAAGAACTATGCTCTTCTCTGCTTTGACACAACACTTGCTCACAAAACTTCACTGGTCGGATTTGCTCTCACAGTGCCAGGTCAGCAGGAGGTCTTGTCATTTCCTTGAGTCTAGAACTTCATGAACAGGGAAGCTTAAACACGTGCTCTGTTGTGTCTGGCTTCTTTTGCTCTGTCTAATGATCCATCCATGTTGTTAAGCATGCCACTTTTTTTTTTTTTGAATTGTTGGGTAGCATCCTACTGCATAAATACACCACAGTTTGTTTATCTGTTCTTCTTTTTAGGGGCATTTGGATGGTTCCCAGACTTTGGCAATGGAAGGCATTGACATTTGTAAAGCATGTCAAAAAAACACAAGCCTTAATTCATTCCCCTCTCTCCCTCCTCTCCTGCCTCCAATCCATGGTCAAGTCTTGTCTTTCTTCTGTTACTTTGCTCTCAGGTTTGTCTCCAACAAACTCCAGCTCTCTAGGCCAGATCATCTCTTGACCAGTCCACTGCCTCCTCTTGGGGGTCCATGAGACTTCACCTTTCTATTGTCCACTTGGTGGCCAGAGTAAGCTTTGAAAGCACAAAAGAGAATGTCACTGTTTAAAATCTACAAAAAAGTAAAATCCAAGCATCTCACCTTTTATAATTTTTTTTTGACCAGCACACAATATTTGTATGTATTTATGAAGCACATGTTTGCTTCATGTATGTTTTGGGTATTGATTAACCCAGATAACTGGCATATCCATCATCTGAAAGTTTTATCACTTCTTTATGGTGAATATGTTCAAGATCCTCTCTTCTGACCATTTTGATATACCTAATGCATTATTGATAAGATAATTGTATTCATCCTGCTGTGCCATAGAACACCAAAACGGATCCTTCCTATGAAATGATGTGGTACCCACTAAGCAGCCCTTCCTCACCTCCTCTTCTTTCCTACTCTCTCCAGACTCTTGGTAACCACTATTCTCTTCTCAACCTTTTTGAAACCAACGTGTAAATGTTCAACTTATGAGTGAGATCATGCAGCATTTCTCTTTCTGTGCCTGACTTGTTTCACTTAACATAATGATCTCGGGGTCCATCTATGGTGTTGCAAATGATAGGACTGGATATATGTAAAATCACGTCTGAGATTCCACTGTCTCCTGCCGGCCCCTCCAACCTCCCCTCATTTCCTCTCCTGCTTTTCAGTTCCAGCAGTTTTCCTTGGGTTCCCAGCTTTTAATTAACACACACGCACCCATCTTCAGTGCTGTTCCTTCCTCGTGATGGTTGGCTGGCTCGTCTTCCTTCTT
The DNA here is from genome assembly GCF_964194105.1 of Spermophilus citellus. Lineage (NCBI taxonomy): Eukaryota > Metazoa > Chordata > Mammalia > Rodentia > Sciuridae > Spermophilus > Spermophilus citellus. Next base: position 46,862,011 of record NC_138185.1, read on the forward strand.
CATATCTCTGTTTAAAGACATGAACTTTGAGTGACCGTCACTGAACATCCCTTCCTAAGTGTCCCTCTACTCCATTTGGTCTTTGTCATTATACTCTGGTGGGTCCTTTATCCTTCAGAGCTTGGCAGAACTTGAAGTTAAATATTTATGTTTCTACTGGTGTGTTGTCTGTGTCCCTCATGAGCCCATCTGCTCCATCAGGGCAGTGGACAGGCCTGTCTTTCTTACTAGTGGTACTCACTACCTCAGATTCAGTACATAAGCATTGAACTTTATGTAAAATATTATCATACAAAATACTGTTTTACTAAAATTCTCTTCAAAACAGGGATGGGAATGACCCGTGAATGCAGGGATTCCTTCCCCTTGTCCAGCCATGGCTGTTCTGTTGCAAAATCCCATAAGTAAAATACACTACAGGAAAAGATACTGATAAAGCATTTTGAACTTGGGAAGGGAACTGTAGCGGATAATTGACTGAGATATTAATTTGTGTTTTTATTTTTTTCTGTTCCACAAATGAAACCAGATTTTTTTCCTCACCCCTGGGGCCCCCAAAGCATATTTTTTGCACATCTGAGTTTGTGGATAAAGAGTCATACCCACCACCCGTACTTCATCCTGATAGGTAGATAAGTTAAATCAAATGCGATTTCTGCTTACTAAACACCATTGTCAAATCTTGAAACAACTCACTGGATTTATGAGTATTGTTTTAATATATCCTGTGCTATTTTAACCACTACAACCATAACAGTGTTCTGCATTCATTTATGAAAATAACTTTGCCTCAGCATATTTTTAAAGTTTTAATTTTTCTTAGTTATACCATAAAGCCAGCCACTGTTACTTAATTCATTTCATATTTGTTGCTGAGCATAAGCAATGTTTCTAGAGTCACTAGGGAACTCACAAATAGATGGCCAGCAATGTGCAGGTGGGGTGGCAAATGATAAGTCATTAGCCAATGTCTGCAGGGAGGAAGTTATTCGTAGGAATGAAGGCAGGATTTTTTTTTTGTGTGTGTGTGTGGGGACGGGGGGAGCAATGTTGATCTTCAATTAACAGGAAATCATATCATAAATTTATAATTCATGTGTGACATAATTTACATGTTTTGTAAATTATTAAATGGTTCCCTAGTGTATATTTATTTATGCATACATGGATAGTATAATCTTACCTAATTCTTCATCATTTAGTAATTGTAACTTAGTCTGGGAAGGCTAAGTCTCCATTCCCATCAAAATAAAAATGATGCACTGTCAGGATTTCTGCAGATGTTAGCTCTAGAAAAATGCTTTCAACTCCACTGCCTCATTCTGCAGTGACTAGGGTTGTAGTAGTGACCCAACTGTGTTTCAAACCCTGTCCCTTAATCCAATCCACTGGTTCCACAAAATTGAGTTGAGAATGAAAGAACAAACACTGGAGGGAAAGGGGGAAGATGGAGAAGGAAGAGAGAGAAATCGATGTGAAGATACAAATTTGTCAGAACAAACTAAAGGGTCTCTGTATTTCACACCTGTCTCTGCCTACTGATCTCACATTTGGAACCATATTGATATTCAGAATATTATAAAACTATTAATGAAGCATGGCTTTGGCTCTTATATTTTCCCACAGTGTTTTGGCTCTTATATTTTTCCACAGTGTTTTAGAGAATTAGAAACTAGAAAAATATAGATTTCCTCATCAAATCAGGAAAATTTTTGAAGAAAATTTGGGAGAATTTAAAAATTCATCTCTTTGTTTATAACATTAACATGATCCACTTGCTAAGTCTGAAGAGCTATTTTCATAAAAATCTTATCCACTGAACTGATTTTTCCCTCAGATTTTAAAAAATTAAAAATATTCAAAGGTATCTGATTCAAGAATAATGTCAGTTATAAAAATTTTGAAAAATGCAAAAATACAAAAAGGAAGTTGTAATCACCCACAATCTACCTCACCAATCCGAGAAAAGTCAAATTATCTTTTTAAAATGAAAACATGCTTTATTTTGTCTTTATAACATTTAATGGAAAGTTTATTTAAAAATACTTTTTGCAGGGATGAAGATCAAACCTAGGGTCTTGTGCATGATAGGAAAGTGCTCTGCCACTTAGCCACCCCTAGCACTTAAAATGCTTTTAAATGGAGTCTTAAAAGGATCCACAGAATTTCAGGATACTACTGAGTAAAACTACATGTATCCATAGTTCAGCTTTAAAAATTATCACTATTTTTCAAATATCCTCTCTTTCCTCCTCTATATTTAATTTTTGTTGGATATCTTGTTGGATTTACTTATAAATAGCAATTCTCAGATATGTAATTTAACTGGTCAATACTTCAAATGTAGTTTTTAACTGATAAACCCTCTTTAAAACTTTAATTACAACATCATTAAATCTAAAAAATTACTAAATATCATATATAACCAGTCATTTTTCAAATTTACTGAATTTCTACCTAGTTGGCTTGTTTGAATCACATATTACATCATGTCTGGTTATATGTCTTAAGTATCTTTCATTCTTAACAGTTTCTTTCCCTGTTTTTCTTTCTTTGTTTTCCTATTGGTTTGTTGAATATGCAGGATCATTTGCTCTAGAGAATGTCCTTCCCCCTCCATTTGGCTATTTACTTCCTCATGTGATGTTCAGTTCATTCTTTATTATTTTCTATAAACTGAGGGATAGATGTGAACTCTGGATTGATTAAAGGTTGTGAGTTTTTCTCACACATATATTTTTATTATAATCATTGGTGTATACTAATTGTAGATAATAATGGGCTTCATTGTGAAAGGTCTGTAATATGTGTAAAACGTGCCTTGACCATATCCACCCTCCCTATTATGCTTTCTTACCTGCCTGAGCCCTCATTCCCTTCCCCTTCCTTTCCTGTTGGTACCCCTAATGCTTCCCTACCTTTCCCTCCCTCTAGATTGCACAAGTGAGAGAAAATGCAAATTTGCCTTTTCTGAGTCTGGTTTAATTCACTTAACAGGATGATCTCCAGTTCTATCCATTTTCCTCAAAAACTATATTTTTTTTTCTTTAGTTGTAGACGGACACAGTATCTTTATTTATTTTTATCTGGTACTGAGGATCAAATCCAGGGCCTCATGCATGTCCGCCGAGTGCTCTACCACAGAGCTACAACTCCAGCCCAATTTCTTTCTTTATGGTTGAATAATACTCCATTGTGTATGCCACGTTTCTTTGTTCACGGGCATCTAAACTGATTCCATAACTTGGTTATTGTGAATAATGCCATGGAAAACATGGGTAGGCAGGTATCTTTGGAGTATGCTGACTTTCATTTCTTCAGGTATAAACCCAGGAGTGGTATAGCTGGGTCATACAGTAGCTTTAGTTTTAGTGTTTTGAGGACATTCCATACTGTTTTCCATAATTACCCAACCTTTAATGTTTCCTCAACAGGTGTCAGCCTCATTATATTAGTATACAGTTTCTTATTAAAATATAATCAAATGACATCTACTGATAATTTTTGCTTGAATCTAGTAGTGTGTTGGAGTCAACTCAGATCTGTCTGTACCAGCTTGTAAGGGAGCTGGCATAGTTGATAGAAGTCGATTGGCCCATCTCTTCTCAACCCTGGGTTTAGTGACATGGTGTTGGTAGTTTGAAATCAACCACAGCATAGGACTTATACCACAGAAATTGGTCAATGTTACAAATCAGTCTCTTTCTTCAGTGTTAAACATTTACAAATACAACACTGTTTAGATCCATCATTTGGGTAAGGACTACAAAATCGTGATTTAGGAAAAAAATTGTGTTTATTTAATAACTAGAATTTTAAAAAATTTACTTATTTATTTGTTCTAATTAGTTACACATGACAGAAGAATGCATTTCAATTCATAGAATACATATAGAGCTCAATTTTTCATATCTCTGGTTGTATACAAAGTATATTTACACCATTCGTATCTACATATATGTACTTCGAAAAACGATGTTCATCTCATTCCACTATCTTTCCTACTCCCATGCCCCCTCACTTCCCCTCCCTCTCCTTTGCCCTACCTAAAGTTCCTCCATTTCTCCCATGCTTCCTCCACCCCCATTATGAGTCAGCATCCACATATCCGAGAAAACATTTGGCCTTTGGGATAGCTCAGTCAAATGGTGGTTCCATTCCAAATTTTCTAAGGAATCTCCATACTGCTTTCCAAAATGGTTGCACCAATATGCAGTCCCACCAGGAATGTATGAATGTGCCTTTTCCCCCCACATCCTTGCCAACACTTATTGTTATTTGTATTCTTAATAGCTACCATTCTGACTCGAGTGAGATGAAATCTTAGAGTAGTTTTGATTTGCATTTCTGTAATTACTAGAGATACAGAATGTTTTTTCATATATTTGTTGATTGATTGTATATCCTTTTCTGTGAAGTGTTTGTTCAGGTCCTTGGCCCATTTATTGATTGAGTTATTTGGTTTTTATTTTTTTGGTGTTAAGTTTTTTGAGTTCTTTATATATCCTAGGGATTAGTGCTCTATCTGATGTGTGAGTGGTAAATATTTGTTCCTATTTTGTAGGCTCTCTCTTCACTTCACTGATTGTTTCTTTTGCTGAGAAGAAGCCTTTCAGTTTGAATCCATTCCATTTATTAATTCTGATTTTATTTCTTGCACTATAGGAGTTTTGTTAAGGAAGTAGTAATCTGACCATGATGAAGATTTGGGCCTACTTTTTCTTCTGTTAGGCACAAAGTCTCTGGTCTAATTTCTAGGCCTTTGATTCACTTTGAGTTGAGTTTTGTGCATGGTGAGAGATAGGGGTTTAATTTCATTTTTGTTGCATACAGATTTCCAGTTTTCCCAGCACCATTTGTTGAAGAGGCTTTTCTCTAATGTATGTTTTTTTGTGCCTTTGTCTAGTATGAGATAACTGTTTTTATTTGGGTTTGCTCTGTGTCTTTGATTCTGTACCATTGTTCTACAAGTCTATTTTGGTGCAAATATCATGTCAGTTTTTTTGTTACTGTTGCTGTGCAGTATAGTTTAAGTTCTGGTATTTTGATGCCACCTGCTTCACTCTTCTTGATAAGGATTGCTTTGGCTATTCTGGGTCTCTTATTTTTCCAAATGAATTTCATGATTTCCTTTTCTATTTCTATGAGGAATGTCATTGGTATTTTGATTGGAATTGTATAAATGCTTTTATGACCATTTTGACAATATTAATTCTGCCTATGCAATATAGGGCAGATCTTTTCATCTTCTAAGTTTTTCTTTAATTTCTTTCTTTAATGTTCTGTAGTTTCCACTGTAGAGGTATTTTACCTCTTTCATTAAGTTGATTCCCATGTATTTTTTTTGAGGCTATTGTAAATGGGATTATTCCATATGCAACAAAATGAAACTGAATCCCTTTCTCTCGCCATGCACAAAAGTTAACTCAAAATGGATCAAGGAGCTTGATATCAAATCAGAGACTCTGCGTCTGATAGAAGAAAAAGTTGGCTCTGATCTACATATTGTGGGGTCTGGCTCCAAATTCCTTAATATGACACCCATAGCACAAGAGTTAATAACAAGAATCAACAAATGGGACTTACTTAAACTAAAAAGTTTTTTCTCAGCAAGAGAAACAATAAGAGAGGTAAATAGGGAGCCTACATCCTGGGAACAAATTTTTACTCCTCACACTTCAGATAGAGCCCTAATATCTAGAGTATACAAAGAACTCAAAAAATTAGACAATAAGATAACAAATAACCCAATCAACAAATGGGCCAAGGACCTGAACAGACACTTCTCAGAGGAGGATATACAATCAATCAACAAGTACATGAAAAAATGCTCACCATCTCTAGCAGTCAGAGAAATGCAAATCAAAACCACCCTAAGATACCATCTCACTCCAGTAAAATTGGCAGCCACTATGAAGTCAAACAACAACAAGTGCTGGCGAGGATGTGGAGAAAAGGGTACTCTTGTACATTGCTGGTGGGACTGCAAATTGGTGCGGCCAATTTGGAAAGCAGTTTGGAGATTCCTGAGAAAGCTGGGAATGGAACCACCATTTGACCCTGCTATTGCCCTTCTCGGAGTATTCCCTGAAGACCTTAAAAGAGCATGCTACAAGGATACTGCCACATCGATGTTCATAGCAGCACAATTCACAATAGCTAGACTGTGGAACCAACCCAGATGCCCTTCAATAGATGAATGGATAAAAAAAATGTGGCATCTATACACAATGGAGTACTATGCAGCAATAAAAGATGACAAAATCATAGAATTTGCAGGGAAATGAATGGCACTAGAGCAGATTATGCTTAGTGAAGCTAGCCAATCCCTAAAAAACAAATACCAAATGTCTTCTTTGATATAATGAGAGCAACTATGAACAGAGCAGGGAGGAAGAGCAGGAAGAAAAGATTAACATGAAACAGAGACATAAGAGGGGAGGGAAAGGGAGAGAAAAGGGAAATTGCATGGAAATGAAGGGAGACCCTCATTGCTATACAAAATTACATATAAGAGGTTGTGAGGGGAATGGGAAAATAAACAAGGAGAGAAATGAATTACAGTAGATGGGGTAGAGAGAGAAGATGGGAGGGGAGGGGAGGGGGGATAGTAGGGGTTAGGAAAGGTAGCAGAATACAACAATTACTAATAGGGCATTATGTAAAATTGTGGATGTGTAACCGACGTGATTCTGCAATCTGCATTTGGGGTAAAATTGGGAGTTCATAACCCACTTCAATCTAATGTATGAAATATGATATGTCAAGAGCTTTGTAATGTTGTGAACAACCAATAAAAAATAATAAAATTTTAAAAAAAGTAAATGGGATTATTCTCCTAATTTCTCTTTTAGAGGATTCATCACTGATGTACAGAAATACATTTGATTTATGGGTGTTGACTTTATATCCTGCTACTTAGCTGAATTTATTTATTAGTTCCAGAAGTTTTCTGGTGGAATTTTTCAGATCTTCTAAGTATAGAATCATGTCGTTAGCAAATGGTGACAGTTTGAATTCTTCTTTTCCTATTCGTATCCTTTTAATTTCTTTAATCTGTCTAATTGCTCTGGCTAGAGTTTCAAGGACTATGTGAAATAGAAGTGGCAAGTTCCAGTTTTAGAGGGAATGTTTTCAATTTTTCTCCATTTAGAATGATGTTGGTCTGGGGCTTAGCATAGATAGCTTTTATAATGTTGAGATATATTCCTCTTATTCCTTGTTTTACTAGTGTTCTGAACATGAAAGGGTGCTGTATTTTGTCAAATTATTTTTCTGCATCTATTCAGATGATCATATGATTCTTATCTTTAAGTATATTGATGTGATGAATTACATTTATTGATTTTTGTATGTTGAACCAAACTTGCATCTCTGGAGTGAAGCCCACTTGATCATGGTGTACTATCTTTTTAATATTTTTTATTCAATTTTCCAGAATTTTATTGAAGATTTTTGCATCTTTGTTCATTAGAGATATTGGTCTAAAGTTTTCTTTATTTGATATGTTTTTGGTTTTGGATTCAGGGTGGTATTTGTCTCATAGGATCAGTTTAGATGTGTTCCATCTTTTTTATTTCATGGAATAATTTGAGGAATACTGGTATTAGTTCTTCTTTGAAGGTCTTGTAAAACTCAACTGTGAATCTGTCTGGTTCTGGGCTTTTCTTGGTTGGTAGGCTTTTGATAGTGTCTTCTATTTCATTGCTTGAAATTGATCTGTTTAACTTGTATATATCATCCTGATTCAGTTTGGGTGAATAATGTTTCTAGGAATTTGTCGAAGTCTTTGATATTTTCTATTTTATTTGAGTACAACTTTTAAAAATAGTTTATAATTATCTTTTTTATTTCTGTATGGCATTTTCTTTTTTATCATAGATTGTAGTAATTTGAATTTTCTTTCTCTTTCTCTTCATTAATGTGGCTAAGGGTTTATCAATTTTATTTACATTTTCAAAGAACCAACTTTTCGTTTTGTCATTTTTTCAATTGTTTCTTTTTTTCAATTTTGTTGATTTCAGCTCTGATTTTAATTATTTCCTGTCTTCTACTACTTTTGGTGTTGATTTGTTCTTTTTCTAGGGCTTTGAGATTAATGTGAGGTCATTTATTTGTTGACTTTTTCTTCTTTTAAGGAATGAGCTTCATGCAATGAACTTTTCTCTTAGTACTGCTTCCATAGTGTTTCAGAGATTTTAATATGTTGAGTCAGAGTTTTCATTTACCTCTATGATTTTTTTAAATCTCCTCTCTGATACCTTTGCAATTTATTGTCTATTCAATAGCATACTATTTAGTCTCCAGGTGTTGGAGTACCTTCTGTGTTTTATTTTATGATTGATTTCTAATTTCGTTCCATTATGATCTGATAGAATGCAGGGTAGTATCTGTACTTTTTTTGTATTTGAAAAAGTTGCTTTGTGATATAACATATGGTCTATTTTAGAGAAGAATCAATGTGCTGCCGAAAAGAAAGTGTATTTACTCATTGATGGATGAAATATTCTGTATATGTCTGTTAAATATAAATTATTGATTGTATTATTGGGTTCTATAGTTTCTTTGTTTAGGTTTTATTTGGAAGATCTATCCAGTGATGAAAGAGGTGTGTTAATGTCACCCAATATTATTATGCTGTGATCTATTTGAATCTTGAAATTGAGAAGAGTTTGTTTGATGATTGTAGATGCTCCATTGTTTGGGGCATATATATTTATAATTGTTATGTCTTGTCGATGTATGGTTCCCTTGAGCAGTATGAAATGTTCTTCTTTATCCCTTTTGATTAACTTTGGCTTGACATCTTCTTTATTTGGTATGAGAATGGAACCCCTGAATCATGTGAGTGGTATGTTTTTTCCCAACCTTTCACCTCAGTCTGTGGATTTCTTTTCCTAGGAGACTTTTTTTTTTTCCCAATTCATTGATTTTTTTTTTAAATGGAGAGGCAAAATAAATTGAAAAGAGAAAGGTAAGTCTGCAATAAATTGTGCTGGAGCATTTTGTATGGAGGATGAGGAGAAAGAGAGGAGTGAAAAAAGAAGATGACATTTTTTAAAAGAAAAAAATTAATAAAGGCCAATCCATGCTCATCTTATACAAAAATTGATTGCAGACCTGTGTAAATCCTAAATGTCTCAAGAATCTGGAATAAAATAAAATGCAAAATATCTTGGTTTTATATTAGGCAAATATTTCTTTAGTATAATATCTAAAAACCCATTGTAAAAAGTATATTAATTTGATATTTTAAAAATTATAAACTAATCTGTAAAACATATAAGAGAATAAAAAAGAAGGCTATAAAATTTGAGAAAGATTTGCAAAACACATTTGACAATGGACTTTTTATCAAAATGTACAAAAATCAATTAAAATTCAATAACCATAAAATTAAAAAAAACATTTAAAAATAGAAAAATATATGACCAGATATAGGAGATGGGTCTCTTGAAGGCAGTATATATATATATATATATATATATATATATATATATATATATTATATATATATTAATCCAATCTGCCAGTCTATGTCTTTCAATTGATGAGTTTAGGCCATTAACATTCAGGGTTATTATTGAGACATGGTTTATATTCCCAGTCATTTTTGTTTATTTTTGGTTTTTAACTTGACTTGGTTTCTCCTGATTGGTTATTCCTTTATTGTAATACATCCCTTTGCTATTTTTCATTGTTGTTTTTCACTTTATCCTCATGGAATATTTTGCTGAAGATGTTCTCTAGTGTAGGCTTTCTAGTTGTAAATTCTTTTAACATTTGTTTATTATCATGGAAGATTTTTATTTCACCATCAAATCTAAAGCCTAATTTTGCTGGATATGATTCTTGGTTGGCATTCATTTTCTTTCAGAGCTTGGTATATGTTATTCCATGATCTCTAGCTTTGAGAGTCTGGGTTGAGAAATCTGCTGAGATATGAATTGGTCTCCCTCTGTATGTAATCTGATTCCTTTCTCTTATGGCTTTTAAAATTCTCTCCTTATTCTGTATGCTAGGCATTTTCATTATAATATGCATTGGTGTGAATCTATTGTGATTTTGTACATTTGGTGTCCTGTAAGCCTATTGTATTTGATTTTCCAATTCATTCTTCAGGTTTGGAAATTTTTCTGTATTTATTTCATTGAATAGATTGTTCATTCCTTTGGTTTGTAACTCTATACTTTCCTCTATCCCAATAATACTTACATTTAGTCTTTTTGTGTTAACCCACAATTCTTGGATGTTCTGCTCATGGTTTCTTACCATCTTCACTATATGGTGAACTTTATTTTCAAGATTATATATTTTATCTTCATTGTCTTAGGTTCTGTCTTCCAAGTGATCTAATCTGTTGGTTATGCTTTCTATTGAGTTTTTAATTTGGTCTATTGTTTCCTTCATTTAAAGGATTACTGTTTTTTTTTTTTTTTAGTTTTCAGAATCTCTATCTCCTTATTGAAGTAATCTTTTGCTTCCTGTATTAGCTTATGTAGCTTTTTATCCAAATGATCTTCTTCTGCTTATATTTGCTCTCTTATATCATCCTTTAATTCACAGAAAATTTTAATTATGTACATCCTGAAATCCTTCTCTGACATTTCTTCTGTTATGTCGGCCGTGGATTCTAATAATGTAGTATCTTGGTTTGTTTGGGGCACTTTTTCCCTTGTTTTTAAATGTTGTTTGTGTGTCTTCCCTTCTAGCAGTTCAGATTTGAGATGTTACAGTTTTTACCCTACAGACTTATAGTGCACCTGCAGGGTTCCAATACCTCTCCTTTAAGGGGTGGGTCAATATTAACAGATCCCAATACTAACAATATAAAGCCTTAAACCAAATAGACATTTACACTTTATTAAGACTTTTACACTTTGTCACAATAGACAGAAATGGTGAGTTCAGTTATTATCTACAACATAAACAGTAGGTTTGCAAAAGGGTCTACAGTTTCTAATGGTGGACAAAGATAGAACATGGGGGTGAAGTGTAGAATGAGATGTTAAGGCGGTAGGAGGTGAGGCTATAGAGTTATTAGATCTTAGGAAGCGTGAAGGAGGAATCAAAAGAAGTTGCCTAGTAGCAGGAGTAAAGAGAGAAAGAGATTTTGGGAGACAACTAAGTGGGGAGACAACAGAAAGAGTGTAACCAAAAAACATAAAACTTAAGAAAAAGAAAAAAAATGTAAAAATAAAAAAGAACATACAACACAACTTTAATATACTATTCAGACATCCCAGTCCTCAATAGCCTAATGCATGAGAAGTACTTAGTTTCACAAATGTTGGGGATGTGAGGATGGTAAAAGAGAAAAAAGAGGGGGAAAAAAAAGAAAAAGAGAAAAAAGAATAAAGAAAAAAATCACAAGGGAAAATTAAAGTATTGATTTTGATGAAGTTCAGTATCTTTCCTGCTTCCCTTCTCAACCAGTAGGTGGGTTTTCTATTGTTTGCTGGTATCTCCACCCTCAGGATGGTTAAGGTTATTAGGGTGGGAGGGTTGTTCTTGGAGGCAGAACTCCTAGAGGTGGGATATAGCACTTGCCAGTTCCTGTTGGAAAACTGCACCCTAGGTATCTCCTTTGAGGCCTGCTTGTGTGATGTGGGATCATGGTCTTATCTCTTTATATCGCCTGTAGAGCTCCCAATTCCTGGTCTCTAAGTTAGTCTCTAAATTGTATGTCACTCACCCTCTCCCTTTCTTTTTCTTTCTTTTTTTTTTAGAGAGAGAGAGAGAGAGAGAGAAAGAGAGAGAGAGATTTTTTTTTAATATTTATTTTTTAGTTTTCGGCGGACACAACATCTTTGTTTGTATGTGGTGCTGAGGATCGAACCCGGGCCGCATGCATGCCAGGCGAGCGCGCTACCGCTTGAGCCACATCCCCAGCCCCCTTTCTTGTCTTTTCTTTCTTTTTCTGGAACTTTATTTATTTATCTTAATTGATTTCTTAAAAATTTTTATTTATTTACTTATTTATTTAAAAAACACTACAGCAGGATTCATTACAATTCTTATTACACATATAGAGCACAATTTTTCATATCTTTGTATATAAAGTATGTTCACACCAATTCATGCCTTTTTACATGTACTTTGTGTGTTTTTTGCATTAATATTCTTATTACACATATATACCACAATTTTTCATATCTCTGATTGTATATAAAGTATGTTGACATCAATTCGTGTCTTCATACATGTACTTTGGATAAGGATGTCTATCACATTCCACTATCCTTGCTAATTCCTTGCCCCATCTCTTTCCCTCCCACCCCACTGCCCCATCTAGAATTCATCTATTCCTCCCATGCTCCCCCTCCCTACCCCACTATGAGTCAGCTTCCTTATATCAGAGAAAACATTTGGCATTTGTGTTTTTGGGATTGGCTAACTTCACTTAGCGTTATCTTCTCCAACGCCATTCATTTACCTGCAAATTTATTTTCTTTTATTATCTTTTAATGCTGAGAAAAATTCCATTGTGCATATATGCCACATTTTTTTTATCCATTCATTTACTGAAGGGCATCTAGGTTGGCTCCACAGTTTAGCTATTGTGAATTGTGCTGCTGTAAACATTGATGTGGCTGTGCCCCTGTATTATGCTGTTTTTAAATCCTTTGGGTATAGTCCAAGGAGAGGGATAGCTGGGTTAAATGGTGGTTCCATTCCCATATTTCCAAGGAATCTCCATACTGCTTTCCATATTGGCTGCACCAATTTGCAGTCCCACCAGCAATGTATCCCCATATCCTTGCCAACACTTATTGTTGTTTGTCTTCATAATAGCTGCCATTCTGACTGGAGTGAGATGATATCTTAGAGTAGTTTTGATTTGCATTTCTCTGATTGCTGGAGACGATGAACATTTTTTCATATATTAGTTGATTGATTGTATATCCTATTTTGAGAAGTGTCTGTTTAGGTACTTGGCCCATTTTTTGATTGGGTTATTTGTTTTTTTGATGCTTAGCTTTTTGAGTTCTTTATATATATATATATATATATATCCTAGAGTTTAGTGCTGTATCTGATGTGTGAGGGATAAAAATTTACTCCCAGGATGTAGACTCTCTGTTCACCTCACAGTTTTTTTCTTTTGCTGAGAAGAAACTTTTTCGTTTGAATACATCCCATTTATTGATTCTTGGTTTTAATTCTTGTGCTATAGGAGTCTTATTAAGGAAGTTGGGGCCTAATCCTATATGATGAAGAGTGGAGCCTACTTTTTCTTCTATTAGAGAGTCTCTGGTTTAATTCCTAGGTCCTTGATCCACTTTGAGTTGAGTTTTGTGCATGGTGAGAGATAGGGGTTTAATTTCATTTTGTTGCATATGGATTTCCAGTTTTCCCAGCACCATTTGTTGAAGATGCTATCTTTTCTTCAGTGCATGTTTTTGGCAACTTTATCTAATATAAGATAATTGTAATTTTGTGGGTTAGTCTCTGTGTCCTCTATTCTGTACCATTGATCTACCAGTCTGTTTTGGTGCCAATACCATGCTGTTTTTGTCACTGTTGCTCTGTAGTATAGCTTAAGTTTCTGGTATAGTGATCCCACCTGCTTCACTCTTTCTGCTAAGGATTGCTTTAGCTATTCTGGGTCTCTTATTTTTCCGGATGAATTTCATGATTGCTTTTTCTATTTCTATGAGGAATGCCATTGGGATTTTGATCAGAATGGCATTAGATCTGTATAGTGCTTTTGGTAGTATGATCATTTTGATAATATTAATTCTGCCTATCCAGGAGCAAGGTAGATCTTTCCATCTTCTAAGGTCTTCTTTGATTTCTCTCTTTAGGGTTTTGTAGTTTTCATTTTATAAATCTTTCACCTCTTTTGTTAAGTTGATTCCCAAGTATCTTATTTTTTTGAGGTTATATGTCATCCTCTCCCTTTCTACTTCCCAATCAGGAGGACCTGGGGCTGTGCTCTGTATCCTGTGCACCTGTCATGGAGAGCTGTTTTGTATTGGGCAGATCAAGACCTAGCTTTTCGAGCTATAGACTGGCCATGTAGCCACAAGCACTGTGGTGGGTTAGTGACTGTGGGGGAGAGGGTGAGTTCGGGGACTACGGGCACCTTAATATTGCTTCTAGGCCCCAGCTGATGTCCCAAGCTGGGAGTTGCCCCAACTAAAGGTGGAGATGGCCATAGAGAGGATAACCCAAGATGGCAATAAAGGTGTTCCAAGATGGAGGTGCCCGCTTTCAGAGATGGGGTGTCGGGGCAGGCTGGGTGGTGATGTTGGGCCTCGGGCTTGGAGATGCAGCTGTCTCCAGACCCTGTCCTGTGTCTCCAGGTTCAGGTTACTGTGTGGAGGAGACTATGGCAGTGGTTGCAGTGTCCCAAGATGGAGGTGACAGGTGGAGCCCCATGTTGGTAGATGGGGTTCCATACTGGGAGTAGCACTGGGGTCCTGTGTGGGAGTGTCGACCCTGCTCACAGAGGTGGATGGTAAGGAATCCTGTGCAGGTCTTGCTCAGTCACCATGGCCCAGTGTCCTGAACAGGAGCAGCTGTTGGGGGTCCTCTAATAACTTACAGAGAAACAGTATTCCCACTGCTTGAATTCCAGGTCACTGAGTGATAAGGAATGCAGCCTCCCTTTTGCCTGCCATCTTGGATCCCCTGCTAGAATTTTGCTAAGAAGAATTTTCTTTCATTAACTATGTGGTTAATGAAAGAAATATAGAAATATAGAAAAGATAGCTTAATTTTCATTTCTTTGCCATTTATCAAATTTCAGAGTAATGAGCTATTGTCCTGGCAACTACTAGTAGTAATTAAAGAGATTTTTATTTGTATGTTTTTGTTTCCAATGTTATGCATTCATTGATTTTCATATATTTGATGTGATTCAATTTTGTGCATTGGTGTCTGTTATAGTTCTGTCTTAGACCAATAGTTAACATTTGAAGTTGACTTCTAGGTTCTCTGGATTAAGAACACACATTCAAGTGTATCCTCAAATGTGTCAGTATCAGGAATATTTTCATAACTAATCTCTTTTCAATAGATTTACTACATTAATTGACTCCTCCTGTAAAATACATATTGACTAAAATTGAAGGCTTGGCAAATGTACATGCTCAACATATCACATACTTTGACTAGTATTGCTTTATAGAACTTTCTGGGATGATGGAAATGTTCTGTATCTTCACAGTCTGATATGGAAGGCAGTATTCTCCTGTGATTATTTAATGCTTCAGGTACATCTAAAGAATTGAATTTTACATTTTATTGACTTTTGCTTTGTGTAAGTATGAACAGCCCCATGTGGTAGTGGATGCAATATTGGACAGCACAGTTCCAAAAATATCCATACACTTCTGTGTCCTTCAGTGAAACTCTGTTATTACCAGGACTCATTGCATTTATCTCCAGATCTCTTTAGAACTGTACTGTATTGTATTTATATACTTTGACTAAACCAGTGAAGTGAAAGTATGAAAATGAAATACAAATGTGAAAATAAAAGAAAATCATTGTTTTGAACACTTTTGAAAGAATTTATGGAGACAAGACTCTAGAGATTTGTTGATTTGGTTGTATATAAGATAAAGCTGTAAGTTTAGAAAAATTATATTTGGGAAAATTATAAAATTTAACATTTTTTTTTCCTGTACTCTGACTTTTTCACAAATGTGTTAAATTTTCCTTTACACTTAAAAACAATATTTAGATTTTTGGACTAACCAAAGGTGGTTTATGGAAGAATGAAAATGTATAATTTCAATCAGCTGATCCATTCTCAAGGATAGGCTTCAATTCTTTTATTAAAAAATGAAAAATATATGTGTATTATTCAAAAATGATAAAACCTATGCTTTAAACTATGTTTTTCAAGGAATTATTAGTTCTAATAGCAGAAAGGACTCCCATATATTTTCATGTATGTGTTCTGCTCAGAAGATATTTTCTTTCATTATATTTTCTAACCATTATTGCTCATGTTGGCTCATGACTTTGGCAGTAAGCATGGAACGATTGCTGTAAGAGATTTAGAGTCCAACTCTTTAACCCCTAATGCATTTCATTCCCTGGAACCAGACAATTCAAATCCCAGAACTGGGGACTCATGAAAACAAAACCACTGGTTTTGAAAAATTTGAAGGATTATGAACAGAAGGGAGGGAAGAGTAAATAGAAGCCAAAGGTTGAGTTGTGGTCCTTGGCCACTTAGCAGGGCTTTGGCAATTTCAAGGAGTCACCAAGGGGTTGTTACAAGCAAGTCACTTAAGCTGGCCCCACTCCCTTTCATAAAGCATCAGAAGGATGCAGTAATATTTTAGAAACAATACTTTCTGTAGTTTTCTTATTATTGAATTACTACATACCAGGCCCTGCTTGAAATACTTCACATGGATTTTCTCATTTAAACCTCATGAAGTCCTTGTGGAATGGCTACTATTTTTATTCTTACCCTTGTGATGACTAAAACAAGGCACAGAGAGATTAAGCATCTGGCCTAAATCCCTCCACCAGACAGTGAAGTCAGGATTTGAACCTAAATTTTATAGTAAATCCAGAAGAAATCTAAAGACATTTCAAATTTTTTTTTTTACAAAAATATGGAGAATGTTGTTGACTGGATGGTCATGTAATTCTGTAGATGAAAAACTGGGCAAATGAACAAATTTGAAAACAGCTGATCCACAGAAATATTTCTCAATTCCAGGCTTAACTCACACTGAGCTAAAACCTCTATTGAAATGCCACAAAGATACACTGGATCCTGTCTTGTTTAACCCTCTTTTTTTTTTAAAAAAAAACATTTTTCTTTATTTACATTGTCTTTCACATTAGTAAACAGAAATGTATTTTCATTATGGAACTCTTAGTAAAAAATTAATAGAGAAAAATCTCAAAGTGATTCTTCTCTTTACACTCCATTTATATGCATCTTTTTCCAAAAGCAGAAAGAATCAAATCATATGTATTGTTCAGTGACCTCCTTTTTTATACAGCAGTGTGTCAGGGCTGAGGATGTAGCACCATGGTCGAGTGCTTACCTAACATGTGGGAGACCCTGGGTTCTATCCCTAGTACTGGAAAACATCATCATTAACAACAACAACAACAACAACATGTCTTGGATTCTCTTATTCCAAGTCATGATTCTTGGAATTCTTTGTTGACACTTCATATGGATCTAAGTCACTCTTCTTAAGCACTTCTATATATGCAAATCCTTAATGACGTACAGAATTATCATAGTGAACTGGAGCCTGACTTTGAGCCCCTATTTTCCATGGACTAGTCATGTGATCTTGGGCACTAGCAACTTAACCTCCCTTTGCCTCAGATAATAATGGGGATAAAAATGACTCCTAAATCAGATAAAGGAATGTAAGTAAAGCCCTAGAACAATGTTTAGCATAGAGTAAGTTTCATCCAAATATTTATTATTATTGTAAAAATGTGAAATAAATATTTAACAACTTCCTTAGATTATTTCCTGTGACATGCTAGTTTCAACAATGCTGCAATGGACATCTTTGGATTTTATTTTATTATTTATTTATTTATTTATTTATTTTTATTGATTATTTAAAACATTACATAGCTCATGATATATCATCTTTCATACATTTGACTCAAATTGTGTTTTGAACTCCCATTTTCACCCCAAATACAGATTGCAGAATCACATCTGTTACATATTCACATTTTTACATAATGGCATATTAGTGACTGTTGTATTCTGCTACCTTTCCTATCCCCTACTATCCCCCTCCCCTCCCCTCCCCTCCCATCTTCCCTCTCTACCTCCTCTGCTGTTGTTCAATTCTCTCCCTTTTTTCCCCTCCCCCTTGCCCCCCATAACCTCTTATAATTTTATGTATCATTGAAGGTCTCCTACCATTTCCATATGCTTTCCCTTCTCTCTCCCTTTCTCTCCCCCCATTCGTCTTTGTTTACTGTAGTCTTTTCCTCATGCTCTTCCTTCCTGTTCTGTTCTTAGTTGCTCTCTTTATATCAAAGCAGACATTTGGCATTTGTTTTTTAGGGCTTGGCTAGCTTCGCTTAGCATAATCTGCTCTAATGCCATCCATTTCCCTGCAAATTCTATGATTTTGTCATTTCTTAGTGCTGCATAATACTCCATTGTGTATAGATGCCACGTTTTTTTTATCCATTCATCTATTAAGGGGCATCTAGGTTGGTTCCACAGTCTAGCTATTGTGAATTGTGCCGCTATAATCATTGATGCAGCCATATCCCTATAGTGCGCTCTTTTAAGGTCCTCAGGGAATAGTCCGAGAAGTGCGATAGCTGGGTCAAATGGTGGATCCATTCCCAGCTTTCCCAGGAATCTCCATACTGCTTTCCAAATTGGCCTCACCATTTTGCAGCCCCACCAGCAGTGTACAAGTGTACCCTTTTCCCCACATCCCCGCCAACACTTATTGGTACTGGTACCAAAACAGGCAGGTGGACCAATGGTACAGAATAGAGGACACAGAGACTAATCCACAAAGTTACAACTATCTTATATTTGATAAAGGGGCTAAAAGCATGCAATGGAGGAAGGATAGCATCTTCAACAAATGGTGCTGGGAAAATTGGAAATCCATATGCAACAAAATGAAATTGAATCCCTTTTTCTCGCCATCCACAAAAATTGACTCAAAATGGATCAGGAAGCTAGATATCAAATCAGAGACACTGCGTCTGATAGAAGAAAAAGTTGGCTACGATCTACATATTGTGGGGTCGGGCTCCAAATTCCTTAATAGGACACCCATAGCCCAAGAGTTAATAACAAGAATCAACAAATGGGACTTACTTAAACTAAAAAGTTTTTTCTCAGCAAGAGAAACAATAAAAGAGGTAAATAGGGAGCCTACATCCTGGGAACAAATTTTTACCCCCCACACCTCAGATAGAGCCCTAATATCCAGAATGTACAAAGAACTCAAAAAATTAAACAATAAGATAAGAAATAACCCAATCAACAAATGGGCCAAGGACCTGAACAGACACTTCTCAGAGGAGGACATACAATCAATCAACAAGTACATGAAAAAATGCTCACCATCTCTAGCAATCAGAGAAATGCAAATCAAAACCACCCTAAGATACCATCTCACTCCAGTAAGATTGGCAGCCATCATGAAGTCAAACATCTTTGAATTTTAAATTTTGGATTTGTATAAGTAGTTTTCTGAAATATTATCCTGGAAGTGAAATTTCTGGAAAAAAAAGCCATAACTTTTGGTAGCTACAGCTAAATTGCCTTCTAAAAGTCTTACCTATTTATAATTCTACCAATACAAAAATGAGAGTGTATATCATCTGAATCTACTCTGATAATATATATGTATGTATGTCCTACTGGTGGACAGGAAATGTTATCTCAACATCTCTTCAATTGGATGTATTAACATTTTCACTGCCCAGGTGGTTAAAGACAGGTGGCTTTTAGTTCAGTTTTTCAGTAGAAGTCTGGGAGCTCAACCAAACGTCAACATGTTGGCAGATGGAGAATGTGACAAAATGGTACTTATGAGTGATCAGCACAAAGTCTGATATGTAGGTTCAAATGTTCAGCAGGACAAATTCAAGAAGGGCCTATGGTTTAACAGCAGCATGCATGGATTTTAAGCACAGAAAGGTTGGGATTAGTTTCCTAAATTAGCTCACATAAAGGGCGGTCTTCACTTAACTAGGTGGTTGATAAAAAAAAAAAAGAGGTTTATTTAGCTCATGGCTCAGGGAGCTGGGAAGTCAAAGCCATTGATGACAGTGTTTGACAATGGTCTTTGTCTTGTCTCACACCATGGTGAGAAAATTGGAAGAGTAAATTAGGTGTGTGAGACAGCACAAGCTGCAAACTTACCTATACAACAATCCACTCCTGTTAATGACAGTGATAACATTCACCACATGGAAGTCCCCCTCTCCCAACACAGTTGCCTTGGGATTAAGTTTCCAACACACAAAATTCAGGGGGCATATTCAAACTATAGCATTTCCCTGACAAAGGAAGTTCTGGGTCATACTGTATTCTTTCTTTTTCTTTCTTTCTTTCTTTCTTTCTTTCTTTCTTTCTTTCTTTCTTTCTTTCTTTCTTTCTTCCTTCCTTCCTTCCTTCCTTCCTTCCTTCCTTCCTTCCTTCCTTCCTCCCTCCCTCCCTCCCTCCCTCTCTTTCCTTCCTCCCTCCCTCCCTCTCTCTCTTTCTTTCTTTCTTTCTTCCTTCCTTCCTTCCTTCCTTCCTTCCTTCCTTCCTTCCTTCCTTCCTCCCTCCCTCCCTCCCTCCCTCCCTCCCTCCCTCTCTTTCCTTCCTCCCTCCCTCCCTCCCTCCCTCCCTTCCTTCCTTCCTTCCTTCCTTCCTTCCTTCCTTCCTTTCTTCTTTTTTTCTTTTAATTTTGCTGTGCTGGGGATGGAACCCAGGACCTCATGCATGCTAGGAAAGTATTAGACTATTGGGCAGCATCCATAACCCGCCCTTTAAATTTTAAGGAAAGGCCAGCTTCTTCTTGCTGAAGGTACAGAGAAAGACTGAACATATTTTTGGACATATTTTAGATTAATAATATCAGTCATTATAATAAACATCTAGTATCATTCTGGAACAGTGTAGCAATGATTGAATGAAAAAACCTAAAAGGTCTATGACTGTTAATGTTCTTCAAGGTTAAAAGGTTAAGGAGGAGGAGAAAGGTAGACAGGTGCTTCCTGGAGAAAGCAAAAGGATTTTTTTTGGGGGGGTGATACTGAGGATTGAACTCATGGCTTTACAATTTTAGGCAAATGCTTTATTACTGAAATACACCCAGCTCTGCAAAAAGATTTTTCAATGGACCAAAACAATATCTTTTTTTTAATGAAAGAAAAAATTTACATATAGTAACATTTTCCCTTTCTTTGTAGAGTTCTGTGACTTGGACAAATACATAAACATACAACCATTACCACAATCAACATATAGAATAGTTCTATTACCTCTCCCCACCTCAAACTTCCTTGCTTCTCCTTGTAGACAAGCCCATCTCTTACTCCAATTCTGGAAACCACTGATGTGTTCCAAAATGGAAAGTAAAAAAAATAAATGGAATGTTACAATACAGTCATGTACAACATAACAACTTTTTGGACATCAGTGGACTGCATATATGATAGTGGTCCCATCAGATTATAATGGAACTGAGTACTTCCTATAACCCAGTGTTTTTTATTGTACCTTTACCATGTTCAGATATATCTAGATACACAAATACTTACCACTGTATTACAACTGCCTGTGGGATTCAATCCTTTAATGTGTTTGCAGTCTAGAACAAGAGGTTATACCAAATGGCCTAGGTGTATAGTAGGCCATGCCATCTAGGTTCATGTAAGCAAACTGTGTTATTCAGCTTTTTATCACTGTGACCAAAATATCTTACCAGAACAACTTAGAGGAGGAAAGAGATTATTTGGTTTATAGTTCAGAGGATTCAGTCCATGGTTGGCTATCTCAGAGGCAGAAACATCATGGATGAAAGGTATGGAAGAAGAGAGCTGTCAGTTTATGGCAGCTGGGGAGGAGAGAGAGAGAGAGAGAGAGAGAGAGAGAGAGAGAGAGAGAGAGAGAGAGAGAGAGAGAGAGAGAGAGAGAGAGAGAGAGAGAGAGAGAGAGAGAGAGAGAGAGAGGAGCTGTAGAGAAGATGAACCTTTCCAAGGCATAATTCTAAGTAACCTACTTCCTCCAACTAGATTTTACTTTCCAGTAGTCCATCCAGGTATCAATAGATTAATCCACTAAATGGACCAATCCACTGGTGATGTCAGAGCCCACATGAACCAATCATTGCCCCAAAGCCCCCTCCTCTAAACCATGCGGCATTGGGGACCATGCTTTAAACACATGAGCTTCTGGGTACCTGCCAGATCCAAATCATAACATACACTATGTTTGTACAACAATGAAATCACCTAATGATGCATGTCTCAAATGTGTCCCTGTTATTAAGTGACACATGACAGTATTTAGTCTTGAGTCAGCTTCTTCCCCTCAGCAGGATAGAGTTGACCTTGTGGCTGCATCGACACCCTACGATACAGAACACCAGGCAGTTTGTTCATACACACATCCACCGAAGGCCCTATGGGTTGATGCCAATTTGGGGTGATTATGAATAAAGTGCTATAAACATTGATTTACTTTTTTCTTTTGCCAATACAAGTTATCATTTTATTAGGGCAAATACTCAGGTGTGGCTTACATAGTAGATATATGTTTGACTCAAAAAGAGAATCATTATTTTAAAGGCACCAAATTTATATTCCTGTTTACAATTTTGGGAATGGAAGTACTTTCTAGGTCTGATTTTTCACATATAGTTGTTCATCTTTCTCACAGCAGGTGGTGAGAGGATAGTGAACATCACACAGTTGTTTCAGTAATTAATTAATTTTAATGAGGTATATATATGACAGAAGAATGCACTTTGATTCATTGCACACAATTGCAGCACAACTTTTCATTTCTCTGGTTGTACACGATGTAGCGTCACACCGCATGTGTAGTCATACATGTACCTAGGTAATAATGTCCATCTCATTCCCCCATTGTTTGAGGTTTTTAAAGACAAAATTCCTCTGTAAAGACAGGTAGCAAGTGTCTAGGAATTTTTCTTGATGATATTTATGCAAAAAAAATTAGCAAACATACCTGTTAAGAAATCACTGTGAAAGTGTGTAGGTGATTACAGCCTTTCATCTAAGAAGAATTCTTGTTTTGTCATGCCTACCTTTCCGTCCACAGGGAACAGTGATGGAGCAAATTGAAACATGGCAAGTACTGTATTTTAAACAAAATCAGGCCATTGTAGTGGAGGCTTCTGCTAGGGTCAGAAAACTAGCACTGAAGGATGGCTAAATAATCACTGTTTTGTGGCAACATTATGCAGGCAATGGTTTTGAGAATAAATGATGTTTTTATGTATCACATTATTATTTCCATCAGTTTGCATCAAATCAGCAGATGGGAGTGTGCTAAGTTTCTCCTGTTCACACAACTATGCAGATTTATTGTTTTGAAACAAATCCTACTTCTGTCTAAAATAAGCAGGAACTTTGGGGCAACCAGCTATTCACAGGACAGGAATGTTTTAACATTTTATAGGCATCATAAAGAACATCAGATCCCAAATAATAGACAAGAGCATGGAGTTCATCTGACAAAAAGGAAATATCTTTACCTATAAGTACAGCTTCATAAAGTTGCAGTATTGGTTTAATGTAGATCAAAAATTCACATTTGGGAAAGATATATTTATATTTAAAGAAAACTGATTTAAGTCAAATTAGCCATCCACTGTGATTTTTTTCTTTTTACCTTTTTCAATAAGGATTCAGGTAGGGAAAAGTTGACCCATAATTATCAAGTCACAATTAGATGAGAGCAAGAAGTTCTGGTGTGCTATTGCACAGTAGGGTGACTATAGATGGCAATCGTCACCTATGTATTTCAAAATACTAGAAGAAAGTATACTGAAAGATTTTGCCATGAAGAATAATAAATATTTGGGGGGATAGATGTGTTTAACGTAATTAAACATCATGTGATGTATACATGTATCTAAATACAGCATAATACCTTATTACAAAACACAATCTTTATGTTTTGATGTATCAGTTAAAAATAAACTTAAATTTGAAAGTAAAACAAGTAGTATAGCTTTTGGCTGAGAATGACAGAATTTTTTTTTCACATTAAGCAATTAATACTTAGGACATAAAATTATGTGCTGAAATATCTCTAATAGCAGTGAAAAGGAACTAATAAAGTTACTAAAATTGCTAGAGTAAATGAGTGTATTCAGAGCAAGAACATTATGAAGCATTTCTGATCTGTGAGCTTGTCTTCACCGGCTTTCAAATAAAACCCCGGGAAGTTTGAGGACTAACATGAAAATTTTTCTACCTTCTTCTGTATATTTTATTGCTGCTGCTGTTACATTTTTAATAATTGGAGATCTGTGAAATTAAACTTTTAGTAGTATCAGAGAAAAATAATATAGCAGTAATAAAAATCTTCTAATCGGTTTCACATCCTGAGCCAGTGTTTGAAAATGTTTGTATGATGAGATGAAAAAAATTGTGTTGTGACCTTTCATTTAGATGTGATAGCATCTCAATAGTGGGTCTTTAGCTAATACCCAATGTCAAATGGTGGAGTCATATGAGAGATGACTAGTAATCAATCATGATTTACCCATGAGCCAGACAAGCAGACTCACCAGGAGCATCTCTGGATGCCTTATCAAATTACTAAAACTTAACCTGTTCTTCTGGATTTGTAAAGTGATAGGTTGTTGATTCTAGAAATCTGTAATTTAAGATGATTCGTCTGTATAGTATTCAGCAAACCATAAGTTTTAAAAAAGATTTTCCAGTTTCATAAAAAATACAGACACCATCCACTGTCATCTTAGCAGTCTGTTGAAGTTGCAGTAAGAGGGGTTGGTTCCTCAGAAAGGTGGGGTTTTCAAGTTCACCTAAGAGAACAGTGAGTTATTTACTGGAGCAAACATGCAGTTTATGATTTCTCCTTTCAAAAAGCAAACAAGAATGTAGCTTTGAGAATATATATATATATATATATATATATATATATATATATATATATATTACTTTTTTTCTTGGACATGGAATGACTTCTGGTTTTACATTAGCGTATCTATTAGAACCCTGAAATCATTGCACTCTTTGGGGACTTTCCCCTCAAAGGTGGTGTAACTTACTAAGACAGGAATTTGAGGGGAATGGACAATCTGCAAAATGAAATGTCTATTTCTTTTATTTAGTTAAACATTTCTGGATTAAAGTGAGACTTTGTTATTCCTAATTTCTTTAAAAAAATCCTGTTATACACCTGGCCTCCCTACTTCCCTCTCTCTCTCTCTCTCACACACACACACACACACACACACACACACACACACACACTTTTATATTGGCTTCTTCAGAGCCCTGGTGATCTCTCTGGGCTTAGAGACCAGATGGCCTTATAGTGTTGTCCTCTGGAAACTTGTTAGAAACACAAATGATCAGGCCCACTCAGATCTATTCAATCAAAATTCTGGGGATGGGCTGGCAAGCAGGGATTTAATAGCTTTGAGTGTTCCAAGACATATAGAAGTGTGAAAACTTCTGACCTTGGTAGTGTCATCTTACAAAGAAGCAAATTCAGCTTAAAATCTCTCTGGGATTCTCTGAGACCACTCTGCTCTTTGGCAGCATGGCAAAGCAGAAGTGGCAGGGAATCGAAACCAAGCACAATGGCACATGTGTGTAATCCTAGTGACTCAGGAGGCTGAGGAAGGAAGATTGCAAGTTAGAGGCCAAGCCTCAGCAATTTGGTGAGGCTCTAAACAACTTAGCCAGAACCTGCCTCAAAATAAAAAAGTAAAAAGGGTAGCTATAGTTGGAGATGGCTCAATCCTCAGCAAAAACAAACAAACAAACAAACAAATATTAAAAGAAAGAAAAGAAAAGGAGTAGGGAATTAACGTCTGAGGAGCAACCTTCATTGAATATGTCAATACCTCAATTCACAGCCCCCCATTCCCCGAGGGTAGGATAATTCTCAGAGGATTTTGCAGAGTTCTCTTTGCAGATTGGTCTCCAGTTGCCTCCAGAGAGCCAGCTTCATTGCTTAGCTTTTGTAGTTTTCCCATTCTTGTATTCCTTTCCATTTCCTTATAGGTTCTTCCTTGTTTTAGTCAGCCTGTTAGCCTGTTTTTTTTCCTGCTGTGATTAAAGACTTGACAAGAGCAATTTTAGAGGAGGAAACCTTTATTTAGCAGCTCAGAGTTTCAGAGTTCTCAGTTTATACAAGGCCGGCTCTATTCAGGGCTCAAGGTGAGGCAGAATATCATGGCAGAAGAGTGTGGCACAGGGAAGCAGCTCACAGGATGATTAGGAAGCAGAGAAACAGACTCCACCCCCCATACAAAATATATACCCCAAAGTTATGCCTCCAATGACCAGCCTCCTCCAGCTACATCCTACCTACCTTCAGTCACCAGTCAGTTAATCCCATCAGGGGGGGGGTTTATTTCACTAATTGGATTAAGACTCTCACAACCCAATCATTTCTCCTCTGAACCTTGTTGCATTTTCTTACACGTGAGCTTTTGGGGGACACCTCACATTCCAAACCACAGCATTCTCCCCTGGGCTGCCGAAAGCCCATGACCATCTCAATGCAAAATACATTAGTCCATTCCCAAAGACTCCATAGTCTCAACAGTCCCAAGATTTTCCAAAAGTTTAAATCCAAAGTCTTCTCTGAGACTCGGGGCAAACTTGTATTATAAGCTCCTGTAAAAATCAAAAGCATCTTACAAGGATCCAATATTATAAGGGTAAATAGTAAATAATTCCACTTAGAAAAAAATAGGGTCATAGAAAGAAGAGATGGGGCCAAAGCAAGACCAAAATCCAGCTGGGCTGTGCCCAGCATCTGGCGTACATGTCTTTTCCAAAAGTCTTGTGTAGCTCCACCCCTGTGGCCTTGTTGGCTGTACCCCAATGGCTTTTCTGTTGGCTTGTCTCTGCTCAATTTCTGCAGCTTTCCTCAGTGGACATCCCACGTTATTGGCATTTCTTAGTCTTGAGGGTCTCCACTGCAGCTTTGGCTTCCTCTCACATCTCCACACATTGCCCTCTCAGGGGCTGTCCACAGGGACTTCAACCCTGGGGCACTTTGCCTAGCCTTCTTGGCCTTCCTTTGGAATCTTGGTGAAAGCCTCTATGACTCCTAAATTCCAGCATCCCACATGCTTGCAGAACCAGCACCACATGGTTTTCGCCAAGGTCTGCTGCCATCTGGAGCAGTAGCTAAGCATCCAGGGATCAGGGCTGCAGCAATCTCTGAGTGCCTAGGTGACTGAACGTGGTGAAAAAATTTCCTATACAGCCCTGTGCAAGCAGTGTGCCCCACTAGTCTCTTCTCAAGAATTTTTGCTTTTACTCCCTTGAGTGTGAGATGGGTGTGGTCTTGCCAATTTCTGAGATGTTTTCAAACCGTTTTTCTCATTGTCTCTGTGCAAAGTCTTTAGCATTTCTTCAGTGACAGTAACATCTTTAACAACTGCAACTTCCTTAGCCCCGGTTTTACTCCCAACTTTCAAGTCCAAGTTTTTTAGATCTTTCTGCTCTGCTTTCTGTATTATGAGCTCCTGTAAAACTCAAAAGTGATTTACAAGTATCTGTAAAGTTGGCTAAAAGCCACCATCAATATCCATGAATGCTATGATGTCTAGGAATTTCTTCCACCAGATTAATAAATCTATTGCTTTTGAAACTAGCCTCCCAGAATGTCTCAGGACACAAACAAAATGCAGACAACTTCCAATTACCAATAGTCTCCTCCTTTTCCTCTAAACCCTTTTGAATCAATAAATGGAATGGTGTCAAACTAATAAGCTTCTTCACAGAAAAGGAAATAAACAAGAATGTGGAGAGCCTATAGAATGGGAGACAATTTTTGACACCTGCACCTCAGAGAGAGCATGAGTCTCCAGGATATATAAAGAACTCAAAAAAACTTAACACCAAAAAACCTCAAATAACCCAATCAATAAATGGGCAAATGAACCGAAGACACTTCACAGAAGAAGAAATACAATTGGTCGATAAATGTAAATACAACATCTTTGACAATTAGACAAATGTAAATTAAAACTATACTGAGATTCCATCTCACTCCAGTCAAAGTGGCGATTATCAAGAATACAAGTAACAATAAATGTTGGCAAGGATATGGGGAGTAAGGTTTATTCATACATTGTTTATGGGACTGCAAATTGGTACAACCACTCTTGAAAGCAGTATGGAGATTTCTTAGAAAACTTGGAATGGGACCACCATTTGACCCAGTTATCCCACTCCTTAGTCTATAATCCAAAAGACTTAAAGTCAGCATACTACATTGAAGTAGCCACATCAATGTTTACAGCAGCTCAATTTTCAATAGCTAAGCTAAAGAACCAACTTAGGTGCCCTTCAACAGATGAATGGATAAAGAGAATGTGATATATACACACACACACACACACACACACACACACACATACACACACACACAATTGAATATTACTCAGCCATAAAGAAGAATGAAATGATGACATTTGCTGGTAAATAGATAGAAGTGAAGAGTATCATGCTAAATGAAAGAAGACAGTTCCCCCAAACAAAAAGCTGAGTGTTCCCTTTAATATATAAATGCTAAGACACAATAAGGGTGGTGGGAAGGAAAATGGAAATTCATTAAATTAGACAAAGGGAGATGAAGGGACAAGAGGGGGAAGAGGAAAAGGAAAGACAGTAGAATGAATCAGACATAACTTTCCTAGCCTTATATATGAATACATGATTACTGTGACTCTATATCTTATACAGCCACAAGAATGGGACCTAATTAGAATAAGTTATACTCCATGTATGTATAATATGTCAAAATATATTCTACTGTCATGTATATCTTAAAAGAACAAATAAATAAAGGATTTAATAAATAAGACTTTTTTAGTCCTGCTTTCACTATCCATGGCCCTACTATCATTTTGGTCTTTTTAGAAGACCAGAATTCTCCATTAAGCTCTGCTTACAATAATCTAAATCATTTCCAGCTTACACTGTTAAACATCTCAAAATTTCTCCCCCAAATGCCAAAAAGCTCCAAAAGCTTCTGAACTACATGGTCAGGTTAGTCACAGCAATGACCCCACTGTTGGTACTGTTTTAGTTGGCTTGTTTGCTGCTATGACTAAAAGACCTGTCAAGAAAAATTTGGGGGGGAGGAAAAGTTTATTTAGGGGCTCACAGTTTCAGAGTTCTCAGGCCATAGAAGGCTGGCTCCATTCCTCAGGGATCAAGGTGAGACAGAACATCATGGCAGAAGAGTGTGGCAGAGGGAAGAAGATGATGAGGAGGCAGAGAGAGACTCCACCTCCAGATACAAAATATATACCCCAAAGTCATGCCCCCAGGAACCCACCTCATCCAGTTACATCCTAGCCACCTTTAGTTACCACTCAGTTAATCCCATTAGGGAATTAGTTCACTAATTGAGTAAAGGTTCTCATAAATCAATCATTTCTCCTCTGAACCTTCTTGAATTATCTCATATGTGAACTTTTGGGGGACATGTCACGCCAAATCATAGCATTCCTGCATCCCTAAATAAAAATATTAAAATACTTGCCTTAGTGATGCATCCGGAGGGCCCCAAATGAAGACACTCGCATTATCATAAGGGCTCAATAAAAACCAGTTCTAGCTAGGGTAAAGTCATCATTCCATGACTTACTCCTGAGCAGATGCAGAGCTACAGTCAGGACTTCAGGAGCCAAGGTCCAGAACATGGTTTAGAGCCCAAATCCTGTGATGAAATCTGGTTTTATCTCTGAATGCCTGTGTGGCTTTAGGCTCATCCCTTTTGCTCTCTGCGCCAATTTCCTTGTATCTCAAACAGGCAGAATTACAATACTTGCTGAAGAGAGAGTCCCTAGGATAATTAATGAATTAAACTCGAAAAGTGGTTGGAAAGTGCCTCTCAGATGGTGAGCATTAAAATGTTACCATTTTTACTAACATTATCATTAACTTCTTGGTTGTTTTTTTCTTGAAAAGTGATTTAAGTTCTACTTCACTTCTATTAATTCCTTTTCTCCAATGAAATTCTCCAACATTCTTTTATTTTTCTGAAACCTGTTTATCATGCTTATTTTCTCTTAGGCCATGGGGCATCACATTACATGATACACTAAGAAGATTTAATTATTAGTGATACTTTTAAGAGTCAGCATTTGCCAATTCAGAGCTTTACCCAAATTATCTAGGTGGATCTTTCAACAACCTTAGCATATGCACAATGTTATCTCTTCTTCATCTCACCACTGGGGAAACCAAGGCTTGAATAGGTAAAGTCACTCTTCTAGTGTCACACAGCCACTAAGTAATAGAGGAGATTTAAACCCAGGATTCCTGACTGCAGACACTCAGTACTTAGTGCTAATACTGTACAAATAGGAGTACTTTGGTTATCCCTATGTTAATGGTTCTCTAACTTTCTTGTGCATCAATACCCTGGAAGGAGGCTAAAATACAAATTGCCAGACCCCAGCATAAACCATGTGTATGTTGGGAGATCTGGGCATGTTTGTAGCAAACTCCAGGTGTTGCTGCTGATTCAGGGATAGCATTTAACACACATTACTTTGCATAATCACCCTATTAGAATGTTTGAGGGAAGTAAATAGTATAAAAATAATTTGAAGGTATAATCTCATTCTCTTTGCATTTTTTATTTTTTAAAATTTTTATTGATATTTAAAAAAATAAATGATTGCATTACAATTCTTATTACATGTACACAGCACAGTTTTTCACATCTCTGGATGTATATAAAGTAGGTTGACACCAATTTGTGTCTTCATACATGTACTTTGGATGACAATGTCTATCAAATTCAACCATCCTTGCTAATCCCCTGCCCCATCCCTTTCCTTCCCACTCTTCTGCCCTATCTAGAGTTCATCTATTCCTCCCATGCTCCCACTCTCTACCCCACTATGAGTCAGCCTCCTTATATCAGAGAAAACATTCGGCATTTGTTTTTTTGGGATTGGCTAACTTCACTTAGCATTATCTTCTCCAACGCCATTCATTTACCTGCAAATGCCATGATTTTATTCTCTTTTATTGCTGAGTAATATTTCATTGTGTATATATGCCACATTTTGTTTTATCCATTCATCTACTAAAGGGCATGTAGGTTGGTTCCACAGGTTAGATATTGTGAATTGTGCTGCTATAAACATTGATATGGCTGTGTCCCTATAGTATGCTGATTTTAAGTCTTTTTGGTATAGACCAAGGAGAGGGATAGCTGGGTTAAATGATGGTTCCATTCCCATATTTCCAAGGAATTTCCATACTGCTTTCCATATTAGCTGCACCAATTTGCAGTCCTATCAGCAATGTAGGAGTGTACCTTTTTCCCCACATCCTCGCCAACACTTGTTGTTGTTTGTTTTCATAATAGCTGCCATTCTGACTGGAGTGAGATGATATCTTAGAGTAGTTTTGATTTGCATTTCTCTTATTGCTAGAGATGATGAGCATTTTCCCATATATTTGTTGATTGATTGTATATCCTCTTCTGAGAAAGTGTCTCTCCAGGTCCTTGGCCCATTTATTGATTGGGTTATTTGTTTTTTATTTTTTGGTGCTTAGTTTTTTGAGTTCTTTATATTACATCTGCATCTAGAGATTAGTGCTCTATCTGATGTGAGGGGTAAAGATTTGCTCCCAGGATGTAGGCTGTCTATTCACCTCACAGATTGTTTCTTTTGCTGAGAAGAAACTTTTTAGTTTGAATCCATCCCATTTATTGAATCTTGGTTTAAATTCTTGTGCTATAGGAGTCTTATTAAGGCAGTTGGGGCCTAGCCCCACGTGATGAAGATTAGGGCCTACTTTTTATTATATTAGACGCACAGTCTCTGATTTAATTCCTAGGTCTTGACCCACTTTGAGTTGAGCTTTGTGCATGGTGAGAGATAGGGGTTTAATTTCAATTTGTTCCATATGGATTTCCAGTTTCCCCAGCACCATTTGTTGAAGAGGCTATCTTTTCTCCAATGCATGTTTTTGCCACCTTTGTCTAATATTAGATAATTATAATTTTGTGGGTTATTCTCTATGTCCTCTATTCTGTACCATTGGTCTACCAGTCTGTTTTGTTTGTCTTGACATTTTTAGGTGATATACTATATCAATTTATTTCTCTTTTATATAAAGTTGACCCAGAGAAGTCATGCTGGTTGATGGTGCCTTCAATGTTACAGAGAAGGTTCCCCTACAAAGAGTCTTGTTGCTCTTTGCACAGTATCTCCTTACTCTACTGTCTCTGGCACATAACTTCCAGTGCTTGGTGTAAGATGGCTGCTAGAGGAGAAATCATTACATCTGCATTCCTGCCAACAGGAAAGAGAAGGGACTAAAGAAAGTCATTCCTTCCTTTTTAAATGAAAAAAAAAAAGAAAGAAAAGAAAAGTAATTGTGATAAATAAGCCACACATAACATAAAATTTACCATCTTTACTATTTTTAAATATACAGTTCAGTAATGTTCAGTACAGTAATATAGTTATGTAATGGATCCCCAGAACTTTTCTCCTTTGACAGTCTTTAAGAAATTATTATCAAAAACCTGTACTGAGGCATAGTTTTAATGACTTCATGTACCAATGACACCATGGGGATAAGACATTCACATGAAAAGTTCTTCATTTGGGAGGCTTGTTTTCCTCATTGGCTGGTTTTAAGTAAATTATGTGGCTGCATAACAAATGAGTTTTTGGAAATGTCTGGATAATTATTGTAATAAAAATGGCGTACGGGGAGAGCCAGTCGCTCAGAGCTCAACTTACTTATACGTCTGTTGTATTTATTTTGGATTCTTCAAATCCCCAAAGTTACCTTTAAATGAAATTAAAAAAATTATATAGCATTGGGCTTTTTTTTTTTGCTGAAAAAAATGACAAAAAACCATTTTTTTCCTTAGCAGTGGAAGCTTATTTGAACATATTTTATGTACAAATGTCTAATACATAAAATGCCACCAAAACAATACTGCTGAGATTGGGGTGAGAGGAACAGGGACAGGTGGAGGTCTAGAGCTCTACTAGTTAGCCTTCTCCCCAGGGGAGAGACCTAGAATGTAAACCAGTTTACCTTATAATAGAAAATGTCTGAGGTCCTTTAAAACTTGTATGACATCATGTGTAGAGTTAATTTTTGAAAACTTTCTAATTATTCTGCAATGCCTTATCTTATTTTTGAATACTAACTAGAGTCCTAGGACTCTGTACAAATAAGCCAGTTATGTAATTAACACTGGTTTGGGTGTTAAGAGACCTTTCAGCAGATCCTGGCTCTTCCAATAACTGGCTTTGTTATTTAGAGAAGTCAGTTAATCTCTCATTTGTACAATGAGGGGCTGAATTAATTTATCTCCCAGGACTTGTTCCTTTAAGTCCTAACCTTCAATGGCTCCTTTTAATACTTGGGTATAATGACCTTACTACTGATAGAAAGATTATTGTGGGAAATGTTGGCCAAAAGGAAATATTTTCCCTGCATATCTGCTCTAATTCCCCTTTGATAGGCATATAGACCCTTGGCTGAGCACATAGTACATTCTCCCTACCCTGTTTTTTTCTTACCTTGCCCACTGGCTCTTGGTATTCTTCTTGACTTCTTTCCTTAGTATTGTCTGCTGTTTGGTAGAGTAGAACTCTAGCTGTGGCTTTATTTGGGGCATGTTCTGTGTGATTTAGGAACTGTGATTTCGTTATTACAATGGGTTATACCCATTTCATATTTTCTAGGTCCTCTAAAGGGTTTGGCTTAAAATTATGAGACAGAATTTCATGTTGGTTTGCTTGTGACTTTGAGATTTAAAAAGTTTCTAATTGAAATGTACACTGAAAATACTGGCTAATATTGATCTAAAAATTTTTTCAGAGGAAGATACACTAATACCAATAGCTAATAATAATGGCTGCTTGCCATTATGAAGTCAAACAATAACAAGTGCTGGCGAGGATGTGGAGAAAAAGGTATACTTGTACATTGCTGGTGGGACTGCAAACTGTGCAGCCAATTTGGAGGGCAGTATGGAGATTCCTTGGAAAGCTGGGAATGGAACCACCATTTGACCCAGCTATTCCCCTTCTAGGACTATACCCAAAAGACCTAAAAAGAGTATACTACAGGGACACAGCTACATCAATGTTCATAGCAGCACAATTCACAATAGCTAGACTGTGGAACCAATCCAGATGCCCTTCAACAGATGAATGGATTAAAAAATGTGGCATTTATACACAGTGGAATATTACTAAGCATTAAAAAATAACAAAATCATGGCATTTGCAAGGAAATGGATGGCACTAGAGCAAATTATGCTAAGCGAAGTTAGCCAATCCCTAAAAAACAAATGCCGAATGTCTTCTCTGATATAAGGGGGGTGACTCAAAACAGAGTAGGAAGGAAGAGCATGAGAAGAAGATTACCATGAAATAAGGAAAAGAGGAGGGAGGGAAAGGGAGGGAGAAGGGGAAATGCACGGAAGACGGAAGGAGACCCTCATGGGTTCACAAAATACATATACAATGGTGTGAGGGGGAAGGGAAGGGAAGGGAAGGGAAGGGAAGAGAGAGAGAGAGAGAGAGAGAGAGAGAGAGAGAGAGAGAGAGAGAGAGAGAGAGGGGGGAGATAAGTGTCACAGTAGAATGGGTAGACAATAGTGATGGGAGGGGAGGGGAGGGGAGGGGGGATAGGGAGGGCAGCAGAATACAACTGACACTAGGATTGCTGTATGTATACACATGGATGTATAACCAATGTGATCTTGCAATCATGGCTGCCTGCTTATCAGGTACTGCGTTTATGTTTTTCATTTTTTTGTAAGGAAGCAGGAATTTTATTAAAAAATAAAGTGAGAGAAAGATTTAGAACCCCCAGCTTCTGGTGTCCTCAGGTAGTGTTTTAAGTGCTTTTAACAAATTTCAGTTGACACTCTTATTTTGCATAAGAGGAAACTGAGGAATGAGGGGGGCTGCTTCTTTTTTTAATATTTATATTTTAGTTGTAGGTGGACACACAATATCTTTATTTCATTTTCATGTGGTGCTGAGGATCACACCCAGTGCCTCACCCGTGCTAGGTGAGCACTCTACCACTGAGCCACAGCCTAGCCCTGCATCTTCTGCTTATGGTTCATGCAGTCCTGCTACTATTCCTGGGAAAGCCTAGACATATAAATTATGTTAACTCTTAGAATGAGCCATGAAAAAAGAGTGAGTTAGATCCATATTTAGCAAATAGACAAACTCTCCAAGATGGATAATTAAGTGAAAAGAGTAAGATGTAAAATAGTGTGGCCCTTACGCTCTTTTATTCATATTGACAGCGTAAAGGGCCATGTGTGTGTGACTGGTAAATGCATTTCTTTTTCTGGTTTGGGAAGAAACCCAAGACAATGTTAGTAGGGGTCACCTTTGGGGTAAAGATTTATTTAAATTATTTTTACCCTCCACAATGTTTAAGCTCTTTTTCACTATGTGTGTGGTAGGTTACTTAACTTTTTTTTAAAGTTGTCAACAAGGATTATCTGGATAGTGAGATTGTGAATCATCTTTGCTTTCATTTCTCTGTGTCTCTGTTCCTGAAATATAATAAGTGGTTTTGATTATGGAGGACATTTCTGACAATAAAGGAGAATGCAGAAAGTCTAGGCTGAGAGTAAAAGAACTTTATTGTCTTGGGGTGGTTGGGGCGAATCTGGGCTGGGTGTTGGTGCTGGTTCCTGAGGTTCTCAAAAATCATAAGCAGAATAAGGTCATGGGTCAGACTTTGGTCTTTTTATCTTTTCTCTCTTCTTTGGGGTTTTCTCTTTAAAGAAAATATATTGAAATTTTCAAGTCAAGTTCATAATTAAAAAAAAAAAAAGGATTCTAAAAGAGTGTCTTAAACTGGGTTCTTGCCTTGTTTGCATCCCTGGTAGATCTCGTGGGGTAAGAGGGTGTTGGGGCAGGACCCTGGACATTTTTCTTAGACAACTTAACCTCTTTGGTCCAGAACCATCTCGGATTCTGCTATCATCATGTTAATGAAGGGAACGGCCCTGGAAACAACCCGGCCACTTCATGGGAACTGCCAGTTTTAAACGTGAGTACACACACAGCAGTTGGTTATCTCTTTGGGGGTTAAGTTACTCCATTCAGCATCAGCTTGTGCAGACAATGGGTGGGGGCCAGGGGCAGCAGAGTAATCCTTTTACCTGCCCCATCTGCAGTGACATCGGAATGAAGGGGCACTTTCAGAGCGTATCAGTTTCCTGGGTAAGTTCTACAAACAAGCCCACAGATCCTCAGCTTCGTCATTGTGCTCCCACTCTGGGCAGAAGGAAGTCAGCCCTGCTGTCACTCCCACAAACTGATGAAAGACTCACAGAGGGTCCAGTGGAATTCCATTGTCCTGGTGTTTACTCCTGGTCACCCAGCACCTCCACGGAAACACGGGCCACGAGGGGACTGGTTTTCATGCCAGGCACCACATACATCCTGAAAACCTAAACGGCAGCAATTAAAACATATTAGAAAAAGCATCCGAAGGCAGATGGGGTTTTTTGTCTCTGTGTGAATAAATGCAACTCGCACATGCTGACACCTTGCGGTTATCCAATACCGAGTCTTGTCATTTTTCTGTCAAAGAAGCCCCACCTTCCATTTCTTACTGCAAGAAGCTGTGGTGACAGACGTGTAAGAATTTTATTTTCTTTTTAAAGGAACTTGGATGGCAGCAGAGCTGCAATGAGAAAGGTGACACAGAAGAGGGATGGGAGGGGCCAGAAAGGTGTGTCCAAATTCTTTTGTGTCCACCAGCCTCAAGAGCAAATCAGAGGCAGAGGTCAGCAGAGGGAGAAGATATACTCATGTCTTTTTGCTCCAGGGATATTAGCTTTGTCTTTTAGACTAGTTTTTCATTTTTACCCATATTTTCTTTAAAAAAAATTTTTAA
This sequence comes from Spermophilus citellus, assembly GCF_964194105.1. NCBI lineage: Eukaryota > Metazoa > Chordata > Mammalia > Rodentia > Sciuridae > Spermophilus > Spermophilus citellus. Next base: position 46,898,614 of record NC_138185.1, read on the forward strand.
AATGGTACTGGGGATTGAACCCAGGGGTGCTCTGCTACTGAGTTATATCCCTGGCCCTTTTTATTTTTTAATTTTGAGGCAGGGTCTCACTAAGTTGCTTAGGGCCTCACTAAGTTGCTGAGGCTGGCAATCCTCCTGCCTCATCCTTTCGAGTAGCTGGGATTACAGATGTGTGCCACCTTGGTCGACTTCACCCACGTGTTCAAGCCAGTGGAAACTTACAGAAATCAGTCAATGTGTTTTTGCAGACCATCTCAAACTTCACAATGGTGGAGGACAGATAGGGAGACTGCAGGCCAGGGGTAATCCCACTGTGGAACTTTCTGTCCTTTCCCCAAGCTGGACCAAGTCTGATTATGCCAGCTTCCTCTTTAAAACCTTCACCTGTGACATAAAATCCAAACCCCTTAGGATTCTGGTTCCCACTTTCCTCTTTCAATCCTCTGTGCCCTCTGTTCTGTTGTGGTCATCAAATATAGCATATACCCTGCATCTTGTTTTGACCCCTGTAGTGCCTTTACTGTGTTGGTCTGTCTCATCCCTGTTCACTTGAAACATGCTCCAAAGCCATTTTGTCTGGGAAGTCTTGTGTGCACTCTCCAGGAAACATGAATGGCCTTTCCCTTGGATGTAGATTATTATCAATGATATTGTTTGTTTATGTGTTTAATCTCCTCTTCTTGAGGCCTCCAGGGAAACATTTTGATCACCTCCATATCTTCAGGTCCTTGCCATGTTCTTGGCAGTCAATATGTGTTACTGAAGTCAGTCAGAAAAGAGTCTCAATATTTCTCATGCACAGAATTAAAAAAGAGAGCAAAACAAAATAGATATCATGCCAGGGCATTTTGGAATAGAAAGAGAGATTTTATTTGGCATGCCTGAGTCTTTTGCAGGAATTCCTGGCGGTTCCTGGTAGATATGGTGTCTTGTGACTGGCAGGAAATCTCTGGAAGTTTCCCTTTGAAGATTATCTTATTGGTCTCAGTTTTTTTCTTTTATTTTTTGAAGATTTAAAGCATATACATGCTAGTTATGAAAAAAATTAAATGAGAAAAGTCTAAGATAGGACAAAACAAAAAACCAAAAGCAGAATTTACCCCAAATCCTACCACACAAGCAACACAGCTATCCTTCATCAGAAATCCTTTTAGATATATGTCTGAGAGTGCACAAACACACTTATTCCCAAAACATGTTAAACTTTATATTAGCGAATCACATTTTACCAGCTCTAATGTGACCTTCTTTTTCTCAATGTATTAGATACTTTCATATCAACATATAGTGCTCAACATCATCTCTTTCAGTGGATGTAGAAAATTTCACTGAATAGATGTATTGCAGTGTTTCTCTAATGTCTGTTGATGGATCTAGGTGCTATTTCTAAGTTTTTACTAATAACTATCTCCAACATGACTATCATCCTTGTTCCGTGGAATTTCATCCCAAGGAAATTCCAGGAAAGGCAATGTTTGGGGAGTCAAAATAACCATTCAACATTAAGTGGGTACCATCTTGGAGGAAGATGACCTCTCCAATTAGTCCAGTATAGCCAGCTTTCTCTTCTGCTTTGCATCAGATAGCTATTTCTTTAAGCAAGCACTTGATGGAAGAGATGCTGTGCATTTTGACTGGGACCTCGTTTTGTATGAAAGGTGAACAATACATTGAGTCCTAAGCCCTGGGACCTAGCTCTGGAGGACAAAGTCACCAAGGAATTTAAGTTTCTCTCTCTTTGTCTTATAGAGATCGTACAGTCCCTTTTGCAAATATTAAACATGAGCACAAAGTTTTGTTCTGTACATTTGCATAAATGGGCCAACGGGATGAAGATGAACAAGATGAAAAGTTCATCAATATGTCATCTAAATAAAAATGGATGGAAGTGCTTATTTTTCCTAAATTGATATACTTGATGAAATCTTTTCTTCTTTATTTTTAAAAATTTCTTTGGTAGCTGTTTTATAATGCAATTATCTCCCCAAGTTTACTGCTGTTTATAGTTATTTGCAAATGGTCCCAACATGTTCCTGGCCAAGGTCATCTGTTGTAGTTTCCATTTTTTCTTAGTAATTCTAAGACCTCTTTGCATATTAATGAATTAACATTTTGTTGTATGCCTTGATGCATTGCATACATTTTTTCTAGTTTTGTAGTTTATATTGATTTTATTTATGGCGCCATGATCAAGTATAAGTTTTTGATTTTTATGTAGAAAAGTTTTCTTACTGTAGATCCTAACTAATTTTTTGTTCAGAACATTAGATTTTGAGTATTTTTAGCTTTTAGAATTAGGATGAGAAGGGGTTTGTTATGTCAAACATTTTTGATATATTTTATCTAATATTTTAATATCTCTCCAAATAGTAATGATCATTCTGTTTTAAAACATGGTGATATGTGAAGTGTTGGGAACTTTGAGAGGCAGAACCTGGTAGGAGATTGCACTACTGGCCCCTTCTCACTCTGGCTACCTGTCTTGCCCTGTGACCTCTTCTCACATGAGTTCTCGTGTTGTGATGCCATTTACCATAAGCTGGTACAGTCAAGGGGGCCCACACCAGAGCCTGCATTTTACTGTTTGAACTTTCAGCATTCAAAATTGTGAACTAAATAAACCTCTCTTGATTGTAAGTATTCATCCTCAGATGTTTTGTTATAGTAACAAACAAATGAAAGGATGCACTCACATGGGTTTGGAACCGCTGCTTACCCTTCCATCTCTGGGCATCTCAATGTGTCAAGAACATAAAAGATGAGCCATTTTGGAGTCAAAGAAGTCTCTTTTCACTTGGTTGGATCTGTGTTTTTCAAACTTAATATGGTCACAAAATTTTTAACATCCCCTGGGCCATCTTGCAATTCCCTGGAATAAGAGTTGACACTCATCACTCAATAGCTCAGTGGAATTCAGGAATGTTCAATCTGAATTTATCCCTACATATGATTTTCTTCAATTCTGTAAAAATTTCAAGATGAACAAACAGGAAGAGCCAGGAATGGACACTTTCTGAGCTGTCTGGGGGGCGGGATTTAGACAACACAGACAACTGTTGAATGGCACTCTAGTTTTGGCAACGTGGCAGATGGGGTACATTCATCTGTTCATACTGATTCTTGAGGACTTCATATTACCTATTCTAGAAGCAGGAACATGGAATATCAATATACAAAGTGAGAAAATAGATTGAATGCTAAGTTGAAATGACAGACTGTAAGCAGTAGTGTGCTGCTAAACCAGTTATCTGGAGATAAAAAAATCCTGATCTGCAATGCTTGCCAATTTATCTGATATAATTATTCCCACCATGGCTGGGTTTAAGCCACCTGCATGATGTGTTTTTAAACATAGAGTTAGGAAGAGATGTGCTCAATCAAAGGAAATGTCAGAACAGAGGCAGGTTGGTAATGGTTATCAATTATTATCAATTATCCAAAGAAGGCTCACGAGACAGATAACAGTCAGGCTGGAAAATACTCAGTAAAAAGATAAGCAGTAGAAAAATTAGCTCTGGAGGTAAACCAGAGTCTTAAATACTTTATGAGTTTTCCATTTTGAGAAAGAAAAAGAAACCCTTGTGTGATAAAAGTTACTTCATTTCAGGACTTTTAATTTTCTTCTTTTTTTTTTTCCTTTAGGTACAGACAATTTTTTCCCTATTTTTTTTCTAAAATTTTAATTTTATAATAATTATAAATTTACAGAAAAATTGCATATTTTAAAGAGAATCCCTGTGTACTCTGCATCCAGTTTCCCCTATTGCATCACCTTTCATGGTTAAGGTACACTGTTCTTTTCTGTTTCAGGATCTTATCCATGATACAGCACAACATTTAGTTGTCTTGTCTCCCTAAGCTCCTCTGGGCTGTGATGGTTTCTCAGACTTTTCCTTGTTGTGATTGTTAGTGTTTTTTATGACCTGAAAATTTTGAGGAGTGCTGGACCTAGAGTTCCATTGAATTCCCTTTGATGGCATTTCCTTGATGTTAGCTTTACGACTGACATTGTAGTTAGGGACTGTGGTTTGTTGGGCAGATGAATATGGAGGTACTGTTCTCATCACATGATATCTAGGACACAGGCCAGCTCAGTGATGATGCTGAGTTTGATCACCTGAGTGAGAGAGTGTCAGCCACTGGATAATCATTTCCCTTTTACCCACTGCACTGTTTGAAGATTTCCTTCATCCAGGTTTTGTTACGCTTAATTTTTATTAGGTTTCTACTAGGTTTTGTTAAATTTCCCCCAGTTCAATCATTCCTTAATGCCACCAGAAGAGATCATAATTACAGAGTCATATTACTTCTGTTACATCTGCTTTGCCAGATTGCTAGTGACTGTGTCCCATCTAATGCAGTCCTAAAGGAGTCTGGGTGCTCCAACATTTGATTACTTTGCTAAATACTGAATGCTTCTCCCTGACTCACTTGCTTGCTGCCCTCTGGTTCTTTTCTGTCTTCAGTGTTACCCTCAACTCTCCTAAGAGCCTCTGTCTTAGTCTGGATTTCCCTAGAAGCAGACCTTGAGACAAAATTTGGGTGCAAATGGTTTATTCAGGAGCTGGTTCCAGGATATTCTGGAGAGTAAGACAGAGCAGGGAAGGCAGGTAGAACAGGGTTTAATGAGCAGGGAATTCTGAGGACTTCAGAGCTCAGTGGTACAGTGCTGTATAGGACAAACCTGAATCACCCCGAAATAAAGGGCAAGAAAGGTAGAGGTATTTATCCTCCCATCTGTCACCAATTGAGGTTACTCCTGGGGTAAAGAAATTCCTGAAATAGCAACTCTACCCCAGAACTCTGGTGGCCAGAGAAAGTGCTCAGGCAGAGGGTCACATGAGCTCTCAGGGAAGACTAGACTGCATGTTCAGAATTGGTAGGTGCTCAGGGAACATGGTGGACCACCCAAGCATCTACTATAGCCTTTTTCCAAGATTTCTCAGGAAGTAGAGAGTCTATATGAAGCACCGGTCATGGAAGTGAGTTATGAGATCCAGATTTCAAATGAAAACAAGTCAAGTTCATATCCAGAAAAGAGATCTTCAGAGAGATCCAAAGAGAGCTTCTAGGTTAGGTGGTAATAATCATAATAACAGGGTAGTGGAAACACTAGCAGAAATAAAAGAAATGCTTTTATAGTCTGTTAAACCGTTTCATATATAGTACACCATTTAAAAGAATTATATTTCCTAAGAACCACATGTGGTATTTAGGATCAATATTATGTATTTCTGTAAAGCATAGGGAGTTAGCTAAGTTTCAGAGTTGGAACTGGTTACCTGCATCTAAGACTGGTGGCCTAGAGTTAAAAAGATTACTAGAATTCTTCTACCCACTTTAGGGGTCAGTTTGTGGCTCAAATATTCTTTACTCCACTTGTGGTAACATGTCAAACAACAGGACTGTCAATTCTGACATAAATCCAGTCATTTTATTTCTAGATGGTTTTGAGAAGTACTACAAAATAAGAAAATGGAACATAGCATATCCTAAGACAAACAGATAATTTCCTTCTTAATGATCCAGTTTCATACGTTTCACAAATCAGCCCTGAAGTTAAAACAAGGCATTGGTGTACTTTAACAAATTAGCAGAATGATAAATGTAGAGGTAAAAAAACATTAAGATTAATGGTATTAAAAAAAGAGCATGGTCATCCTGGGGTTCTATTCTAAAAAACGGGCACCAATTTTTTAAAGAGAAACATGAAAATTTTTTTTAAAGGACAGATTGCATGTTGTCACATTGATTTTTATCAGAAAGGGAGAACACCTCATGCGCACAGGTGGAGAGGCTCTGCAGGTGGGATGAGGAAGCTGATGGCCCCATGAAGCAAGGACCAAGGTTAGTCCAGATGCTGTTTAAAATTTCAGTCCTCCACAATGTTTCCCCAGAATTTAGTATTCCTTTCCTGGTAAGTTTCTATATGTGTTTCAGAAGTTCTTTCTCCCCTGTAACTTCTATTAAGAAGCCCAAGTGTCCCAATGGTTGTTTTAAACTCTGTACTTTTCATTGCATGGGTTCTCTGAGGAGTTCCATGGAACAGGGTAGAGGAGAGTGTGGCTGCAGAGTCACGAATCAAGACCTCCAGAGACCAAGCTGGAAGCAGGTCTGATTTTATTGCATAGTTATCAATCTATATATACTAGGGCAGTAGTTAAGCAGATTATAGCCAGTCACCAATACAATTTCATGCAAATTGTCCTTGCGGCAGTCAGTCAAGGAGAGGGCTGTGGAGCAAGTGCTGTCACTGCAACCTGCAGTTCTACGCCTACTGGGTAAGTGGTTTGCCGCTCATGCGCCTAGCACGAGGGGAGTGGTTTGCCACTCAGGCGCTCTTAACATATGCCATGTATGCAGTACTCCATGCACTTATCCCCACATTTCTTTTTGAAATTATTTAATTTATTTAAATTAAGTATATGTGATAGCTGAATGCATTTTGATTCATTGTACACAATTACAACACAACTTATCGTTTCTCTGGTTGTACACAATGTGGCATCCCACCAGATGTGCAGTCATACATATACCTAGGGTAATGATGTCCATCTCATTCCATGATCTTTTCTGCCCCATAACCCCTCTCCACACCTCTCTCTCCTTTGCCCCATCAAAGTTCCTCTAATCCACCCTCCACCCCCCCCATTATGGATCAGTATCAACTTATCAGGGAGAACATTTGGCCTTTGGTTTTTTGGGATTGGCTTACTTCACCTAGCATGATATTCTTCAACTTCATCCAGTTACTTGCAAATGCCATAATTTTATTCTCTTTTAATGTGAGTAATATTCCACTGTGTATGTATACTACAGTTTCTTTTTTCATTCATCTATTGAAGGGCATCTAGGTTGATTCCACAGTTTAGCTATTGTGAATTGAGCTGCTATAAATATTGATGTGACTGCATTATTATAGTATGCTGATTTTAAGTCCTTTGGGTATAGACCAAGGAGTGGGACAGCTGGGTCAAATGGTGGTTCCATTCCAGGTTTTCTAAGGAATCTCCATACTGCTTTCCATAATGGTTGCACCAATCTGAAGTCCCACCAGCAATGTATGTGTGTGCCTTTCCCCCTACATCTTCGCCAACATTTATTGTTGTCTGTATGCTTGATAGCTGCCATTCTGATTGGCATGAGATGAAATCTTAGTTTTGATTTGCATTTCTCTAATTACTAGAGATGTTGAACATTTTTTCCATATATTTGTTGATCAAATGTATATTTTCTTCTGAAAAGTGTCTATGCAGCTCCTTAGCCCATTTATTGATTGGGTTTTTTTTTAGTGTTATTTTTGATACCATTTCTGCACTTGTATTCAATCCATATTAATCCAAGCTGGGGCTTTCAATATGGAAATATCTTAGCATTTATTGTCTGGGAAGCTCATCTTAGACTCTAAGCAGCCTATCCAGACAAGGATGCATGTCTTTGAACATGGCAAAAACACATCTCCCAAGTGCAAAGTACTATTTCAAACTGTAGCAAACATCAAAGTCACTGGAAGAGCTGGTTAAATACAGATGGGGATGTAGCTAGCATGCACGAGGCCCTGGGTCCCATCCCCAGCAATATTAACCATCACAAAAAATACAGATGGCTGAAAGTCACATACAGGAACTTTAACTCTGCAGGGCTTTACAGGGAAGGGGAGAAAGGGTGAGAATTTATAGGCCTAACAGCTTCCCAGGAGATAATAGATGTTATTGGTCTGTGGCCCACACTTGGAGTGGCCCTGGTGTGTGGTGTGGATTGCACTGAGACTTCCAATCTTATAGAAGCGAGTGACCTTTTTAGCACTAAATAAATTTTGGGGAGTAACTGAGCATCAGAAAGATTAAGTTCACTAAATGATGGAGAAAGTAGGGATCTCTTCAACAGAAGTGTTCTTCAAGTATGAGTGGTTACCATAAACTGTTAATTATTTCTGAAAAAGAGGCACATGGTCAGCTTATGCCTTGGAATTGTGTACACATACTGTATTTAGTAATTTAGACACTAAATACATAAAAATACTTTCCTGGATGAATATTACAGAATACAAGGAGACTAGTAGTAATGGAAAAATCACAAAACTCTGAGCTCTGGATTCAAGACCAGATTTGTGCTTCCTACCTTTTTTTTTCCCCCTGCTGTGTGACCTTAAGCAACTCATCTAACCTCTCTTAACCTTAGAGTTCATTCCAGTCAAGTGTTGACAATACAACCCACCTTAATTTATGCTCCAAGTTTCATTGCTTGTCTAAGTAGAAATAAATGAGCGTATACCCGATTTGAGCTCTGTGAAGCCCTCTCAAGGTGTAAGGGGTTAACCGAGAGCAGCTTATTCCTGAAGAAAAGATGGGGGTGCCTCCATCTGAACTCAGGCTTAGCCCCCTGCCTGGAGAATTGCCATATGGTGCCTCACCTTGTTCCCTTTCAAGATGAACTCTCATTCAATAGGAAAAATTTCTCAGCCTTAAAGTCACAACTTCAAAAATGTAGAGGGGACCACATTTAAAAGGTCTGGCAAATTTTTGGTTGATTTAATTTTTTTTAAACTGCACTTTTAAAACAAACCCAAATATAGAGATGAAAGCCAAGAATTAAAATATACATACAAAATAGAAAACATTAATATTTCCAAGTACAATGAATTGAATAATCATCATAAGGAAACAATAAAATGTTAAATGACGCAGACCAGATGATCACTGTGAGGCTCCATGAGGCTGGGATATGTGGCTGGTGCAGAAGGACTAGAGACGGGCACTGGCTTCCACTTTCCCACAGCACAGAAGTAGTCCCTGATCTCTGCCTTGGTTAATTAAACAAGGTTCACCCCTAATTGGCAGAGGTGGGAGAGAAGACTGAAGGAGATTGGAAGGGCAGGACACCCTGTGTTACATTGTACCCTTGTCCACATGCTTTGATTTTTAGTCTGGTTGTTGACCTATTCTCTTACCCCAAAGGTGTTTCTTCTGCAAAAAAAGCAGCTAAGAGGAGCCAAGATCTGAAATATCTCTGGTCTATCAGGAAGATGAGGAATGGAGTGGTCCATTGTACTGTCCTTCAAACCCAGAGTTCTCTCTTCTCATCTATGACTCTGCTGTCAACATGATGGCTAAGAGAGGCAGGTTTTACACATCAAGCTGGAAGAATCCAGCAAGAAGCAACAAAGATGGGAACTGACTTAGAGAAGAATGAAAGAGCAATGTTTCTGGGATGATGTCCCCCTCACACCTAATGTCACTGGCATAGGCACCAGAGTGCTCCAGGGTGGTTACCGAATTGTGTGGATGGATGGAGAGAGTCAGCTTCTGAAGCCAGCTGGATGTTGATGGGCTCAAAGGGGAGGGATACTGAGAGAGATCACTGGGTTGGATCTCCCCATAAATAATAGTGAATGCTACCTTTGCAAAGAAAGATGTTTTTCATTTACTTATCTAGGTGAAAAATCTTAAGAAGGGTGTTCAATATTTTCTTTTATAAAATGATTTTTTAAACTCTTTATCATGACTTTCTTATACTTGAAAGGAATTGATTTTTGTAGCTTTATAGTGTTTATTTTTTAATAAGCTTCTCTGATTTTGGCCTTATTAATATGGAAAGAGATTACCTGGGTCTGGCTTCCCCCAGAAGCCAACTCGGAGGCACAGTTTTTTTTTTTAAATATATTTATTCTAATTAGTTATACATGACAAAAGAGTGCATTTTGACACAATGGAATATTAATCAGCCTTAATGAAGAATGGAATTATGGCATTTGTAAGTAAATAGATAGAGCTAGAGAATATTATGCTAAGTGAAATATGCCAACCCCTCCAAACCAAAAGCTGAATGTTTTCTCTGGCAAGCAGAGACACAGTTTGGATGGTAAGTAGTGTGTCTGGGAGGAGCAGAGCAGCAAGGCAGGGAGAAGAAGGCTGCTGACTCAAAATACATGATTGAGTTACCCACTTTGGGGTGAGAAATCCCTGGGAAATAGGGTGAACCACACGCTATAGAATAATTCCTAGGAGATATGGTGGATCCAGGGTGTCTAACTGGATAAGAGCAAATTCAGGCAGTTGGAACTAAGCTGGAGCATACCAAAGTGAACAGGGTTGGGGTGGGGAGGGTTCAGTAATGGTACCGACTGAAGAAGCAATTCATGAAGTGCCTGACTTCCAACGAAAGCACATATGTGATTCTGCAACCTGTATACTCAGAAAAATGAGATATTATATCCCGTCTGATTCAAAGGTATGATATGTCAAGGTCATTGTACTGTAATGTGTAACTAATTAAAACAAATAGAAAATAAAAATAAAAAAATACTGAAAAAGAAAATGAAAGCACATATGTAGGCTTATGCTCAGGGACGGCCAAGAGCACAGGCATCCATCCCATACACATAATTAAGTGAAGATCCTAGTCCCTTCATCTCTCTTGCCCCTTACTTTGCTCTGTCTCCCTCTCTCCCTTTTTTCTAAATGCTGGGGATAGGAGTGGGACCCAGGGTCTCCACATGTCCCATAACTACATCGCCAGCCTATTCTCTTTCTCTCTTTCTTTCTCTCTCTTTCTCTCTTTCTTTTTTTTTTTACTAATTATTATTTTAATTTACAAATTTATGAGATTCATTATAATGATTTGATACATATTTACAGTATGTAATAACCAAATCAGGGTAGTCAATATAATCATCTAACATTAAATATTAAAAAAAAATTTTGATTGACACATCATAATTGTACATATTTGTGGGGTGCAGTGTGATATTTCAGTACATGCACATAACATGTCCTGATCAAGTGAGGGTAATGTTTCTAGCTCCCTGTCACTAATTTATGTTTGAAGGCTTTGAGCTCCTTTCTTCTAGTTAGTCATACAATGTACAATAAGTTATTGTGAACTCCTGTCACCTCATGGTTCTGTAGGAGACTAGACATTTTTCTTCTTTCCATATTTGGGTATCTGTAATCCAACGACCTACTCCACTCCTCTGTGACTCTTTCCCAAACTCCAGTAATCACTGCTATCCATTCTGATTGACTGTTTTCAACATCCACATATGAAACAGAACATGCAGTACTTATATTTCTGTCTCTGACTTGTTTCACTTAACATAATGTCCTGTGTGGCAAATGATAGGATATCATTCTTTTTTATGGTTGAATAAAATCTTGCTTTGCTCATGATGTTACAAGCACCTCCCCAGTGGATGGGGACCACTTTCTCCAGCCTGCCCCCAACATATTGAGTTTGCCAGGGCAGGGTACACACCCCAGCTTCACCCCCAGTGAGCTCAAACATTGAGGTAGTTTGCAGACTTTGGTTACATGATGACAGTACTGTTCCCCATCTAAAGGAAACCTGCTGAATGGAATTGACAAGTGGGAGCAGGTATTTTTGTTAAGCAAGGCACACCCTGTACTTGGGGAAGCACGTAGGGAGGATGCTAGAACAGGTATAGACAATGTCGGCTATAATCACAGTATGTGGGGCTGGGGTGACCACAGAAACCATCAACGCAACATCTTCATTTAAAGATTGAAAATCAAAGATATAATGAGACTTGTTTAGAAACTCATGGCTAGTTGGTGGGAGGGCTGGTTTAAAATTTAGCTCCTCATCAGAGACTCTCCGTCTGATAGAAGAAAAAGTTGGCTCCGATCTACAGATTGTGGGGTCGGGCTCAAAATTCCTTAACAGGACACCCATAGCACAAGAGTTAACAACAAGAATCAACAAATGGGACTTTCTTAAACTGAAAAGTTTTTTCTCAGCAAGAGAAACAATAAAAGAGGTAAATAGGGAGCCCACATCATGGGAACAAATTTTTACTCCTCACACTTCAGATAGAGCCCTAATATCCAGAGTATACAAAGAACTCAAAAAATTAGACAATAAGAAAACAAACAATCCAATCAACAAATGGGCCAAGGACATGAACAAACACTTCACAGAGGAGGACATACAATCAATCAACAAGTACATGAAAAAATGCTCACCATCTCTAGCAGTCAAGGAAATGCAAATCAAAACCACCCTAAGATACCACCTCACCCGAGTAAGATTGGCGGCCATGACGAAGTCAAACAACAACGAGTGCTGGCGAGGATGTGGGGAAAAGGGTACTCTTGTACACTGCTGGTGGGACTGCAAATGGGTGCGGCCAATTTGGAAAGCAGTATGGAGATTCCTGGGAAAGCTGGGAATGGAACCACCATTTGACCCAGCTATTGCCCTTCTCGGACTATTTCCTGAAAACCTTAAAAGAGCACACTACAGGGATACTGCCACATCGATGTTCATAGCAGCACAATTCACAATTGCTAGACTGTGGAATCAACCCAGATGCCCTTCAATAGATGAATGGATAAAAAAATGTGGCATTTATACACCATGGAGTATTACACAGCACTAAAAAAATGACAAAATCACGGAATTTGCAGGGAAATGGATGGCACTAGAGCAGATTATGCTTAGTGAAGCTAGCCAATCCCTAAAAAACAAATACCAAATGTCTTCTTTGATATAATGAGAGCAACTGAGAACAGAACAGGGAGGAAGAGCAGGAAGAAAAGTTTAACATTAAACAGAGACATGAGGCGGGAGGGAAAGTGAGAAAAAAAAGGAAATCACATGGAAATGGAGGGAGACCCTCATTGTTATACAAAATTATATATAAGAGGTTATGAGGGGAATGGGATAACAAACATGGAGGGAAATGAATTACAGTAGATGGGGTAGAGAGAGAAGATGGGAGGGGAGGGGAGGGGGGATAGTAGAGGATAGGAAAGGTAGCAGAATACAACAGTCACTAATATGGCAGTATGTAAAAATGTGATGTGTAACCGATGTGATTCTGCAATCTGTATTTGGGGTAAAAATGGGAGTTCATAACCCACTTGATTCTAATGTATGAAATATGATTTGTCAAGAGCTTTGTAATGTTGTGAACATCCAATAAATAAAATAAAAAAAATAAATTAGAAAGTTCTAAAAAAAAAATAAAAAAAATAAAATTTAGCTCCTCTTCCTCCGTGCTCAAACCAATTTGGACAGGCCACTTAAAACTGTCTGATTCATGACTGTGAGAAGGATGAAGCTGCCTTTGACCAGGAAGAAGGTATAATTCCCTGATACCATGCTATGGGGTGGCAGGAACTGAGAATTTCCTATGATGGAATACCAGGAGTTTATGATGTGCCTTGTGGCATTGCTAGGAGGGAAGGTTGGATGTCACTGAGAAATTCACTTATTCATCAAATTTTTACTGGAAAATCAAGTTGGTTAAACACTGTGCAGGAATTAAAAAAAAACAAAACTAACTAACCAGTACTCACAACAGCACATGTGGATCTGTGGTGTCCTTGAGTGAAAGAAATCAGAAAAGAATGAAATATAGTGTTTAGAGCCCCCTGTAGTAAATTCAAGAACAGGAAAAACTATTGTGGTGGTTATTTCAGGGTAGAAGTTGTCATTGCCTAGGATAGACCATATGGGACCCTAACTGGGTAATGGAAATGATTGAAATTTTGATTGGGAGGGGATACTCGGGTGTTTATATGGGTAAAGACCACTGAGCTATACATTTAATACTGGGGTTACTTTATGCCCTTTATGAAATTATACCTCCATAAGTAAAGAAAAAGATCAGAGCAATATACATAACAGACCAAAGCATCTTAAAAGTTTGGAGTTAAACCAAAATAAATAATCTTTCCCATACATTCATTTATTCTTTCAACAAATGTATATTGGACTGTTGATTAGTCCATATTCCCCTTAGTACGCATCCTTCCTACGAACAATGTCATGCTGCAAGAATCCTCCAAGCATTTCTGCCTAAATGATTTTCTTTAGGTGGGCCATGCTGGGTGTACCTGGGAGCCATGCCCTATGCAAGCAGCCTTCTTCTAATGACAGGAAAGAGTTGGAAGTCCAGTTCCTTGCTTCCTGGTGGGATGACTCTGAGGCATGTTCTGCACTGGCTCCCAGAGGATTGAGCTCCAGTTGCCTATAGACCTAACCTGCTCTCTCTCACACCCTGGATTGGCTGCTTTCCTTCCCATCTGTCTTTCCCTCTATCTCTTCTCTGCTTCTGGAATTACCTCCCAGATAACAAACTCCTTGCATTCACAGCCTTGTCCCACAGTCTGCTTTTGGGGGAACTTAAGCTGCTTGACTTCTGGGACTATAAAGATGGTGGAAACAAACCAATCTCTTGTCCTCATGCAACTAACAATGTGTTAGAGGGGAATATATAATTTAATAAACATTAAAAATGAAGGGGGGTGAGTTCTGAGTTTGGAGAGTACAGCCTGAAAGAAACCACAGAACCAGCAGGGGAAACTTACCTTGTCCAGGAGACACTCCCAGAGGGACACGGGGACACCCCTCTCCTCTTCTCTTTCTCAAACTTCTTATCCTTCTCTACCTTCTTGCTTCTCTTCTATAATGAGAAATGAAAGGAAACATTTATTTATTTAGGTCATTTCCTTATGTCCCTATGAACATCAAGAAGTATTATATTGAATTTACTGCCCATGTTGGTTGATTGTCCCTCCGAGTTTTATAATCACAGAACCAAGACTTTAGCCTTTGGAATTGGTACCGGATGTTTAGAAGCCATTCTTAATATTTTCAAGTTTGCTTCCCATCTGTATGACATATATTTCCCAGGAAAAATCCCACACATATTTCTTAGACCATGTGGGGAGATGCCTTTCAGGGTTGCTTGAAACTACCTACCAATCAGCAGCTGGCAGAAATGTGTGAAAGAACTATCATCTGGAAATGGGCAGCCGACTTGTGTTGTTAGAGCTGTCATCTCCACTCCTGCAACCTTTCTGGGTGAAAAATTCTTCAAAGCACATTCATTTGAGGCCAGGAGTCTTCTCTTCTCTCTTTCTCTCTCTCTCTTTTTTAACATTCTTAACCCAAATGGACATGCCAGGGGGCTCTCTAATCCTGGACCCAGGAGAACATCAGACAAAACAGTCTGTGGTTTGAACAGCTCTTTTCAGATGACTATGGAGTCATTTCAACAGGGATCTTTGCAATTTCACCTATAAGGTGCTGTACAATTCGTGTGCAGAAAGAGCATGCCCAGGGAAAGAAGGTCATAGAATTAGAAGCACCATTTTGTGGACAGGCCATTCAAGATATATTTTACCTTACACTAGATGGAATCAGTTAGTTTTATACAAACATTTCTCTTCACTTTGTAATACAAAGCTAGAAAATCATGTAAAAAAATACCAGAATGTCTACTTTTATTTATATATGATGTTGGTCGAAACATGTGTACCTCCAAAGATCAAAGGACTCTGTTAAAAAGCAAATGTTCATGGTGAGGTCTGTAGATAAAACTATACTCACTTAAGACTAGTGTTTCTTATTTTTTCTTTTTTCTTGTTTTTTTTTCCTGCCTCATATTTATTTGTAAAAACATCCTAAGAGAACACCAGCTCCTTGCACATGGAGCCTGGGGTCATACCTGCCCTTCTGTTCTCATGAAGGTTGAGATGGAGGTCTTTATTATGGAGTCTTCATGGATGCCATGAGCACCTTTAGGAGTCTGAGCTGGAGCCAGAAATGTAGATGTAGCTGGAGCTGCAAACTGGGCCCTGGTTTGGCCAGCAGATCTTGAGACCCTGGGTAATGCGTGTGAGAGCACGGGTTCTGAGGTGTGGGTGGTCATATGGACAGTTGATGGAGCTTATGGATAATACCCTTGGAGACCTTGGGTTGAATTTCTTTGGACTTTACAAGGGCCTTGATAGTTTTGGCCTGTGTTCTCATGGCTTTGTCATTATTGGCTTAAATCTTCTTAAGGTCCTTCTTGCTGTGCTTCTTATTATTTTATAATTAGTGCATATTAATTATACAGAATAATAGGTTGCATTGTGTCGTATTCCAACATGCATGTAACCAGTATAAAAGCTCTGATCATATCTGCTCCCCATTACTTTTTCTTCCCTTTCCTTCTCCCCTCCCTCTGATCTCCTTTGTCTTCTTTGACAGTTTCCCCTCTACTTTCATGTTGTCTTTTTTTGTCCCCTAGATTCCACACATGAAAGAAAATATGTGATACTTGTCTGACTCTGGCTTATTTCACTTAACATGATGATCGACAGCTCTATCTATTTTCCCGCAAATGCCATGATTTCATTCTTCTTTATGGCTGAATAATACTCCATTTTGTATCTATACCACACTTTCTTTATCCATTTATCCACTGATGGTGGTTGTGCTTCCTGGCAAAGCCCATGTTCCTAAGGAACTGGGGTACCACCCTCTTAAAGGACTCATTTCTTTGTGATTAGGTTTTTAATACCTCCTTGAATGGCGTTCCTGTGCCATTTTCAGGTCTGGTTATGTGTGGTGAGCTTTGTGGCCTTGGCCATGTCTGCACCATTAACTTGTGGCTCCCCAAGACTGGATTATTAAAAAAAACAGTGTTTTTACTGGATTAGGAAATAGTGATGGGAGAGAAAGGAACAGAAATTATTTGTAAAAACTTTTAGCTATTTATCTCTGATAAAAATTACAGCTTATTTAGTATTCTGTTGCTGCATACCATGTTATTTTAAACATAGAGGCTCAAAACAATACCTGTTTATTAGCTCACAGCAATTGAGTTCTCTGCTCAGGGTCTTAAAAGTCAGACTCTGTCTCTCTCTGGAACCTTTAGGAAGGATCTGATTCCAAGCTCATTTACATGTTGGCTGAATTCAATTTCTTGCGACTGTAGAGCTGGAATCCTTAGTTTCTTGTTGGTTGTCAGCCAGAAGGTCATTCTTAGCTCTTCGATTTTACCCACATTTTTTGCTACATGGAACCTTCCATCTTCAAGCCAGCAATAGAAAAATCTCCCTCACAATTGTAGCCTTTTCCATCTGCAAATTTCTTCTACAAGTAGGAGCCCAACCACAATTCCAAGAGCTCAGTTAGATCTGGCTTACCAAGGATGATCTCTTCTTCAACTGATCTGTGATGTAGCTCCACTTACAAAATATCTTCATGCAGCACGTAGATTAGTGTTGGATTGGATAACTGGGAAAAGGCATTTGTACATCAGAGCTTTTTATCTTGAGGGCCGTCTTAAAATTCTGCCTATCAAAGACAATATTCCTTCCTTCTGAGAACATTTATAACCACATTATTTATTGACCACATACACAGCCCAGAAAAAAATGTAAAGTAATGTAATTGGCTGTGCATCAGGTAATATGGTCTCATTGTAACCAGCTATACTTATTTATAGATGCTGGCTGTCCCGTGATCATATACTTTCAGTATTGTCAGATCTTCTCATCTTGAAGAGAAGTCAAAATTATCTTGAGTTTTAAAGCTATCAAGAGGATTCTTGGAAGATGTCAAAGTAAAACATGCCAGAAATCCATCTCCCTATGTATTAAACAATTGCATCAGCATAATCTGTTGGATGGGATGATTTTGGAATTCTGGAGTCTACATAAAACTTGCAACGTTTTGGGGAAGGATTAGATGGCAAATTATAGCCAACTTTGGTCAATTTCAGCTTCCTACACAGTGATTCCAGAGAAAAGAGTCTTGTCCTTCAAATATGAAAGGTTTGTGCTCTGACCACTTTGGCTGCTTCTGATCACAGAATTATCATACATTGCTGGTGGGACTGCAAATTAGTGCAGCCATTTTGGAAAGCAGTATGGAGATTCCTTGGAAAGCTGGGAATGGAACTACCATTTGACTCAGCTATTCCTCTTCTCGGACTATACCCAAAGGACCTAAAAACAGCATATTACAGGGACACAGCCAAATCAATGTTTATAGCAGCACATTTCACAATAGCTAAACTGTGGAGCCAACCTAGATATACTTCAGTGGATGAATGGATAAAAAAATGTGGCATTTATACACAATGGAATTTTACTTAGCACTAAAAAAGAATAAGATCATGGCATCTGCAGGTAAATGGATAGCATTAGAGAAGATTATGCTAAGTGAAGTTGGCCAATCCCCAAAACACAAATGCTGAATGTTTTCTCTGATATAAAGAGGCTGACTCAAAGTGGGGTAGGGAGGAAGAGCATGGGAGGAAGATTACCTCTAGATAGGGAATAGGGGTGGGAAGGAAAGGGAGCTAGAAGGGGAATAGCAAGGATGGTGGAAGGTGATGGTCATCATTACTTAAAATACATGTATGAAGAAGTGAATTTGGTGTTAATATACCTTATATACAGAGATATGATAAATTGTGGCATAAAGGTGTATTAAGAATTGTATGCAAAAAGAGAGCTTATGTATAATGGCAAAAAAAAAGAATCAGACAATGGGACAGGTGTCATTGTCATTGCATCTTCCCACATTATCGTAAGACTTTCCATCACTAACTTAACTGAGTTCCAGGAAAGGTAAAAGTCTGGCACCATATTTTAAATTAATTAATTAAGTAATTAATTTAGTAAGGGCTCTTCTGGCAGCAGTCACAAAGCCTGCTAGACAAATTCTAAAAGATCTGCAACACTTGTGGTGTATTTTTCCTATTCCCTCATTTCTGCTCTCTCTCTCTCTCTCTCTCTCTCTCTCTCTCTCTCTCTCTCTTCCTCCACCTTCTTCACTCCCCTCTTTGGGAGCCAGATTTTGAATACTAGAACTTTCAAAAGCAACTGCAAATATGGGAGAAGTTAGAAACACATACATGTGCAGGGGAAGATAGAAACTCAGAGAGACAATCGTCTTCAAGTTTCTTCTTCAACCAGGAATCCTATGCATGGCAAAACTGTCTTTCAAAAGCAAAGGAAAAATAAAAGCATTCATAAATAAACAAAGCCTGAGGGAGTTCATTGTCATTAGACCTACAGTGTCAGAACTGCCATATTCAAAGGAATCCCTGAAGGTTAAAAATGACATTAACTTAAAGCCAAATGGATAAAGATCTCAGTAAAAGTCACATAGAAATCATAAAACTAGCATACTGTAATAATGATTGATAACTATACCTTTTGTCTTCAACATAATTTAACAGACTTAACATTAAAAATTTATTAGTTTTGGGGCTGGCGAAAAAGCTCTTGGTAGAGTGCTTGCTGTGCATGCACAAGGCCCTGGGTTCAATCCCCAGCTCCACACACAAGAAATCATTAGCTTATGTTTGGGGACACACAACATATAAAGATTTGATTCTGTGACAATAACTGAAAAAAAGGGATGGAGCCGTTGATGGAGCAACATTTTTGAATGTTATTGAAGTTAAGCCTATATAAATTCAAATTAGAGCATTTTAAACTAAAGGTGTTCTATGGTAACCACAAATAGGTAAAGTACCTCCACAAAAGAAAATAAGCAATGAATTTAAACATTTCATCACAAAAATCAATGAAACACAAAAGAAAACAATAATACAGGAAATGAGGGTCAAAAAGCTATAAGGTAGATTAAAAACATAGCCAAATAAAAATAGTCAGTGTCTCATTATTGTTAGTCACTATAAATGTAAATGTTTAAGTGTAAACATTTTAAACTCTCCAATCATAAGGCAGAGTTGACAAAATGGTTGATCTAACTACATGCTGCCTTTAAGATACAAAGATAAATAGATTGAAAGTTGAAAGATGGAAAAGGATATTCCTTACAAATAGAAACCAAGAAGGAGAAGAGATGGCACACTAGTATCAGACAAAATAGACTTGAAATCACAAAGGGTTACAAGAAACAAAGAGGAACATTACACATTAATAAACAGTTCAGTACAGTTTTAGCAATATAAACATTTAGGCACCTAATAACAGACTATCAAAAAATATGACTCAACATTGTAAAAGCTATCCATGCTAAACCCAAGGCCAACATCATTCTAAATGGAGAAAAATTGAAAGCATTCCCTCTCATAACTGGAACAAGAAAAGGATGCACTCTTTCACCAGTTTTATTCAACATTGCCCTTGAAATTCTAGCCAGACCAATTAGAGAGAGGAAAGAATTTAAAGGGATATGAATAAGAAAAGAAGAACTCAAACTATCACTATTTGCCAATGACATGAGTCTTTATTTAGAAGATTCAAAATATTTCATCAGAAAACTTCTAGAACTAATAAGTTAATTCAGAAAAGTAGCAGTATATAAAATCAACACAAATAAATCAAACACATTTCTGTACATCAGTGATGAATGCACTGAAAGAGAAATTAGTAAAACTACCCCATTTATAATAGCCTCAAAAATATCCTTGGGTATCAATATAACAAAAGAGGTAAAAGTACTCTACAATTAAAAGTGTAGAACACTAAAGAAAGACATTGAAGAAGACCTTAAAAGATGGAAAGATTTCCCATGCTCTTGAGTAGGCAGAATTAACATTGTCAAAATGGCCATACTACCAAAAGTATTTTACAGATTTAATGAAATTACTATTAAAATCCCAATGACATTCTTCATAGAACTAGAAAAAGCAATCATGAAATTCATTTGGAAAAATAAGAGGTTCAGAATAGCCAAAGCAATCCTTGGCAAGAAGAGTGAAGCAGGAGGCATCACAATACCAGACCTTAAACTTGACTACAGAGCCATAGTAACAAAAATGGCATGGTATTAGCACCAAAACAGACACATAGACCAATGGTGCAAAATAGAAGACACAGAGACAAAACCACATAAATACAGTTATCTCACACTAGATAAAGGCACCAAAAATACTCATTGGAAAAAAAAGAAAGCTTCTTTAATAAGTGGTGCTGGGAAAACTGGAAATCTGTATTTAGCAAAATGAAATTAAACTCCTATTTCTCACCTTGCATGAAATTCAACTCAAAGTGGATCAAAGACTTAGGCCCTAGAATAGTGACCCTGTGCCTAATAGAATAAAAAGTAGGACCACAACTTTATCATGTTGGCTTAGTTACTGACTTCCTTAACAAGACTCTTAAAGTAAAGAGCACAAAAAGTAAAACACAAAAAGTAAAACCAAGATTCAATAAATGGGATGACATCAAACTAAAAACCTTCTTCTCAGCAAAGGAAGTAATCAGTAATGTGAAGTGAAAGCCTTAATAATGGGAGTAATGTTTATCACATGCACCTTATATAAAACATTAATCTCCAGGATATAGAAATAAGTAAAAAAATTCACTAAGGAAGCATAGAGTTACCTTAGATTAAGTAGAAGGAGTGAAGAGACGGGAGGGGATATGGGAATAGTAAGGACAGTAGAATGAAACAGACATTATTACCTTATGCATATATATGACGGCTTGACAGATGTGATTCTACAACATGTACAATTAGAAAAATGAGAAATTATAACCCATCTATGTATGATATATCAAAGTGCATAAATGCACCCTACTGTCATGTAAAACTAATTAAAGGAAATAAAAAAATTAATAATAAAATACTAAATACTAAAAATCCAAATGACCAAATCAATAAATGTGCTAAGGAACTGAACAGACAACTCCACAGAGGAAGAAATACGATTTATCAACAATATATGAAAACATGTTCAACACCTCTAGCAATTAAAGAAATGCAAATCCAAACTACTTTAAGATTTCATCTTACTCCAGCCAGAATGGCAATTATCAAGAATATAGAAAATAATAAATATTGGTGAGGTTGTCGGGGAAAATACACTCATATCTTGATGGTGGGACTGAGAATTGGTGCAATCATTTTGGAAAGCAATATGGAGATTCCTCAGAAAACCTGGAATGGATCCACCATTTGATCCAGCTATCCCACTCCTTGGTTTAATATACTGCTCTCAATAATAAAACAAGCAGACAGAAGATCAGCAAGGAAATAGGGGACATGAGTAGTGCAATAAACCAACTAGATCCAATACACATGAAGGACATTCTACCTAATAGCAAAATAGAAGCTCTTCTCCAGTGCATTTGGGAGATTCTCCCAGCTAGATTGTCTGTTAGGCCACAGAGTCAGTCTCACTGTTAGAAGTTAGACAAAGTATCTTCTGCAGCTACAACAGGATGAAGTTATAAACCAAAGACAGAAAGAACACTAAAAAATTCACAAATTAGTGGAAGTTGACACACTCTTAAGTAACCAATGCATCAAAGAAGATATCATAAAGATAACAATAACAAACTTATATATAAATAAAAATAAAAAATAAAACATACCAAAATGGATGGGATATAGTGAAAGTGGTGTTAATGAGGAAATATACAGCTATACGTTTTCCCTGAAAGCACAAGAAATATCCAACCATTACAATTTAAGGAACTGGAAGAACAAAAAGCCCAAAGATAAAAGATTGAAAGCAATAAAAGATTAGAGCGGAGATGAACAAACTAGAGACATCAACAAAACAAAGAAAAAAGTGCTTCTTTTAGAAGGTCAATGAAAGTGACCCACAAAAGCTAGATGGACTAAGGAAAAAAAAGAGGTGGACTTGGTTTTAGTCAGCAGCTTCGCTGTGACCAAAAAACCCAACAACAACAATGTAGAGGAGGAAAAGTTTATTTCAGTTCACAATTTGTGAGGTGAATATGGTTGGTCGACTCCATTGCTCTGGGTCCAATAAGAGGCAGAACATCATGACAGAAGAATGGGAGGAAATGTGGCTCAGGGTGTGGCAACCAGGAAGCAAAGGGTACCATTCACCAGGGACAAAACATAAACCCCAAAGTCGTGCCCCCCCGACCTACTCCCTCCAGCCACACTCTACCTGCCTATAGTCACCCAGACAACCCATCCGTGGCTCAATCCACTGATGAGGCCACATCTTTCATATTTTAATAATTTCTCCTCTGAACATTTGGTTTGTCTCACCTGTGATCTCCTATATAAACCACAACTAGCTTCAAATTACTAAAATCAGAAACAAAAATAAAGATAGCAATGCCAATTCCATAGAGATAAAAAGGGTTGCAAGAGAATACTATTAGCAATTTTATGACAACAGATTGGATAACTTAGATAAAATGGATACATTCCTAGAAAGATGCACCCTATCAAAAAAACAAAGAGAATAAAAATTTCAAATAGACCCTATAGCTAACTAGTAAGAGATTGAATCAGTAATTTAAAACTCCTGACAGAGTAAAACCTTGGATCTGAAGTCTTCTCTAGTGAATTCTATCAAACATTCAAAGCAAAATCAGTACCAATCCTCCTGAAACTTTCAAAATATTGATGTGGAAGGAATATTTCCTAACTAATTCTATAAGGCCTACATAACTATGGGACCAAAGCCAGAAAAATACATTGTAAAAAGAAAACAAAAGCCCAATATTCCTTATAAATATTGATGCACAAATTCTCAAGAAAATATGAGAAAAATGACTTCAGCATCATTAAAAAAGGATCATATGCTATGACCAAGTGGGATTAATTCCTGTTTGAGAATGGCTCAACCTATAAAAATGAATCAGTGTAACTTATCACATTAACAACATGAAGAATAAAACCCACATACTCATTTTAATTGGTGCAGAAAAAAGCATTTGAAACAATTTCATACCTTTTATTATAAAACACTCAAATGAGAGCAGAAGAAAACTATCTCAACATAAGTCATATCTTAGAAATTCACAGTGAATATCATACTCCATTTAAAGAAATTGGAAGCTTTTCTTTTAAAACTGGGAGCAAGACAAGAATGCTTGCTTTCACCACTTTTATTCAATGTAGTATTGGAAGTTGGAGCCAGAACAATTAGGCAAGAAACAGTTATAAGGCATCCAAATTGGAAAGGAAGAAGTAAAATTTTTTATATTTGCAAATAATATAATCTTATGTGTAGAAAACTCTATAAAGATTCCACAAAATTTTGTTAGAACTAATATATGAATTCATCAGAGTAGCAGGATACAGAGTCAACACACAAAAGACATTTGTATTTCTACATACTAACAATGACCCATTAGAAGGGGAAATTAAGTCAACAATTCCATTTGCAATAACATCAAATAGAATTAATTACCTAATAATTAATCAATGATGTCAAAGACTTCTGTGAAAATGGATGAATATTGCTGAAATAAATTAAAGGACACATAAATAAATATAAAGATACACATAAATAAATGGTCATAGATTGAATGTATTAATATTGTGGTGATGTCACTACTACCCCAAATATTCTACAGATTTAGTGCAATCCTTGTAAAAAATCTGATGTTGAAAAAGTCATCCTCATGAAATCCTCAAATAACCAAAAGAAATCTGAAAAAGAACAGAGTCAGAGGACTACATATTCTGACTTTAAAACTTACTATAAAAGCTATAGTAATCCAAAGAGAGTGGTTCTGGCATAAAGACAGACATATGGGTAAATAAGAAATAATTGAGGCTCAGACATAAACCCTTTTGTAGATAGTCAGGTGATTTTAAACAAGGGTGCCAAGACCATTCAACAAAGAAAAAACAATGTTTAACAAATGACCCCACCCCAAAAACGGAATAGCCACATGCAGATGAATTTGGACCCTTATCCTATACCAAATGCAAAAATTAACTTAAAGTGGATTTAAGACCAAAATGCAAAACCTAAAACTGTAACTCCTAATGTAAAACAGAGAGATAAATCTTTACAGTGTTGTATTTGGCAGTGATTTCTTGGATGTGACATAGGCAACAAAAGAAAAATTAAAGTTTGTTAAAATTAATAACTTTGGTGCATCAAAACCTCTATCAATAGAGTAAAAAGAAAACCTACTCAAAGAAATAAAATATTTGCAAATCACATATTTGATAAAAGATTAATATCAAAAAATATCCTGATTAAAAAAGGCAACAGACTTGTATAGACTTTTTCTAAAAGGTCAATAAACCTATGAAAAGATGCTCAAGATCACTAATCATTATGAAAATGACACTTAAAAGTACCATGAGATATCACCACCCCACATTCTTTGGATGTGCATTACCAAAAACCAAACATAAAACAAAATGGACAATAATGAGTGTTAGCAAGGATGTGGAGAAATTGGAATCTTCATGTACCATTATTGAAAATGTAAAATGGTATATCCTCTGAGAAAACAGTGTGGCTGCTTCTAAAAGTATTAAAAATGGAATTGCCATATGATCTAGTAATTATACTTCTCTGTATGTATTCAAAAGAATTGAAATCAGGATCTCCACAGCTGCATTATTCACCATAAGTAACATATGGTACCAACACATGCATTCCTCAATGAATGAACGGATAAGCAAAATGTGGCATATACATACAGTGGAATAGCATGCAGCCTTAAAAAGAAGACAGTTCTGACATATGCTACAGTAGAGATGAACCTCTATTTTTTAAAATCTATTTTTCTATCTATTTTGTAAAATCCTGGGGGAACCAAGTAAAATATCTTTATGATCCTGATGAGACACATTCATCTTGAGTTTCCTTCTTTCTGTGTTCTTAAGAAATTTTTCTATATTGTTTTTCTCTCCCTGATTCAGCCTTGGAAATATTCCCTGATTTAACTTATATTTCCCAATTGTCCTTCAGAGGATCTGTGAAGGCAGTGGTTGCCATGTTGCTGTGTTTTGCATCCCCCAATGCCATCTACCTTTATGACCTAGTATCATTTGGTTTTTTTCAAATATTTATTTATTCTAATTAGGTATATATGACAGTAGAATGCATTTTGATTTATTGTACACAATTACAGGACAACTTTTCATTTCTATAGTTGTACATGATGTAGCGTTGCACCATATGTGCAGTTATATATGTACCTAGCATAATGATGTCCATCTCATTCCACCATCTTTCCTGCTCCCATGCCCCCTCCCTTCCCCTCCTTCCCCTTTGCTTCATCAAAGTTCCTCCATTTTTTCCCCATGCCCCCCACCCCCATTATGGATCAGCTTCCACTTATTAGAGGGAACATTTGACCTTTGGTTTTTTGGAATTGGCTTATTTCGCTTAGCATGATATTCTCCAACTCCATTCATTTATCTGCTAATACCATAATTTTATTCTCATTTAATGCTGAGTAATATTCCATTGTGTACATATTCCACAGTTTCTTTTTCCATTCATCTACTGAAGGGCATCTAGGTTGGTTCCACAGTTTAGCTATTGTGAGTTGAGCTGCTATGAACATTGATGTGGCTGCGTTACTATTGTATGCTGATTTTAAGTCCTTTGGGTATAGACCTAGGAGTGGGATAGCTGCTTACCTAGTATCCTCTTCAAATGAGGTCTAGCCTTTGCCCATAACCTTTTATTTTATCTTCATGCAACACATATTTATTGGATATCTGTTAAATGCTGTTCCTGGAATAGTAAGTAACAGATGAAAAAAAAAGGAAAAAAAGAAAAAAAAAGACATCATAGAGCTTATATATCAGTAGGAAAATAAATAAGACAGGTAAATATAACATTTGACCATTACATATTTCTCTATACTCAGGTTTTCAAGCCTTCCACTTGATCTCGTGTTGATTCCCAATGAATCCATGTCAGGTGGCACCTTCCTTTAGCTTGATTGTGAGTTTCAGGAAGATATGGAGTTGGGATATAAGGTTCCTTACAAGAAGGAGATTCCCCCCAGAGGAAGGTAGATGGTAAAGACATGCAATAGCCTTATTGCTTGGCATGGTTCCCACCACCCTGCAGGCCTGGGCCTGGGGTGGGGTGCTGGCTGAGTTAAACTGCCCCATATATGGACTGACATAACACTGCTGAGAGAGTTAAGTTTGTCCTTTAAAATAAAGGTCCCCTGTAATCCCAGAGACTTGAGAGGCTGAGGCAGGAAGATGGCAAATTTGAGGCCAGCCTCAGCAACTTAGTGAGACTCAACACCTTTGTGAGACCCTGTCTCACAAATAAAAAATAAAAAGGACTGGAGATGTGGCTTACTAGTAAAGTGCCATTAGGCTCAATCCCCAATACCAAAAAATAAAATAAATAAAAATTAAAAAATAAAAGGAGAAAAAGGTTGGGGAGAAATAAGATAAATATATTTGTAAATGCCATTCATATTGGTTAATAGGATGCCATTATTATATGATGCAGCTCAACTTTTAAAAAGTTCTTAATTTGGGTTACTTTTTATGTTGGTATGATTTTAGACTTTCCCAGAACTGTTTGATTTCATGTTCTGTCCTTGGAACAGATGTCCTCAGCCCTGTCTGGGCCTGTCTCACCAGTGTTGATTCCACCTGTGTGGCTGGGTCTGCTCCAAAGACCTGCCCTTCCCAGGCTGCCTCATACCTGTATTTACCTACCATGCAGGAAAAAGTGATTGCTCCAGATTTGAAGGTGCCACTTCTGCAGCTTAGAGGCAAATTTAACAAAGTTTCTAGCACTGGAAAAGGTAGACACTTAGTAAAGTGAGTTCCTGTCTTGATGGTTCTGAGTTACCTAAGGACAAGATAAGATTATTATCATTGCTATTCCTATTGTTATGTTTATCATTATTGAGGTAAGTCATCCCAGCAAATCTGCTCCAAATGTTTTGATGAGCAATCTACAAATTGGACTTATAACTCTCTTTCCATTGATCTTTTCAGCAGGTGTTGTCTACAAGAGATGTTTCTCATGGAGCCTGAGATGTTCTCCAACTTGACAGTTGTTTACTTGAAAGTTAAATTTATAGTATATTTAAACATTTATACAAATTTACAATGAAGAACCTGCCCTAGATATGAATTGAGAAAACAAGGCTGAGGCCTGGCTGGGAGAGTTAAATGAGGCTTTTAAGATAAAGGTCACGTTTTATCCATGACTTGGGAGGCTGAGGCAGGAGGATTACAAGTTTGAGACCAGCCTCTGCAACTTAATGAGAAGACCCTCAGCAATGTTGTGAGAAAAAGCACGTGGAAGGTTCTCATACAAACTTTTTTTTTTTTTTTTTTGTGTGTGTGTGTGTGTGTGTTTCTATTACTATACATCTAGTTTGACCTGAAGTGAAAGTTGTTTGGTTGTTTCACCAAGGAAAACATTTCAATTTTGGTCTTCCGATTCAGGAGAAAATGTGTACAATGAATGTCAGTTTTCAATCTGCTTTATCAGAAAATACTTTAAATGGAAATGTTCATTATGGAAAAGAGTGAGAGTAATAGACTAAAATGTGTTATTTATATATTTATAACATGTATATGAAATAAAATAATAATGTAAGTCTTGTAATAATGCATTCAAGATTTGTACCTCGATGCTAACAAATAATGAAAGCTATGTATGAGGAAATCTGTATTAAGAAATATTAACCATTATGAATTTTATTTTAATTATTTTATGTACAATATCTTAAAACAATACATTATAGTAGAAATATGTACATATTTTGTGATTCCACTTAGGTGAATTTCAAGAATGTTCAATTTTTTTTTTGTAGAAGGAATTGAACCCAGGGGTGCTTAACCATTGAGCAACATCCACAGCCCTTTCTATTTTTAATTTTGAGACAGAGTCTTGCTAAGTTACTGAGGGCCTCGTGAAGTTGCTGAGGTTGGCCTTGAACTTGAGATCCTCTGCTTCAGCCTCCTGAGTTGCTGGGATCACAGGCATGTGCCAGCAAACCCAGCAAAGCCAGTGTCCTTTGATGGACATCAAAGTAGTGTTTATCTTTGAAGAAGTTGCTGACTGTGGGCACAAGAGTCCTAGAGGGCTGGAAATGTCCTGCATCTTGTTTGAGGTGTTAGTTAAAAGTGTATAAACACAAATCACATTTCATCAGGCTGTGCACTTCAAATATGTGTACCCTATTGTGTATATATTATATCATAAAATAAAAATAAATACAAATACACTCCTTCTCCCTTAGCATGATTTGTTACATTAAATTTTTATTTGTAGTTGGACACAATACCTTTAATTAATTAATTAGTTAACTTATTTATTTTTATTTATATTTGGCAATGGAATGCATTACAATTCATATTACATATATAGAGCACAATTTTTCATATCTCTGGTTGTATACAAAGTATATTCACACCAATTCATGTCTTCATACCTGTACTTTGGATAATAATGATCATAACATTTCACCATCATTAATAACCCCATGTCCCCTCCCTTCCTCTCCCACCCCTCTGCCCTACTTGAGTTCGTCTATTCCTCCCATGCTCCCTCTCCCTATCCCATTATGAATCAGTCTCCTTATATCAAAGAAACATTTAGCATTTGATTTTTTCGAATTGGCTAACTTCATTTAGCATTATCTTCTCTAATTCCATCCATTTATCTGAAAATGCCATGATTTTATTCTCTTTTATTGATGAGTAATATTCCATTGTGTATATATAACACATTTTTTTTATCCATTCATCCAGTGAAGGGCATCTAGGTTGGTTCCACAGTTTACCTATTGTGAATTGTGCTGCTATAAACATTGATGTGGCTGTGTCCCTGTAGTGTGCTGTTTTTAAGTCCTTTGGGTATAGACCAAGGAGAGGGATAGCTGGGTCAAATGGTAGTTCCATTTCCAGTTTTCTAAGGAATCTCCATACTGCTTTCCATATTGGCTGCACCAATTTGCAGTCCCACCAGCAGTGTATGAGTGTACCTTTTGTATGAGTGTACCTTTTCCCCCACATCCTCACCAACATTTATTGTTGTTTGTCTTCATAATAGCTGCCATTCTGACTGGAATGAGATGAAATCTTAGAGTAGTTTTGATTTGCATTTCTCTAATTGCTAGAGATGATGAACATTTTTTCATATATTTGTTGATTGATTGTATATCCTCTTCTGAGAAGTGTCTCTCCAGGTCCTTGACACATTTATTGATTGAATTATTTGTTTTTCTGGTGCTTAGCTTTTTGAGTTCTTTATATACCCTAGAGATTAGGGTTCTATCTGATGTGTGAGGGGTAAAGATTTGCTCCCAATATGTAGGCTCTCTCTTCACCTCACAGATTGTTTCTTTTGCTGAGAAGAAACTTCTTAGGTTGAGTCCATCCATTTATTGATTCATGGTTTTAATTCTTATGCTATAGGAGTCTTATTGAGGAAGTTGGGGCCTAATCCCATATGATGGAGATTAGGGCCTACTTTTTTTTCTATTAGACAAAGGGTCTCTGGTTTTATTCCTAAGACCTTGATCCATTTTTAGTTGAGTTTTGTACATGGTGATAGGGGTTTAATTTTATTTCGTTACATATGGATTTCCAGTTTTCCCAGTGCAATTTATTGAAGAGGCTATCTTTTCTCCAGTGCATGTTTTTGGCACCTTTGTCTAATATAAGATAACTGTAGTTTTGTGGGTTATTCTCTGTGTCCTCTATTCTGTACCATTGGCCTACTAGTCTGTTTTGGTGCCAATACCATGCTGTTTTTGTTATAATTCCTCGTAGTATAGTTTAAGGTGTGGTATAGTGATACCACCTGCTTCACTGCTTCCTGCTAAGGATTGCTTTAGCAATTTCATGATTGCTTTTTCTATTTCTATGAGGAATGTCATTGGGAGTTTGATTGGAATTGTATTAAAACTGTATAGTGCTTTTGGAAGTATGGTCATTTTGATAATATTAATTCTGCCTATCCAAGAGAAAGGTAGATCTTTCCATCTTCTAAGATCTTCTTTGATTTCTTTCTTTAGGGTTCTGTAATTTTCATTATATAGATCTTTCTCCTCTTTTGTTGATTCCCAAATATTTTTTGAGGCTATTGAGAATGGGGTATTTTCCTTGTTTACCCTTTCTGAAGATTTGTCACTGATATATATAGAAATGCCTTTGATTTATGGGTGTTGATTTTATATCTTTCTACTTTGCTGAATTCATTTACTAGTTCTAGAAGTTTTCTGGTGGAACTTTTAAAGTCTTGTAGGTATAGAATCATATCATCAGCAAATAGTGTCAATTTGAGTTCTTTTTCTATGTGTATCCCTTTAATTTCTTTCATCTGTCTAATTGGTCTGGCCAGTATTTCAAGAACTATGTTAAATAGAAGTGGTGAAAGAGGAAATCCCTGTCTTGTTCCAGTTTTTAGAGGGAATGCCTTCAATTTTTCTCTGTTTAGAATGATGTTGGCCTGGGGCTTAGCATAGATACTCTTTATGATGTTGAAATATGTTCCCGTTATCCCAAGTTTTTCTAGAGTTTTGAACTTAAAGGGGTGCTATATTTTGTCAAATGCTTTTTCTGTATCTATTGAGATGATCATATGATTCTTATCTTTAAGTCTATTGATCTGATGAATTGTATTTATTGATTTCCATATGTTGAACCAACCTTGCATCCCTGGGATAAATTTCACTTGATTGTGGTACATGATCCTTTTGGTAAGTTTTGTATTTGACTTGACAGAATTTTATTGAGAATTTTGGCATCTATGTTCATTAGAGATATTGGTCTGAAGTTTTCTTTTTCTGATATGTCTTTGCCTGGTTTTCGAATCAGAGTGATATTGGCCTCATAGAATGAATTTGGAAATGCTGCCTCTTTTTCTATTTCCTGAAATAATTGAAGAGTATTGGTATTAATTCTTCTTTAAAGGTCTAGTAGAACTTGGCTGTGTATCTGTTTGGTTCTGGGCTTTTCTTGGTTGGTAGACTTTTTATGGCATCTGCTATTTCGTCACTTGAAATTGATCTGTTTAAATTGTGTATATCATCCTTATTCAATTGGGGGAAATTATATGACTGTATAAATTTGTCAATGCCTTCAATATTTTCTATTTTATTGGAGTACAGGTTTTCAAAATAATTTCTAATTATCTTCTCTATTTCTGTAGTTTCTGTTGTGATATTTCCTTTTTCATCATGTATATTAGTGATTTGAGTTTTCTCTCTCCTTCTTTTGTTAGTATGGCTAAGGATCTGTCAATTTTATTTATTTTTTCAAGGAACCATCTTTTTGCTCTGTCAATTTTTTCAATTGTTTCTTTTGTTTCAATTTCACTGACTTCAACTCTGATTTTATTATTTCCTGTCTTCTGCTGCTTTTGGTATTGATTTCTTCTTTTTCTAGGGCTTTGAGCTGTAATGTTAAAACATTTATTTTTTGACTTTTTCTTCTTTTAAGGAATGAACTGCATGCAATGAACTTTCCTCTTAGAACTGCCTTCATAGTGTCTCAGAGATTTCAATATGTTGTAGAACACAGATTGTTCTCATTCACCTCTAAAAATTTTTAAATTTCCTCCTTGATGTCTTCTGCAATCCATTGTTCATTCAGTAGCACATTATTTAGTCTCCAGGTGTTGGAGTGGATTTTATTTCTTATTTTAACATTGATTTCTGATTTCATTCCATTAAGATCTGATAGAATGCAGGGTAGTATCTCTACTTTTTTATATTTGCTAAGAGTTGCTTTGTGGCTTAGTATATGGTCTATTTTAGAGAAGGATCCATGTTCTGCTGAGAAGAAAGTGTATTCTCTTGTTGAAGGATGAAATATTTTATATGTCAGTTAAGTCTTAGTTATTGATTGTATTATTGAGTTCTATAGTTTCTTTGTTCAGCTTTCTTGTTAAAGTCACCCAGAATTATTGTGTTGTTGCTTATTTGACTCTTGAGAAGAGTTTGTTTGATGAACGTAGATACTCCATTGTTTGGGGCATATATATTTATAATTGTTAAGTCTTGTTGGTGTTTGGTTCCCTTGAGCAGTATGTAGTGTCCTTATTTATCCTTTTTGATTGACTTTAGTTTGAAGTCTTCTTTATTTTATATGAGGATGGAAACCGCTGCTTCCTTCTGCAGTCCACGTGAGTGGTATGATTTTTCCCAACCCTTCACCTTCAGTCTGTGGATGTCCTTTTTTTAATGAGATGAGTCTCTTGGAGGCAGCATATTGTTGGGTCTTTGTTTTTGATCTAATCTGTTAATCTATGTCTTTTGATTAGTGAGTTTAGACCATTAATATTCAGGGTTATTATTGAGACACGATTTGTATTCCCAGCCATTTTTGTTTATTTTGGTATTTAACATGAGTTGGTTTCTCTTCCGATTAGATTTCCTTTAGTGTAATCCCTTCTTCTGCTGATTTTCATCATTTTTTTTCTATTTCCTCTTCTTGGAATATTTTGCTGAGGATGTTCTGTAGTGTGGGCTTTCTACTTGTAAATCCTTTTAACTTTTGTTCATCATGGAAGGTTTTTATCTCATCATCAAATCTAAAGCTTAGTTTTGCTGGATATAAGATTCTTGGTTAACATCCATTTTCCTTCAGAGCTTGGTATATGTTGTTCCATGATCTCATGGCTTTGAGGGTCTGGGTTGAAAAATCTGCTGAAGAAGAATTGGTCTCCCCTGATATATGATATGATTCTTCTCTCTTGCACCATTTAAGACTCTATCCTTATTCTGTATGCTAGGCATTTTCATTATAATATGCCTTGGTGTAGATCTGTTGTAATTTTGTACATTTGGTGTACTGTAAGCCTCTTGTATTTGGCTTTCCAATTTGTTCTTCATGCTTGGGAAATTTTCTGATATAATCTCATTGAAGAGATTGTGCATTCCTTTAGTTTAAAACTCTGTGCCTTCCTCTATCCCAATAACTCTTATATTTGGCCTTTTAATGCTGTCCCATAATTCTTGGGTGTTCTTTTCATGGTTTCTAACTATCTTCACTGTGTGATCAACTTTATTTTCCAGGTTGTATCCTTTTTCTTCATTATCTGATGTTCTTTCTTACAAGTGATTTAGTCTGTTGGTTATGCTTTCTATTGAGTTTTTTATTTGATTTATTGTATCCTTCATTTCAGGGATTTCTGACTGTTTTCTTTTTCAGGGTCTCTATCTCTCTCTTGAAGTAATCTTTTGCTACTTGTATTTTCTCTTTTATCTCTTTGTTGGAGTGATCAATTTTTGCTTGTATTTTCTCATTTAGGTCATTCTTTAATTCACAGATCATTTTAATTATGAACCTTTTGAACTCCTTCTCTGACATTTCATCAACTTTGCTGCCCATGGGTTCAATTATTATAGTGTCTTTGTTTGTTTGGAACACTTTGTTCCTTGTTTTTCCATGTTGTCTATGTGTCTTCCTTTCTTGCGGTGTGGATCTGAGATATTACGGTTTCTTCCTTATATTCTTGTAGTACCTGTGCAGACTCTCTGTACCTCACCTTAATATTGGGTTTCCAGACCTTGCTGGTGTCCCTCAATGAATGCTACTGCATCCTGGATCTGGGTCCTGCGCAAGTGGGTGTGGGTGGATCTGGACCAAGGTGTTTGACCTCCTGCCAGGCTTGACCTCCATGGTAGTCTTTTGGTCAGAAGGGGTGGTCCTGCACCAGTGAATAGGCTCTGGAGGGTGTCTGCACCGCAGGGGAGGGGTGGACCAGGCTTGCTGTGCACCTGGGACCTGCAGAAGATGGTGTAGGTGGATCTTGACCAGGGCTTGACCCCCCTGGTAGTCTGCTGGTGGAAGGGACGGTCCTGCACCAGAGGTGAGGCTCTGGTTGGTGTCTGCCCAGCCATGGGAGGGGTGAACTGGGCCTACTGAGAGGATGGGTCCACGGGTCCTGTGAGGGCTGGTGTGGGTGGTCTGTGCTGGATCTAGGCTCCTGAGGTGGTCTGCTGGTCAGGGCGGTCCTGCACTAGAGGCAGGAAGGGATGGTCCTGCACCAGAGGCTAGGCTCCGGCAGGTGTCTGCCCCGCAGGGGAGGGGTCGGTGGAACTGGGCCATGGGCTTGACCTCCCATGGTAGTCTGCTGGTCAGAAGGGCTATTTATTTATTTTTATGTGGTTCTGAAGATTGAACCCAGTGTCTGGCATGTGCTAGGCAAGCACTCTACCGCTGTGCCACAACCCAGTCCAGATTTGTTACATTTTTATTTATACAAGATCTATAAACTCCATATTACAATGACTCACTGGAGATTTTTAGCAGTTTTTTACTTTCCTGGAGATTGAGATTTTAGGGGATGCTATAGAAGGTTCTTGCACAAAGCTTTTCATCATGTTAACACTTTCAGAAAAGCATGCCAACTGAAAGATAGAATGAAATCTATTTTGTCACTATTTGTCTATACAGCTTTGTTTATTTAGGCTGCATTTGTTCCAATTTCCTGCTGGATAATTACCAGTTATGAGGTGAATTTAGTTTTGTGATACATTTCTGTAAAAGAAAGCCAATTTTGCGTTTTAATGATTACTTCCATATCTTTGGGAGTCCAGGATTATCTGAAGTTATCATAAAATTGACACACATATTTCAATAAAATGTTAAATTCAGCATTGCCAATAATTGGCTAATGATTTGATACATAAATGCATGATTCAGTATTTATGATTCTCTCTCTCTCTCTCTTTTATTTTTCTGTACCTCCACACTGGCAGAGGCTCTGGAGTCCTGCTGCATAGGGACGGTGCAGGGCAGAAATCGGAGACAGCCTGGGGACTTCTGGCTTTGGTTTTCAAAAGCTTCAAACCACTGAAGTGGTGAGAATTGTTGGAAGAAAGAGTTCTCTTTCTGAATAAAAGATTTTGAGTCAAGGAGTTCTATGATTCTCTAAGAAGGTGGTTCTGGCATGTTCTTGGGAGACTTTCCAAAAGGAAGCAGAGTGAGTTGTCAGCAAAGGCAGAACTCATGCACTAGATTCCACCTTTGCCAGAATGGAGCTGAGAGTCCTTCCATCCTGAGGAAGGATGGGCACAGTGATGATGGGTGCCTCCGTCATATCCAGGGTAGGACAATGACCCAAGAGAGGACCCACCATCTGGTCTCCCTCTTTCCCCAAGGCCTTGGTTTTAACCCAGGCCTGGAAATGGTTGAGGAAGCCCTAAGTCTACCTTAGATTAAACATATTAGCCAGTAGATGGGATGGGGCACTTATAGTAAAAAATTAGTTCAGTCAAAAAGAAAGAAAAAAGACATTTCTAGCACATCTGACTTTACAGATGGAGATTCATATCTGCTGTGCTATGAAAACATTGTTTCCTTCAAAATGCCTATCAGTGTAATTTGAAGTTTTTCTAGTACCATGTATTTTTGGACTCCAAGGAAGAGATCTAATGTATGAGAGTGTTATCTTTGACAATGGCAAATTGAAAAGTATCTGTTAGGTACTTGGGGAGCCATGCACAGAGTTTGCAAGTCAGATATGAGTGTGGATGGTGGAGGTTTGAGTATTGAAGGAACTGACAAGTTGGGAAATGACCATAAAGAACTGCCATCTGGGAGATGGGACCCTGTCAGAGTCTGGGCCTGGACAAAACAAGCAGCAGTCACGGTGAACCAGAAAAATCCCAGGTTCTGCACACCCCAGGTTCTGTAGTTCCAGCAACACAGACCAGTGGTCAGGAAATGACTCATAATCAGAACATGTCTGATTAGATCTTAAAAATCTTGACTAGCAGTTGTGAAACATATCAAAGAAGGAAACAAACAGGAAAAAAGTCCCAGACAGCAGAAAACCAAACAAAACTTCCAGTTTGGGGTTAGAACTGGTGATTAGGGTTGGAGGAGGGAGACACAGGGGGTCAGGTGCATTCTGGGAAGTGGCTACATTTGACTGGGAAGTCCTAGGCTCACAGCTGAGCTCACTTCCCTGCTGGAACTGAAGCAGGAGGGTGATTACAGCATGGCTGTTATAAGGAACGTAAGGACCTATACCTCAGTCTCAAGCTAAAGGAGGGAGGGGCCGTGTTAGGAGCTCAAAATGGTTTTCTAGGTATTTCCCTCAGTCGTGGACCAGATAAAAGAACAAGTTTAAGGAGGCTGTTGGAATTGGATGTGTAAAAATGAGAAGCAATTTGATGGTGGTGTCAACTAAGATCCCGTGTGTGTGTGTGTGTGTGTGTGTGTGTGTGTTCACACTTGTGTAATGATGACCATAACTGGGAAGCCAGCCTGGAAAAAGCCAGAAAAAGACTTGGCTTTACCCCTATCCAGGGAATTTTTGGAAGAATGTTCTGTCTTGGCCAGGAGGTAGAAGAAAAACATTAAGTAAGGGATGGTTACTTTCAAGGAACAGGGAGAAGCTGCTAGATCATTCTAAGAGCATGATCAAGTCAAGTTGGTCCAGACAATAACGGACTTCCTTGTATGCTAGCATTTCCTTTCCTCATTAATTTGCTTCTTAATTAAATTAAATTAATTACAGTGAATTTGTTTTTTTACCTTAAGAAGCTCACTATATGTTGTTAAGGACTATTGGCCATGTTCAAAGTACATCAAAGAAAATGAAAACAAACCCCTAAGTTCATGGTTTTTATAAATGAAGTTCTTTGTAAGTCTCCTCAGTTCCAAAATTCTGTGATTTCCAGTTTACAATCTGAAAAATAATGACAAAATCAATAATACATTGTTTGCTGTCTTCTGAGATCTCAATGGGAAAGATATGCAAGGTATTATAACAGTTGACCCCCAAAAATGTGCACAAATAGATTGGAGAATGAGCCGAATCAAGTAAAAGAATGGTTTGAATAATACCATATTGATAACAGATAATACAAACTTTTTTGATTAGGCTTCAGAAGGATCTGAATAGAAATGTATTGTTTGGAATGTGTGTGCTTTGGTCTCAATAAAAATATCCGGTTGCAGAGATATTTCATGTGGTTTGAACTAACAGGCAAAAAATTAAAAATTCATTGGTATACGCTAATTCATGTAATTGTATATTTTGGAGGTAAGTCTGATGGCATCGGTTTGCTGTAATGGTACTGATTGGAAAATGATCTCTTGGAGAAAATTTATTGCTGGTCATAAGATTTCTTTGGTCTAGAAAAATGCTGGGTTTAGTGAAATCTGTAGCACCAAATGAAAGTCTGCTTTAATAAAAATATGAATCTGAGAATTGTGGTTTTTACTAAGAGGCCATTTGATCCATTAAAATTGTATTGGTTTATTCTTCATGTTGGCTTTTCCTGAAATCCATCAGTTTGAAGCATGAAGTAAGCATTTGCCAGGTATTGCTCTGTAATGAAAAAAAAAGACCCTTAGTAATCCTTAAAACAAGTCTTATTAATCAGCTGTGACTTGTTCTTTTGTAAGATTCTCAGGATGGGAAAGGAAGGGGCTTCTTTGGCTTTTGTTGAAGATGGCAACACAGTAATTGTATTGTTACAGAATCCACTTGGCATCACAGAACTCAAGTGATGGAAAAATATCTACAGAATTAGGTCATGTAGTCTGCTTGGGCTGCCTGCACCCGTGTCTTCCACACAGAGCTCCCCAGGGCTTTGTCTGGGCAAAGCTGGGCTGGATCTGTGGCGGGGACACTGCCACTGTCCTTGGAACAGGATCCCTTGGTCTAATTGACCTTATTGTTAGGAAATCGTTCATAAAATTAGGAAACTCGGAGCAAACAGAGAACTCAGAGCTCTTCCCTTGCAGAGGGTAACGTACATATGGAATGAGTTACTGAGAGAAGTGACTGAGGCAAAGAGCACAAATGAATTCAAGAGACTCCTAGGTTGATTTCTGGACATGAAGGAGGAGGGAGGCATTAAGGAGGCAACTAACAGGAAGGTAGGGTTAAGATGCATTTTGGAAGGACAGGCGTGCAAATAATTTTGCCTATTCTTCATTTTTTAAATTTTTTTGAGGACTTTTCTCAATGAAAAGGTACTTTGCTTACATATTCTCATCTATTTGAGACAAACAGGCAAAGCTGGATCAGATTCTGAATGACAGTTCTGATCCTATCAATCTCTCTCTAGGGTACATGGTTTCCAATGCAGATATTGGGAGGCATACTCCTAATCCAGAACAGCACAAACCAGCAGGAGAAGAGGAGAAAGAGACCAACACCTTCAGTGGATTTCATTCTTAAACATGCACAACCAAGGGGGGAACCCCAAATGCCTTTGAGTGTTTTTAACTCTGTGCCTCTCTCTCTCTTTTTTTTAAAGAGAGAGTGAAAGAGGAGAGAGATAGAGAGAGAGAGAAAGAGAGAGAGAGAGAGAGAGAGAGAGAGAATTTTTTAATATTTATTATTTTTTAGTTCTCGGCGGACACAACATCTTTGTTGGTATGTGGTGCTGAGGATCGAACCCGGGCCGCATGCATGCCAGGCGAGTGCGCTACCGCTTGAGTCACATCCCCAGCCCCCCTCTCTCTTGTTTTAGATTGGGAGAGGGCACTGAGGACAGGTCTTGGAATGGACTGAGTATATGGAAGATCCTCTTTCTTCCTTCATACTCCAACATTGAACTTGAACTTCATTTGTTTTCTGGGGGTACAATAATGAAGTGCCACAGAGTAAGGGGCATTAAACAAAAGAAAATGACATTCTTACAATTCTGGAGGCCAGAAGTTCAAGATCAAGGTGTCAGCAGGATTCGATTCTTCTGGTGGTCCTCTGCTTGTCTTTTCATCTCCTTCTATCTTCACATAATCTTCCATGTGTGTGTGTGTGTGTGTGTGTGTGCGCGCGCGCATGCGTGTATTCTAGTCACCTCTTCCTACAAGGACAACAGATACATTGAATTATGGCCCACACATAGGACCTAATTTTTACCTTGAATATCTCTTTAAAGAACCTATCTACAAATACAGTTATATCCTGAGGTACTGAAGGTTAGGACTTCAAAATGAGTTTTTTTTTTTTTTTTTTTTTTTTTTGGAGAACATAATTCAACTCATAACAATGGCTGAGAAAGTAACTAGAGGGCCTGGAAGAGATCTGCTGTATCACCAAGGGAGAAGCCACCAAGCTGGTCTGGGGCCTCTGCGGTAGCCTTGGGGGTTTGGTCCAGCAGGGATATTAAAAGGGCAGACGAAGGAGAGCTGAGCTTCCAGTTCCTAGCACTGGGTGCTGAGAGCTTCCAGCCACCAACTCTAATAAATCCTGAAGCCAGGGGTCTCCTGGAAGTGAAGGTGCCTCTGCCCTGTGCTCAGGCCAACTGGTCATCACTCCCTTCCGTGCTTTATAGGCAGCACAAGCAAGGGAGGAGGGAAGGAATGCAGCAAGGGGGAAACATTAAATGGTGAGAAAACTGCCTTGGCTGGGATTTTAAAAACTAGCCATTTTAAGTAGGAAAACATTATATGGGGAGCAATGCAAGCAGGAGGCTGCAGTGGATACTGTGGATCAGGGAGTGAGGAAAAGCTCAGCACTGGTTAGTCCTCCAGGAGATAGAATTTATTAGTCTAGAAAACAGCTCCAGACACGAGGCCCTTTTTGACTTTAACTACTGGGAGTCTTAGTGCACTGCCTTGCTCTGAACATGGTACAGACCATGGGCTCCGCACACAGAAGTGAAACCTAAATGCCAGAGATATCATCTGGGCTCTTGCCATATTGAGGTTTCATGTTATGTTCATTTGTCTCTACTTCCCCGTGTCCTCTGTTTTCCACCAGACTCCCCATCATTTTTCTTATTTAGTTTGTGAATTTGTTCAGATGGAGGCTCAAAGAGAAGGTTAAGGGCAGGCAAGATGGAAGATACAAGTGTCCCCAAACATACAAGGGAAGGCAGACCCCTTATGATGTCTACCCTATATGCAACTGATAGTTTTTTCTCTTTCTCCTAATTCAACTTGGGTACCCAAATGTATCTCTAGGATAAGAAGTGGGTGGCAATGCACAAATGGAGTCAGGTATTGAGGGGCTGAGCTGAAAGCTTGAGTGGTTTCCAGTGGATTCCATATCAGGCTGCAGCTTATTTCCATTGGAGAGGTCCTCATTGGTCCTTGGGGCGATTAACCCAAAACTGACCTGAACTCATCAAGGATATTTTTCCATTCCACACAGGTTCCATATCCAGTTCCATGAAAAATTTAGTCCAAATAGGGGGTCTTTGTGAACATGCGTTACTGGAACAGAGTTCATTTCCTCCAATTGTCTCTTTGAGTTATCTTCACATGGAACAATACCTTCCAGGGTAAATCCCCAACTAACATTTATAGATTGAATGATCTGATGGCATGAAAGAAGATGGGGAAAGCAAAGTGGTTGATCACTTAAAATCTTAAATGTTAAAATCTCCAATGTTAGTGCCAGAGGCCAGTTTCAATATATCTTCACCATCTACAAATTAAACCAGTACAAACCCTTTTTCAATTCCCTAGAATAAGAAGCTGTCTTTCCTGTTTCATAAAATAGGGAAGTTTTATAGGGTTTGTTAGTATGGATTTTGTGAGGATTAAATGGGAGCAGTCAGCATCTGGCATGCAGTAAATGTTATGTGTACCATTTCATTATTTTTATCATCACTACAGTTATTATCACTAAACTTAGATTAAAAGGCTTTCAATATTGAGATTTCCTTCAAAATCACTGGAGAACTCGGCAGTGGGTCCAGAGGGAGCTAAGCCTCTTTATGAGATTTCTTTAGCCTGAGAGAAGAGGTATTATCCAGAAAGGAAGAGATCCCAGGGCTCTGTAGTGAGAATTGAGTCTTTTCATTTGTTGAAATCAGGAAGTAGCTGAAACTCACAAATTCCTAGTCACTTGAGATTTTCTGTCTGTTTTATGGACCACAGTTAAGCATAAATTAATCTTGGGAACATATTGGAGTTTACTTGTAACTGTCTCTCGACCATTTTATAGCCCAAATCCCTTGCACCCCCCCCACCTCAAAAAAAAAAAAAAAAAAAAAGAAAAGAAAAGAAAAAAGAAAAAAAGAAAAAACTTTCTCTGCTGTTGATTTCTACTTGCCTGAGGCTCTTTATGGAAACTTCTATAGTCTCCGAAAGGGTCAGAGGATTGTACCTGTCTGAAAGCACTAATCACACTTGAGTGAATTTTCTCGAAGACGGCCAGTAGTTCCTTAGCTTTGAAGATGTCGCCAATGTATTTTTATTTATAGTCTGAGTCAAATATTTGGCAGGTTGGATCAAAGGAAAATTGTACAGGGATAAAGGCGTACCAAATGTGGCTTGTGAGCTAGATTTGTCTATCTTTTACCAAATGCATCTTTACAAATGGGGATCAAATGTTTCCTCCTCTACAACATTTTTACTTGTCATCCTAGTACACAAAAGTGTGACCATGAGACTAGCAAAGTAGGAAAGACTGAAAACCACCAAGGGCAATGTCCTTGTTTCTAGTACATTGGCTACCAGATACGGATATCGAATGTGTTTGCTAATTCATCTGGCCCAGAATTATTTGTTCAGGTGCTATTTTATGTCTGGCCCTGAGATAAAGACTAACTGGCGACCGAGCCACGTTCTTATCACAGCTCTTTGGTTTTAAGGAACAGAACACGATTCAAGCATGCTCATATATCAAGTGGAGTTTGTTGAGGGGACACAGTGGTAAAGCAGGGGAAAGAAGAACTGCAGATGAAGATGGGAAGGCGTTCTAGGAACTGGGGAACTCTCAGGGGCCCAACAGCTATTCGTGCTTTCTATTTTTGTCTCTCTGTTTCAGTCTTGGCTCTCTGACTCTCCTTTTCTTGAACCACATGGAATCTCTTTCCTTTCCAAGACTGCTCCAGCTCCCTGAGTCTCTCCACAGATCCACTTTCTTAGTCCCTTCCTACTGCTATAACAACAAAACATAGACTGGAATACAACAGGAATTTACTTCTCATGGTGACTGGGAAGTGTGAGATCAGGAGCTGCTCAGGGTTCTCTGGCTGCAGTTTTACATGGCAGAAGGGATGGAGTGCCAAAGAAAAGGGAGTGAGCACTGCAGTCCCATTTAGCAGAAGAGGGGAAGAGAGCAAAGCCACTCTATTAAGCATTTTGTTGTTGTTTTGGAAACTGGGACTGAACTTAGGGACACTACACCACTTGACCACTTAGCCACATCCCCAGCCCTATTTTGTATTTTATTTAGAGACAGGGTCTCCCTGAGTTCTTGGTGCCTTACTAGCTGAGGCTAGCTTTGAACTCTCGATCCTCCTGCCTCAGCCTCCTGAGCTACTGGGATTACAGGCGTGCACCACTGCACCAAGCTATCATGTGTTTTTATGAATTCACTAAACTATTCAAGAGAGCTTGATTGCTTCTCCAAAAGGCCCCACCTCTCAATCCCACCACAGTGGGAGTTAAGTTTCAACATGAATTTTGGCACAGACACATTCAAACACATCCACCTCCTCTGTCTATCTGATAGAGAACATGGGTGTAACTGACCATCTCAGATCTGGGAGATCTTCCCACTGAAGAAGAGTGCACTACTGTCACTTGCAATCTTGAGCTGAAAGCTCATGCACTCCAAGGCCAGCCATGGAATTACTAATCTATTGGTGATTAGCCCATGAATTGCAAACTTCTCCTTGTAACTCACCCTGTTCCATTTGGAGGACTGTGAGTGATGCAGATGTAACTCAGACATGTGCTGCCTGTCACTGTTGATGAAGAGAGGCAATTGGTGGAGAGTTAAAGATTGGGTATGTAGTCTACTTTCTTCCAGAAAGGTGTTCTCCTGGACCTGGTGCTACTGCTTGATCTTTAGGTACTCTGATATGAATCTCATTGCTGAAAGGTTGATGAGGTCATCTTGGACTAATGAAATTTAAGAAAATAAATTTAAATATCTTCTTGCCATATGCCAGGCACTTTAAAAAACTGTCATGCATTGGGCTCATTTAATCCTTATAATCCACTTGGAAGACCCTCTTATCATTCTCATATTCATGTAAGGATATTGAAGTGTAGAGAGGTTTAAAACTTGTCTAAGGACATAGAGTGAATGTAGAGCTCAAAT
Source organism: Spermophilus citellus (assembly GCF_964194105.1). NCBI lineage: Eukaryota > Metazoa > Chordata > Mammalia > Rodentia > Sciuridae > Spermophilus > Spermophilus citellus. Next base: position 46,942,052 of record NC_138185.1, read on the forward strand.
TAAAACCCATGAAGCTGGGTTGCAGAGTCTGTGCTCAGCCACTTCTGTCCATAGCCCACAGTGATATGAGTGGGGACTTTAACTGAGTTATAAAGTCAGCAATTTGAATCCTACTCTTACCCTCTGAATCTCTGCTCTCTGATTCCCCCAAATTACTGAATTTCCCTGAGACACTTGAGCAATGGAGATCTTCCTGGAAGACTGAGTGCAGGAGACAGATTGGAGGAGGTGTGATCAGGAGTTTCTACAGGCTCTGATGGATGCTGGGACAGAGATGCAACCTTGAAGAAAGTAAGCTTAGAAAAGAGAGAAACATGTACAATTATCATGTGTCAACTTTTTAAAAAAGGAGATAGACCAAGGCAGGAAGTAACTCTTAGTGATGTAGATTCAGAAGCTATTATTTTTTCTTGACTGTTGAGAAGGAAGTTCTGACCAGGTAATGGGACTAATGCTTTAGATGTTAGTTTGTGTCGATCAAGACAAGATAGCAAGGGGGTGTTTTTTTTTTTTTTCACTGAGACAGTGGGACTCACATTGTTGAGAGATGTGGGTCTGAGGCTGGCCCCTCTTCAAGCGGTACCAATCTTTTTTTCAAGAAACATCCCAGTTCCCTCCTGATTCCATATACTAAATTGACCTGGGATGGGGATGCCAAAATGTTGCAAAGAAGTTTTTATAGTATGTAGTTTGAAAGACTTCACAGCATATTTTTCTACTTACAATTGTAGAATAGATTGACCTAGAACTTTATGAAGGTATCAGTGAGTTGGCCTAGCATCACCTTTTTTTAAAAATTATTTTTTAGTTGCAGTTGGACAAAATACCTTTATTTTATTTATTTATTTTGTATGTGGTGCTGAGGATCGAACCCAGGGCCTCGCACATGCTAGGGACGCGCTCTACTGCTAAGCTACAACCCCAGCCCTAGCATCCCCTTTTATATAGTATTACTCTTAATTTATTTTGGTGATAACTCTTAGAGTTGCTACACTATACCAAGATACCAAAAGAGAAAATATATATGTCTCTTATTTAAGTTGGTAGAATCTGCAGATATTCTATATACTTCCATATCAAATTATATGAAATCAAACACTCATTCCATTCTACATATCTGGAAGTATTTGATATAGCATATTTCCAGTGGTTTATAACCTCGGATACTGGACACTCACTAAAGTGAATTTTTCTAGATTAGTTATTTCTCACACTCAATTAACAATCTTAAAATTCAAGGTATCTTTTCATTTACATGTTGTAATGAACATAAAACCAACAGTGCTAATTCCAGCAATTTGGTAAATTGGTATGGGAGGATTGCAAGTTCAAGGGTAGCCTCAGCAAAACCTAATTAACCCTGTCTCAAAATAAATAAAAGTTAAAAATAAGAGGGCTGGAGATATAGCTCAGTGTTAAAGTGCTCCTGAAGTCACTACTTCAAGTTTATGTAGCACAGCAATCTCTGATCTAATCTCTTTGCGAAAGAGATTATTTATATATATATATACATATATATATGTATATATATATATACACACACCATCCATAACCTAGGAATATAGAAAATATATATATATATATATATATATATATATATATGTAAATATAGTTGTGTGTGTGTGTGTGTATATATATATATATATATATATATACACACATATATATATATATATTCTATATTCCTAGGTTGTGGTACATATGTGTGAATGTTAATGAAGAAATCAGCACACTAAGTTGTCTTTAGTTGTGTAACTTTTGTTGAGAGGATATATGTCTTATCTAATTACCTCATTAACCTGGGAGCCAAGAAAGATGGCTTCCCATTGACTCCTGGAGCAGAGTTTGTGTTCTTATCCAGCATTGATTAATATGGGCATTGAAGAGCATTAGTATCTTCAGTTAGCTAACAGGACAATACCCTTCACGTCAGTGAAACAGATAATCCCTATAATTTATAAACATAAGTCAGAATTTTAGAACAAGGAAAAGTCTCTGAAATTACTCAAAAATTCTCATCTGTGGATGAAGAAACTGAGGCATGTCACTCAGTGACTTAGTTAAAGTCACCAAGTTGTGGTTGAGTGAGGCCCAGGTGCAATGCACTTCACAGTATGGAAACATTTTACAGGAATCTGCTTACTCCTAGCTTTGGTTGACCTTTGCCGACCTCTGCCCACATCCACCTGATGATCTATCAATTTTCTCTGGCTTAATTGTTATGTCTTCATCTTTTCTTCATTGGGAAAGTTATTTTATAGTTCCTTTTACTTTTTTTCTTCCTTTCATTCAAAATTACTTTGAAAGAAGTGAAATATAATAGGGACTTCCTATTTAATCCACCAAGTAAATATTTTCTATAATCAATCAAAGAAATATTGAGCACCTAGTAAAACTTATTTTAGTGTCAGGACCAATGAGATATTTTTGAAACCCTGATTTTATCAACAAAAAGCTGATGGTAAGTACTTACCAAGAGAAAGATAATATAAAATCTCCTTCAAGGATTTTGGAGATTAAATCAATTAATCTAAATGTGGCCCTTTCATTAAGGTCAGGTACTTGGTGCTTAATAATGTGAATTACAATGATTTTCATCATTATTACAATCATACCACATACACCAAACATTTCTAAATAAGAGTACTTACAAACTGACCTGGATATGGAGGCACAGAGTTTCTTCTGTACACATGCATATTTCATGCTTTCTCATTTTGGTGCCATTCTCTAACCTGCTCTGACTTGGGGCCACTCTTGGTTTGGATGCCTGAAAGCAGAGCCTGACCCAAGATCTAGGTTGCAGATGGTTATCCAGGTAGTGGTCTCAGGCAGTAGGAGTGAGGGAATGGGGAGAATGAGGCATATGTGTGAACATTAATGAAGAAATCAGCATACAAAGTTGCCTTTAGATGTGTAACTTTTGTTAAGAGTAAATAAGTCTTATATAATTACTTCATTAACCTGATAGCCAGGAGAAATAGCCAAGTAAGTGTGTATTATCAACATTCTACTGTAGACAAAGGGGTGCAACTAGCCTGGTTTTGGGAGAAGTTCCACAAATGCATCTTAGTTATCTGCCTCAATGTTGGGGCTTCCACTGACTGACAGTTACTCCAGGAACTGTTCCCCTCTACCATAGCTGATTGCTTCTAGTGTGGACCCAGGGAGTGCAGCAGACCCTGGGCAGAAGACATGTGCTCATGCAGTGGGTTACTCCCTCACACAGTACTGTGCTTTGCAGCTGTGACTGATATCAGTGGCAGGCAGAGATGTGACCTGCTAGGCCTCTGCTAGGGGAGCAGGAAATAGCTCAGAACCACCTGGAGTGTGAGAGTGTTTAATTTTGGACTCTGCACTTATCCCTCCTCACCACCATTATACACACACATTATAAACAGGACACTTTGGGTTTCTTGGGAAATTATGAATTTATGTATAATTTAGTAAATAATGTTTGGATTGTGTAAATGAGTTGAACAGCTGAATTCATAGAAAACTTTCACACTTATTATACAGTTAAGTACCAGCTTCTCTCCTAGAGTGATGGGGCTTTTCACAGACTCACCTCTGCTGGTCAGAGAGAAGGGGTGGGATCAATGGAATATCTAGATGGATCGTTCCTCTCCTACTCCCAACCTTGCAAAAATGCCAGCTGTGAGGATGACAAATGTCCCACTTGCTTAAGCTTGGAAGTTTCTACACCAAGATTTTCTGCGCAGGAACGATTTGAAAGCTTTTATTATGTCACCCTCACAGTTACCAACATCTTCCATGCTTCCTCAATGTTATTTGAGGACCTATACAATGCTCTAGCGCCAGCATCAGCATTTATGGGGGATACAGAGATGGATACCACGTGGAGCTTCCTCTCCAGGAGGTTGCACTTAGATATGGGCTAAGATGTCATATGTATAAGTAGGATGCTGTTTTAATCAGTTTTTCATTGCTGTGAGAACTACTTAGAGGAGGAAAAGTTTATTTTGGTTCAGAGGCTTAGATATGATCAGTTGACTCCTTTGCCTGATGTGAGACAGAGCATCAGGGTGGAAAAGTGTGGCAGAGGAAATCAGCTCAGCTCATGATAGCTGGGAATCAAAGAAAGAGCATGAAGTCAAGGACAAAATATAATCCCCAAGGCACACCCCTGTGATTTACATCCTCCAGCCATGTCCCATGTGCTTATATTTACCACCCAGGAATCCATTCAAATTATTAATTATTTTACTCCACTCAAGATCCACTGAGGGAGACTCGGACTGGTGCCATGTGAAAATGCACGTACTTGTGTGTCGGTCCACTGATGCTGACTGATGGCTGGAAATTTGGCCAGAACTGAGTTAGTCCACTGACATGTGGACTCCTAATGCAGCCTGGGCTTCCTCACAAAGGATGGCTGGGGCCCAACACAGTTTTATCAACATTTGCTCAGCATCTCCTCCAGGCCAGGCTGTGTTGAAAACAACACCAGGTAGGATCTCAGAGAGAGTAGCTTTATTATAGGTAGCTGAGAAGCTCAATTTTCTTCTTCTCTCATATATAGGCTATATACTTAGGATTTATACAATTTCAGAGTATGTCATTTGTTTATAAAAAAACATACTTTCAGAAGATAAAAAAGGTAACTGATATGATACTAATATGAACACTAATGTTGATATGTGTGTGTTTTTCTTAAATACTTGATGCAACAAACAACTCAGGTGACAGTAATATGTTTCCATGCCGGACACTTGGACGTGAATATGATCACTATTGTTGCTGAAAAAAAAAAAACAAAAACAAACAAACCCTTCCCTGCAGGCAGACACCTACCTTACATCAAAGTAAAAGGAAACAAATGTCAAGCACCTGAGTTCTTACAGTTTTAGCATCCAGAGAATGATGCAGAATCCTTTCTTTGGTGGCAGAGAAGGGAAGGACATGGGAACTCCTAATAATGAAGGTGATGAATATCTATCCACTCAGTGGGAACCAGCCTGCTGCTGCGGATGACATATTCACATCCTGCAGCATTTGCTCTTTAATTATCTGTAAACTAATTTTAATGAGCACTACAAAAGCTGGCTGACCCTTTCTTTAAAGGGGAAGAAATGGTTGCTGGCATCTTAGAAAGCTTTTTGAATTATTTGCTTTAAATCCTTTAAGTAAACAGATTAAACTCCTATTTGAAATGAAAGTAGCTGTTTACTCATGTAAATGCATTGTTTTCGATCTGCTGTTTAAAGGCAAATAGATTAAAGCACATGGAGAGTCTAAAGGGCGTTGGTAAAGACTGTGTTGAAATTCCTACCTTTTTCTAAGGCATTCTCCCTCCACACCACCACCCCCGCCATCATCAAGGCTTCCAATAGCTTTTCAAAGATGAGAAAGAGAAGTTTTCCTCTCTAATCAGTGAGATTTCACAAGCAGGCAGTGGCTTTGGTGTTTCCATTTAGAGGGGGATGGGGACAACTGGTATCTTGTCCTTCTGCCAGTGAATCCCTGCTGGGCGGCTGAGATTTGGCAGTGGGCACCTGGGCAGGAAGGCATGGAGCAGCATCAGTACATTCCAAGATTTTTTTTTTCACTGAGAGATTTATTTTAAAATGTCACTTTATGAATAAGAGGGCAATCTATCCAATGATAGATTTTTAACAGCATTTTGGTATTTAATTTTTAAATAGCAGAATGGATGATATGATATGAATGAGCTGGCACTGAGGTCAGTGGAGGTGGTTCTCAAGAGCTGTCCAGGAGTTAAGAGGCTCACCAAAGTCTGTTCTCAAACTTAATAAAGGCCATTTTTATAATTCTTTGTGGAGTGATGAAGATATCTTCCCCTCCCCCATCACACACATTTCACAATGCAAATGTGACTTTTAAAGAAAATGCATGCCTTCCTCTGAGTTTGGGAGCAAATGTGTTTCATTCTGATAATAAAACAGAAACCCCAAGTCCCTAAACCTAGCAATGGCTTTGCTGTCCTGGGAGGTCCTTGGACTTTTCTAGAGCCAAGCTTGGCCATGATACCTAGTGCATCCCCAGTTGTCACCTGTTGGTGTTCTGAAGCCCCTACTCAGTGGGGGATTCCAATTCCAGGGCTTTTATGGACATTCTTGACTCCAACTTAGGTCATTTGTCATGTAGGTGTGAAAGACCCCTGGAGTCAGGTGACATATTTCCTTCTCAGAAGAGGTATGGCCCAACTGAGGCAGCTTTAGGTTTCAAATTGAAAACCTGGACTTCAACCCCAGCTTCTCTGTTGTTCATCTATTCTGTCAACAAACACCAAGAGCCAACTGCACGCCAGGTGAGGTCCTCACTGCTGAGATTCATTGGAGAATCAAAGGGGACTTTGATCTCAGGTCTCTGGTCTGACATAGCACTGCCAACCTGGAGTGGAGGGTCAGGTTTTACATTTAAAATGTCCATCATAGACTAATACTTTCGTAGAATACAGTACAGAAAAATGACAATAAAGGTGAAATAAAAATAAAGACATGTAAAACATAAGCCTGAATTTTATTGTTATTAGATTCTAAAAGTATGAAATTACTGTGTAAAAGTGACTGTTTCCTCCCCATTTCTGTGCTTATCTCATGGTCTTGAGCATCATCAGTATAGTGGACTCTGATCCGGGCAGAGCAAACTTACTACTTGCTATTTGTATAATGTGGTTTGTCAATACCAAAACTCATATTGAGGCTCAATTACTCAATATAAAAGCTCTGAGGTGGTAGGGACTTTATGTCCTAGGGGCACCACTCTGAGAAGGGATTAATACTTTTCTTCAGGGAATGAATTCTTACTTTCCTATGGCAGATTTGTTACAAAGCAAGTTTAGCTCCTCAGCTTGCTCTTTTGCTTCTTACTTGCCATGTTATCTTACATGTGCTTCTGCTATGGTGCCATCCACCATGATGTGACATAGCCAGGATGCCCCTCCCAAGAGCTGAGCAGATGCTAGTACTACGCTCCTGAAGCTCTAGAGTAGTGAGCTAAAACCTCTTTTTTTTTTTTTTTTAAAAATAAAGTTTCAAGCCTCAGGCATTTTGTTATAGCAATACAAAATGGACTAGAGCACATCCAAACTCCACAAAATGGATGGAATGGAGTGAGTGACTATAATAGACATTGTTGGATGCCTACTCAACAGGCATGGTCTCCTCTATCTCTCCTGAGAGCCTTCAACTTCATTATGCACTGGAAACATAATGCTGGACACTGGACACTGGCCCTGCATCCAGGTCTCTGGCTGGTCTTCCAGTCTAAGGGTAATCTCTTACCCCTTGCCCACAGATTTTCCAGGAAGAGTCATTTTCTGGGTCCAGGTTGATAAACTTTCATTCTTTGCTGTGAGTTTTCAGAAAGATTCTTCTTACTCTTTCAAGACAGCTTCCAAAAGTAAGCCTACTCCCTCTCACATCAGACATAGTAAGGAATCAGGATGTCCACATGCTGGACCATGAGTGGCATGGGCTTTTGGATGGAATGGATACTAAATGGACAAGTCAGGAGGAGAAAAGAAACAGATCTTGATAGTATTGCAGATTAGTTCCCATCCCTCCTGTCAAAGGAACCAGTCTGGGTCCTTTGGGGATTGTGTCACTTGTGTTTTCTGTTCTGTGCTACCTGAAACATTCCAATGGACACACCGGTTTTTAGGGTGACCACTGAGGTGATACAGGAGATAACTTTTAATATGTCTCAACCAAGGCTGATGTTGAAAGTTCTTAGCATGAATATTATCAGGGCAGGCATTCAAAAGACAGGGCCAGCTGGCTATTCAGGTGACTGGCTGATTTCTAGCCCAGCCTGTGAAAGAACAGTGTTGGAAATCATTGCTAACAGTTTTCATTTGTCTTTCTCTTCTCCTCATGTAGGACAGCAGCAGCTTGTGTGCATCTGGATTTCTTTGTTTTTACCAGCTTTCTCCACAGGATTCTTGGACTTACAAACCCATATTATTGCTCCCTCTTCCTTGTTGGAAATGTGTGTTTCCTTGAAACATCGGTAATCTTGGTAAAAGTGAGTGAGATGAAATTATTTGTTATGAGGGGAGAACCATATGCTAGTGTGGCTTTTCACTTCCACCAGCAAATCCCAGAACAAAATTGGGAGTGGGCTAAATTTGTTTTCAGCCTTCTGCCTTCATTCAATTTCTCTCTCTCTCTCTCTTTTCTGTCCTATACTTGCACTCTATATCCCTTGAAAAGTATTTCAAACTAAAAGTTTGGGAACTTAAATTAAATTAAATTTATTTTCCTTTAGAGAACCGGAATTTTGCATTATAAGAGGACCCAAGGAGAAGGAAATTGCTCTACCCATACAATGGAGTTAAGCTGTAAAGTATGCATCATGAAGGAGTATTGGTGGAGGTCTCAAAGGTGTCTGCTCATCCATAATCTCTAAAGCATTTTAATTGACATAATAATTGTGAAATTTTATGGGGTATGGTGTGATATTTTGATATATGTATACCATGTGTAGTCATTACACTAAAGTAATTAGGATTTCTTTCTTTTTTTTTTTTTTTAAAGAGAGAGTGAGAGAGGGAAGAGAGAGAGAGAGAGAGAGAGAATTTTTAATATTTATTTTTTAGTTCTCGGCGGACACAACATCTTTGTTGGTATGTGGTGCTGAGGATCGAACCCGGGCCGCACGCATGCCAGGCGAGCCCACTACCGCTTGAGCCACATCTCCAGCCCCTAATTAGGATTTCTATTCCCTCAAATACTTATCATTTCATTGTGTAGGGAACATTCAAAATTCTTTCTTCCAGCTCTGCTTAAATACACACACACACACACAGAGTTAGCTGTAGTCACCCTACTGTTATAGAACACTTGAACTTGTTCCTTAATGGTAATTTTGTACCTGGTAACTAATCTTTCTTGATTCTTTTCTCCCCCACTCATACTTACCAGTCCCTGGTGACCTCTGTTCTACTCTGCACTTCCATTTAATCACTAATTTACTTTCAAATAAGAGGAATAGGGCATTTGTCTTTCTGTTATTTCACTTAATGTCTTTCAGGTTCATCCATGTTGCTGCAAATGTCGAGATTTCATCTTTTATGGTTCAAGGATATTCCATTTTGTGGTTTCTTTATCCATTCATTCATCAATGCACACTTAGGCTGATTGCATATCTTGCTTGTTGTGAACTGGGCTGCAAAGAACCTGGGAATGCACATATCCCTTCAAGATACTAATTTCCTTTCCTTTGAATATATAACCAGGAGTGGGATTGCTGGATCATGTGGTAGTTCTATTTTTAGTACTATAAAGAGCCTCCATACTATTTTCTATAATGACTGTATTAATCTGCATTCCTTCCAATGGCATATGGGAGTTCTCCTTTCTCCATATCCTTGCCAATATTTATTATTATTTATTATTATTATTAGCCTTTTTGATAATAGCCATCTTATCTTGGGTCTACTCAAACAGAGTTTGACTCTTCTGGGAATCAGGAATACGGGAAAGCAAAATTTGGGAAGAAAGAATGAGAGAAGAGGAGGAAGAAGAAAATGGTCAGAAAGAAACATAAAAGAGAGATGGGAAGCAGATGTAGAGAGGCAACTGATTGCTGTGGGTGATGTTTTCAAATGGTACTGAGCAGTCCCTGAGGATCTGGCTACCATCTCCACTATGCTGAGTGCCATAGTTTTTATTCAAAAGATAAATGATTAAGTTTTATTTGTGCAAATGTATCTAGCAAGAGCTACAATCAGGGTCGCACACTCTTTGTTTCCAGTGTGAGAAGTCCTCCAGAATGGAACATGAGTTCCCCCCCTCAATTCCCCAGTGCTGTGTTGTACATTTGGATTTCCGATTAACCAACAGATGTGTGGGGAGAATGGCGGGTCTGGCCAGAGAGGTCCCACATGACCACACATGTGCAAATACTGAGGCTCACAAATCATTCCAGGGAACTCAGCTGTAGTTCATGTGATTCCCCCCACCCTCTGCTCCCTGCATCAGATGTCTGGGAGAATCTGTGATGGGGTTGGTGCTGTGAAAAGGAAGAGAAGAAAGGGCCAACACATTTGATTACAGCGATGAGTTTGATCATCTCACTGCCTCAAATTTGTCTTCTCAGCAAATTTTGATCGGTGGAGATGCTGACTGGGAGAATATAATAGAAAATACTTCCCTACATAGTTAATAGTGGCTTAATGAACAACTAATAAAATATGGGATTCCTGGGACCCAGTTGAAGTATATTTGGGTACAAGGTGGTCTGCCTAGAGGCAAGCGGTCCTTCCTGCATTGTGTCAGATTCTTTTTCAAAGTTTCAAAAGAGCAAATTAAAGGTCCATGAGTTTCTCAGACATCAAATAGCTCTCAAAAATGTCAACAACATCAATGTAAAACTAATAAAAATATGGCACAGATTTAGCACTTGTACTTAAAGGAAATATAAAAAAAGCGAAAGAGAAGCATATGGAAAAGCATGCTTGGGGTTTGAGCAGATCGACCCTACATATTAAAAAACAAAACAAAACAGTTCTGGAGGGAATAATGGGTAAGGATGACTTATTTTAATTAGAAAAAAATGGCAATGCCCCCCTTTTCTTTTTTCTTCTACATGTTGAAGTTGAAAATGGACTTCAGTCATTATTTTTGTCTGTCCTATCAGGGAACAGGGCGGCGGGGGCGGGGGGGGGGCAGTCCTTAATTTGTTTCCCAGTCTACGGTGTAGGGAGAAAGGCTGCCTTGGCATGGAGATCCACTATCGATGCAGATTTGTCAAAGACAGATGGATGTGCACTGAAGAACAGATGGCCAGCACACGTTGAGGAAATATTGAGTACCCCTGTTTCTGTATATATAAAATGGGCCAATCAATCCTTCCTCACTGGCTTCTTCTGAGGGTTAAGCAATGTAATATAAGGAAAGTGCCTGCTATCTAGACTAACATGGCCCAGTAGAACTGTCTGCAACGATGGTATTTTTTTGTCCTCTGCTGGCATGTAGCTACTGAGTACTTGAAATGTAGTAGTGCTTACTAAGTATACTAAGTACTGTGGCTTAGAGAGGAGGTGTCCCTCAAGAGCTCATGTGTGTTCCGAATGCAAGAACATTCAGAGATGAGATGATGAGATCAGAGAGTTGTAACCTAATCCGTGCATTAATCCACTGGTAGATTAAGTGTGTGGTAACAGTAGGCAGGTAGGGTGTGGATAGAGGAAGTAGGTCACTGGGAGCATGCCTTTGGGTTTATAGTTTTTCCCTGGTGAATGAAGCTCTCTCTGTTTCCTGGTTTCCATGTTCTGAGCTGCTTTGCTCTGCCATGTCCTTCCACCGTGATGTTCTGCCTCCTGGAGTCGGCCCTCTGTGGACTGAGACCTCTGAAATTGTGAGCCCAAATAAACTTTCCCTTGTCTATGTTTTCTTGTCAGGATTTTTGGTTATAGTATCAAAAAAGCTGAATAAAACTCTAAAACTCTACTAACATCATTTTTAAATTTTATTTGATTCTAGTTAATTTATACTGGAAGACTTACATGGGGCTAGTGGTTACCATCTTATGTAATGCAGGTCTGGATAATATGGCTAATGCTGATGTGGGTGAGGTTATATTGGTTCTGTTTCCTCAAGTTGGAGTTAAAGTTTCATACTCAACTCAGGTGTTGAGTATGAAATCAATCATCTCATAATCAATCATCTCATGCCTCTTGGATGGGTCCTGAGACCAAATGCTTTTCATGACAAGTTATGTATCATGGTCAGGTTTTTGTGTCTGTGGTCACCTGAGTCTAGGTTAACTTTGAGTCTGGCTATTCTTTGTTCTGCCTTCTCCCAAGCAGTTGAGAGAAACTGTCAAGGAGAGATGGACAATCTATGTACAAAAATTAAGCATTGGTTTTTTATGGCATAGTCAGTGGCTGTGCTCTGTGACTAATGATTCCATTTTGAATGTTTTTATTATGACCCCCAAAGTGGTCATCATGGGACTCACTGGATGTTCAGAATCCCTGTACCTGCAATAGTCAGAATGTGTCAGAATGACAGCCCAAATAAATGGATACTTTAACTGATGTTCAAAGAAAATCAGAATATTTTGTGCATTTGAGTTATCTCAGGAAGGTTGTCTTTCAAGAGTAATCCATCTTGCATAAGAGATTTCATCTGAAAGGAATACACTAATTACAAGTTTAGATCATAGCTCTCGTTGGGCTGAACATGCCCAAATAAAGTCCTTATCAGAGAAATGTGATAGATTGTGGTAACTGAATACTGATGTTGGAAAGTTTTCTCCTTTGCATATCATGTATATTTGAAAATTTCCTCAAAAATAGGCAAGTGCAATAAATAAAGAGGGTAGAAATTCTTTGCTACTAATATATTTTGATCTTTTAGATGTATTTTTAAATACATGTCATTACCATATTAGCATCTAAGTGACTGACTCAATGAGTTCTCCCAAAGTGCAAAGTGCATGCACGTGGGACTCATCTCTCAGATTCATGACATCAATCTTGTTTCATACAATCTCAACTTTCCAGAGTGCTTCTAAATCTGGCTCTTTCCTTTCAAAAAGTGAAGAGAGGAGACACAATCACAGAACACAATGCATGTCTCATTTAAGTAATTCGATGGAGAAGCATTCTTGTTGATCAATAGTGATGCAACAATCATACTTTGGACAGAAGTTAACAGCTTCCTATTTCCTTCCGCAAGCCCCATTGCCTCTGTTCCAGATGAACTCCATCTTCAGGCCACCATGAGGGAGTAATCTTTCTGCTGCTGGTGCCATGATCATCTGTGTTCCATTACTATCCAATAAGCAAGGTTTCTGTGCCTTTCTCAACTATGTAAGCAACACAACCCCGGGATGCTCCCTTGAAGGTCTGTCCTAGAGGCACTCTGTTACCAATTATGGTATCAATCAGGATCCCAAAAGGAAACAGACATCATTCTCAAATTGGATATTTCAGGAGGGTACAAAAAAGGAGCAGGAAAAAGTGCAGAATCCTAAGGTTGGAAACATGCAATCAAACTTGGGTCTGAACGAGCATGGGGTGGGAGTGGTTATTATAATGCGTGCCACATCTGCAAAAAAGCCATGTACAAAGAACTGCTTGAGAGGGGAGGTAGCAACCTTTGGGCAAAGACACAGCCAGCCCATGGTGAGCTCTTGGGAAGGAAGATGGAGTAATAAATACGTCATCTTTCTTCTTCCCTTGGAGCTGCTGACTTCCCAACCAGAAGCAGGGGCAAGGGAGTCTGTGGGTATGATCCTGAAAGATCAGCATCCTGCAGTTCAGAGCAGAGAAGAGAGGACTGGGCAGTGAGTCTAGAGGGACCAGTGAAAAATATCCAAAACAATCCAATCTCTTCCATGGGCTTTAGTTAGAGGTTATGATTGATGGAAGGTAAGAAAGTGTTAGAGAGTTTTCGGGGGAATGGAATTGAAGAGAAGTGGGAGGAAATTTTCATACATTCCATAAAGTTTTGCCATGATTTGAAGTCGCATGAGTCTGTTCCACGTTTTGTAGGCAAAGTTAAGGAAGATAGTTACAATCATTGTGTATTTATATTTATATTTATATAATGGATTTAGATAAAATTTTGTGCTATATAAGTAGTTGACATATCTCCATTTGCTTAATCCTCCCCCAGATTCTACCAAGTAGGTACCATTATTATCCACATTTTACAGACGAAACTGAAAAAAAAATGTAACTGGCACAAGGTAATAGAGGAGTTGGGCTTTAACTCTAGCAGGGTCAATTCCTGTGCCTTCAGTATTAACCATTAAGCTATATGTCTTCTCCAATTTCCTGCTGATCTCTGGTGAGACTGGCAGTTAAACATTACTTTTGTTAAACAGTTGCTGTCATCTGAGAGAATCCCTGGGGTTTGGAATTGAGAATACCACAAACCCTTAGTTCTGTGGTCTAGGAAACCTGTAAACCTCCCTAAAACTCCTACAAGCTCATGGGGAACTTATTACTCCAGGGCTCCTCTATGCTGGCTCATGTACCTCAGAATCTAAATCTCTGTGCTCAGATGTGGAACTCTGTGCATTTTCCCTTTCCAAAAGCATCAGTGAGACAGGGGAAATTTCTAGCAAGTATTCATTATATAATATATTGTAGGGGATACAGGGAAATGTCTTAGATCATGTATATCATGGCAAATTACTTTTGAACTCCACAAGAGACATTTCTATTCTCCAGTGTTCTTCTGAGGCATCGTATTAGTTTACACCAGAAAAAAAAGGCAGTATAACAGCTACAGAATCTCAGTGGAATACAGCAATAAGTGTTTATTTAGCTGTCATGTCTGTGGGTTGACTGAGGGTTGGCTGCTCTAGGTGAGGCTTGGTTTAGTGGCTCTGCTGACCTTGGCTGGGGGCTTGCTTACACAGCTATGGGTTGGCTGGAGTCAGGTGAGGTAGGCCAGGGAGGCCCTGATCCACACACCCCACTTTTTTCCTGGATCCAGAGGGTAACACTTGGATTCTTCTCGTGGTGATGGCAAAATTCAAGAGGACAAGCCCAGGCACAAAAGAGCATATCCATCCTCTGCTGTGTCCTGTCCTCTCACATTCCATTGGCTAAAACTAGCCACAGGCTGTACATTTCTCTGTTTTCTGTTATACTATTTAGATGTTAGTTAGTTAATTAATTAATTAATTTAAAAATCAAATCATTGGGGCACAACCGACCTTTGAAAAGCTGTATGTATTTAACGTGTTCAACTTGATGAGTTTCAGGATACACATGAATGCTTGAAATCATCATCACTATTAAGTATTAGATATTCATCACCTCTCAAAGTGCCTCCTCCTCCTCCTCCTCCTCCTCCTCCTCCTCCTCCTCTTCCTCCTCCTCCTCTTCCTCCTCCTCCTCTTCCTCCTCCTCCTCTTCCTCCTCCTCCTCCTCTTCCTCCTCCTTCTCTTCCTCCTCCTCCTCCCTCTTCATCATCATCATCATTATTATTTTGGTGATAAGAATAATTAACCTAAGATTTTTCTCTCTTAGCAAATTTCAAGTATGCAATACAGTATTGTTACCTATAGGCACGTATAGTAGGTCTCAAGAACTCATTTATCATGTATAATTGAAATTTTGTGACTTTTGGCTAATGCTTTCTGTTTCTCTCTCCTTGCTTTCCCTGAAAAACCACCATTCTACTCTCCACTTCTACAAGTCTGTCTCCTTTGGATTCCAAATATAAGTGAGAGTATGAGGTATTTGTCTTTCTATGTCTGACTTATTTCATTTAGCATAATATTTTCTGGGTTTATTCGTGTTTTCAAAAAGGGGCTGGGATTGTGGCTTAGAGGTAGAGCACTAGCCTTGCATGTGTGTAGCACTGGGTTTGATTCTCAGCACCACATATAATTAAATAAATAAAATAAAGGCCCATCAACATCTAAGAAATATATTTTTAAAATGGCAGTATTTGTTTATTTTTTAAGGCCGAATAATATTCCATTTCAATATTTTTATCCATTCATCTGTTGATGGACATTTAGATTATCTCCATATCTTGGCTTGGCTTGAACATGGGAACTTGAACAGGTATCTCTTTGACATATTGATTTCATTTCCTTTGGGTTGATACCCAGAAGTGGCATTGCTGGATGGTATGGTAGTTCTATTTTTAGCTCTCAAAGGGACTTCCATGCTGTTATTCATAATGGCTGTACTAGTTTACACCCCCACCAATAGTGTAACAGGGTTCCCTTTTCTCTATATCCTCACCAATATTTATCTTTTAACACAAGTAATAGCCAAACCGTTTGGATGCGGTTAAAATATTCCCAGTAGATTTCTTATTTCTTATTTCTTTCTCTGCCACATGAAGAAAATTAAGAGTAGAAAGAATAAGTTTTTTGAGTGAATTTGGTCGTTTCTTTTAGAGCTAATTTTATGAAAAGTCTGGTCTGCCCGCCATCCTCTCCATTAAGCACTTTAGCATTTTAGTCCAGAAGTGAGAGGCTTTGGATTTTCATAATGGTGAATATATAACTGAGATGCTCCATTGGAGTGAATCACTTGGACTCACAGAAAGAATTATCAGGGCCATGATGAAAATTTAAAATGTCTTATTTCCCACTTTATAAATATACACAGACAGCATTTCCTTTGACAGTTAGCCCATTATGGAGTTGGAAAATTCAAATATTGCACCAACAAAATTTATACCGGTGCTGTATTTTTCATGTGGAAAAGTTTACTGTTACCCAACAAAGCATTGTCATCAGGAGGCCTGTTACTCTGTGTCACTGACTCCCTGCATGTTGAGCTTGGGCAGACTCCTGTGTGGACCAGCATGTGAAGCCATAAGCTAGGTGAGATGTGTTGTGTCCATTCAAGTTTGCTAGTGAAGAGCTCTGTTCTGGAACCAAAGATACATTTGACTTTATTTTAATCAAATCACCATATTTTCTCTAAGTTTTTAAATACTTATTTACCCAAGTTTAATGTATTATGTTCAATGATATCTACCTTGGCTCCATGCCAGTTAGTTTATAGACATCAAAATGAAACTTCTCGTTCTGAAATTATATTATATGCATGGAGAACAGATGCTGCCAGAGTTGCCCCTATTACTGTGCAAAAGGAAGCCTTTTGCAATAAGCATCGCTGCTCTGTCTGAAGGCCAGGGTGATATGCTCAGTCCCGGTGCAGAAGCTACTCCTTGGAGCAGATCTCAACTCACAATGGAGGGGAGCTAACAGATAAATAATGTGACTTCTTCATCTCTCAGAAAATCTATGTTCCACTCAGTCTCCAACAAGCCCCAAGGTAGATTTAACCTCAGTTGCTTATTATCACAGTAATAACTTGTTAATTAAGGTAACTGTTTTTGGCATTTCTCTTCTATTTTGTTTCTTTACTTTACCAACCAGTGCTTCTTGGTGATCTTTGTTAAGAGGTTATGAATTTGCATGTATTTGGTAAGTTAAAACTTTTTAGTATGAGGTATAGGTGTTTCTTAAGTGTTCCCCAAAGGTCCATGAAGTGAAGGTTTTGTCCCTATTATTGTAGCACTATTAGGAGTTGGAGCCTTTAAGGACTGGGGCCTAGTGGAAAGTCTTCAGGTCTTTGTGGGTGTATCCTCAAAGGGAATTGTTGGACCCCACCATCTTTCTCTCTTTTGCTTCCAGCCATGAGGTGAGGGCTTCTTCCACCACACACTCCTACCATGAGATGCTGCCTCACCACAGGTCTAAAAATCACAGGGAAAACTGACTGTGGATTGAAGCCTTAAAAACTGTGATCCAAAATAAACCTTTGCTCTTTATAAATTGATTTTCTCAAGTATTTTTTTTAGAGTGATGGAAAGCTAACTAACAGAGCATGACAGTAAGTCTCTATTACAAAATTAAAATAGAAAACTAACCAAATCATCAAGGCATTTTGCTTTTATCTTGGTACTTTCCATGATTTCCCACCTTGAAAAACTTTATCATTTTAAATTTCTATAAAGAAATGTTAGACAATGGAAGAGAACATCCATTGTTCTCGCTTTTGGTTTGGTGCCCATTTCTAGATGCAGTTGTTCCCTAACTTTGGGGGTTTCCAGCTTTTCCTAAATTATATCAACTCTATTTCTCTTGTCCAGCTGGCTGAGCCCTGTCCTCTGGCTTCTGGTGGACATCAGTAACTCATCTTCTGTTGTGCAGTTAGTCATAACAAGTGCCGGGGTCCAAACTTGCAAGGGTGTTGGGTTTTCCAACCGCGACCTAAAAAGAGGCCGTGGAGACAAGGTGGTGGGAAAAATGAGTTAACACACCCTTCAGCCTCTGAAGAGGTAGGCTGTAAATTGCACTAGGATTCAGAGCAAAATGAATTGAGTGTCTTCATCCAAGTAAATACTGGACATTTATCCACAACATGAAACCACCATACAATTCAAAAACATTGGCAGGCATTGGAGAGAGAGGAAGGGGGAGGGAGGGAGGGAGGGAGGGAGGCAGAGAGAGAGAGAGAGAGAGAGAGAGAGAGAGAGAGAGAGAGAGAGAGACCAGGAGGAGCCTGCCAAACCAGAAATGAGGTGGCACAGTCAGAGAACTGTGCAAGGACACTTTTCCCACATGATACCAGGCACACACCATCACTCCTTGTCTTGTTTCCATGAGTACCACATTTGCAAAAACAAAACTGAATCAGGAGTCATGCTGTACCTCAGCCTGCCAGCTAACATCTGCTTGTCAATCACTGACTAGCTTCACTGCTTAGCTAATGTATCAGGCAGGGCCTGTTTCAGCACTAACTGACCTGCTCTTTTCCCTCTAAGAAGTGACACATTAATTTTTATTACCAACTTTGTGTTTCAAAATCTCCTTGGGGACTGGAAAAATCGGCGAGCAAATTTCAGGCCCTAGAAAGCTGTTAAACTCTATTGCAAATAAAAGGCTTAGAAAGTCCTTAAAAATCACAACTTTGGCAAGCAGCTCCAATAGGAAAAATTAACTTTGTTCTCTCATCTGAGTTAACAGGTTTGAGAAAAATCAAATTCTTTTTGTTGGATGAACCACATACTACCATTTCTATAGGCTACTTCCCTCTTGAAGTTGGAAAACTCTTTTTGGCTTTACCCAACCTCCTGAGCTTGATTTGGACAACAAAACTTCTTGACTTTTGCCTCTTTATATCTGAAATGAGCGCAGTTCCTGAGAAATTCAGTTGGCATCCATTTAATTGCAATTATCAAAACAAATCTGTATTGAAACACCAACCATGTGCTGGACTCAAAGATTGGTAAGGCTGGGTCCCCCAACCTCTAAGTATAGGCACTTGAAGAGAGGAAATGGAAAATTTAAAAAATGGGAGATGGTGTTATGGTTTGGATATGAGGTAGCCCCCAAAAGCTCCTGTGTCAATATAGGAATGTTCAGAGGTGAAATGATTAGATTTTGAGAACTGTAACCTAATCAGTGGATTAATCCATTTGATGGATTATTAATTTCAAAGGACTGCTCTGCTGGTGGTAACTAGGCAGGGTGAGGCATGGCTGAAGTAGGTCACTGGGAGTATGCCTTTGGGGTTTATATTTTGTCCCTGGTGCCATATTATCTCTCTTCTTACTGGCTGCCATGAGCTGTGAGCTTCCCTCCACCATGCCCTTCCACCATGATGTGCTGCCTCACTTGGGCCAGAGCAATGTAGTCAGATGACCATGGGCTGAGCATTTGAAACAATAGGCCAAAATAAATTTTTCTTTCTCTAAGTTGTTATTGCAATTTATTTGGTCACCTGGATGAAAAGTTGACTAACACAGATGGCGAGGGCCAAAGTTGTACAGAGTCAAAAGGAACAACATATGACAGGGAGGTTTGACTGAAAGGTGGCATTTGAGTGGAACATCTCAATGGGAGAAGACTTTCAAGAGGCATGAGTGGCAGGCCAGGAAATGGGCATTTTCAATAAGAGAATTGCACACACAAGTTGGAGAGCAAGAGGACCCAGTGTGGGTGTGAGCCTGGCAGACTGAATACTATAGTGGGACAATAGAAGTGGGAGGAAATTTGTGCCAAATCATGGAGGCCTCAAGTACCATGATAAGACATTAGAGTGTAGGTTCTGGGGAGCCATTGCAGGTTTGGGGAAGTAGACTGCCATGGTGAGGACTCTGCTTAAGGAAACAGAATGCTGGTGGCATTGTGGCAGGTGACATGGAAACAGAGTACCAGCCCATTCCAGCACTTGGGGAGGGAGCCAGACTGAGGCAATGGAAATTAAAAAGAGAGAGAAAAACTGTGAAGTATTTGGCACTCAGGCTCATCTAAACATAAACAAAGGGGAAGAGCAGAACAAGGGTTGAAGATGAGCTCAAAGGTCTTTCACCCTAAATGATCTTATTTCTAAGTATGATATCATAAGACTTGCCACAGTGAAGGGATTTTCAGGAATCATCTGTAGGTGGGAGTGAAAACAAATTGTTAAATGGTAAAAACTATAATAAAACAAACAATTTAGTCTCAATCTCCCTACTTTATCCTTTTTCTAGTGTTTTTAATTTTTACCCATTAATTGGAACTATTTTAGAGTTTTCAATTTTATCTGATGAATGTTTAACACAAAGCATTTACCAATGGGTACTAATTTTCAATTGTTCCTGAACAGTTGATTAAAAAATATGTCACTGGATGATTTTGTCTTTTATGCCCATGTTATCCCAAGCACTGAGAGAAATAGCTCACTATACTCAGGGCAAACCTAATATGCAATTTCTGTTAAAGAGTCTGCAAATTTCCTAAAAAAAAGAGGACTTCTATCTCTCTCTCGGTGTGTGTGTATGTGTGTGTGTGTGTGTGTGTGTGTGTGTGTGTGTGTGTTTGTGAGCATCTTGTGTTGACTCTGGAACTCCAGACGCTAGACTGGGATCTGGCCCTCCCAACCAAACTGCTAGGAAAGGGAGTGAAGTGGACACTGGCAACCAAGGTCAGAAGCAAGCAACAACTAAGCTGAATTTTTTCAAAAATTTTAAGACATTAAAATAAAAGTAAGTCAAAAGGTTTTAGTGATGAGAGAAAATTGGAATTCAGCTCCTCTGTACTGTAAAACAAATGTCACGAATGCAGCCATTTACAAGTGAAGTCATCTAATCATTTTTAAACTGGAATTTGTGAATGCTTTGTCACCCAATAGGAGGCACGAGGCTGTAATGGAGAGAATGTGTGGGTTTTGGAACTGGGCAGTCTGGATTTGCACCTCAGTAGTATCTCTACTTATTTGTGACTTTGGGCAAAGTGGGCTTCTCTCAACCTCAGTCTCTTCATCATCAAAATTAGTAAACAAGGGCTGGGGATGTGGCTCAAGTGGTAGTTCGCTCGCCTCGCATGCGTGCGGCCCGGGTTCGATCCTCAGCACCACATACCAACAAAGATGTTGTGTCCACCGAGAACTAAAAAATAAATATTAAAAATTCTCTCTCTCTCTCTCTCCTCTCTCATGCTCTCTTTAAAAAAAAATAGTAAACAAAAATTGAAAGCATTTTTTTTCTAAAAACAGGTACAAGACAGGGATGCCCTCTTTCACCATTCCTATTCTGCATAGTCCTTGAAACTCTAGCCAGAACAATTAGATAAAAGAAATTAAAGGGATACAAAAAGAAAAAGAAGACCTCAAACAATCCCTATTTGCTGATGACATGATTCTATATTTAGAAGACCCCAAAAATTCCACCAGAAAACTTCTAGAACTCATAAATGAAATTCAGTTAAAGTAGCAGGATACAAAATTAATACCCATAAATCAACTGTGTTACTATATATATAAGTGATGAATCAACTGAAAGATAAATGAGGAAAACTATCCCATTCACAATAGTCTCAAATAAAATATTTGAAAATCAATCTAACAAAAATGGTGAAAGACTTCTACAATGAAAACTATAGAACACCAAAGAAAGAAATTGAGGAAGACCTTAAAAGATGGAAAGATTTCCCATGTTCTCGAATAGGCAGAATTAATATTGTCAAAATGACTGTACTACTAAAAGTGCTATACATATTTAATGCAATTCCTCTTAAAATTTTAGTAATGTTCTTCATAGAAATAGAAAAGGCAGTCATGAAATTCAAAAATTTGGAAAAATAAGAGGCCCAGAATAGCCAAAGCAGTCCTCAGTGAGAAAAGTAAAGCAGGAGGCATCACAATACTAGACCTTAAATTATACTACAGAGATATAATAACAAAAACAGCATGGTATTGGCACCAAAATAGACATGAAGACCAATGGTATAGAACAGAAAACACAGATATAAACCCACATAAATACACTTATCTCATACTGGACAAAGGTGCCATAAACATGTTGGAGAAAAGATAGCCTCTTCAACAAATGGTGCTGGGAAAACTGGAAGTCCATATGTTGTAAGAATGAAATTGAGCCTCTATCTCTCACCCTTCACAAATCTCAATTCAAAGTGGATCAAAGACCTAGGCATTATATCAGAGACCTGCACCTACTAGAAGAAAAAGTAGAACCAAATTTCTATCATGTCACCTTAAGAAAGGAATTCTTCAATAAGACTCCTGAAACAGAAGAAGTAAAATCAAGAATCAATAAATGGGATAGTATGAAACTAAAATACTTATTCACAGCAAAGGAAACAATCAAGAATGTGAAGAGAGACTAGAGAATAGTAGAAAAATTTTGCACTTCAGACAGAGCGTTAGTCTCTAGAAAACATAAAAAACTCAAAAAACTTACCACCAAAACAACAAGTAACCCAATCAAAAAATGGGCAAAGGAACTGAACAGATACTTAAAAGAAGAAGAAATACGACTGGTTAACAAACATATGAAAAATTGTTCAACATCTCTAGCAATTAATGAAATTCAAGTTAAAACTACACTGAAATTTCATCTTACTCCAATCAGACTGGCAATCATCAAGAATACAACAAGCAACAATAAATGTTGGCAAGGATGTGGGGAAAAGGTATACTCATACTTTTCTGGTGGGACTAAAAATTGGTGCAACCACTCTGGAAAGCAATATGAAGATTCCTCAGAAAACTTGAAATGGAACCATCATTTGTACCAGTTATCCCACTTCTCTGTGTTTACTCAAAAAACTTAAAATCAGCATTTTTTAATGACACGGCCACATCAGGTTTTACAGTAGCTCAATTCACAATAGGTAAGCTATGGAACTAACCTAGGTGCCCTTCAACAGGTGACTAGATAAAGAAAATGTGGTATATATACACAATGAAATATTACTTAGCCATAAAGAAGAATGAAATTATGGCATTTGCTGGTTAATGGATGGAACTGGAGACTATCATGCTAACTGAAATAAGTCAATCCCCCCAAACCCAAAGGCCAACTGTTCTCTCTGACATGTGGATGCTAACTCACAATAAGGGTGTAAGCAGGGAAGAATAGAAGTTATTGGATTAGACAAAGGGAAGGGAGAGGGATGGAAATAGGAAAGACAATAGAATGAATCTGACATAACTTTCCTATGTTCATAAATTAATACATGGCCAGTGTAACTCCATATCATGTAAAACTTGAAGCATGGGAAGTTATACTCCATGTATGTATGTATAATATGTCAAAATACACTCTGTTGTCATGTATACTAAAAGGAAATAATAATAAAAATAACTTAAAAATTATTAAACTTTGGTTGAAAGAGTCACCCTCAAGCCTTGTTGTATGGACCAACTGAGCTGGTGCATGGGTGGTAAGTGTTCTGACACCAAGTCAACCATCAATCATTTAAGATGAGCCAAATAGTCTTCTTCTAGGCACTTGGAATTATACCTGGGGGCACAATCTTGCTCTCATTGTCTGAGTTTTAATAAGGAGACAAATATAAAAAACAGAAGCAATGAATGAATTATTACAGCAAGATAGTTATTACCTTCAGAATCCCCACTGTGGGCCTCCTCCAGTTGAGTCAGGGTGACAGATCTATAGGGTCAAAAGCACATGCCACAGTACATGCTTCTAAATCAGCACAGAGTACCAAAATCCTGGGATTCCCTGCCTTGTGGCTCCAAACTTGTTTCCAGGCTAAGTGGGTTTTTCTTCTGAAGGTGAACTACATACCACTGGGTGGGCACCATGACCCTGGGAGTTGGCTGCTGGTGGTGTTTGCAGTTGGTAGAAATGAAGATTGGCAAGTATGGGCCTGGGGCATCTAGGCATATGAGTGAGGCTTGTGGTTTCTTTTGGTGCAGGCTGGAGACAAGTGTGGGGCTAAACATGGAGGGCCACTGTGTCCTAGGCCTGGCTCTTCCTGTCAGGTAAGTTTCTCAGTATGGAACTCAGAGAAATTCAGACACTTTGAGTTCCACCTTGTCTTCCAGGTCATGATGAGGCACAGGGAGTAAATGAGATGCCTAGCCAAACTGACTTTTACAGAAGACCTACTTGCAAGGTATCCCATTAATTGATCCATTCACTAACTGAATGAACAGATTAATCATACATGAACTTATGATCCTAATCACCTCTTAAAGGTCCTACCTGGTCCCACTTCTTAATCTCATAATGCAGATTAAACCCAACGTGAGTTTTGGAGAGGATAAGTGATATTTAGACCATTGTAGTGGGCCTCCATTTATAATCTTGCCCTGGATACGCAGAATGTTCTTTCAACGAGCATCTTTTGACTATCTAGCTCATGTACCCCTCCATTTTTGGAAACAAATCATGATCTTTTTGTTTTTAAATCCTGCAGCCCCATTTGTGCAGGTGCGTCCCTTACCCGAAGTCTACTTTCCCTGGACCATTAGCCTTTCATTCATGCAAATCCTTTCATATTAGAGTGTCTTCCTTGCTACTCTATGGTTATCAGTGTGCTCTTGGTCCTGTGGGTGACTTGGCAATGAAACCTAGTGAAAAATGTCTCACTGGGACAACCTGAGATCTAGTAACTAGGGAAAACCGTGAGTCCTGAATTTTCCATTAGAAAGAAGGGAAATACAAGCCCTTCAGGGAATTGTGTAGGGTTATTCCTGGAATGGACCACAGAAATACTTTAGCTCCCCTCTCCTAGGCCAGATTTTACTCATTTTCCCACTCCTCACTGCAAGTGAAGATGGGAAATACAGTTGTTATTCTACATGTCCTTGGACCTGGAAGTTCAATGGAAGATGGTAACAACAAACTTGGGAAATGATGAAGAGTCTACAGGATCAGATCTCCCATTATAAGACACAATATAATAATATAATGTGGTTAATGAGATGTGAGTTATGTATTATTCAACAGATAATGAAATGAACTGATAATTCTTAAAATTCATGAAAGAAAGATGATTCTATGGCAAATACCCCAACTATTCCCTGGTCTCAGGAGGCACAGGTCTATTTTCCTAAAACTGCTCTGCACATTCAGGTCCCTGTGCCTCTGTTCCTATTTACACTGCCTGGAATGCCCCTCTCCACTTCCTCCATCTGGTGAAATCCTACTTGACACAGATCATAAATACCCAGAAGCCCTCGCCAGTCTGAGAAGCCCTCCGTTTGCACTCTCCCTCCTGCTTTGAACTCTGCCATTATTTTTTCTTTCATGGAGAGATTTCCTGTGACCTCTATACTGTGGTGGTTTATGGGCCCATCTGTTTTATCACCAGGCTGTGAGTTCGTGAAAGCAGAGCCCACTGTTAGGGTTTGAATATGAGGTGTCTCCCCCAAGGTTCCTTTATCAATGAAGGAATGTTCAGAGGTGGAGTGACTGGTTTGCAAGAGCTTTAACTTAATCGGTCCACAGACTGGTGGTCACCGTAGGCAGGTAGAACATGGCTGGAGGAGGTGGGTCACAGGCAGCGTGCCTTGGGAGGGTGCACTTCCCTATGTCCCCGTCCTGCCTCTCTTTCTCTCTCTGCTTCATGACTTCAACAAAAGTTGAACATCTTTATTTCACTGGGCTCTTTCCTCATGATGTGGTACCTCACCTTGGGCTAAGAGCAAGCAATGGAGTCAGCCATTTGTGGATTAAGACCTCTGAAACTCTGAGTTATAAATAAACTTTTCCTCCTCCAAGTTGTTCTTCTCAAATGTCCAACATACAGATGCCTCACATAGATGCAAAAACTAACTAAAACACATGCTATGTTGCTTCCTAACCTAAATACATGGGTAGCTGGCTGGCTTGGTGGTCCTGAGGATAAAGATTGGGGACTTCCAAACCTAGAAGGCAGACTAGTAGCTAAGTCCCCAGGCCTGATGCTTCCAAATCAAAATTTGAATATTTAGAGTTCTAGGAATCACCCCCTCCTTTCAACAGTTGGTTAGTTCTGTTTTATTTGAAGCTTCTAGTGGCTATACTCCCCATAGATTTAGGACCAAGGTATCTTAGGGTGTCCTGATGATGGTCACATGTTTTTGTTGATGGTCTGGTGTGTGTCCAAATATACTGCTTGTTCAGTGGGGGTTATGGCTGAATTCTGACTCATGCTTGTGACCCATGCTTATGATCTCCCTCTAGATCAAGAGAAGTGGGCTGGCTCTTTTGTAGTGAGGTTCATTGCAGGGTTATGGCCTGGAGTGCCTATGTTAGTCCAATTCAAAGGTCTTCCTTTAACCAATCTACATCTTATTTTGGAAGGCAGGTATTTCTCACTTTTCATCCCCTTTCACTTTATATATGGTGTGTTTCTGACTCAGAGTCTTCTGTGGGTTCAGTGGGATGGGATTACATGACTTTGTGGAAGTACTGCAACTGAAGGAGAAATTTAGGTCTGTGTGATCTTGTTATTTGAGGAGAATGTGCATCAAATTTCAAGGTAGCATCAGATTTCTATGTACTCTATGATACAATGACAAGACAAAGTCAGACTATGTATTTATTAGAAGCAGAATTCTAAAAAACATAGATAAGTCAGCAAACATAAACCAAAGTCCATACGCATAAAGAGTTTTTTTTTTTTTTTTTTTTTTAGGATCAAGTTCATGCTGTTGATGCCTTGCTCATATTCCCTGATCCCACCCATTTTGTAGGGCACATACAGAATGGATTCCCTCATCTCCCTTCCTGGAAGTATCCTCTAACCAAAAAAGGGAGAATTCTCAGCCCTCTGACCTGGGTAGACATGTTTCAGAGTTCAAGTATCTAGGGCACCCCTCAACAGTGAGGAGTGGGCATTGCTGGGCACATAACTAGCTTGATTTCTGCCTGGGCAGTTCTGAGGTGTACTCACCACCAGATCTCAGATGGTCCCCAGTGGGACTGAACCTCAGACACTTGAATGATACCTTGTTCATTTTTGTACCCTATAGATTTCTTCTCTTCCCTGTGTTACTTCTCATTTCCTCACACTATTTCCTGGTGTCATTTCTTAAAATGTCTCCCTTCATCCATGACCTTGTCCTAGGGTCTGCTTGGTGAAGGAATTCAAAGGCAAAGGACTTATTATATACTCAAGACAGGAATAGGAACATATGTTTTTTGAATGCAAATAGAAAAAAATAGAGACTAAAAGCCATAACACTCCTAAACCCAAACCCATCCTGGACTATTTCAGGTTGATGAGTTTGGGGTTAGTTTCCTCCAAAGTGCTTATTACTCTTTAAATTCTTAATTTTCCGGATGTGGAATATTAACACTCATCTAATAAGTTGAACTACTTGTTATTTATTAGAGAACTAGAGGAACTGGGCCCATATGTTTGATGGCAAGTTGACAAAGCTCCGTTAAGAGCTGGCACCTATGAATACAGTGTATTTTGCCAAAAAGTGGGCATTTGGTTTTCCAGCCAAATATAATACACTGAAGTACTAAGATGTACGAACCAAATCTCAACCTGCTGGTATGTAAACTTTTCAAAGTTCCCAAATTTGAAGACAGGTTAGACATTTTTCTAGTGGAGTTCCTGGACCCAAAGTTATTTTTCATGAAGCAGTTCTGTAAAATTTATGATGCAAGTGAACAATATGCCTTTCTCCCTAAGATTCATCTTGCTAACAAGTGTCTATTTAGCAAGTTGGCAAAGGGCAGGGGAAGGGGCTTCTGGGGACCATGCGGTCATTTGCTGAGGTCTCTGCTTTTTTTTTTTTTTTGGTTAGTTTGCAAAAAGGAGAAAGTATAGTAATTGAAGATCTGCCTTGCAGAAATAAACTGACATGTTAAACATAAATTGCACATATCTAAAGTGTAAAATTTGATAAGCTTTGACTTTTTTTTTCATTTTTTTTGGTACCAGGATTGAACGTAGTGGTTCTTAACCACTCTGTCACATCTCTAGCCCTTTTTAATATTTTATTTGGAGTCATGGTCTAGCTGAGTTGCTTAGTGCCTTATTAAATTGCTGAGGCTGGCTTCGAATTTACGATCTTCCTGCTTCAGCCTCCCAAGCCACTGGGATTACAGGAGTGAGCCACTGTATCTGGCAAGCTTTGACATCTTGTACATCCCGGTGAAACTGTTACCACAGTCAAGATAACAAATTCATCATCCCCCAAAGATTTCTTGTGCTCTTCCTTCCTATCCCTCCCTGTTTTTTTTTTTTTTCTTTAGGCAATGGATGATCTACTTAGTCTCCATTTTCTATTTTTATATAACGGGATCATACAGATTGTATTCTTTTTGGTATGGATTTTTTGTGGTTATTGAGTATAATCATTTTGAGTTTCAACTGTAATGATGAGTGCACCAATACTCATTCCTTTTTAAGGTATGGATATACCTCAGTTTGCTTATTCATTCATTATTTAACTTTTGAGTTATTTCAGTTTGGGGATATTAGGATTTGTGAAAGTTTGTGTGCAAGAGTTTGTGTGGATGTATGCTTTCATTTTTTCTTTGGCAAAAATCCAGGAGTGGAATACCTGCATCATATGGTAAAGATATTTTTAACTTTAGGGATGAACTGTTTTTCAAAGTGATTATGCCATTGTACATTTTCACCAGCTTTTTGTCCTTGTATCCTCATCAATGCTTTTAAATTTTAATCATTTTAACATATATGTGTCAATATTTTATTGTAGTTTTAATTTGCATTTTGTTAATAACCACCGATATCAAGCATCTGCTTAGGTGCTTATTTTCCATCCAAGGATTTACTTTTGGGAAGTCCTCAAATATTTTTCTCATTTAAAAATTGTGTCATTTGTTTTCTTATTATGAATCTAAGTCCTTTATCAGATATATGACTTGTGAATATTTTCTTCAAGTCTTTGTGTTTTCAATTCTCTTAACAGTGTATTTTAAAGAGGTAAAAAACGAGCTTTAAAATTTTTATTTATCTTTTATTGGTTCATTACAATTATACATAACAGCGGGATTCATTGTTGCCTATTTATATGTGCACACAATAGAACAATATAAATTAGTAATTTAATTCCCTAGTAAAAGCAGAAAAAAATTAATGAAGTCCAATTTGCTATTTTTTTCCTTCTATAGATCCCATTTTCAGGATCATATATAGTAAACCTTTGCCTAATAAAATGTCATTAAAATCTTCTATTTGTTTTTTCCTTTAATATTTATATCTTTATGATCCATATTAATGTTTTTAATATGGTATAAAATATGAAAACAAGATAATTTTCTTTACATGTGGATTTTTTTGATGATAAATTTGTTGAACTGTCCCTTGAATTGCCTTTTCATATTTGTTGAAAATCAGTTTTTCATAGATGTGTGGCTCTATTTCTGGATTCTTGATTCTGTTCCAAAGATCTTAGTGTTACCTTCACACAAATATCAGTTTTGATTTCTGCAACTTCATAAATCTTGAAACCATGTGGTGAGAGTCCTATAACTGTTAATCAATGTCAATTGTCCTTTAGCTTGGCACATAATAGATGCTTAGTTGATGTTATTTCCATCTTCTTTTCTTGGGCATTTTCTCTGCAACTCTGAGAATTGCTATAACTCCTTTAAAATTCTCTTAGTCAATAATTATTAAACAAGATTGATTGTAATTGACCATTCAAGTCTTTTTATAGAGAATTAGTATAGAAACAGTATTCTCTGTCTTTAAGAACCTCAGGGCCTGAGAGAGATGCAGAAAAAAAAAGATTTTTAAATTATTTTTTTTATTAGTTCTAATCAGTTATACATGACAGAAGAAAGCTTTTCAATTCATTATATACAAATGGAGCACAGATTTTCATTTCTCTGGTTGTACATGATGTAGAGTTGCACCACATGCCTAGTCATACATGTACTTAGGGTAATGATGTTTGTCTCATTCCACTATCATTCCTACCCCCATGTCCCTTCCCCTTCCCTCCCTTCCCTTGGCCCAAAGTTCCTCCATTCCCCCCCTCCCCATTATGGATCAGTATCCACATATCAGACAGAACATTTGGCTTTCATTTTTTTTGGGGGGGGATTGGCTTACTTTGCTTAGCACGATATTCTTCAACTCCATTCATTTACCTGAAAATGCCATACTTTTATTCTCTTTTAATGCTGAATAATATTCCACTGTGGGCTGGTGCTATAGCTCAGCAGCAGAGTGCTTGCCTAGCATGGGTGAGGCACTGGGTTTGATCCTCAGCACTACATAAAAATAAAAAAATAAGATAAAGGCATTCTGTCCATTTACAAGTACAAAAAAAATTTAGAAAAATATTCCACTGTGTATATATACCACAGTTTCTTTATCCATTCATCTATTGAAGGGTTTCTAGATTGGTTCCATAGTTTAGTTATCATGAATTGAGCTGCTATAAACATTGAAGTGACCACTTCACTGTAGTATATTGTTTTTAAGTCCTTTGGGTACAGACCAAGGAGTGGGACGCTTGGTCAAATGGCAATTCCATTCCAATTTTTCTAAAGAATCTCCATAGTTGTTGCACCAATTTGTATTCACAACAACAATGAATGAGTGTGCCTTTTCCCTCACATCCTCACCAACACTTACTGTTGTTTATATTCTTGATAACTGCCATTCTGATTGGCATGAGATGAAACGTAGAGTACCCCAAAAAATTAACACATAAAAACCCCAAACAATCCAATAGATAAATGGGCTAAGGAGCTGAAGATATACAATTTCAAAAGATATACAATCTATCAACAAATATATGAAAAAATGCTCAACATCTCTAGTAATTAGAGAAATGCAAATAAAAGATTTCTTAAAGCACTCTTTTGCTTTCTTGTGTTGTGTTTCTAGTCCTTATTATAAAAATAGAAAGCATTCTTGAAGATGAAATTTTCTCTCTGTGATGCCTCCTAAATATACATGGCCATTTCTTCCCTGTTACAAATGCAAAAATAATAAACAAAGAGAGTGGGAATGTAAATGATGTTGTAGTCCTTGGGTTTATTTTAGGAAAACCAACTTAGCTGGGAGGATCTGAATAGTTTTCTTTAGTCTAGAAAACCATTCAAACGCATTCATTCCAATTACATAAAAATAAAATCTGGTATCCAAAGCTTTCTTGTAACTACTGCACGGAAATAAAGATGAGATGAATATGAGCCCTGTCCATCAAAGATCTAGTGGTCTAAAAGCAATGACCATGTCTGTGTACAAATATTTTAGATATAGCAGAAAGTGATGTGTTTGAGAGAAGAAGATATACTGAGGTGTGACCCCGGAGATCCAGGCTGTCTGATTCGCGTGGCCTGCCCCGCGGCTACAGAAGGCGTGGCGCCGCAGAGAAGGGATTAACTGGTAAGCAGGGAGATAAGTGGCTGCGACACAGTGGTATCCCACCAGCCAAGCCCACACTGACCCCCGGGCTGAGTTTGGGATTGCAGACGGGGAAGGAAGCGGTACAGTCCCATCCCCCACAAGGGACACTCCACTAAGGCAACCAGCGGCCACCATCTTAGAGAGCTGAAGTATCCACCACCACTCTCCGACAGATTGCAACAACAAAACAGGAGAAACCAAGACTAG
This sequence comes from Spermophilus citellus, assembly GCF_964194105.1. NCBI lineage: Eukaryota > Metazoa > Chordata > Mammalia > Rodentia > Sciuridae > Spermophilus > Spermophilus citellus. The sequence continues at coordinate 46,973,333 of NC_138185.1, forward strand.
CAGGAGAAACCAGGAGACTAGAGGCAAGGCCCTCGAGACTGGGCAGCTGTAAACTGCAGGCCCGCCAGCGACAGTTCACCCACTGCCCGCGTAACTGGGCGGTAGGAGAACGCCCACCCACTGGCGACTGATCACCTGCCCGCGGCCTGTGATACTGGGTGGCTGGAGACTGCCCGCCTGCCACGACCGGGAGCTGAAACCAAACAGAGACAGTCCAGTCACACACCCCCATTAGGGCACCCCGGCAAGGAGACTGGGGCCCATCATAGCAGAGTAGTGTCATCACTGGAGCTGCGAATTCCTTCCCAGCGGAATCCACGTTAGCAGGCATAGTTTATCAACACAAAGGAGAGACATCAGAGTAATACAGAAACAAAACAAATCTATAGAAGAGAGCAGAAACACGACAATCAAAAAGAGCTGGAAAGTAACGTGGACAACATGAGAAAACAAGGGAAAAAAGGATTACAAACAATGCAAGACAACTCAATTCTACAGGAGGACATAGAAACATCAGAAACAGGGATAGGGAAAGAACTCAAGGCATACCTAACTCCAATGGAAAGGAATATTAGAGAAGACATGAGACAGCAAGTCCAAGAAATAAAAGTATATTTTGAAAATGAATTAAACAAACAAATTCAAATGGCAAAGAACGAGCTCTACCAGGAGATAGAGATCTTAAAAAAAAATCAAACAATAATCCTAGAATTGCAGGAAACTATAAACCAAATTAAAAACTCAAACGAGAATATTACAAATAGACTTGATCAAGTAGAAGTCAGAACATCAGATAATGAAGACAAGGTTTATCAACTTGAAAAGAATATAGTCAACACAGAAAAGATGCTTAAATCCCACGAGCAATCTATTCAAGAGATATGGGATGTCATAAAAAAAACAAATCTGAGAGTCATAGGGATAGAAGAAGGCACAGAGATTCAAACCAAAGGAATGGACAGCATATTAAATGAAATAATTCTAGAAAACTTCCCAGAGATGAAAGATGGAATGGATTGCCAAATCCTGGAAGCCTACAGGACCCCAAACATTCAAAACCATAATAGACCAACTCCAAGACATATAATTATGAAGATAGCCAACGTACAGAACAAGGAGAGAATATTAAAAGCTACGAGAGAAAAGAGGCAGATTACATTCAGGGGTAAACCAATTAGGTTAACGACCGATTTCTCATCACAAACTTTGAAAGCGAGAAGATCCTGGAATAATGTATTTCAAACGCTGAAAAATAATGGATTCCAACCAAGAATACTATATCCAGCAAAATTGAGCTTCAAATTTGACAATGAAATTAAAATCTTTCACGATAAACAAAAGCGAAAAGAATTTGCAGCAAGAAAACCAGCTCTGCAAAGCATTTTGAACAAAACACTACAAGAAGAGGAATTGAAAAATAGTGCCCAAAACTAACAGCAGGAGGTATCTCAGTAAAGGGGGAGGAAAATAACCAAAAAGCAAAACTAGCCAAACTAAAATAAATAAATAAAGAAGCATGACTGGAAGTACAAATCATATCTCAATTGTAACCTTAAATGTTAATGGCCTAAACTCACCAATCAAGAGACATAGGCTAGTAACCTGGATCAAAAAAACAAATCCAACAATATGCTGCCTTCAGGAGACTCATATGATAGGAAAAGACATACACAGGCTGAAGGTAAAAGGTTGGGAAAAATCATACCACTCACATGGCCCTCGGAAGCAAGCAGGAGTGGCCATACTCATATCGAATAAAATCAACTTCAAACCTACGTTAATCAAGAAGGATAAAGAAGGTCACTATATACTGTTAAAAGGAACCATCCACCAACAAGTCATAACAATCATCAATTTGTATGCACCAAATAATGGAGCTGCAACGTTCATAAAACAAACTCTCCTCAAGTTCAAGAGTCAAATAGACCATAACACAATAATTATGGGTGACTTCAACACACCGCTCTCACCATGAGACAGATCCTCTAGACAAAAGCTGAATAAAGAAACTATAGAACTCAACAGCACAATCAATAACCTAGACTTACCGACATATATAGAATATATCAACCATCATCAAGTGGATACACGTTCTTCTCAGCAGCACATGGATCCTACTCAAAGACAGACCATATATTATGCCATAAGGCAACCCTTAGTAAATATAAAGGCGTGGAGATAATACCATGCACCATATCTGATCATAATGGAATGAAATTGGAAATCAATGATAAAAGAAGGAAGGAAAAATCCTACATCACATGGAAAATGAACAATATGTTATTGAATGATCAATGGGTTATAGAAGACATAAAGGAGGAGATGAAAAAATTCTTAGAATCAAATGATAACACAGACACAACATACCAGAATCTATGGGACACAATGAAAGCAGTTTTAAGAGGGAAATTCATTTCTTAGAGTTCTTACCTCAAAAAAAAAGAAAAAAACCAACAAATAAATGAACTCACGCAACACCTCAAAAACCTAGAAAAGGAAGAGCAAAACAACAGCAAATGTAGTAGAAGACAAGAAATAATTAAAATTAGAGCAGAAATCAACGAAATTGAAACAAAAGAATCCATTGAAAAATTGATAAAACTAAAACTTGGTTCTTTGAAAAAATAAATAAGATAGACAAGCCCTTAGCCATGCTAACGAAAAGAAGAAGAGAGAGAACTCAAATTACTAACATACGGGATGAAAAAGGCAATATCACAATAGACACTACAGAAATACAGAAGATAATTAGAAAGTATTTTGAAACCCTATATTCCAATAAAATAGAAGATAATGAAGATATCGATAAATTTCTTAAGGCATATGATTTGCCCAGATTGAGACAGGAAGACACACACAATTTAAACAGACCAATAACAAAAGAAGAAATAGAAGAAGCCATCAAAAGACTACCAACCAAGAAAAGCCCTGGACCGGATGGGTATACAGTGGAGTTCTACAAAACCTTCAAAGAAGAATTAATACCAATACTTTTCAAGCTATTTCAAGAAATAGAAAAAGAAGGAGCTCTTCCAAATTCATTCTATGAGGCCAACATCACTTTGATCCCAAAACCAGACAAAGATACTTCAAAGAAAGAAAACTACAGACCAATATCTCTAATGAACTTGGATGCAAAAATTCTCAATAAAATTCTGGCGAATCGAATACAAAAACATATCAGAAAACTTGTGCACCATGATCAAGTAGGATTCATTCCTGGGATGCAAGGATGGTTCAATATACGGAAATCAATAAATGCTATTCACCACATCAATAGACTTAAAGACAAGAACCACATGATCATCTCGATGGATGCAGAAAAAGCATTTGACAAAGTACAGCATCCCTTTATGTTCAAAACACTAGAAAAACTAGGGATAACAGGAACTTACCTCAACATTGTAAAAGCTATATATGCTAAACCTCAGGCTAGTATCATCCTAAACGGAGAAAAACTGAAGGCATTCCCTCTAAAATCTGGAACAAGACAGGGATGCCCTCTATCACCACTTCTATTCAATTTAGTTCTTGAAGTACTAGCCAGAGCAATTAGACAGACAAAAGAAATTAAAGGCATAAAAATAGGAAAAGAAGAAATTAAACTATCGCTATTTGCGGATGACATGATAATATACTTAACAGACCCAAAAGAGTCTACAAAGAAGCTGCTAGAGTTAATAAATGAATTCAGCAAAGTGGCAGGTTATAAAATCAACATGCATAAATCAAAGGCATTCCTGTATATCAGCAACAAAACCTCTGAAATGGAAATAAGGAAAACCACTCCATTCACAATATCCTCAAAGAAAATAAGATACTTGGGAATCAACCTAACAAAAGAGGTGAAAGATTTATACAATGAAAACTACAGAACCCTAAAGAGAGAGATAGAAGAAGATCTCAGAAGATGGAAAAATGTACCCTGTTCATGGATAGGCAGAACTAACATCATCAAAATGGCGATATTACCCAAAGTTCTCTACAGGTTTAATGCGATGCCAATCAAAATCCCAACGGCATTTCTTGTAGAAATAGACAAAGCAATCATGAAATTCATATGGAAAAACAAAAGACCCAGAATAGCAAAAGCAATTCTAAGCAGGAAGTGTGAATCTGGAGGTATAGCGATACCAGAGGTCAAACTGTACTACAAAGTAATAGTAACAAAAACAGCATGGTACTGGTACCAAAACAGGCAGGTGGACCAATGGTACAGAATAGAAGACACAGAGACTAATCCACAAAGTTACAACTATCTTATATTTGATAAAGGGGCTAAAAGCATGCAATGGAGGAAGGATAGCATCTTCAACAAATGGTGCTGGGAAAATTGGAAATCCATATGCAACAAAATGAAATTGAATCCCTTTCTCTCGCCATCCACAAAAATTAACTCAAAATGGATCAGGGAGCTAGATATCAAATCAGAAACACTGCGTCTGATAGAAGAAAAAGTTGGCTATGATCTACATATTGTGGGGTCGGGCTCCAAATTCCTTAATAGGACACCCATAGCCCAAGAGTTAACAACAAGAATAAACAAATGGGACTTACTTAAACTAAAAAGTTTTTTCTCAGCAACAGAAACAATAAAAGAGGTAAATAGAGAGCCTACATCCTGGGAACAAATTTTTACCCCCCACACCTCCGATAGAGCCCTAATATCCAGAATGTACAAAGAACTCAAAAAATTAAACAATAAGATAACAAATAGCCAATTAACAAATGGGCCAAGGACCTGAACAGACACTTCTCAGAGGAGGACATACAATCAATCAACAAGTACATGAAAAAATGCTCACCATCTCTAGCAATCAGAGAAATGCAAATCAAAACCACCCTAAGATACCATCTCACTCCAGTAAGATTGGCAGCCATTATGAAGTCAAACAACAATAAGTGTTGGCGGGGATGTGGGGAAAAGGGTACACTTTTACACTGCTGGTGGGGCTGCAAAATGGTGAGGCCAATTTGGAAAGCAGTATGGAGATTCCTGGGAAAGCTGGGAATGGATCCACCATTTGACCCAGCTATGGCACTTCTCGGACTATTCCCTGAGGACCTTAAAAAAGCGCTCTATAGGGATACGGCTGCATCAATGATTATAGCGGCACAATTCACAATAGCTAGACTGTGGAACCAATCTAGATGCCCCTCAATAGATGAATGGATAAAAAAATGTGGCATCTATACACAATGGAGTATTATGCAGCACTAAGAAATGATAAAATCATAGAATTTGCAGGGAAATGGATGGCATTAGAGCAGATTATGCTAAGCGAAGCTAGCCAAGCCCTAAAAAACAAATGCCAAATGTCTGCTTTGATATAAAGAGAGCAACTAAGAACAGAACAGGAAGGAAGAGCATGAGGAAAAGACTACAGTAAACAAAGACGAATGGGGGGAGAGAAAGGGAGAGAGAAGGGAAAGCACATGGAAATAGTAGGAGACCTTCAATGATACATAAAATTATAAGAGGTTATGAGGGGCAAGGGGGAGGGAAAAAAGAGAGAGAATTGAACAACAGCAGGGGAGGTAGAGAGGGAAGATGGGAGGGGAGGGGAGAGAAGGGGGGATAGTAGGGGATAGGAAAGGTAGCAGAATACAACAGTCACTAATATGGCATTATGTCAAAATGTGAATATGTAACAGATGTGATTCTGCAATCTGTATTTGGGGTGAAAATGGGAGTTCAAAACACAATTTGAGTCAAATGTATGAAAGATGATATATCATGAGCTATGTAATGCTTTAAATAATCAATAAAAAAAAGAAAAAAAAGATATACTGAAATGAGGATTAAGGAGAAGAATGGGTTAACCCACTCACCGTCAATATTTCTGTTACAATTGTTTTTTAAGACACAGGTAACTAAAGAACAAACCTTAGTAAAGTACTCTGTCTGGGGCCATCCAGGAACCACCAGTATTTGGAAAAACCCTGGTCTAGAGGACCAGGGACTCCTATTGACACCAGGATCTTTGGCACTGCTTATATATTAGCTCTGTTTTTTTTTTTTCCCCTAGAGTTTTAACTTCATTCTCCAGTTTTAATAGGAAAGGTGGCTTCAGCAGCTCAGGGTGAACATAATCTTCATACCCTGTGATCTCAGGGGAAGAGATGGCTTTCCCAACCAGCATCCTGAGAAAGGCTTCTGATGGATCTGTCTGGGGTCTCATAACCATTTCTGGACTCATTGTGTCTTGGGAGATTTGTTTGCTTAAAGGAAAGGTGGTCCCTTACTCAGAAACAAGTGAAATTGAAAAAGAGACAGAAAATTAGTGGCAGTTAATTGCTCTAACTCTGAAAGGAGTATGTAAATCATACTAATAGCCACCTGCAGGAAAATGTCCCTATTTATTTTTAAACTTAAACAAGAGCACTGTTGGCTCTAATTCTTCACCCTTCTGTCTATTTGCTTTGCCAAGTGACTTACAGTTCCTTCACCCCCCCTGGGAAGCGTGCATGTCCTTTCCCCTGGACTTTGGGCATGGCCTTGTGAATGGCCTTAGTCAGTGTTACCAAGGTGGCAGTGACGGTGTGCCTTAGGAGAAATCATGTTTGTCTGTTGTTGCTCTTGAACCTCTGTCATCTCCTTACAAAGATGGCACTGGTTGGCCCGCTGGTCCTGGTAGGATGCAAGGAGGGAGTTGAGAGATCAGTGAAGCAGAGATGCTTCCAGTCAACCATAAACTCACGAGCAAAATGCCCCTGAGACATCTAAGTTGTTTATGACGCAACCAAAGCTAACTGATACCAGGGCCAACAGAGATGACTAAGGTATCTGGACACCTGTGTATGTCATGTAACCTCTACAAGGACAGGCCGTATGGTGTTCACTACTTTATTCCCAGTGTCTAAGGAATTGTCTGACATTTTATAGATCCTCAGTAGACATGCTCCAAAAACATTGCTTCACTATAAAGTATTGGTCGCTGTGACAGGTATAGAGGAAGAAGACTTGTGGAAGGGGCCTACCTTAATGAAACTTGCCTTATCTTTGGAAAGACTATGTTAGTTCATTTTCAACGGCCAATAACACAAAACTGGGTGAATTATGAAGAAAAAAATGTTTATATGGGTGTGTGGTTCTGGAAGGCCAAGGCTGAAGGCTCACGTCTGGTGATAGCCTGCTTTCTGCTAGAGTCCTGAGGTAGCTCAGGGCATCACAAGGCAAGAGATGGAACATGTGGCTCTCTTTTGATATCTCTTACTGTTTTTATAAAGTTACCAGGACAAAATCATGGGGGCTCTATTATAATAACTTTATTTAATCCTAACCATCTCCCCCAAATTCCACCTTTCAACACTATAGTCAGGTTAAGTGTTTATGCTCTTAATATCTCACAGTGGATATTCAATTTCAACACATGAAATCTTGGGGGACATACTCAAACCATATCCAAACCATAGCACAGACTAAACGGGTGTGTTAAGCTCACAGAGCAGAGTGAAAAAAAGTACCGTACTGGAAATAAGTTGTGTAAGTAGAAATCATGTATGTTACCATTCATATCAGAAGGATCATCTAGCTTCAACCAGCCCCCACTATATTCCCCTATCCTGCATCCTGCATGCTACCCTGACTCTCTTTGGCCACCATACACTTTTGTTTACCTGAGGATCTCTGAGATCATCAGAGCTCACTTTGCTTTTCTGCACAGGTGAGAAGTTCCAGGAAATTAATTCCCCCTTGGGACCAGCCCTCAGCCAATGACTAAAGGGAGTTGGTGATAAATGCCCCAAATCTCCCACTTCTCCTCTTGAAGGAGACTGAGATGTGTCTGACAGTGGATTTTTGGAATCCCTCAGGGATTTAAGCTCTTTTTACTCTCAGGAAAATTCACTTAATAATGCATTGTGCTTTGCTTGCCTTTCCTATTCTCAGCTAGAGCATCCTGGGATTACTCCTAAATAAAGGACTTGCATGTAAATAGTTGTCTCTACCTACTTCTGGTGGAATACAAACACACATGAGAACTAAAATTTTAGTTTCAGTCTTAATTTATACTTTTGAATAAATTCTTTGAACCAAACTTTTGGTTTCCGTCTGACTTTATTTTATTCTTTAGTATATCTGTGAACCAATTTTGAGCATGTACCGTAATGTGTTTTATTTGTCAACATGTGACGGGGATGGCGGTATCAACATGTGCAGCATTGCCAGGGAGCCTGTTTCTTGAGGGGAGTGGGGCTCTCTATGATTGAACACTTTGGGTCTAGGACTTGTCACATAGGTCATCAACTTTACCTTGCTTAGGAGCAACAGGAGGTAAGTCAGCCTCACCCTTCAGCTTGCTCTCTGCTTGCCTTTGTTACTAGTGTTAACTTTGAATCACAGATGCTTTTCAGGGATCCTTTTATTTTAAAGCCAACTATCTGTTTTCTGAGAGTTCGTGTACTTAAAACCAGATAATGTAACCCATAAATCTACGAAATTGGGCACATATGAGCTGTGATATGGTTTAAGACACGGAAAACCTTGCCTTCTACTCTGTCCTCTGGATACTGCCTCTACTGTGGGTGACATGTGACCACTAGGGATACAGACAACCAAGGGTGAGGGGTCTCCCTCTGCGTGCTTATTGGAAGTAAAGCTTGGTTTCTTATTCAGTTAGATGAAACAAATGCAAATGGAAGTTCCTGCATTTTCTTCTGGTTGCATATTGATCTCCTTTAACCTTTCCTGGGGCCAGAGGGATTTAGGGAAAGAAGACACGGGGCTGTTTGAAGTGTGGACGAATGGAGAGCTGGATGAGATGAGATGCAAAGGCACTTTGGGGGAAGCAGAAGTGAAGAAGGCAAGGATTGGGGGAAAAGGGAAGGTTGCTGAGCTTATTTCTTCAAGGAATATTGAGGTCATTCCAGTGATAAAGTGAAATTTATTACTTTTCACTAATCAGGCTCTTACCTAGTCTTATATCACATATAAGTGCAGATTTTATATTATTTTCCTATAGCAATGCAGTTGGAAGAAAGATTTCTCCCTCAACTTTTGTTCTTTTAGTGCTAAATGTGAAAATCTAAGTGGGTAGAGGGAATATAGAATTTAGGCACAGATGGACTGATCCTTAATGTGTAGATTCTGTTTCTTGAAAGAATGATTCCACTATGAAAACGTATTGCACACTGCGATTTTCAACATAATATAAGGAAATCTCAGGATGTGTAATGCTTTATTCATACTAATGATAACTTTTGTTTATGGCCATGGAGGTGACTTCTTTAAAAAATTGAGAAATGAGCATTGAGAGTTTACTTGGAAACAGTCATGGAAATAATGGTACCATGACTTTTATTAAACTTTAGATGAAAAAAGTAAGCGTTTTTTCCCTTTCAATCTCAGATCAGTAGAGGTCAAAACTCACCATCTGAAGTTAGTTTGTATGCTTTTTTTCCCTTTCTTTTTCAGTTTTTAAAAATGATCTCCTTGTTTAAAAAATGTGTGGGTCATCAGACCCCACTCAATAACTTTTGCATCATTGATTCTAAAAAATGGCATATTAAGAACTAGGGGCTCTGTTATGTTAGACTTATCTTCTGGCCTCTACCAGTTGCTTTACAAATCAGAGTTCCGTGGAGAGAGAGGACGATCTTGAGGCAACGCTTTCTCAGAAGTGGTTTGCCTTGCTGGTACCCCAAGAGTGTTTTATAAAGTTGTCAACCATAAGACCTTATTACAGCAAAGATGAAATGACAGTTATTGGAATTCCTTTCTCTATAAATCATACTTTACCATAGTCATTTCTGCATTCGTTAGGTTCATGGAGGCTTTTTATGGGTTTCTTATGAACTGAGGCTGAAGGGTTAAAACACTCGTAAGCTAGCCAATGCCTGCTTCTGGGTCCAGAGCGCAGCTATTCCACTTTGTCGTCTTAGACACTCACAGGAAAATCAAAGAGTTAATAATAATTTATAGACTCTGCCCTGCTTTCATATGTCAGCCTCAGTTAGTGACCTCAGGAAGGGCGCCAGGGTGAGGTACAATATTTCAAGGTTAGCCCTACATTTACAATCTAATTTACAAGCTGCTTAAAATTGGAATGCAACATTACATATTCCTTTTGTGCATTATACAGAGACTGCTTACCAAAGCCCCCTGGGGGACTTTCAGATATACAACATTCAGAGACAGCATGGCCGTGGTCAGAATAGAGACTAAAGAGTAGATGTTTAAAGATGTTATGTGCCCTGAGTTCTGGAATACATTCATTCTGTTGAAGAATACTGCACTAAATGGATGTATTAATGGATGTGTTAAGAAAGAGGAGTTATATTATGTTATACATATCTTCTGGCCTTCTATGGGCTGTTTTGCAAATAAAAATTTCATGGAGAGAACTGTTTGAGCTTGAGGTAATGAAGTGGTTCACCTTCCTGGTACATCAACAGTATTTTGTAAAGTTGCCAATCAAGAGACCATATTACAGCAGAGATGGAATACCAGTTATTGGAATTCCTTTTTCCATAACTTTGCCGTGGACACTGCTACATTCATTAGGGGAGCTGAAGGCAGCAGTTGAAGTGTGTCCATGGTGATATTCTCTCCAGTAAAGATAAAGAAAGGGCTGGAAGATTGAAAACGGGTGGTTGTGCCAGTTTGGAAACTGGCACTGCAATGAATGCTATTTTTACTTTCTGGAAAGCCCAATAGGCCCCAGAGTTGTTGGGCAGTAGTTGGCATCAGAGTGGAGGCCACCCACTCTGCTACTGGCAGCCCTTGGCCCAGTGCCGCTCACCCCTACGTGGTGTCCTTGTTTTTTCTAAACTCCTGGGTAGGCGAGAAAGGAATGACGTCAGGGGCATCATCTTTGGATGCTGATCTAAAAGCCCAAATCCAAATCCAATACCGAGCTTCATAAGTTCCTTTCAGCAGCAGCGTCCATTTTTACAGTGGTGGGACAAAGTGTGCCTCTGTCCTCATCAGAGCCACTATAAGTCTAAACCCGGAGGTGGGAAAAATTTGTCATCAGGACTTCTGCTACTTGTCCTGCCTCCTGCACTCTTCACAAGAGATCCTTAGGGCAATGGCTTTCCTCTAGAAGGCTGTTTCAAGCCTGGCTGCTGAGTAAGAGACAGTAACAAACATCATTTAATGCTAAGTGTTATGCGGGCTTTGCCTCGTTTAACCTTCATAATAGCTCTAGCTGGGAATGACTAATATCAGCCCATTTTAGTCATTTAGGTGAGGAAATTGAGGTCTAGAGAAATCTAGGGTTTATCTGCTAAGACCACATAGCTAGTGAAAAGTGGATTAGAACTCAGATCTGGTACTTTATTGTTGGAATCAAGTGTTCCATCAAAATGGCACGAAACACCTAGATAAATTTGTGTCCTAGAGATTTCCTTGTCCTTTACTTTCATAATGTGCAAGCTGTTGTATAAAATCTGATTCCAGGGCAAATAGCTTTGCCCTGGAATCAAATTTTATATTGTAAGTTCATTGCTTTAGGAGGACATTGGGCAAGCTATTTGTCCTCCACTGTCCTTTACTGCAAATATGTAAAATCAAAATAATAATATCACCTTTTCACAGAGGTGTTGGAGTTAATTGTATAATCATTGAAGAGGCTAAGGGAAGTTCCCAGGTACATAATAAAAGCTTAATAAATGTGAACTTCTACTGTTTTCCTGAAGTTAACACTGATTTTCTCCAGAGGGACTGGTCGACAGTGGTAACTGCAAGTGATGTCTCTGAAGGTAGCAGAACTGTGCTAAAAATATACTGGATCCTGGTGCACAGGAATCCAAATTGAAACACACAGCACTTTTAAGGTCTCGGCTCTCATCCCTCCTGCCAGTATTCCATTGGTTAAATCAAGTCATATGATGAGTTCCACCACCTAGGGGATAGGCCACCAAGTCACTTGGCAGAGAGAGGGAGGGAAGAATTGAAAACCATAACCCTACCTACCACAAAAGGTGTTGTTTTTTCCAACACTTGCAACAATATCTTGAAAATAATAATGCTGGGAGGACATTATCATCTCTGATTTGGGGTAATTTCCCCAGAGGGAATATGAGTTTCCATATTCCAAAGTTTGCAGTGTGGTAGGCATTGGGACCAGTCCTTGAATTCAAGTTTTCCTATTTCACCAAGATGTTATGCAAGTTGCATATTATGGAGTATTATTGTTTGGATGTGAGCTGTCTCCCAAAAGTTCCTGTATTAATTCAGCAATGTTCAGAGGTAAAGTGATTGGATTATGAGCGCTCTAACCTAATTAATCCATCTGAGTTTGAATGACTGTGTGCTAACTGTAGTCAGGTGGGGAATGGCTGGAGGAGGTGGGTGTATCGTGGGGTGTGACCTGGGTGGGTTCATCTTCTCTATACCCCCTTCCTCTTGCTGTCTGCTCCTGACTCGGTTGTGAGCCGAGCAGCTTACCCCATGATGAATTGCCTCAACTCTGGCTCAGAGCAATGGAGTTGGCCATCTATGGACTGAGACCTCTGAAAAAGTGAATGCCAAATAATTTTTCTTTCTTCTTTAAGTTGTTCTTGTCAGATATTTTGGTCACAGTGATGAAAAGCTAGCTAACACATGGAGGAACTGCATATAAAAACTTTGTGGTTATGATTCACATTCACTATATTCTGGCTCTGCATTGGCTCATGGGTTGTCTCTTTGACTTCTCTCACTATTTTGCAGATGTAGAACTGATGTCTTCTGCTCTTGGGCAGCCATAACCCTGTATGAAAGCCATGCCTCCCTGTGTTCTTGGTTTTTCTAGGTATAAGATGAGGGAAATCCCAGTTTCTCCCCTTTGCTTTCACATGGACACTTCCTCATGTTTAAGATCCTGTGCTGATAGAGATGGTTTATTTAGAAGAGCATTGGCCTCCCTGGAGGGAAGTTCCTGCATAAATTTGAAGTGTTATGGTGAGATGGTATCCTGGAGAAGTATGTGTGAATAATAAAAATGTCAGCACCTGCTGCAGAGAACCACTGAATGAAAGGAAAGGAAAATACCATACATCAAAGACAGTCAGAGGTTTATTTAGATTTTAAGCCCCCTAGAGTAGGACCACACCTAGTACATTGTCACATCCAATATATGTTAAGAGGCGACTGTCTAGCACATGATGTACACTTGTGACATCCCATGCAGGCTCTATCATAGAAGCAAAATGTAGTCCAGTCACAATGGAAATCCATTCTTTGCTTTTGTGCTGTTTCCTAAGTACTTGCTTAGTAGCATAGGCTTTGTTAATGAGCCAAGGACAAGGAGTTGCTTTCTTGAGCAAAGAGCCTGACAGTGTGGGACTGGAGGTTCAATGAGTTTAGACAGAACTGAATCAACTTTTAGCGCATAACTTGGCAGGGGCCAATGAACTCATTAGATCTGTTTCTTAGATATTTTTAGTCTTTGTGGTAGTTGCTGTTGGTCTCTTGTTTGTATAGTCAATGGACTTCCTTTTGCAGGCACCTGTGGATAATTATCTGGGGGCTTTCTTTAGTCACTGGAGCATATTTTGTTTACTCAAGGTGGGGTGCAGGCAGGCATTGCGGGGTGGTGGTGAAAACCCCCAGGAAAGACTCAACCAGTCTCAGCTGGGAAGTAGTGCATAAAAGATTCAGCTTCTTGGCCCCTCAATGGGACAACTCAGCAGCATGTCTGTACACCCTCCCGGAATTCTCCAAAAGAACTGACCCCCAGTTGCTCAGAGGAGAACTGCTTCTTTACCATTCCCCCATTTGCTTCCAATCTTTCCCCTCTTACTTCTCTAACCACCCCCTCCATTCCATCCTGTACAGCTTGAGATCCTCTGCCTAAGAAAGTCTCTCGTCTCAGAGTCTGTACGTAGGAGAATGTAACCTATGTCAGTCTTAAAATTCAGCCTAAATCTTTTTCTCCGCAAGTTCTATGGATAGGGTCACAAACCACGTCAAGTCATACAACACTTTCGGTTATTGGTGCCAGAAGGAGCGGTGAAGACTAACCCTCAGAGTCGGACAAAGTGTGACGGCACAGCAGGCCAAGAAAGGGAGCAGATGGGAAGTGGGCAAGGGTCAAGCAGGAGGCATAGAGTTCCCCAAAGCCTTGGGGGAATGGGCTGCTGACACATGGAAATAGGTACTGTAACATTTAGATTTATTTTCAGGCAAACTGTTCGCCACAATCCCAAAGTTCCCCTAAACAATTCCTAAGAAAAGCTTCCAGAGGTTTAGAGGATCTGGTGACCATATTTTTTTCAGAATCAAAAATTGGGAATAGGTCTGCCAAAGAATGTTTTGTTTATGATTTGTGAATGTATCTATGCAGAAAAAGACATTAGACAGAATATTGAGAATTGATCCTGCTCCAAAAATACCAAGATTTGTGGCCACCAGACTCAGGGGTCATTTGATTTAGTGTTTCTCAACAGACTGTCTGTGTTATCATGGGGGTGAGGGATGTGGGTAAGATCAAAAGTAGAAATTGGAATATTCAAAATTATTGAGATTTTACAACAAAGCTTTCTCACAGTAGTGCTGTCACTATAACTTTTATGCTTTACTTTTACCATAAATGAAATAATTGTTTATGAGTGTGTTAATATTGCATGCATATTTGTAACACACACAAAAAACTAGACACTTCATAAAGTGATCAGAATAATATTCTCTGAGAAACTAAAAAGGTGTAGGCTAAGACAGATTTATTCATTAATCTTATCCATATTTACTTACGACTATGGGTAGTCATGACGCAAGTCCTAGAGATATAACAACAAACAAAATAGACAAGATTCTTCACCTTCCTTAGGTTTATAGCAAGGGAGACAGATATCACAAAGAAATAATAAATATAGAATTACAAATGGAATTGCAAAGGAATTGAAGAGGGTGCAATGAGAATTCCTGAGACAGATACTTTTCTTCCTTCCTTCCTTCCTTCCTTCCTTCCTTCCTTCCTTCCTTCCTTCCTTCCTTCCTTTCCTTCCTTTCCTTCCTTCCTTTCCTTCCTTTCTTCCTTTTTTCTTTTTTCTCATTACAGAACTTGAGGGACCAAGTGCCACCCTCAGGATGAAATAGTAAACTAGTGGTAAGACTCATGCATTAACCGATGTTTCTTGGTCCTCACGAGAAATGGGCACACATAGATTACCTAGCACAAGGTCTGGCACATGAAAAGCCATCAAAATGGTTGTTTCCCCTCCATTCTCAAGTTAAGTTTTCAATAAAGAAAATATTTAATAAGGTATTGCAAAAAGCACTGGAATGGGTTAACATGCTTAAAATGATCATTACTACTATTATTAACTGTACAATAATAGGCTTCCAATATGAGACTGAACATGTGTCTCCATGGAGCACCACTGGGTTCTGTCTTCCAAGGAATCTGCTTGAGGGAGCATAGTTGATTGATAGCCCCACTTGCAAAACTTTCTAACATATTCTCACCTATGTTGTGAAGACCTGCTTTCCCCAGCTTGCTCCCAGAAAATAAATTAGCATAGCAGGACTGCTAGAAACAGCCATTTCTGCCTGATGAGGGACTTCTGTATTAGCCAACCTTTGCTTGGAAATTCCCTGTTGCAATGAGTGAGACTTTCTCAGATTTTGTTCTGAAACTCTTCATACCCAAAGCCTTTCCTTCCTTCTTGCTTATCACAGGTTTCAAACTGTGTTATGATTTGAAGTCTCTGTCAACACTCTTTTCATTCTTCGCTTTTTAATCTTTCACAGGAAATTTTCCCATTAATCTCCTCCATGTCTAGTATTCCTTCTCAAAGGACCCAAGCTGAATAGAACAAATGTCTTGAGCACATGAAACAATTTAATTCAACATAGGTCCACCTTGAAAGCCTCTGAAAACAGCCTAGTTCTTCAAAATCTCAAAAGCATCTTATTATAATAGGGTCCTGCATAATATCAGGACCTTGTCTCTTGTGTATACTTGTGGACACAAAATAGCAGGCTGCAAGATAGTCATTAAATAGAGGACCCTTTGGACTGGGATCCTAAGATCATTCTCTTAGATAGGTGGTTGTTCACTAAAGCTCAAATAGAAATTTCTATCTTATAATTACCATTCTGCACTCATAGTCTCTCTCTTCCTTGTATACCCTGATGAAATATCAACTTGGTCATTTCTGTGTGCTATTGAGAAGGTTGAAGATGAAGCAGGAGCAAGAGCTGGTTGGCTCAACTTCCAGTTCCTCTAGCTTAGGAATGGGATGAGAAAGTCATTCTTTTTATTGCATAGGGGGTATAAATTGTTGTATACATGTTTATTTTCTAGACCTTGATAAATAGTATATACTTATTTCCAACATAAATCTGTGTCTATGGTCAACAGTAGCCATTTTAACTCCTTTTTTTTTGGGGGGGTGTCATATGTACTTTATTGTTTTCCAAACTATGACTCTATACACAACTCTTAAAAGAATATGGATGCTCCTTTTTCTCTGCATATGCATCAATGCTTCATATAGTTTGTGTGTTTTTTATTTTAGTCATCCATATTATTTAGCCATTGTATTTACTATGGTAATATCACCATGTGGTTATAATATACATTTTTCTGATGTCTAAGGACATTGAAATTTTTTGCATGTGCTTATTTGCCATTTGGGTCCTCTTTTGTAAGTGCCAATTTGAGTCTACTGATCAACTTTCTATTAGGTTTTCTGGTTTTCCTTACTGATTTTTTACTGTATTCTTTATATATGGTGGCAAGTCCTTTCTCAGACATATGTGCTGAAAAACATTGCTCAATTTGTGGTTTGCCTTTTATTCTCTAATGATAATTTTCAATAATTTTCTTAACTTTAATGTAGTCAGTTTACACATTTTTTCTTTTATCATTAGTGCCTTTAAAAAATCATCATCTATCTCAAAGTCATGAGAATATCAAACTACACTTAAAAGTTGTTTACTTTCTCTCTCATTACATAAACTTAGGGTAACATAAGTTCAATAACTGTATGAGGGAAATACTATCCCCATTTTAGAGCTGTGAAAACTGAAGTCAGAAGTTAAGTAAAGTGTCCATGGTGGGAATATTACAGCTAGTAGGTGGTGGGACAGATCCAGTCTGATTGCATGGTCCTTGCTTTTGGCTTTGGTTTTATCCTTCATCTCTCCAAATCTGTTTGAACTTTGCTTCTTCATCAGCAAACTGCTATCAGATGCATTCACTTGCTCACTTTTATTATGTGGAGTAAGGGAGTTACTGAAAGAGTCTATATGACTCTTAGGACAGAAGGCACCCAAATATTTTTGACTTCTCTATGACTACCTCTTGGGAAAAAAACAACAAATATTACAAGATGTCAAGGATTCATGTCTTATTTTTTTTCTTTGTATTTGGAGCTAATTGTAATTGAATTTCCATAATGACTGGACATATGTGGAGAGATCCTACAATTATCAAAATATTAGTCCTTTATCTACTGATGGTGACTACAGTAAATGTTTCCTGATCTATAGCAATGTACTTGTGCAGAAAGACTAGTGAGTTTTTACAAAGTGTCCGGAGCAAAGATGGGTATTTTCAGGCATGTAAAAGTTTGATGTGGGATTCTTGCTCTACTGCTTCCTAGTCTTAAATCAGATGACCCAACTACATTACAGGGAATTGATGAACAGATCATAAACTGAGGGCTTTGAAAAGGACAAAAATGTCTGACATAGTTTAAAATTTCAGGGCAAAACTTTAGATGACTTTTAGCTACAATGGAGCCCATTTGGAAAGTGGCTTTTCTTTTCTTCTGGAAAACTACTAACTTTGCTTCTAGTGCATCCAAGCTAATTAAAACTGTTTCCTCTGGTGGCTTTGTAAAAATTAACTGAAAAGAAAAATGGGTAAAAAAAAAATAGGGTAGTTGCAGAATACCAAGGATAATAACTTTAACTCTTTCAAGGAGAAAAGAAGTGGCAAGGAGGGAGGGAGAGGAAGAGAGAAACAGAGGAGAGAGGGAGAGGAAGAGGACAGAATAGGAGAATCCCAGGGGTTCCAAGTCAGACACCAAGGAGTTGAATGGCCAGATACACTACTTTTGAGAGTGTTTTGCTCTTAGATACTCCCATTTTCTAAGCTGTAATTTCTCCATCTGTAAAGTGAGCATAGTAATGCTTGTTCATTTGGTCCTGGTGAAAATTCAATTGGAAGAGATGTACAGAGGAGCCTGCATGTTCTGCACAGGGCATTCTATAAATAGTGCTTCTCTAGCTTTCCTCATTATCCACCTCTTTTTCTTCCTTTATGACAATAACTTCTAGCAAGTGTACCCACTGGTATGGTACAGCAGGTGCAAAATTTAATGTGGATAAATGCATTGCACAAATAAACATCTTCAGATTTATGAGCACGTGGGTTGAAAGACTGCTTTGAAATTTCCAGGTAGGGTGGTCGTAGGAAAGCCACCCAGCTGCTCAGAGAGAAAGGGTGGGGGGAGAATCAGTAAAAGCAGGATTCTTTTTCCTTTGCTTCCTACCTTCAATACTGATGCAGGAGTAAAATGCCATCATCACACAAAGAAGTGATCCTCATGGTTAAGGTCAAAGGGAGGAATTGGAGTTTCATTTCTCCTTCTTTCCCAGCATTCCTCAAGAGTCTTATTGATTAAATCCTACTTCAGAAGAAAACAGACATACTGGTGAGGTTTGTTTTTCCCCCACAAAATCTCAAAAGAATTTCTATTTTACTTCTCACTTGGCAAATCATCACACACATGCTATAATTGATATGTCTTCTGAAGTAGACAGTTGCACTCTGCTGAGAGTATGTGGTATGTGCATATAAAAACAACCCAGGGAAAAGAACAATTGAAATGAATAAAAAATGGGTGAAATTGCTTTAAAGGATTTCTGAAAGTGGAATGGAGAAAAGCAGTTAATTCAATTTGCCATTTTGTCCATTCAGTGATGTAGATTTACTACTTGGAATGTGCACACAACCGAAAAAGAAAGAAAAGAAAACCACGTTGAAAACAAAACAAAACAAAACAAAAAACACTCAGCTGTGGATTTTTGACTGCCCTCTAGGGTACTAACATACAGAAGTCACCATACTTACTTAGAAAAATGGGCAACTTGATCAAATGTATTGGATCCCAGGTGCAAAGACGGCTTCATTCTTTCTTCAAAAAATTACTGTTTTGTGCTTACAACCTTTGTTAAGATACCTACAAGAAGTTACTCCAGCTGGAAATGTGCTGCCCAGATTCACTCCAGGAAGGACTTGCTGCCTAGGTTAGGGGCGTGGTCCTCAGGTGGCCTCCTGCTATGGGCTCCTTCAGAATCTGCCCCAGTTGCAGAAAGTTGCCTGGCCCAGGCACACCCCCAGGGTAGTCTGCATCCAGGGGTTTAGTGAAATGGAGGATAAAAGTCCTGCAGTTTCTCCCCATTCCATGATGACTGATGTGCAAAGCTTGCTCTTGAATTCCCTGTCACAAGGCCAAATTTTATCATGCGTACATCACCATGTGACTATTTCCTCTCACCGGTCCTACTTCCTGTTCCTTTTTTCCCACAGGTTTGATCCCTAATAACATCTTGCACCCAAAATTCTTAGCACCTGCTTTCAGAAACTCAACTAGCCTCACGTGTTATTTTTCTAGACTGGAAGAGGAGCAATTCTAACTACTACAGAACCTTGATACCTAATGCAGGGATTCTGATTTAGGTGCTAATTACAAAACCCAGTATTTAGGCCCAGGGGTTTCCACAAAGAAACTTTGATCCTCAGTTACCATCACTGCTACAACTGATCACAGATGCTCTAGGGAAGAAAGGGGCTATTCTGATAGACGAGACAGGAAGATGAGACCAGCTTCCATTGAAGACCCAGAGTCTCACACATTGTGACTTTGGCTGGAACAGACTTAAGGTTAAATGATGCTTTAATCCTCTAATCCATGATTATTTTTAGCTCTCTGACATCTCATGGAACCCATCTGTGCATGTTGAGAATGAACATTCAGTTGCAGGCCTACTAGGTATCTTACCAAGCAATATTTAGTGAGCTGCTCAATATTTAGCTGAAGTTGGGATGGAAAAGCAAGCCCTTTTCCAACTCTTTCAGTGCTGTGATTTAGCTCAGGGCTGTTTTTGACAATGTGGAATAGTGCAGTATTCTTAAATCCAGAGTCTTTACTTACTTGTGATTTTCATTAAAGTAACTTAACAAACAAGACTTAAAACATAAACTAATGGTAAGTTAAGGCAAACACAATTGGTTGTCTTTCTCACAGCCATGCTCCCCCTCTTCCACTTCTCTTTTATAATATATCTAAACATAGAAAAGTAGCTAGAGGTAGGAGATGAATTATAATTTATCCACACCACTGCCCAATAGATAGCCACAAGTGTCCATTTAAATTAATGAAAGATAAAAAATTAACATTCAGTTCCTTGTCCTGCCAGCTACATTCCAAGTGCTTTATAAGCCCATGTGGTTAGTTGCTACCATAATGGTGCAGGAAGATATGGAATATTTCCATCATCATAAAAAGTTCTATCTATATGTGTAATGAGAATTGTAATGCATTCTGCTGTCATTTATTTTTAAAAAAAATCAATAATTTTTTTATATCATTAAAAAAAGTTCTATGAAATAAGACTAGTCTAAATCAATTGTAGTACTTTAGTCTTTTTGTAGGATTTTTCCCCCCTAGGATCACCATGAGGCATGGTATTTAGAAGAAAGTCTTCTGGAAGATTCTAGCACATATTACTTTCCTTGAAGAGACAGAATTATGGGAAGAAAATGTCCTGTATTTCCTTTGTCTATCTTTCCTGATTGGGGCCTGATGGGTGAGAACATGATGAATCTGCATAAGGTGTAGGATCAACACTGACATAGGGAGGGCTTCAGAGTAGAAATAAAACTGGATTCTTAATGGCATCACTGAGCTGAAACCCAGCCTACCTCCAGACTTCTTGTTATTTAAAGACTCAATGGCCAGAGAATTTAAGCCTTATTTTTTAAAATTTTCTCTTACTTGCAGCTAAATGCATTCCTAAGTGATATTTCAGAAGTTTGCAAAAAGAAAACCAGAAGAGAAAAATTTATTCGTCATCCTTCTGTTTTTCCCTGTGCCTAAATAATGTTTCTTTTCTATGCGTGTATTTTTACATGGCTATGATCTGTTATGTATGTTATTTTTAAACCTTTCTTTTCTCTTAATGTTAAAGCAATTAGGTTGATTGGAGACAAACTGAAGTCTATGGAAAGTGTAAGGAAGAAAACTAAATCACTCAGACACCTACTGTGAGAGATAATTAATATTAACATAGTAAAGAAAATCATTAAATTTTCTCTTTACAATTTTTTCATACATTTAATGTACTTTCTATACTGACTTTTAAGAAAGATGAGCAGAGGTATTTCTTCCTCTCCTAGATTAATGATGACTGATAATACTAACATAATGTGGTTACTTTATGACCATTTAAAAATCCAAATAAGTCTGGGTTTTAGAGGACAAAAATCATGACTCAATTCTTTTATAATAAAAAAGAGTGTTAGATTGCAGATGAAACATTGAAAAGCTCTAATTAAATATATATCTTTTAGATTCAGGACAATTTCAGAAATCATGCAAATATTTTTGACAGTGATAGCAATTCTGAAAAGAATGTATTCTGTTTCTTCTACAGCTGCTTTGTGAATATGCTTTTCTTTCCCCTAATGTTTTATTCCTATTGTAGTTCACATGCTTCATTAAAAAACATCAGAACCAAACAATATTCTACAAGTAGTTACAAGGACATAATCTACCAATTTAGATTTTTATTTTCTAAAATGCAGCAGGACTGTGTCTTTTCTGCTAATTACTAGATCCTCAAAGTCAGCCTAGCACAAGGTTTGGCATAGAGTAGGTGCTTAACAGTGATTTTCTAGTGGTAGGAGCATGGAAGAAGAGCAGATGAAGCATCATTTTAATGAGCAAATTACCTTAATTGAAAAAAGGGCTTAGAAGAGAACTTTATTTTCTTCAAAACATCAGAGGCAAGGAGTAAAACCAAAGTGTAGCAAACAAAATAATATTTGTGGATAGCAATTTTCAAAAATTTTCCAAACTGCTGTGGGATGAGGAGACCAAAGGATATTAGAGATGAACCACTTACATTTCTATGAAATTTCTTATTTAAGCTTTATCTTTCAATATGAAAAAAAAGGAATAACTTCTTTTCCAATGTTTGCCAGTATATTTTTCCTCTTCCACTATCTCCCTTAGTGGTTGAAAGCCATCTGAATTTTCCTCTGGTTTTCTAGCAGTAACTCTTTGTTTTGAGCTATGGTACATGTGAATGGTAGCTCTTGGCTTAAGAGGTACCACTGTGTTGTTGGTTCTGCCACAATGAATGGGAATGGGAAGAAGCAGAACCCCACTCTCCATTCTTTCCATCAGGACTCCTTAAGTGAGATCACCCCATGGCTTCAACGGAAGGTGAATTTCTGACATAGCCCTGAAGGCCACAGTGGTGCCAGCAAAATTCTAGAGGGAAACTGGCAGCCTACAGCTTTTGAAAAACAATAGAGCAATTTGAGAAGCAAAAGAGGTGACTTTTTCAGCATTTAGGAAGAAGGATTCAAATGCTTGACTATTCTGAGGGTTCCAAGTCCTGGGGAGTCCTGCATAAATACATATTCCTTAATACTGAGACCCTGATGGTACCCACAGATAGAGTTCTCTTATCTGGGACCAGTTTCTGCTATGCCTGGTAACAGCCTGAGTACAAGAAGCTTTTAGATCTGAACTATGATGGAATGTTTTTGTTTGAGTTCTCCAGAGAGAGTTTTTGAGATGGTGAATTGTAAGTAAAGGGGTTTTTGAAGGAGGTATAACTGCTGAGAAAATCAGGATGACTGGACTGGGCAGGAGGAGAAATTAAGCCATGGTGCAGGTTCACCTGAAGGTTAGCTGATCTCTGTGGTCAGAGATGGCTTTGTAAATAGTGAGGTCAAGTGGAA
This sequence comes from Spermophilus citellus, assembly GCF_964194105.1. NCBI lineage: Eukaryota > Metazoa > Chordata > Mammalia > Rodentia > Sciuridae > Spermophilus > Spermophilus citellus. The sequence continues at coordinate 46,996,246 of NC_138185.1, forward strand.
AAGTCGACCCTCTTGTACAAAAGTCAGGAAAAATTTGCCATTAAAATATATAACTTTTTCCTTTCTTCTATGGTGTCTCAAATTGTCATCATGATATTTTTTTCTTATTTAGCATCATTGAAAGTGAAGAAAATTTAAAATTTAATATTGTCATAGATTTGTATTACTGAACCTAAACACAGGTGGGAGATTATTTATTTATATGGAGAATCACCAAAGTACACATTTTGTATTTTGCAGCATATATATATGTGCATATGTATTTTATTCTTAACAGAGCAGTGGAGATGTTGCAGGAAACTAACTCAACTGATTTTATTTCCCTTGAAAGATATATAATCTGCCAATATTTTCTACCTTTGGCTTACTGATTAGTCAGGAAAAATTGAATGGAAAAGTAACCATCTGAGCATTGTTGGCTAATACAGGGAGGCAACGTGAATAAGATAGCAGATGGTATGGTTCCTTGATCACTCAGATTTTTTAAATGGCCATTGCCTTGAAGCAAATCCCGGTTTGAATGGGAAGTATGGCCTTTCAAGGTTTTCAGCACCCATACCTACTTAGCTATAGATGTGATATTTAACATTAATTTTCTTTGTGTCTTGCTGAACTCTCACTAAGCATGTGTCCACCGAATTCTTTGCTCATGAGGCCTTGGAATTGGGTTAGCGAACATATTGTGTCCACTATACTTTACTTACAAAACATAAATTCAAAGACAAGATTTTTTAAGAATTGCAAGATGATGGCAGCAGAGTATTAAACCAAGCACTGGGTCCCATGTGACTCTCAAGGTCTCACACCACTGAACTTAAGCCCTGCTTGATAGCCCTTCAGAGCTGCTCCAATGGAAGTAAAGTGTGGTGGACTTTGAATTCCCACATAAACCAGTCATTGTCCTAGGCCAACCCATGGAAGGAGGGTGCTGACTTTGGACAAGATAGTTATTTTTTTTAAAAAAAAATTAAATTAATTTTTAAAAAATAAATGACAGTGGAATGCATTACAATTCTTATTACACATATACAGCACAACTTTTCATATCTCTGGTTATATATAAAGTGTGTTCACACCAATTTGTGCCTTCATACATGTACTTTGGATAATGATGTCCATCACATTCCACCATCCTTGCTAACCCCCTGTCCCTTCCCTTCCGCTCCAACTCCTCTGCCCTATCTAGAGTTCATCTATTTCTCCCATGCTCCCCCTCCCTACCCCACTATGAGTCAGCCTCCTTATATCAGAGAAAACATTTGGCATTTTTTGGGGGGGGATTTGTTACTTCACTTAACATTATTGTCTCCAATGTCATCCATTTACATGGAAATGCCATGATTTTATTCTCTTTTACTGCTGAGTAATATTCCATTGTGTATATATGCCACATTTTTTTTATCCATTCATCTGCTGAAGGGCATCTAAGTGGGTTCCACAGTTTAGCTATTGTGAATCATGCTGCTATAAACATTGATGTGGCTGAGTCCCTGTAGTATGCTGTTTTTAAGTCCTTTGGGTGGAGTCCAAGGAGAGGGATAGCTGGGTCAAATGGTGGTTCCATTCCAAGGTTTCCAAGGAATCTCCATACTGCTTTCCATATTGGCTGCACCAATTTGCAGTCCCACCAGCAATGTATCCCCATATCCTTGCCAACACTTATTGTTGTTTGTCTTTATAATAGCTGCCATTCTGACTGGAGTGAGATGAAATCTTAGAGTGGTTTTTGATTTGCATTTCTCTAATTGTTAGTGATGATGAATATTTTTCATATATTTGTAGATTGATTATATATCCTCTTCTGAGAAGTGTCTGTTCAGGAACTTGGCTCACTTATTGATTGGGTTACTTTTTTTTTTGGTGCTTACTTTTTTGAGTTCTTATATACCCTAGAGATTAGTGCTCTATCTGATGTGTGAAGGGTAAAGATTTGCTCCCAAGATGTAGGCTCTCTATTCACCTCACAGATTGTTTCTTTTGCTGAGAAGGAACTTTTTAGTTTGAGTCCATCCCATTTATTGATTCTTGGTTTTAATTCTTGTGCTACAGGCTGTACAAGACAGTTTTCTGTGTCTCGGGGCAATTCTAGTGTACAATGGTGCCATGGTGAGCTGTCAGCAGTCCATATTGCTTGGAGCTGGAGATGGGTACAAAGACCAAGTGAGGAGTCATGGAAGTGACTATATGAGAAGTCAAGGGTCATAGAAGTCCTTCCCATCATAGAGGCTTTTGAAATGAACAAGGATGATAGTTCCCTTCTCTTGGAAAAGCTCTTCAAGAGACCATCAAAGTGAGTTTCAACTCAGTGCTTTTGAATTTTTATTATAATGGTCTTTTGGTTTATGTACTCCCACACATCCAGATGTGACTGTACAGCCAATAGAGATACTATTCTGTGCCAGAAACTCCCACTATCTTTGATTTAGTTCTAGTGGGCCATTTGATCTCAGAGATACAGAAGTTCTCCCAGGAATTCTGGCCCATGTGCCTGGATATATGTGCAATTCAAACATGGACATAACAGTCTTACCCTTTTACCTTGACCTGTCAGTTTCTCTTTATGATGGCTGTTTGAGTCAGCTTTTGTGTCACTGTGACCAAAATACCCAACAAGAACAACTTAGAAAAGGAAAAGGAAAGGAAAAAAATATTTGGGGCTATGATTTCATTGGTCTCAGTCCATAGACAGCTGATTCTATTGCTCTGGGTCTGAGGTTGGGCAGAACATCATGGTGAAGGACATGGTGGAGGAAAGCTGCTGTCCTCAAGGCAACAAGAAAGCAGGGTGGGAGAGGGGCAGGGAAGGGGTCAAGGGAAGGTGTACCCTTCCAGGGCACATTCCCAATGATCCACCTCCTCCAGACACATCCTACCCAGTGACTCCATTCAAAGTATGACAGACTGATTGATTAAGTTATAGCTCTCATAATGTGATCATTTTGCCTCTGAATATTCCTGCATTAATAGGAAATTTTGAGGTACAGTTATATTGAATCTATAATAAAGGCAAGGCTGAATTTTGATTCTTAATCATTGTGATTCTTGCCATAGGAGTTGATGGTTAAGTTTCTTTTTGAGCTAATTCTTAAAGATTAAAAGGACATATAAATCTGATGTGTTCTCTTACATGTAAGAACCTCATTTATGGAAACATGTGTAAGTTTCTTTTGGGGACAGAATTTATTCACTTGTAAATCATTGATTTAGCAAATATTTATTGAGCTACTCTTTACCAGGTAGTGTGAAATATAGAGTCTTTGCCCTAAAGGAGTTTATAACTCAGCAGGGAAACATGATAAATAACTAGAAGAGCACTCAAACATAAACATACAACTAAACTGGTTAAGGGTTAGGAAGAAAACAATTGTGATAGAAAATAATCAGGACAGATCTACTTGGGTGATTTTGCCTGACCTGGTCTCCCTCTTAGAGATTTCTAGAAAGGCAGTGCAAGTGATTTTTGTTTTGTTTTTCTTTTAGATTTTTACAGCTTCAATGTCCTTAATTGTAAAACTCTAACCCATAGGATTATATTTCATATTTTAAGAATTTTAAAATTTTTAGTGAATTTGGGAGGTGATCCCAGGAAACACCAGTAAGGGAAGTGGGGGAGTGAGACTTGAGAAAGGAAATGACATATATATCTACCAACTCTCAATTTTCACTGGCCAAGGGCTGCTCCTAGGGGTGTTGACCACTCACACATACAATCTGCCTAGTGGAGGGGCTGAGCATGCTCCTGTGGAAGCCAGAGAAAGCTCACAATGGAGAATTGCAGGTATCCTCAGTACAATGGGTTGTCCTGCCTGGGAACATCAGTGCCTCAGGAAACATGAATGGAACATTGACAGGCAGCAAATGCTTCAAAAAGCCAATGCATGTTAAGTGGCTCCTGCCCTTTAGTAGGTGCTCCACAAATGACAGCAGTCATTACCTTGCATTTAATACTTGCAATCACGTTTTACACTGAACACAAACACATCCAACCCACCCTCATATTTTATTTTGTAGTATTTATTTGAGGTCTTTGACATTCTTCTCAACACCTCATCATCATTTTTTTTGCCATAGTATGTGTTCATTGGAGTTACTATGTCATTTCTTATTTTATTCTTTTATTTTTAAGACAAATTTATTCAGAAATTTTTTTAATTGGTTGTTCAAAACATTACATAGTTCTTGACATATCATATTTCACACTTTGATTCAAGTGGGTTATGAACTCCCATTTTTACCCCGTATACAGATTGCAGAGTCACATCAGTTACACTTACATTAATTTACATGTTGACATACTCATGTCTGTTGTATTCAGCTGCCTTTCCTATCCTCTACTATCCCCCTCCCCTCCCCTCCCCTCCCCTCTTCTCTCTCTACCCCCTCTACTGTAATTCATTTCTCCCCCTTGTATTATTTTTCCCTTTCCCCTCACTTCCTCTTGTATGTAATTTTGTATAACCCTAAGGGTCTCCTTCCATTTCCAAGCAATTTCCCTTCTCTCTCCCTGTCCCTCCCACCTCTCATCCCTGTTTAATGTTATTCATCTTCTCATGCTCTTCTTCCCTACTCTGTTCTTAGTTACTCTCCCTATATCAAAGAAGACATTTGGCATTTGTTTTTTAGGGATTGCCTAGATTCACTTAGCATAATCTGCTCTAATGCCATCCATTTCCCTCCAAATTCTATAATTTTGTCATTTCTTAATGCAGAGTAATAATCCATTGTGTATAAATGCCACATTTTTTTTATCCATTCGTCTATTGAAGGGCATCTAGGTTGCTTCCACAGTCTTGCTATTGTGACTTGTACTGCTATGAACATTGATGTAGCAGTGTCCCTGTAGCATGCTGTTTTTAGGTCTTTAGGGAATAGACCCAGAAGGGGAATAGCTGGATCAAATGGTGGTTCCATTCCCAGCTTTCCAAGAAATCTCCATACTGCTTTCCAAATTGGTTGCACCAATTTGCAGTCCCACCAACAATGTACAAGTGTACCCTTTTCCCCACATCCTCGCCAGCACTTGTTGTTGTTTGACTTCAGAATGGCTGCCAATCTTACTGGAGTGAGATGATATCTTAGGGTGGTTTTGATTTGCATTTCTCTGACTGCTAGCGATGGTGAGCATTTTTTCATGTACTTGTTGATTGATTGTATGTCCTCCTCTGAGAAGTGTCTGTTTAGGTCCTTGGCCCATTTGTTGATTGGGTTATTTGTTATCTTATTATCTAATTTTTTGAGTTCTTTATATACTCTGGATATTAGGGCTCTATCTGAAGTGTGAGGAGTAAAGATTTGTTCCCATGATGTAGGCTCCCTATTTACCTCTCTTATTGTTTCTTTTGCTGAGAAAAAACTTTTTAGTTTGAGCAAGTCCCATTTGTTGATTCTAGATATTAATTCTTGTGCTATGAGTGTCCTATTGAGGAATTTGGAGCCCGACCCCACAGTGTGTAGGTCGTAGCCAACTTTTTCTTCTATCAGATGCCTTGTCTCTGGTTTGATATCAAGCTCCTTGATCCATTTTGAGTTAACTTTGGTGCATGGCGAGAGAAAGGGATTCAGTTTCATTTTGTTGCATATGGATTTCCAGTTTTCCCAGCACCATTTGTTGAAGATGCTGTCCTTCCTCCATTGCATGCTTTTAGCCCCTTTATCAAATATAAGAAAGTTGTAGTTTTGTGGGTTGGTTTCTGTATCCTCTATTCTGTACCATTGGTCCACCCGCCTGTTTTGGTACCAATACCATCCTGTTTTTGTTACTATTGCTCTGTAGTATAGTTTGAAGTCTGGTATCGCTATACCACCTGATTCACACTTCTTGCTTAGCATTGTTTTTGCTATTCTGAGTCTTTTATTTTTCCATATGAATTTCATGATTGTTTTATCTATTTCTACAAGAAGTGCCATTGGGATTTTGATTGGCATTGCATTAAACCTATAGAGAACTTTTGGTAATATCGCCATTTTGATGATGTTAGTTCTGCCTATCCATGAACAGGGTATATTTTTCCATCTTCTAAGATCTTCTTCAATTTCTCTCTTTAGGGTTCTGTAGTTTTCATTGTATAAGACTTTCACCTCTTTTGTTAGGTTGATTCCCAAGTATTTTATTTTTTTTTGAGGATATTGTGAATGGAGTGGTTGTCCTCATTTCCATTTCAGAGGGTTTGTCGCTGATATACAGGAATGCCTTTGATTTGTGTGTGTTGATTTTATATCCTGCCACTTTGCTGAATTCATTTATTAGCTCTAATAGTTTCTTTGTAGACCCTTTTGGGTCTGCTGGGTATAGAATCATGTCATCTGCAAATAGTGATAATTTAAGTTCTTCTTTTCCTATTTTTATGCCTTTAATTTCTTTTGTCTGTCTAATTGCTCTGGCCAGTGTTTCGAGAACTATGTTGAACAGAAGTGGTGAGAGAGGGCATCCCTGTCTTGTTCCAGATTTTAGAGGGAATGCCTTCAACTTTTCTCCATTCAGAATGATGCTAGCCTGGGGCTTAGCGTAGATTGCTTTTACAATGTTGAGGTATGTTCCTGTTATCCCTATTTTTTCGAGAGTTTTGAACAAAAAGGGATGCTGTACTTTGTCGAATGCTTTTTCTGCATCTATTGAGAGGATCATATGGTTCTTATTTTTAAGTCTATTGATGTGGTGGATAACATTTATTGATTTCCGTATATTGAACCAGCCTTGCATCCCAGGGATGAATCCTACTTGATCATGGTGTACAATTTTTTTGATATGATTTTGTATCCGATTCGCCAGAATTTTATTGAGGATTTTTGCGTCTAGGTTCATTAGAGATATAGGTCTGTAGTTTTCTTTCTTTGAAGTATCTTTGTCTGGTTTCGGAATCAGTGTGATGTTGGCCTCGTAGAATGAATTTGGAAGTTCTCCCTCTTTTTCTATTTCCTGAAATAGCTTGAAAAGTATTGGTATTAGTTCCTCTTTAAAGGTTTTGTAAAACTCTGCTGTATACCCATCTGGTCCTGGGCTTTTCTTAGTTGGTAATCTTTTGATGGTTTCTTCTATTTCCTCAATTAATATTGGTCTGTTTAGGTTGTCTATATCCTCCTGTCTCAATCTGGGCAGATCATATGACTTAAGAAATTTATCGATGCCTTCACTATCTTCTATTTTATTGGAGTATAAGGATTCAAAATAATTTCTGATTATCTTCTGTATTTCTGAAGTGTCTGTTGTGATATTGCCTTTTTTATCCTGTATGCTAGTAATTTGAGTTCTCTCTCTTCTTCTCTTTGTTAGCATAGCTAAGGGTTTGTCGATCTTATTTATTTTTTCAAAGAAACAACTTTTAGTTTTATCAGTTTTTTCAATTGTTTCTTTTGTTTCGATTTCATTGATTTCAGCTCTGATTTTAATTAATTCTTGCCTTCTAGTTCTTTTGCTGTTATTTTGCTCTTCTTTTTATAGGATTTTGAGCTGAAGTACGAGATCATTTATTTGTTGGTTTTTTCTTTTTTTAAGGAATGAACTCCATGCAATGAATTTTCCTCTTAGAACTGCTTTCAATGTGTCCCATAGATTCCGATATGTTGTGTCTGTGTTTTCATTTATCTCTAAGAATTTTTTAATTTCCTCCTTGATGTCTTCTATAACCCATTGATCATTCAGTAACCTGTTGTTCATTCTCCAAGTGATGCATGATTTTTCCTTCCTTCTTTTATCGTTGATTTTCAGTTTCATTCCATTATGGTCAGATAAGATGCATGGTATTATCTCTACTCCTTTATATTGTCTAAGAGTTGCCCTGTGATATAATATGTGATCTATTTTTGAGAAGGATCCATGTGCTGCTGAGAAAAAAGTGTAACTGCTTGATGTTGGATGGTATATTCTATATATGTCAATTAAGTCTAGGTTGTTAATTGTGTTATTGAGTTCTATAGTTTCCTTATTTAACTTTTGTTTGGAAGATCTGTCCAGTGGTGAGAGAGGTGTGTTGAAGTCTCCCATGATTATTGTATGGTGGTCTATTAGACTCTTGAACTTGAGAAGAGTTTGTTTGATGAACATAGCTGCACCATTGTTTGGGGCATATATATTTATGATTGTTGTGTCTTGTTGGTGTATGGTTCCCTTGAGCAGTATGTAGTGTCCCTCTTTATCCCTTTTGATTAACTTTGGCTTGAAATCCATTTTATTTGATATGAGTATGGACACTCCTGCTTGTTTCCAAAGTCCATATGAGTGATATGATTTTTCCCAACCTTTCACCTTCAGTCTATGTATGTCTTTTCCTATCAAATGCGTCTCCTGTAGGCAGCATATTGTTGGGTCATGTTTTTGTGATCCATTCTACTAGCCTGTGTCTCTTAATTGGTGAGTTTAAGCCATTAACATTTAGGGTTATTATTGAGATATGGGTTATCCTTCCAGCCATATTTGTTTATTTATGTTACTGAATATGGTTTGTTTTCCTCTTTGATTATTTCCCCCCCTTTACTGTCCTACCTCCCACTGTTGGTTTTCATTGTTATTTTCCATTTCCTCTTCCTGTAATGTTTTGCTGAGGATTTTTTGGAGAGATGGTTTTCTAGCTGCAAATTCTTTTAACTTTTGTTTATCGTGGAAGGTTTTAATTTCATCTTCCATCTTGAAGCTCAATTTTGCTGGATACACAATTCTTGGTTGGAACCCATTTTCTTTCAATGTTTGAAATATGTTATTCCAGGATCTTCTAGCTTTCAAAGTCTGTGTTGAGAGATCAGCTGTTATCCTGATTGGTTTACCCCTAAATGTAATCTGTTTCCTTTCTCTTGTAGCTTTTAAAATTCTCTCCTTATTCTGTATGTTGGGCATCTTCATTATAATGTGTCTAGGTCTGGATCTCTTAGGATTTTGCACATTCGGCGTCCTGTAGGCTTCTAGGATTTGGGATTCTGTTTCATTCTTCAAGTCTGGGAAGTTTTCTCGTATTATTTCATTGAATAGATTGTTTATTCCTTTGGTTTGGAGCTCTGTGCCTTCCTGTATCCCAATGACTCTTATGTCTGGTCTCTTTATGTTATCCCATATCTCTTGGATGTTCTGCTCATGGTTTCTTAACTGTCTTGCTGAACTGTCTATGTTCTTTTCAAGTTGAAATACTTTGTCTTCATTGTCTGACGTTCTATCTTCTAAGTGTTCTACTCTGCTGGTAGTATTCTCAATTGAGTTTTTAAGTTGGTTTATTGCTTCCTCCCTTTCTAGGATTTCTGTTTGTTTGTTTTTTATAGCTTCTATCTCCCTGTATAGTTGGTCTTTTGCTTCCTGGATTTGTTTATGTATTTCATTGTTGAAGAGATCTTTCATTGTCTGATTTTGCTGTCTAATGTCTTCCTTGAGACTCCAGATCATCTGAAGCATGTATCTCCTGAATTCTTTATCTGACATTCCATCTGCTGCAGATATTACCTCTTCTAAAGTTGAGTTGACCTGCATTGCTTGTGGTCCTTTCTTTCCTTGTCTCTTCATAGTGTTCGCGTTTCTTTCTGCTTACTGAGACTGTTGTGTTGTTGAATTTTCCCCCTATATATTTGAATTACTCTTGTATAGTTGCAAAGTCTCCTGCGCAGGCGCGGGCAGGGGCTCTGCTCCTCCTCCAATTGGGGCACTGTGTCTACCACATCGGCAGGCCGCTGGGCCTGTTCTGCTGGTTGGTAGTACGTGCGCCTACCTTGCAGGCGCGTGGGGGCGGCTCTGCCACTCCCAGGTTGCTGGGCCTGACCTGCTGGTGGGTTGCAGGTCCAGCTACCTTGCAGGCACGGGGGGAGGGTGCACACCTATTTGTATTTAGACAGTTACGCGAAATGGAGGACGTAATGCTTGGGATGAAAGTTGGAGGGGAAGGGGAAGGTAGGTGCTCTTGAAAAGAAAGAAGGAGAGGGAGATAGATAGCATAGAGAAGAATGGAAAGAGCAGTAAAACTTGGAAGGGGAGAGAGAGAGGGAAAAGGGAGAGAACAAATTAAAATGAAATAGGAAATAAAATTAGGTCTTAAAGATCCATTTTCTTCTCTTCCCGTAGGCAAAGCTGTGCCCTCCAGGCTGAGTTTTGCCCTCAATGTGTCAACAGCAATCCCTGTAAGGTGGTTCCTGGGAGTCTCTCAATCCTGTTGTTCCAGAGCCGTTTCACTTCTACGGCTCCTCCTCCCCTTCCTCCTGCCAGCCAGCCAGGTCCTGCTCACCGGAGGCAGTTCCCCAAGGATTTGGTTACACTTTCAGCCCCAAGGAGTGCTCTATTTCCCTAACTACTTAGCACTCTCGCTGTCATTCATCTAAGCCCCAGTGCTGTGGAGCTGTGGTCTGGGAGTCAATTGTTTAATTTTTCTGGACCCCTTTGGTGGGCACACCTTCGGAATCTGGCAGCTAAGACCATTGGTGTCGCTGCTGGTGGTAATAGGAGTTGGGGGTCGAGGATCCCCTCTACTTCCCTCAGCCCCTACAGTCACAACCACACTACTGGCGGTAGGAGGAGTTGGGGGTCTGGAGTGTCCTCTGTTTCCCTCCGCCCCTACCGTCACACCCTCTCAGTTGGCGGTTGGGGGATTTGGGGGTGGGGAGTCTTCTCTGCTTCCCTCTGCCCCTGCAGTCACACCCACGTCACTGGCAGTAGGGGGAGTTGGGGGTCGAGAGTCCTTTGGCCCTTATGGTCATGCCCACGGAGAGATTTTGAAGTTTTCCGGTTGTTTGTATCTGGTGTGGGTGGGAGTCACACACCTGCTAAAGTAGATTCCGCTGGGAAGGAATCTCTTTGGCCGAACTTTGGTGACTTCCCCTCTCTGTTATGGCAGGCCCCTGGCTCCTTGCTGGAGTGTCCGAAGGGAGGGGTGGAACTGGCTTGTCTCTGGTCTGACACAATCTCTGGTTTTAGTTCCCAGTTTGCTATTTTGTAAAGGGTTGGTTAGATTCCCTTCACGCTGTCTCGGGGGGGAGCCGTTTGCCGGGTGGGCATGGCTGTTAGTAGAGCCCGGAGGGCACGGGCTGTTTGCTGGGCCCGGCGGGGACACTTGTCACTGCGCCGGGCCGCCGCCGCGTGGCTAAGATCCGGGCGGGTGGAGTGGCCATTCGCTGAGCGAGAATGGGGCCTTCCGGGACAGCGAGATGGCGTGTGCCGTCTGCGGGTTCGGGCGGACTCGACCTCTGCGCCCGCGTGACCGGCCAAGATCCACTTGTCTGAGACAAACTGACACTTCTAATAAACCTACCAATTCCTGGCAGGTCCCCTCTTCACGGAATTTTGCTAGAAGTTCCTCAGTAGGTAGACTGCCGCTGTTCCAATGGGTCTTTCTGATCCCGTTAATGTGGAGACATTGGAATCGCTGCTTCCTCGCCGGCGGCCATGTTGGATCCCCTTATTCAGAAATTTAATTTTTTTTTATTACTTGACAACCATCACCAACAGTTTAACTACTTTATCTTGACAACATTCTGTTTAGGAGGGATAACAGGGGAGAAAAAAACAAAGCCTAGAGAAACTTCTAAAATCAGCTTAGCTTTTCAAGGAGCAGAGCAAGGCAATCTTTTTGCGCACTGGCAAACTTTAGCATTGATGCTACTTCTTAAAAGAAGCTTGTCATAGGGTTTTAAAAAATCTTGAAAGTAAATGTAAGTTGTGTCCATTACACTTAGGATCCTCTTTATATCAGTTGTGGAGAAATACCTGAGAGGGGAATTTTCACACCCAAGTAATATAGCATGTTGTCTTTTTCATTGTCTTAAATCTTCTCTTTAAGATCAGACAGATCAATGTAAAAGCTTTCAGAAATTTCAGAGTTTTGGCTCTATTTATTTTTTAAAAATTCTTTTTGCATATAGTCAGGATGGCTTATTCCACATGTAGCTCTTGGTTGGCTGCCTGAATATATCTTCAAAATTAGACCCATTTCTTAAATATGTCTGGAGCAGTGTCAAAAAGGCATCTGAAGCCAAGGCTAGTCTGTGTTTTTGAAGCTTTACACAGAAAAGATCTCTAAGGATTTCAGCTATGTTCAGGCAATATTTCTGTGCAGAAAAATCTTGCATCCAGGATGACATTTTCCATCCTGGGTTTTCTACCTGCTGTGATGCAGAATGGCCAAGATATGAAATCTCTGAAGTTGGGGGTTGTAACACAGCTTTACTGGCCTCCAAGGGCTTGTTCCTCATAGCCATTGTTCATAGATGCCAGATGATCTAAGAAGATCATGGAAACCTGGCACCTCACAGCTTTTTTGGCTAACTCTAACTAAAGAAAATTAATTGTTATTGTTTTTGGAAACTCTCATCCAATGGACAAAATGGTAATATCAGCAATTATGGTCCCCCCTTTTTCTTTTTTTTTGGCAGAGGTTGGGGGTGGGAAGATGATGAACAGTGTGATTTTATTGTAATTGCCCCAAATGGTTGGTTTCAGGGTAAGAAAAGGGTGTTACATTCCTGTGGCTGAGAATCTTATAAAGTTGTAAAGAATTTGCTGGGGTTGATGAGATGCAATGATGTAAATAGAACCTCTTGTCTGATTCAGTGTGGCTTAAATTTCTGTTAGGTGTCATGCCCTGGGATTGGTTTGCTCATTGACCCGTAGAGAGGACAGCTGTGGAGCAAATCAAATCCTACCTTTCTGTGAACTTTTTCTTCTCCTAGCCATGACCTCAAGTTTCACACACCTACCTTTGGTCCTTTTCTTCTAGCCATGGTACCCTTTCTTCATTGTGGCTAGTCATGGACTTGGAGTTCTTTCTCTTCTCAAAACTGTACCACCAATTCTGTACCCTCCAAGGAGTCTCTAAGGATTATCCCACAATTTTTCATGGGAAAACAAAACCTAGCCCCGCACTTGCCTCTTCATGCTCATTTTCCCTTATTTTCTCTGTTACTCAACTTGTCTCTTCTATTCAACATACATGTACAATCCTAAATCTAGTCGTTCAATGTACCATTCAAGTGCTCCGACTGGCACTCTGCACCTAACAGATTCAAAGAAGCTCTTCATGACAACTTTGGCCAAGGAGAGCAGTCCTTCTTTTCTCCTACGACTCTAGCAATTGGATACTAATACTCATAAAGTTAATCCTCCATAGAACCTTATGTGCCAGGGGGTCTGGAAAGTCCGTGTAGTTTTGGTGGACATGTGTCATTTTTGGTTATGATTACCCACCATCTGTTTCCCTTTTCTAACAACACCCTGACTGAGTTACTTTTGGGGAATTGGCCTTGTCCCATCGTATGTCTTCTTGGAATAAGGGGATGTCCAGTCAGCTCCTCTCTCCACCATGGAAGCAGGTGGGATCCCAAAAGTCCTTTCCTCCAGTTCCTCCTTCTCACCCTGCAGAACAAATCAGAGAGGCAGCCAAGAACCCTGCCTGGGCCAGACTGTTACTTCTGGCATGCTGAACCTCTAGCAGAGATGAAAATGCTGGGATTTTATTCATTCCAAAAGCATACAGAGGAGGTGATCAATTAATTCCTGCTGTCTAGCTGTCTGGCATTTCCTTACATCTTATGCTGGGTTCTTGTTTCATTTCCCTTTAAGTGTCTCGACTTCCATCCAGGCTGTGAAATGCATGTATCCCTCCAAAAAATTCCTGCTCTCCTCTTAAACATAAATTAAACATGGTTGCTTTCTGTTCTTTGCAACTAGAGAGCCCAGTGCATGTTTTTCTCTATTGCTGATTTGCTCGATATTAGTTAGAAATCTCAAAATCAATTAGGGCTTGAGGTCTTCTCCCACAAAAAGTTTTCTACAGCAGGGTCTGATGTAGTAAACATGTAAGTGTGGCCAAGGTTAATTTTATTTGAATACCAAGGAGTATCCACAAGCATTTTGAGGACGACTTTGGGGAGACAATTCAGATTTAAAAATCAAATCCAAGAATAATATTTGGTATGCCTTCTTTTTGGAGTGAAGTCCTAGAATCAAGGAGATGTCCAAAAAATTACTTGTTCATTTGATTTGCTGGTTGCATGTATGCTAGCCTAGGGGAACACCAGACTTAAACTGTAAGATATGATTGGCAATACCGTGTCAGGGAAGGGACCCCTAGAGGGGACAAGTGGGGGCATATGAGAAGGAACTTGTGAGGGAATGAGAAGTCCAGGTATCTCCCTCTCACATAGCCAACAGACTAAGGAGCCCTCAAAGAAGCAACATGGTCAGCACAGTTCTTTCTTTCTAGACAGTAGCCCCTGGTGGTTAAAGTCCACCTAGGCTTCAGCATCATGCCAGTTATCTTTGGGAGGTGGTTGGAAGCATAGACCCTGTGCTTCTCCTCTAGTTTTCCTGGCAGAGGGTACAAAAATAGACTGAGGAACCTACAAACTGCACAGACCTCTGCAACTAAACATGTACCTGCTTGCACAGTTTCAGAAAAAAAAAATAGCCCACATCTGAGAGAGCATCAGGACCGCTGCCTCCATGGTGGCCTTTCCAGGAAAAACACTGCAGAGCCTCAGTGCCAACAGAACCCGACGGGCAAAGTCTAGTGGATGCTGTGCAGCAGCCAGCAGGGTTGGGTCTGGACAAACAGCCTGACACAAATGTCAAACCTGCATCAATACATCATCTGTCACAAACCAGCCTGGAAAGGCACTGGGCTCAGTGGATTGCTTATGCTTACAGAAAAGGGGAGTTCAAGAAAAGAAGAGGCATGAACTTGATGGTTTGGACAATTCAGTGAAAGAATTTGAGTATCCAGGTACAAATAAAATAACCACAGTGAAATTTAACATATGCTTGTTCCCCTTATAAAATCTCCTCTCTATTGTTACCTCCCAAATGAAAATTGGGGGCAATTGTTAGATGATGAGTTGACAGTATGATTTTCCAATTTTCACTCTAAAATTTTTCTTAGCAACTATTTTAAACAGGGGAAGATGTATCCTATTTTTGAACTGTGAAAACAATTGATCATAACTACAGATAAACAAAGATGGATAGCAGACACATGGGGACAATGAGTGGCCTTGATGAGTTTTGTCTGATGCTCAAGTACGCTGTGGCAGCACAATATAGCCAATCACCTTTGTAAACATTCCTGTTTCTTGCAGGGAAGAAAGTGCTGGCTTTTCTAGGCACTGGATTATTTCAAAGGGTTAACAAGGGGAAGGGGTAGAGAAAGTGAGGTTCAGGCCAAAGCAACTACAAAGTTATATTTGTCAGCCCAATTCCAGCTACTTTTGATAGGTTCTCTTCTGTCCAGAGATGGAGACCCAGAAAACAGAGCACACCATTGGGTATATGTCTGATATAAGAAGGCCATGCATGCCCTTATGTGTGATTAGGAAGCCCTTCTTGCATCAAGCTTTGGGTCTGTACATAAATAGTGGTCTAGTTCTCAGGTTGGAATATCTCCCCCAGTGTTGCTCTCAGGATCTTCCACTGGGAAACACACATTGTTTCTCTACTACCTCTCACTTCTCAGTCCCTATTTCCTGCCCAGGCTTCCTAGATCTTATGGTTGAAGGTGAATTGTTGTTTTTCCTCTAGTCTTGAAGAGATTTCCTTCTCAGATTTTCCAGGGGACCCAGCAGGACTTGGAAATTCAGCGTCAGGGAGAGTTTCCCAAACCCAGGAGATGGGACAGGGGATAGGCTTACAGCTAGCAAAAACAAAATTCTTGAATGTTTACCAATTGACTTTCTTGAGCTAGTAGGAGCCATCTCCATTTGCTCTGAAAGAACTGCTTCCATCTTGGAATTGCAAAAATGCCAAGTCCAAGATGTGTGACACTTATTCCTAAGTGTCATGGAAGAGAGAAAGGTGTCCCCTTTCTGAGGTGATGGGAACACTGTGCTGTAGGGACATATTAGAGCTAGATTGAGAGGGAGATCAGTAGAATAGAGTGAGCAGATCCAGGAGAGAAAGGAGTCGGAGACAAAGAGAAGGAACTGGGGAATGAAATTGATCAAATTATGTTATGTGCATGTATCAATGTAGCATAATGAATTCTAGTGTTATTTATAATTGTAGTACACCAATAAAATAAAGCTAGACCAATAGGGAAAATAGCCAGAGACGCACTGGAAGGAAGGATATTTGGATCATAGGCACATTTGTGTAAAAATAACTAACATTTTCCAAATATTTACTATATGCCTTGCATAATCCTAAACACTATTCTCTCTTGTTGCTTATTTTGGCATATATTTTTTTGGTGCATTATAGTTGTACATAATGGTGGGTTTTGTTGTTACATACTCATACATGCACACTGATTCATTTGATCCCAACCCAACTATATGAAGAGACACTCTCATTACCTCTGATTCAGGAGTAAAGTGTTTATGATGAGGAAAGAAATAATCTAGGGTATCTGAAGGTGTACCACCTCCATTGCCTACCCTCTCCTGTGATCTGGAGAAAGTTCTACTTAGGTTTCAGGGCTCAATTCTGTTTCCCTCTGGGAGCCCGTGCTGTCTGCCTTAGGCTTGTGTGTGTATTCAGCAATTGGTCCAGTGACTTTAATAGAACTCATCAAGGAATAAGGTTAGGGTCAGAGGAATGGCATCTATGAATTAAACTTCTAGTGACATCTAAGTGATTTTTCCTGGGAGAGATATTGAGGACTTTTGCTTCTATATTATGAATCTTCCTCAGTAAGAATTCCTATCTTGGGAGATCTTAATGAATGTAAGTTTCAGGCTCAGGACATGGGCTGAATAATGGGTTCTAAGCCTCTGTGCAAGCCTCTACATGTTGTGCCTGGCCATCAATTTCACAAGAGTTTTAGGCATAATGATGCCTCCAGTATGACTCAGAAAATGACAATCTTGAGAAAAACAGATGAAGAATGTAGCTCAAACAAACAAACAAAAAAGAAAACTAGAGCAACAACAAAAACAAATAGTAAACTGAAAAAGCAAAACCAAAGCCTTTCACCTCCAAGCTCCAACAATAATAATCACACTAAGCCAATATAAAAGCATGACATTAATGTAGATCATGAACTACTATTTTTATAGGCATTCACATACAAATGTTTATACCCAAGCACATTTTTGTCTCATTGATTTCCAAATGCTTTTATTGAAGGAGTCCCACCTCCTTGGGTGCTGGAGGAAGCAGATATATAACAATCTGTCTTTGGGACTGGAGGACATCTGTCAGGAATGGACATGACAGTGGTGAGTAAGACCTCCATTCATTTCCTCACTGGTGGAAAAAAGCCGTTCAGTGGAGACTTCAAATTGCATGTGCTGAGATGCAGCAAGACGGAACTGGTGTTTTGTCTTAATGTCTTTACAAAATGTGTACAGAACTAAACATAGATGAGCAATTTACCCAAAGAAAAAGAGGTGTGAGTCTGGGTTCTTGTGGGTTTGCATGTTTGTTTCAGCAGCAATAATGATTTTTTTCAAACTTTTTTTTTAAACCTGTGCTTGTGTTCAGCTGTGACTTTTCTGTTTTCATTGTCTCTTAGCTACGTCTTACACGTCATGTTATAGTTGAACCTAACTTCAAAAACGTTTAGCTGATATTTACATTCTGACCAATGAAAATGAGCTCAGAAAAACGATGTGGGCAGAGGGCAGGGGAGGCACGGTTGGTTTCTAACTCTGAATTCAAACTCACCTGCTTTAAAGTCTCCCTTAGTCTCCCTTCCTAACCACTTTCAAATAACTCTCTCTCCCTGCTTTGGCCTATATATATATCGTTTCCAAAATAGCATGAAAAAGTTTTCTCATTGTATTTCAAAACGAAAAATGTTCCGTCTACATCTGGAAATACTAAAATATGTGCTTTCTTACAGTATTTTTTTTTTTTACTAGGTATGGACAAGGTTCTGACCCTTATTATTGGAACTCAAATCCAGATGGAGTTTGGTAAGGTTCTAATCATTTGAGGGGTATTCTTTTTTGAAGATTTGTACATCTTTAGGGGAATTTCTACTTTAAAGAAGTTATCATTTGTGGGAGGTCCGTTATGAAGATTTTAAATAGTTTGGGGGAAATTTCTTTTTCTTTGAAGACATGTATAATTCAGTGAAAACATTTGCCAACTGAGATGGTCACATTTCCCTACTATAAAACCTCTCCTTCAAAAATGAGTTAAATCCCTCTTTTAATGTATTGGCTATAAGTAGGCTTAAGGGTTTTCTTCTTTCCTTTTCTATGTTGGAAACACTGAAAAGAACATTCTTGTGTTTGAGTGAAACTCATATTTAAAATGTACTGGGAGACAACGAAAATAGCAGAATAATGAATGCATATGTTAATATCATCGAGTGGAAGATTAAAATAGGAATGATCAAAGAAAAGGGTGGTTAAATGTGTGACATTTCTTTCTTGCAACTTATTGTGCCTTTATGGAAGCCTTATTGTCTGAAAAAAAAGGTTCAAAGGCAGTTTCTGAAACATTTACTTAAATGCTAAAGTCAGTATAGTTTAAAAGGTAACAGATCTATAAATGAACTAATAACAACCAACAGCATCTCTCTCTCTCTCTCTCTCTCTCTCTCTCTCTCTCTCTCTCTCTCTCTCCTCTCTCTCTCTCTCTGTGGGTGAAAGATTCCCCTCCCTCTTCCTGCTACATGTATGAGATCTGAAGTCCTCAGCCTGCATGAAGGCAGCAGTCAGGCCGATTTAAGTCCTGGAGGGTTTTGATCTCTACCACTAGCTTCCTGGTAACTGTGGCCATTTAGGCTATGGATTTACACCAGTTCAAGGGCACCTGGTTCTGGTGACCAACAACATTTTCTTTATGACTTGAAACCAATACTCTTATTTGCCCTGATCTTATTTTTGTCGCCATAACAAAATACCTGTAATCAGATAATTTATGAAGAATAGAAGTTTATTTGGCTCTTGGTTCAGCAGGCTGGGAAGTCCAAGTGCCTGGTACTGGGATCTGCTACACTAGAACAAGGCAGAGAGCATCATGTGGAGAGACAGAGTAAGTGAGCCAGCTTCAATCTTCTTATAAACCCACTCATACATCACAGGAGCCTTACTCTCAAGATCTCACACGATCCTAATAACCTTCCAAAGGCTTTTTGCCTACAAATACCATTGATATCTGAACTCAGGGATTATGTTTTGAACTTTTTGGGGATACATTCAAACTATGGTAGGACTCTAGCTATATGCATTACAATAATCCTGGAGTCCATTCAGCATTGAAAAATATTTATTAAACAGCTTCTATGTGCTAGACACTGTTCCAGACACTTGACCCAGAGAGGACAAAAATGGTCTGTTCTGGAGAAACTTGTCCTTGAATAGAAGACTTCAGATCATAAATAACTTAGTAAATATCTCTGCTATCCCCCACTCCTGTTGACCCTTGGCTCTCTGTGATTGCAGGTGTCTGTGCCTATGGAGAACAGCCAAAGCAAGCACAGATTCTCTCCTACCAAGATGCACCTTCTGCAAGGGCTTCCAGGATGGCCCCCACTCTCTCCCTCTAGGAGGACTGGAGTACCTGTGGGTACAATCAGAGGAAGGATGACAATGACTCCAGAGCCTGAACAAATCAGAAGGTTAGGAGCCAGGGATGGATTACACAATTTCTGCAGGGGCACATTTCCATGGAGAATGGCATTTGCTCCTTTCCTGTCTCACTTCGAACTCCTGCAATCATTTCCTAGACAAATGACCCATACCCAAAGCTTTATAGGCTTTGAAGGGAAACTCCAACAAAAACAATAGACATAACCACCAATTATAGGCACAAAAGAAGAAATAGATGCTAGTGAAATAATTGGGTAGGTGGAAGAGATTGGGGTGCAGAGGGTAGAGTGGGAGATGGCCGTTGCATTTTTAAATTGAGTAGTCAGGAAAGATCCCAGATAGAAAGTGAGATTCAAACAGAGAATGGAAAGAGGTTCAGTGAGTTGGCCTAAAAGATGTATGGACAGTCTTTGGGAAGTTGGAGAGACAGGGCAAAGGCCCTAAGGTAAAAATTCTCCTGTTCTAGGGCTGCAGGAGTGAGAACTGGGGAGAGAAGATGAGAGAGGAGAGGAGGGCAGGGATTGCACAGTGCTGCTAGACCACTGTGCTGACTTTGAGTTGGGAGCCAACACAAGGATGCAAACTTAGGAGCTCTAGACAGAGCCTGGGCTGGTCAAGTTTCTCTGATTTTCTCCCAACTTTTATCTTACAGAAAGGGGACTGTAGAATTATTATACATCCTTTTTGGTTTCTGACTTCATTCATTTATGAAAAGTAGCTAGTAATTTTTTTTGTACTGGGAATTGAACTCAGGAACACTCTGTCACTGAGCCACATCTCCAGCCCTATTTTGTGTTTTATTTGGAGACAGGGCCTCACTCAGTTGCTTAGCGCCTCACTTTTGCTGACGCTGGCTTTGAACTTGAGATACTCCTGTCTCAGCCTCCCGAGTCACTAGAATTACAACGTCTCTGGCTGCTAGCAATTCTTATCACTGTATTAGTGAGATGTATTGTCAAGATTCCTGGGGCAAGACGGATTTTAGAACCATTACTTTCTCTTTTTGTTTTACTTGTTCTTTTTAGGTATTCGTGACAGTAGAGTGTATTTTGACATATTATTAATACATGGAATATAACTTATTCTAATTAGGATCCCATTCCTAAGATTGTACCTGATGTGGAGTTTCACTGGTAGTGTATTCATAAATGGACATAGAAAAGTTATGTCGGTTTCATTCTACTGTCTTTCCCATCCCCCTACCTTCACTTCCTCCCACTTTGTGTAATCCAATGAACTTCTGTTCTTCTATCATCACCCCTATTTTGTATAAGCATCAACATACCAGAGAGAACTTTCAGCCTTTGTTTTTTGGGGGATTGACTTATTCACTTAGCATGATGGTCTCCAGTTCCATCAATTTACCAGCAAATGTCATAATTTTATTCTTCTTTATGGCTGAATAATATTCCATTGTGTATTTATACCACATTTTCTTTATCATTATTCTGTTGTAGGGTACCTCAGTTGGTTCTATAGCTTAGCTATTATGAATTGAGCTGCTATAAACATTGCTTTGGCTGCATCAGTGTAGTATGATGATTTTAAGGCCTTTGGGTATAAACCAAGGGGTGAGGTAACTGGGTCAAATGGTGTCTCCATTCTAAGTTTCCTGAAGAATCTCCATACTGCTTTCCATAGTGGTTGCACTAATTTGCAGTCCTACCAGCAATGTGTGAGTGTAACTTCCCCTACCCCACCACCCAACCTTGACTTTTACTTTCTTGATAAGTAATTATTTCCAAGCTTCTTGCCTCCATGTCTAAGGAAAGTCAACAGAGGGAAGAGCTGAGATTCCTTTTGTTCTTAAAAACTATTGATTTCCAAGCTTGTAATAAATACTTTGGGGTATGGTAATCTGTTAATGGAAAGATGGTTGGTGGTCGCCACTGGAAGGAAATGGGAATGTTCAGATGTATTTTATCTCAGAGACTTCAGATAAGCTTCCTCTTTTGCTACTTTGCTATCTAATGAAGTATGAGAGCATGAGTGTGTTCTAGAATTTTCTCTTTCACATAATTTGGTTTCCTACTTCAACTTTGAACTTTACAAGTGTAGGTTGAAGCACAGCTAGCTTGTTGCTTGATGTGTTGTAATACTGGTGTCTGTTCCTTTCTGATGGATTCCTTTTCCCAATGCAAAACTTAAATTTTGTGTTAGCAATCTTTGGAGAAACTGGAAGCCTGTCTTCCCTCTCTTCTTTCTAGACATTTGTTTGTCTACATTAAACAATGTACAACTTGTATCCAGAATTGTAACCATAGACAAATTCTGTGATGCCATTACATCTGTACCTCAGTATGCCACTCCTTGACTTTCATTTAAAGATTCCTTTATCATAGAAAATGTGCACTTCAGTACAATTTTATTTGATAGAATTATTATCAAAAATTGTTCATTTAATATGCAGGTGTTTATGTAGTTACAGAAAACAGCCAGTAGTGAATAAGTCACTAAGGTTTGAAGGATAAAAGACTTGGAAATTGCTTTGTTATTCTCATGAACTAAAGATCTGGAGCAAAAAATAAATGACTTTTTAAAAAATATGATTTACATATTCTGGTTTTCTTTCATCCATTCTTAAAATGATGAAACAATATAATGAATTTTGGCAATTTCATATCTTCCTTGGAAATAATCCCTTCTATATTTAAAATGCATTGATATAGGACCCTGTATAGTCTTTGCAAGTAATTTAAATTTTTACATATTTGTAACTTTCTCCTTCCATTTCTCCAATGGTGTTTATTTGTATCTTCTTTCCTTTATCTTGGTCAGATTTTCAAAAGCTTGTCTACTTTGATAGTGTTAAAATTTTGTGGTTTTATTAAACTTTAATTTTCTAAATCATTTAGTAGGTTTTATATGTATTGTTTCTTCCCTTGTAGTTTGTTGTAGCTTCTGTGTTATTTTCTTGGCTTCTTTATTTGTCTTATTCATTTATTACAGAGTTTTCATTTATAACAGACTTCCATGTTTTTTTTTTGTAAATATCTTAAGAATATCAGTGTTCCATTGTTTGACTTTTCAGGTACTTTTCATGGGATTTCACACATAGCATGTTTGGGCTGGAGGTGGAGCTGAGTGGTAGAGTGCTTGCATAGCTGGGTTCAGTCCCCAGCACCACTCACACAAAGAGGTGCAATAAATAATATGCTCATTATCATTATTTTAAATTTGCTACATAAATTCTAATTTCATTTTCATTGATATATAATTCATATAACATAAAAATTTATACAAAATGAAATTTGCAATTTTAAAGTGTACAATAGGTAGAGGCAGGCACAATGAATTTTTAGTATATTCCCACTATTTGACAACCATCACCATTATGCAATTCTAAAATGTTTCTATCAACCCAGAATGAGATCCCAGATTCTCCTTACCCCAACCATGGTAACCCTTAATCTACTTTCTGTTTGTATGATTTGCCTGCCCTAACATTTCATATAAATGGAATCATACAATATATAACCCTTTGTGATTGACTTCTTTCCCTTGACATTGACTTCTTTCACTTGACATGACATGGCATTGTTTATCATGTTGTAGCATGTGTTTGTGTTCTTCATTCTGAATAAATTGAGAATGGCTTGATGCTATTCCATTGTGGATATACCACATTTTGCTTATTCATTTATCAATTGATGGGCACTTTGGGGTGTTACTTACTCTCTACTGATATGAATAGGACTAAAATTCCTGAATCTTATGGCAGTTATACCTTTAATCATTTGAGGAACTGACAACTTGTTTTCCGAAGAAACTGAATTCTTTCACAGTGCCATCAACAATATACAAGGTAACAAGTCCTTCATATTCTTCCAACACTGTTATTTTCTGTTTATTTTTCAAATTATTCTAACCATCTTAGTGGTTGTATAGTACCATCTCATTTTGATTTTGACTTGCATTTGCACAGTGAATAATAATATTAGAATCTTCTAATATTGTCATTTATACATCTTCTTTTGAAGAACTATTGAAATTCATTGCCCATTTTTATTGGGCTATTTTCTTTTAATTGATGAGAAACAAGAATTCTGTACACCCCTGTCTGAGATATGATTTGCCAGCATTTTCTACCATTTTGTGGTTGTGTTTTCACGTTTTTAATTTTGATAAAATCGAATATTTATGTTTCATTGTTGCTTGTACTTTTTTGGAGTTTAGCTAAGAAACCATTGCCCACTGCAAGATCACAAAAATTTACACTTAAGTCCCCTTGTAAGAATCTTGTACATTTAGCTCATATATATAGATTTTTCATCATTTTTGAATTGGTTTTTTTATACGGTGTGAGGTGGGGGTTCAAATTCATTCTTTAGCTTGTTCATGTGGACATCCAGTTGTTCCAGTGCATTTGTTGAAAACATAATTCTTTCTCTGTTGAATTTCCTAGACTCCAGGGTTGGTAATTCATTTCCCAATGATATATGAGTTTATTTCTGTATTTTTATTCTTTTCCATTAACTTCAATGTACAATCTTATGCCAGTACCACATTGTTTTATTACTATAATTATTTAGTGAATTATGAAATAGGAAATATGAGGCCTTTAACTTTTTTTCCTTCAAATAATGTGTTTGCTATTCTTGGATTTGCTCATAATATTTTGAATCAACTTCTCCATTTCTGAAGAAAATAACGAAGCCTAGAGTTTTTCACAGGTGTTGAATTGAGTCCACAGATCAGTTTTGGGAATGTTGTTGTCATAAAATGATATCTTCCAATTCATGAATATAGATGTGTTTGCATTTGCTCAGGTCTTTAATTTCTTTCAATCCTTTCAATTGGTTTTCAGAATACATGTCTCATATTTTGGTTGTTAACTCCTAAACATTTCATTCTTTTTGATATTATTGTACATGGTATTATTTTCTTTATCTCATTTTCTGATTGCTCATTGCTAGTGCATAAAAATATAATTACTTTTCATATATTAATCTTATATCTTCAAATTTGCTAAAATTATTAGTTGGTGCTAATAATTGTTTTTGTTGGTGGATACTTCATGGCTTTCTATATATATAATATCATGTTATCTGCAAATACAGTTCATTTTAGTTCTTCATTTCCAACCCAAATATTTTTTATTTCTATTTATTTTCTAATTAGATACAGATTCCATATGATATTGGATAGAAGTGATGTGAGATCCTTGTCTAGTTCCTGATTTTAGGGAGACTAAATATAATATAATGGTGACTCTGAGGTTTTCATAAGTGTTGTTAATCAGATTGTGGAAGTTTCCTTTAATTTCTAGTTTGTTGAGGGTTTCCGTAATAAAAGAGTATTGAGTTTTTCTTTTAGTTTTAGATGGATTTTATATATATATATTTAATGTGGTGCTAAGGATTGAAAGGCAATTGCTTCACCAATGAGCTACAATCCCAGCCCCAAGAGTATTGAATTTTATAAAACATTTTTATTGGTTTAATTCAGATGATCATGCTTGGCTCAGTTTGATAGCATTTTGTCACATATTTTTAACTTGTATATTCATGAGATATTTGTCTGTAGTTTCTTTTTTGTTTTTCTTCTGTATTTTCTTTTTAATTTATAGAATAAATTTTACTTCTCAAATTCTGGAGACCAGAAGTACAAGATCAGGTGCCAACTTCTGAGAATGTTCTTGTTGTGTCCTCTTATTGCAGAAGGTAAAACAGGGATAAGGGCTGCTTTGAGAAGCCCTAATCCCGTCTCTAAGTTCCCACCTGGTAGCACATCATACTGAAGAGACAAACAGAATGACATCCCATGCTCCCCAGAACATCCAAACTTCTTTGAATGACTCAGAACTTCTGCAAGATTTCACAAGTCATGATTTTGGTTAAAACAAGAGAGATAAGATTAAGACACGGGGAGAGAGCTTCTTTCTCTGCTCCTGGTTGCAGAATTGGATGTGATCTTACAAGCTAGTACTGAGGTTCTGCACACCAGCTCCAACTGCCCACCAACCATGCCCCTGTGGGGCTGACTCACAGGGAAGTCCTGAAGGTTCTGAAGTCCAGAGATGAGAAACATCACAGGTAATCCATGGGATATTTGTTCTAAGACCACCAAGAACACCATAGTCCTCACATGTTCAAGACTCTCATAAATATAGCAAAGTATTTTCATATAGACAATGCATATCTACTTCCTGTATAGTTTAAATCATCCCTAGATGACTTCTGACAACCTAATACGATGAAATGGCAATGTAATTCTCTGTAATGCTCTATGATCCAGGAAACAATGACAAGACAAATACCTGTCCATAGAGACGTAATTTGTTTCCTACTATTTTTGATTTACAGCTGGTTGGGACCATGGATAGGGAAGGATGGATGCAGGGGCCACCTGCACTTTCTTGCTTTGCAGGAAGAGGAGGAAAAACTACAGCCAAGATGAGGGGTTATAGGAGGTGATATCCTTCACGGCCATGTCTGGACACATTTGGCCTTCAGGCTGGAAGACTTTCTTGGAGAGGATCCAAGAACTTGCCTCCTCTGAGTGGAAATTTTCAGGAAAAATTTGATAAAATATCATGTAGCAAGTCTTTTTCCTTGTAACTCATTTGCAATGCAAGGAACCTGCATTCGACCAGAAGCTCAGTTCTTTCTTCTCATGTCTTCTTGGAATGAATCAGTAATGCTTCTTTCAAAGGGAAGCAGATGCCTGGATTCCCAGATGCACAAGTGTTTGAAGGCACTGTTCTCCTCTTACGCACTCATTGCTAGAAGCTACAGAAGAATGTGTTCTACCCAAATGAGATGGACAACCCAAAAAGTGAACGATGAGATGCCACAGCAAACAGGGGATGATGCAGGAAAGCCATGGAGAAGTTCAGAAGATTATCACCAAAGGCCAGTTCCCAGAAAATGGTGCAGCAGACTTGTACATTTAGATTTAGCTTTCTATAATAGAATCATTAATTTCTTGGCAAACTTGATGAGCTCTTTCTTGGGCAATGGTTCTGGCTGAAAGATGTCACCAACTTATTTTCACTCACATTTCCAGAATGCAAAATAAATAAATAAACATAATGTATTAATGAAAGTTCTTTTTTTTTAATCAGCCTCCCTCTCCCCATGTCAAAGTTTTATAATTCATTGCCCTTCCACTCTTGAGGGAGCCTGCTGGGATTGTATTAGGTTGTCATAAGTCATCTAGGGATGATTTAAACTATATAGGAAGTAGATATGCATTGTCTATATGGAAATACTCTGCCATATTTATTATAAGAGACTTGGACATGTGAGGACTATGGTGTTCTTGGTGGTCTTAGAACAAATATCCCAAGAATTTCCTGTGATATTTCTGATCTCTGGACTTCAGAACCTCAGGACTTCCCTGTGAGTCAGCCCCACAGGGATGTGGTTGGTGGGCAGTTGGAGCTGGTGTGCAGAACCTCAGTACTAGCTTGTAAGACCACATCCAACTCTTCAACCAGGAGAGCATTCTCTTCACCTTAGAAGTCTGGGTCCTAGGCAAAACTTTTGAGACCACCCCATGCTGAACAGGACCCTCCTATACCGCCCCAGCCAGGACCTGGGAAGCAGGTACCACCAGGGCACAAATTCTGTGCATGTCTGCCTTCTGTATGGTTTTGATACTAAGGCATTATTGAGGTAAGAAGTGTTATTTTCTCTTATATATTTTGGAAATGTTTGTGAGGAATTGGTGTTAATTCTTTAAATGTTTAATAGAACTTACTGTGGAAACCCTCTCATCCTAGGCTTGTCTCTGTTGAATTTTCTTTTTAATTTTAACTCAATTCCTTTATTTTTCATAGGTCTTTTCAGATTTTTTATTTCTTTTTCAGTCAGATTTGGTACTTTGTGTCTTTCTGATAACTTTCCTATTTCATACAGGTTATTGAGTGTGTTAATATATAATATTATATATTTATTTGTAGTCTTCTTTATTTCTATAATATAAGTTCCCTGATTCCCTTGTGATGTTAATAATTTGGGTTTTCCCTCTTTATTCTTAGTCATTAATTTTATATTTAAAATTGTATTGATCTTTTCAAAGAACCAATGTATAAATGTTTAATTTTCTCCTTTACTCCTGCTTTAATCTGTATTGCTTCCTTCTCTTTGCTTTGGATTTTATTTTATCTGTCTTTTTTTCTTAGATATTTATGGTAGAAATCTAGGTTATTGATTTGAGGTATCTATTATTTTGTATTAGTGTTGGTACTGATGATTGTAAATTTCTTTCTTTAGTCTTGCTTTCCATAATTGCTTGCATATTATTTTTTATTCATAGAAAAGTATATCCTGATTTCTTTGACCAAGGGTTTGCTTCCAAATAATGAATGTTTAATTTCCACATATTTTCAAACTTTCCAAATTTATGCCCTTATTGTTCTCTAATTTAATTCCATTGTGGTTGAAGACTATATTTTGCATGATTTCAACAATCTTAAATTTATTAGGACTTTTTTATGGCTTACCAAAAATATCCTGGAGAGTATTCCATGTGCACTTGTGAAGAATGTATGTTCTGGTATTATTATATAGCATGTTCTCTAGATGTCTATTAGTTCCAGTTGGTTTATAGTGTTAAGTATTTTACTTCCTTTCTATCTTTTATTTAGTTATATGTCCATTATTGATTATGTGGTACTGGAATTGCTAACTAATATTTCAAAATTATATACTTCTCTGATTCTGTCATTTTTTGCTCCATTACAGCTCATTAATTATCTCTATATCTGTTTTGATAAGTTTTAAGAATTGTGGTCAAATAAACATAACATAAACTTTACCACTTTAAATATTTTTAAGTGTCTAATAGTATCAATTTGCAATGTTGTAAAACCACTACCATTATCCATTTCTAGCAATTTTTTCACCATCTCAAAGAGACCTATGTTTCAATTAAGCAATAATTCCCATTCTCTTTTTCTTTTACACCCTTGGTGATCTCTTATTTTCTGCTTTTACAAATCTGTATATTTTAGGTACACATATAAATAGAATGATTCAATACTTGTTCTTTTGTGTCTGTATTATTAAACATAATCCTTAAGATGTTTATTTATTTGGTAACACCTATTAGGGTTTTGTTTAAAGCTAAATAACATTCCATTGTAATTTATTCCATATTTTGTTTATACATTCATTTATTTGAGATACATTTAAGTTTTTTGACTTTTGTTAATGGTGTTACTATGAACATTCTTATAAGAGTATCTGTTTAAGTCTCCTATTTCAATTCTTTTGAGTATATTTTTAGACGCAGGATTGTTGGATTATATGGTTATTTTATGCTGAAGTTTTTGAGGAACCATCAAAAACACTTCCCACGGTGACTGCCCTATTTTACATCCCCACTAGCAATGCACAAGTGTTCAAATTTCTCTGTATTTTCACCAATCTTTCCTATTTTCTGGGCTTAATATTTTAAAATTTTGATAATAACCATAGTAGCAGATATGAAATTGTATGGTACCTCATTGTGGCTTTGATTTACATTCTCTTAATGTCTTGTGATGTTGATCATCTTTCCATAGACATATAGATTATATATCATTTATGATGAAATATCTGTGTCCTTTGTCCATTTTTGTACTTTTTTTTTTGTTGTTGAGTTGTAGAAGTTCTTTTATATTCTTAGTAGTAATCCTATGTTGATAAAATTTGCAAATATTTTATCTCATTCTGTGGTTGTTTACTCTCTTTTTTTTAGTTTTATTGATTTTATTTTTTTTAAATACACGGCAACGGAATGCATTACAATTCTTATTACACATATAGAGTACAATTTTTCATATCTCTGTATATAAAGTATGTTGATACCCAATTCGAGTCTTCATACATGTTCTTTGAATAATGATATTCATCACATTCCACAATCCTTGCTAATCTCCTGCCCCTCCCTTTCCCTCCAACCCCTCTTTCCTATCTAGAATTCATCTAATCCTCCCATGCTCCCCCTCCCTACCCCACTATGAGTCAACCTCCTTATATCAGAGAAAACATTTGGCATTTGTTTTTTTAGGATTGGCTAACTTCACTTAGCATTATCTTCATCAACGCCATCCATTTACCTGCAAATGCCATAATTTTATTCTCTTTTATTGCTGAGTAATATTCCATTGTGTATATATGCCATTATTTTTAATCCATTCATCCACTGAAGGGCATCTAGGTTGGCTCCATAGTTTAGCTATTGTGAATTGTGGTGCTATAAACATTGATGTGGCTGTGTCCTTGTAGTATGCTGTTTTTAAGTCCTTTGGGTATAGTCCGAGGAGAGAGATAGCTGGGTCAAATGGTGGTTCTATTCCCAGATTTCCAAGGAATATCCATACTGCTTTCCATATTGGCTGCAACAATTTGCAATTCCACCAGCAGTGTATGAGTGTACCTTTTCCCCCACATCCTTCCAACACTTATTGTTTTTTGTCCTCATAATATCTGCCATTCTGACTGGAGTGAGATGGTATCTTAGAGTAGTTTTGATTTGCATTTCTCTAATTGCTAGAGATGATGAACATTTTTTCATATATTTGTAGATTGATTGTATATCCTCTTCTGAGAAGTGTCTGTTCAGGTCCTTGGCCCATTTGTTGATTGGGTTATTTGTTTATTCAGTTACTAGCTTCTTGAGTTCTTTATATACCCTAGAGATTAGTGCTCTATCTGATGTGCTCACCTCACAGATTTTTTTTTTTTTTGCTGAGAAGAAACTTTTTAGTTTGAGTTCATCACATTTATTGATTATTGGTTTTAATTTTTGTGCTCTAGGAATCTTATTAAGGAAATTGGGGCCTAATACCACATGATGAAAATTAGGACCTACTTTTTCCTTCTATTAGATGGAGAGTCTCTGGTTTAATTCCTAGGTTCTTGATCCATTTTTGAACTGAGTTTTGTGCATGGTGAGAGAAAGGGGTTTAATTTCATTTTGTTGCATATGGATTTCCAGTTTTACCAGCACCATTTGTTGAAGAGGCTATCTTTTCTCCAGTGCATGTTTTTGGTACCTTTATCTAATATAAGATAATTGTAGTTCTATGGGTTAGTCTCTGTGTCCTCTATTTTGTACCATTGGTCGACCCGTCTGGTTTGGTGCCAATACATTGCTGTTTTTGTTACTATTGCTCTGTAGTATAGTTTAAGGTCTGGTATAGCCACCTGCTTCACTCTTCCTGCTAAGGATTGCTTTAGCTATTCTGGGTCTCTTATTTTTCCAGATGAATTGCTTTTTCTATTTCTATGAGGAATGTCATTGGGATTTTGATTGGAATTGCATTAAATCTGATAGTGCTTTTGGTAGTATGGTCATTTTGATAATATTAATTCTGCCTATCCAAGAGCAAGGTAGATTTTCCATCTTCTAAGGTCTTCTTCGATTTCTCTCTTTAGAGTTCTGTAGTTTTCATAGTATAGATCTTTCACTTCTTTGTTGATTCCCAAGTATCTTTTTTTTTTTTTTTGAGGTTATCGTGAATGGGGTAGTTTTCCTCATTTCCTTCTCAGAGGCTTTGTCACTGATACACAGAAATGTAGTACTAAGAGGAAAGTTTATTGCATGGAGTTCATTCCTTAAAAGAAGAAAAAGTCAGCAAATAAATGACCTCACACTACATCTCAAAGCCCTAGGAAAAAGAAGAACAAATCAGCAGCAAAAGCAGTAGAAGGCAAGAAATAGTTAAAATTAGAGCTGAAATCAATGAAATTGAAATGAAAGAAACAATTGGAAAAAATGACAAAACAAAAAGTTGGTTCTTTGAAAAAATAAATAAAATTGACAGACCCTTAGCCACACTAACGAAGAGAAGAGAGAAAACTCAAATTACCAGCATATGTGATAAAAATGATAATATCACTACCGACACTACAGAAATACAGAGGATAATTAGAAATTATTTTGAAATCTTATACTCTGATAGAAGAGAAGACATTGAAGGCATCAACAAATTCCTTAAGTCATATGATTTACCCAGATTGAGTCAGGAAAATATACACAATTTAAACAGACCAATATCAAGTGAGGAAATAGAACAAGCCATCAGAAGCTTACCAACCAAGAAAAGCCCAGGACCGGACAGATACACAGCTGAGTGCTACAAGACCTTTAAAGAAGAACTAATACCAATACTCTTTAATTTATTTCAGGAAATAGAAAAAGAGGCAGTAATTCCAAACTCATTCTATAAGGCCAATAGCACCCTGATCCCCAAACCAGGCAAAGACACATCAAAGAAAGAAAACTTCAGACCAATATCTGTAATGCACATTGATGCAAAAATTCTCAATAAAAATTTTAAAAATCCAATACAAAAACATATCAAAAGATTGTGCACCATGATCAAGTGGGATTCATCCCAGGGATGCAAGGTTGGTTCAACATATGGAAATTAATAAATGTAATTCATCACATCAATAGACTTAAAGATAAGAATCATGTGATCATCTCAATAGACAGAAAAAGCATTTGACAAAATACAACACCCCTTTATGTTCAAAATACTAGAGAAACTTGGGATAACAGGAGCATATTTAAACATCGCAAAAGCTATCTATGCTAAGCCCCAGGCCAACATCATTCTAAACTGAGAAAAATTGAAGACATTCCCTCTAAAAACTGGAAAAAGACAGGGTTACTGTCTTTCACCACTTCTATTCAACATAGTTCTTGAAACTCTGGCCAGAGCAATTAGACAAAAGAAATTAAAGGGATATGTATAGGAAAAGAAAAACTTAAATTAGTACTATTTGCTGACAATATGATTCTATACCTAGAAGACCCAAAAAACTCCACCAGAAAACTCCTAGAACTAGTAAATGAATTCAGCAAAGTAGCAGGATATAAAATCAACACCCAAAAATCAAAGGCATTTCTGTTTACTCTCTTGATAGTTTCCTTGAAATAGTCAAATTTATGATTTCATAAAGTTAATTGATTTTTAGCTATTGTCTTTATATTCTATATTTTTGTACACTGCAATCTTTACTATTTCCTTCCTTCTGCTAGCCTTGGGTTTAGCCTACTCCCTTTCCTCCAATTCCTTAAGGTGTGAAGTAAAGCTATTGATTTAAGATCTTTCTTCTTTTTTAAATGTGTTCACGGTTATAAATTTTCTTGTGAGCACTGCGCTACAACATCCCATAAGTTTTGTTATGTTGTGTTTTCATTTTCATTTCTCTCAAGGTATTTTCTAATTTCCCCTGTTATTTGTTCTTTGCCTTGTTGTTTTCTTGAGACTGTGTTGTGTAATTCTCAGGTATCTGAGTATTTCAGTGTTCCTCGTATTCTCGTTTTCTATTTTCATGTTCCTCTGACTAGAAACGATACTACATATTATTTTGATCTTTAAAAATTAATCTAGACTTTCAGTTTAACATATTTTCTGTCCTTGAAAATCTGCTGTATTTGATAAAAGTGTGTATTCTATTCTTTTAGGTTGAATATTCTGTGTATATCTGTTAGATTTCTTTGGTTTATAGTGTGACACAAATCCTTTATTTCCTTATTGAATTAACTAACTGTTTTATCTATTATTGAAAGTGGAGTTTTGAAGTTTTAAAAATATTGTAATAATTATTTTTTAAAATTTCAATGCATTGAATTTGTATTTTTTCATATTATCCTACTCTTGCTTAAAGGTTGCAGTCTCTTTTCATAGACTCCTCAGAACACACACACACACACACACACACACAGTTTTGTATATGTGTGCATGAGTGTGTGTGTTTGTGTGTTCTGTTTGTGTTTTTATCTCCCTCAGGCATTATAACCCCCCTTTGTTGTACACATTGCCTCCTTTTTCTTGCCTCCTTTCAAGGATTCTGGAGTCTTGATCATGCACACACATCTTTGTATGTGAGAGTCCCTATTCTCTGGTCTGTGGATGTTGAATCAGTTTATTGCATCTTGCCTTGGGGATGGGATGTTTTGGGTGTGTTGGAGGAACATGATTTGCTGCTAGGCTGCAAGCACTGTTTCCTGTCTTCTGTGTTTTGAGAGTTACCATTTCTTTTTCCTGCATCTTACTGCCCATGCTTACTGCTTCCTTCCCTGGTTTGACACCCTGTGTCAATGGCACATGATGGATATGGGGGTAAAGGGGGCCGTTCACCCAAATATCTCTACCTTATTTTCACAACAGTTTTTTTTTATTCTCATGTCTCTCTTAACTCAAAGTATGTCCCCGAAACGTTCTGTTTCCTTGTTTTGTTTTGTCTGCCATTTTGATCCAATCTACTTGCTTGTATGGAAACCACTTCTCTTTTTTACACTTTAGGATAAAAGCCTGAAAACTGCTGCCCTTGAATCAAATCCCCCTGCCCCCATTTTTGCATGTAAAGTTTTATTGGAATATATTCAGGCCTATTTGTTTATGCACTATTTTTATGTTGCACCAGTATAGCTGAGTAATTGTGGCATCAACTACATGGCTTCCAAAGCCTAAGACACCTATTACTTGGCTTTTTATATAGAAAGCTGACTTCTGCATTAGGATGCTTTTAAATAGAAGATTTATATCTAAAATGCAGTAATGGCTAAATATATAGCCATTACTTTTGCCAGGAAGATTACCATACTGTAAAATATTTACAGATTTTAATACACCCAATTTCTCGGCCATGCTTTGTTTAATAGACAGAAAAACATGGAGAATACATCATGTGTTAGGAGGGAAGTAGGGGCTGTAGTTGTATTAGAACACTAGAAAGCATATTCCTCAACTTTAAGAGCACATGCAATTTAGTTGAAGAGAGAACATCTCTATTAGAAAAATAATACACAGCAGTATTTAAGCAAAAGCTGTTGATATATTGCTGTCTAAATATACCATGAGGATTCTCAGAAGGGATAGGCATCCCAAAGTCTAATAATTCAGGAAAGTGTGTTTTGAACACTAAAAACCATAGCCTTCATTTTATCTTCAAAATATGTCAAAGGATTTTCTCTACATATTATATACCAAGACTAATAGGTATCATTTATTTACCTCACTTAAAAATACATATCAATGTCTTTGCTCAATTAAAAAAATAAAACTTGATCATTTCTATACTGATAAATAAGTAACCTTTGTAAACTTAAACCATACTTTTACCTTTCCTCTTTCAATTCAGTTTGATAAAATTGAAAACTGAAGTTTGACTCTTCAGGCCTATAAGTAGAAAGGTCAAGCAGTCCAAAGAAAATTTCTTGGCAATGAGGTGTTACTGGGCTCCTGTTCCAAGAGGAGGTAATGGTGGTTTCATGGGAGGAGATAGTGTACTCTTCGTTGACTGAAGATTGAGCAGGAATTAGCTGCTTAATGAAGATACTGAATGTTTCTTTTTCTATATTATAAAGAGTGTGAAAAGACCATTTTATTGTTCACAGAGTGGCTTCCCTTGGAAAACATCCCTGAACATACCATGGAGCAGTGTCAACTGTAATATAAAATGTCCTAGAAGTCTTGCAATTTATGAGCTTAATGGCACACCTGAGGATTACGAGGTTTTTTCCATCCACTCATAATAACCCAATGACTGATTTAGCAGAGAGGAAGCAAGATGAATAATCCTGATCACTTTCTAACATTTTTCCTGTCTGGCTGACTTCAGAGATTTAGGCATATAGCATTTGTAGGATTTGTGTCTTTTGGGCCATATTTTAGAATCCAAATCAAAAGATAAGAAGGAAGAATGGTTCCTAGACAGATATAAATACTTCATTATTTGCAAATGGGCTTATTTTGAAAATCTCAAGATCTTTATTGCTCATTTCTTTTTTAATTCAATGATTTTCTTACAAAGGTTAAAGAGCTTCTTGACATTGTGCATTCTGTCTGTTGATATCGTTGGCCTAAGGACCGAGGAATATATAGCAGCTATATGAAAGTTCAAGTTCTGGACCTAGTTCTAAATTTCTCTTTCCAGCACTCAGTTTTGTTCGTTTGTTTGTTTCTCTGTTAAAAAAAATTCTGTTTCTGCCTCTGATTTTATCTCTCTCTTTCTCCATTATTTATTTATCTAGTAGGTAAAATTTAGAAGAAATTGATGCTGCAAGAATATTTACATGTTTAAAGATTGTAACTGTCACAGCAGTACCTTACAAGTAGCATGAGAGACAACAGAAAGAGGAATCACTCTTTTTCCTCATTCCATGATGCATCTTCAGATCACTTTGGGGGCTGTGAAGCTAAAATAAAAATTTAGAACACTGGCTCTTGTGGGTGAAGTTTCCTTCAACAATCACAAAAAAGCAACTGTCATATAAAAGGATGATTCAGACAGGAAAAAAAGTAGATGTGTTAATTAGGTTTTAATCACTGTAATCAAAATATCTGACAAGAATAACTTAGGGGGAAACGTTTATTTTGGCTTAGGGTTTTATAGGTCAGTCCATGGTTGGCCATCTTCATTGCTCTGGGCCCCAGATGAGGGAGACAATCATTCTTGGTGAGAAGGCCTGGTAGAGGAAAGTGGCTCTGCTTATTGAGTCCAGCAAGCAGAGAGAAAAGGAGGAGCCAGAGAGACAAGATGTAGTCCCCAAAGGCACACCCAGTAGCCTACTTCCTCTAGCCATGCAGACCTGCCTATTTACCACTCCCAACAGTAGTGCTTTCAAATTAATAATTCATCAAATGGATTAATCCACTGATTAGGTTATAGCTCTCACCATCCAATCATAAAACCTGTGAACATGCCTGCATTAACACAGGACCTTTTGGGGCATACCTCATATCCAAACCATAGCCGTAGGAATACACAACTAAAACAACAGTCAAATATCTTTTTCTTGCTGTTGATTTGGTAAATATCAACATTTCTGTGCTATGAATTAAATATATGCATCCCTCCAAAGTTCATATGTTGGAATGTAAACGTAAAGCAATGGCATTTAGTATTGTAGCTTTGGGGAGAAAAATTAAGCCATGAAGACATCACCCTCATGAATAAGACTAATCACCTTATAAAAGAGATTCCAGAGCATGTCCTGACCTTTCATCTCTTCATTTTGCCATGAGAGAAGACAGCACTTATCTTTTATTTCTCCCATCACATGAGGACAGAGCAGAAAGTGCCATCCTGGAGGTAGAGAGTCGCCCTTGCCAAACACTGAATCTGTCTGTCCTCAATCTTGGTCAACCCAGTCTCCATAACAGTAATAAACAAATTTCTATTCTTTACAAATTACCCAGTCTAACGTATTTTGTTATAGTAGCAGGAACAGACTAAGACAGTGTGCAACACCCAGTGTCAATGAAATCCAAGGAAAGGGGTGCCTCTGCCACTCTGCTGTGTGGTATAAATTCACACAAATTTGGGGATCAATCTGGAAATATATGTCAAAATCTTGGAAAATATTCTAGGTGCAGATATTGTCTTCCAGAAATTGGCTTGAGGGAAGAATTTATAGGGAGATGTAGCTATAAGTCTGCTTACCACAGTGAAAAGAAATCTCAAAAATTTTATATAATATCTAAATTAATATAATGATATTATATTAGTAATACAATTAATATATTAATTATGGATTACAATCATACAATGGAATTTTGTAAAGCCATTAAAATTACATTATAGAAGAATGGAAAATGTTTATTTAATGTGAAGAAAAATGTAGTACAGGTTATAAAACAGCCTTTAAGTCTGGACCTGTTTTGGTTGAATTTTATATTTTGGTTAGCCAATATTTATTTGGTTTGCCTATATATTTATATTAAATATTTATGTAAATATTTCTATAAATATTAATATTGAAAAATAAAGAAGTACTAACAGAAATTTGAGTGATGCTATTTTTTTTCAGACTTACCTATTTTTTTTTCAAATGTCTACAATAAACATGTATATTTTTGTAAGATGGGAAAAGAAAGATACTTTTTCATTTTAAACAAAAGATATCAATAGGAATATTTTCACTTTTTTACGTAGAAATTCTAAAGTTCTCTGGGATTAGATTCAATTTGTGAAATATCAGATAACAAACAATAGATGAATCTAATTGTCATAGCAGCTCATTTGTTTTCTGGCTAAACAGTTTATTTTTCTAAAGCAATCTGAATGACTTTCTTAGTAAAGACGAACTCTTTTAAAAGTTTATATTTCCTTTTTGTTGAATAAAACCAGCCATTATAAAGGATAAATAAAAAACACAGTACAATAAACTTGGTTGAGCTTGTTGAAAACTTTTATGAACAAACTGTTTTCTAAGGGCCAAATTGCTTCACCCCAAAATCTTTCTTGTCCTGTGGCAGTTCTATCATGAATAAAAAAGAGAAAGACTTAAAAAAAAAATCTTACTTACCATCTTGCTTAAGCATAATCTCACTGTTGTCTGCTGACCTATGTCAAATCCTGGATTCATGCCATTGTTTGTTGAGAGTCTACTCATCTTACAGAATTTCTCATGAAATAAGGTTATGCAGACCCAAATTATTTCTTCAGAAAAGCCCTATTTCTAAATTTTAAAAAATGGATTAGTTTCCTGAGAATAGGGTTTTCTCTGCTCTGGTCATAGTAATTTGGT
Organism: Spermophilus citellus; assembly: GCF_964194105.1. Taxonomy (NCBI): domain Eukaryota; kingdom Metazoa; phylum Chordata; class Mammalia; order Rodentia; family Sciuridae; genus Spermophilus; species Spermophilus citellus. The sequence continues at coordinate 47,034,160 of NC_138185.1, forward strand.
AAATGGGAGAATTTCACCAATTAGCCTGAGGTTCCTAATATTGATGAATCCTTTCAGGTTTGGGGTGTCTTATGCTACCATTCTTGTAAGGAAATTAAGGAAAAAACTTTTCATTGCTTGGGTGTCAGGAAGCTCTCTAAGCTGATCTTTGCACCATTGCAAGGTGCGTAGGACACTATGTTCTGAGAAGTGTATCTTTTTTTTTTCCAGAAGAATTGTGGCAAAAAGGAAAAGAGCTTTATTTTCATCACATTCTTCTTAAGGATCCACACTGAGTAAAATCCTAATTCCTTACTCTGGAGACCACAGGAGTACAAATCTACTGTTCTCTTTTCCTGGTCTTCTTAACACACTATGACCCTTTATAGCACAGTAGGACCAAAACTCCCTAAGAGGGACAGGTCTGTTTTCATTTTTTTTTTTAAATTCATTGTGATTGAAAAATGGCCAGGAGGACATCTTTTATTTACTTATTTACTCTGGAAAGAAATTTGTGTAGAATTTGTATTAAGAACATTTCAGACTTTTGTTGAAATAACATGAAATTGGTAAAGTTTTTTTTTTTCCAGAATTGCTAGGTTATTATTCAGCATAAAATAATTGTTTTCCCAATTCAATCCAATTTTACAGCGTGTATATGTATGTTGTGTGTGTGTGTGTGTGTGTGTGTGTGTGTGTGTATGCATGCTTGTGCATGTCTGTCTATCTGTGCTACTTGAAAACCATATGTCTTTCCCTGGGGTAGAAATAATTTTTAAGTCTAGGTAAAAAGCATCAAATTTTCAAAACCTGAACTGGAAATGCCACCTCTGACTTATCAATTGTTTCTGGCTTGTGCTTCTACAAAACACAAAGCATGTATTTTCTTACCACAATTGAAACCATTTTAAAATAGTGTTTTTGGAGGAATGAATCTGTGTGAAAGTTCTGTAAACCATTTGTAGAGACAGCCAGAATTTTCAGAAAATTCTTCACCATCCAATTGATTGGGTTTTTCTTTTTCCCTTCCTTCTTCACAAGGATCCTCTTTAGATAATGTCACATAAAAGTGGAACAATTTATTTTTTGAGAAATAGTGAAATAACTAAAAAAAAAAAAAGATACTGTATACAGCCCATACCATATGACCTTCCATGAGTAAAAGAAACCAGAAAAAAAGTTAGATATTACTTTTATTCACTGAGACAACCTACAAAAGACAAGCACTCAAACTGTCTGTGCAGGTCCTTTACTTTGAGAAGACCATCTAAGGATCAGGCTCTGCCCACTTCTGTGATTTACTAAGGTTAGCAGCCTCTCCCCATGTTTTTGTCCAGTGGCTCAGAATCTAAACATGTGCTAATACCCAGTTCTTTGTCCTCACTTCCTGGAGTCTTCTGTGTGACTCATTCTGAAAGCCCAGGTGTGGAAGGGAGAGGCACACGGAAGAAAAAGCCAGGCTCAGAATTTATATTTGTCTAATGCCACATGTTCCCAAACTGTTCCTGGCCTGTTTCAAAAATGGTCTGCACAGATATTAATCTCTGTGACCATATGTCTGAAACATTTCATCACTGGAGAACAGCTGAAAGTAGTTGGTGGTGCTCTGTGTGATGCATGTTAGGGGTTGTAAGTGTGGTCAGAAGAGGAACATGTGTCTGGGGCTTATGGGACCACGATGAGAAATGCCTGAACCTCCTCTTTCTTATTTTTGAGCTTGGTTGCATGACTGCAATTGTTAAGCCCCAGGTAGATTTATTTCCCAAAAGGAAGCATTGGGGTGTGTGGGATGGATTAATTCAGGCAGGGTATGAGTTTCCATGCAGTTTTCATTGGACCATCCTAGTCACCAGAATACTTTCTTTCAAGCCTAAGTATTAACACTTCAACAAGTAACTTTATTCCAAATTGTGTTTTCTTAAAATGTATAATATTATGCAAAAATTACCCAAAACAAGAGAAATAAGCTGTGCAGAGGAGAGAGAGCACCTCTAGGTCCATATACTTAGGACCAGTATTTAGTTGGCTAATACAAATACATGATTAATTTGGGGTGTTGGTCATAAAAATGGTACATACATTCCTTTAACATTTTCCTTTAACTTAAGGCGTCCAACCATGCACTCATTTCCCAATCTTTTGATGTAGAGCCAAGCCTTTGCTGTGAATGTGTGGTAGTTACTCAGAGTTTCACTTTGCCTTTCTTGTAGAAGATCACACCTACAATATCACTTCTGCTATTTCCAGGGAGAGTTTCTCTAAAGCAATTCAAGAATTGAAAGATATGCACAAAGAGATCCGAGTGCAGGATCATTTCATATTTTGAACAATACATATCACAGCCCAACTTTAATTATGTTGGGCACACCCCATTGAAGGCATTTTAACAGTTTAATATTATTTAGTCTCTTTCAAGCATTCAATTGAGTATTTTTACAATGGTAGCTTTCTTTTCCAACCCAAATTTCATCATAGTGTATGAGTATTTAATTAAACTTAGTAATGACTGCCACTGGCATAAATTATTTGGAAATAGACAAACTCATGCATGTGAGGTAGGTATGGAGGGCTTCAGGTGTTAGAGAGTAGTTGGCTATTCTGCTCCTGTGGATTAGTCAGTATATTTAGAAAAGATGGGAGGAATTTGTTAACCTGGAGAATCTCTTAAGCAAGGGAAGTGAAAATGGTGTATCCCTTGTTGCAGTAAGAAAAACTTCTCAAATCTTTATGGTTTGCAGTAAGTCTTGTGTTTTTCTCATATTATGTGAGCACTGTGGGTCTTCTACAGGTCTTGCCCTGGGATCCAGCCTGATGAAGCGACCAGTTGCTGGATTATATCTGGTAACTAGTAGAGAGAGCTTGTAGTGAATCAGATCCCACCCTGGAGTGACACACATAACTTTCACTCACAATTTATTGGCCAAAATAAATTAATGACCATATTTAACTTTACTAGGACAAAGGAATCCTTTCTTATCCTGTGCTTAGAAGGAAGAAGGATGAAAATATTTGGTGAATGGCTCTATGACGGCTATTATAGTTTAGATCTGAGACTTTTCCTCAAACTTCCTTTAATTCGGGAATATTCAGATGTGAAGTGATTAGATTATGAGAGCTGTCACCTGACCAGTCCATCCTACTTTGAACTAACTGGGTGGTAACTGTAGGCAGGTGGTACATGTCTGGAGGGAGGTGGATCACAGGGGACATGGCCTGGAGGCATTCATCATCCATGCAACCTCTTCCCGCTCTTTCTCTGCTCCTGATCTTGCCATGAGCTGAGCAGCTTTATTCTGCCATGCTTTTGCACCATGATGTTCTGCCTCCCCTCGGGTCTACAGCAACAGACTCAGCCCACCATAAGCTGTACTGAAATGGTGAGCCAAATAAACTTTCCCTTCTCTAAGTTGTTCATGTCAGGTATTTTGATCACAGTGACACAACCACTATGGACAGCTTTTATTTTAATTCTAAACATTAATAACCTTTTCTTTCAATTTATTTATAATCACTATTCCAAGTGCTTTATAGCACAACCTAGTGAATCCTTTAAACAACCTTATGAAGTTGATACTGTTAGGCTTAATTTACAGATGAGAAAATTAAACACACAGAGGAAAAATACTTGCTAAATTGAGCAGCTGAATTAGAACTTGAACTCAGGTGGATCATGCTGGTGTCCACATTCTAGGCTGGGTTGCAGCTGCCTCTCGAGAAAGGTGTGGAGTGACAAGAATGCTCAAGTGGATATTGGAGGTGGTGGTAGAGTCAGCTATAATTTTGGGCCCACTTTCCCAGAATTTTCTATGTACAATGAGATTAGCATTATTAGCATTGCTCTATTTGTCCTATAGGTGGTTTTAAGAACCACTGTTTTCTGTCTTCATCTAGTCTTACATTTGATAGCAGTACTAACCAATGCAGTCGTCATAAAAGCAACATTTGATTATTAAGCACTTAAAATATGACGTCTCAGTTGAAATGTGTTATAAAACATACTCAGAATTTAAAGCCAATATGAAAAAATATATCACTAATAATTTTTCATATTACTTATATAAATGGTAATGGTTTAGGTATACTAGATTAAATAAAATGTTATGAACATTTATTTCACTTACTTTTGAAGGCTTTTAAAGTCCATATAAAATTTATAATTTACTTATGTAGCTTGCCTTGTATTTCTACTGGACAGCAATGTTCTACAATCATAAGTGAAATGAAAGATTGGAAGGGATTGATAATGCAAGGCAGTCAGAAATTTCATGTTTTCTAAATAGAAAATGTATGTTTTCTACATAGTGTTTGGAAAATTTCGACACTTTCGTGAGAAAGTACAGATTTTACTCAAAATGCTCAAGAAAAAAAAATAGGAATTAAATAGCATTAACCCTAGTAGTCCAGTCTATGAGAGGATACATATTCTAACTTTCTTTAGCTGTATGGCTTTTATCAGGTAATATTTTTATCTGTTTTAGATAAATTCATAAATCCTGAGTTCATGTTTTATTTGTTGATTAATTTAATGAATATTTGCTGAGGGTCTATATGTTCCTGTGTGCTATAGCCAGGGGCTTCAATGAATCATACACCAGAATACAAAATAACCCATAAAGAAGATGTTGGTCCTATGCAATATGAAGAGTTGCTCTCTTTAGCTTCACAACTATTTTACATGTTGACCTTGAAGATCCTTTCAGGTTATATATATACCAAAGTCCCTTCTCTGCCTAGGCCCCCTGGAACCGCTTTGCCCTCTTAGATGAGTTGTGAGCATCTGACTTCTCAGCCCACTGCTGGCAAGAATGATAATTTACGAGAATGATAATAGGCAAACCAAGTTCAAATAAACAGTATTCTACAAAGAGAGTTCTCCTTTGTTTTGCCCATGCTTCCTATCAAAGATATGCATCTTTTAGATGGAGACACAAAGTAATACTGACACCATTTTCCTGCCAGCTGAGCCCAATGAAGGATAAGGCAAGCAGGGGAGAGGGGTTTGCTCACAGACTATCTCTGGGGAATTCACTGAAGTACCTTTAGCATCCAGGTTCCTTGGATTCTACCTGTACTATTTCCTGGGCTAGAAGTAGCTGCATCAAAATCATCTGTGGATTTCACTGCTTGACAGATGAATTAGTTTTGCATTAGGCCTGAAGAATATGCATTTTATGAATATCTCCAGAAGACTTGGAATGCCTCCTAGAGTATGAAAACCTTTAGACCAAATTAGTGGTTTTCAAATATTTTGTCCTTGACTCACAGTTAGAAATACCTTTTACATTGAGATCTAGTACACAGAGGCATAACTGAGGCAAAAATGTCACAAACAATATTTATCTTTTCTGTGGGTCATGCTTTCTTGAATAGGTCCCTTCTATTGTTTCTTCTATATTATGCAAAAATTGTTTTTGTGATCCATACATAACTCAATCCCACAGCTTATTAAAGATTTGCAAACCACCACTTGAAATAGTCAAGAAAATGTGCCCCTCTTCAGCTTTGGGGGATTAAATCTGACTCACAAATCAGAGACTATGAACAGTCTGAGCTCAGAGATAATTATATTAACCCTCTTCTGCTGGCTCTGCATTCCACTTTGGAATTCCATAGTTTGAGAATCATCTCTTTAGCAATACAAGCTACAATAATGCTGTCCTAAGTTTCTGGATTGTCTAAGTATTATTGGCTGGATCATAATGCATATCATGTGTACATCAATGTATCTTGGTTAATAAGGGGTGAAAATTGTGAAGAATTCAGTTGAAATCTGCACATGGAATCCAGGAAGACAGAAGAATGCTCTCCTGTATTCTCTTCCTTACACCTAATTCCTAGGCGCCTTTCCTTTTTACCTCCAGGATTTTGCCTGGATCTGGACATTTTTTCTCTTGGGTGAAGAATTCAGGACCGATCTTTACAATCCATCAGTCCTGGAGCCTTTGGATGGTCAGAGTTAACTGCAGCAATTAGTTCACCTGGTGCCTGCTCTGCCATTACTGCTTCTTCACAGTAGCAAATGAAGGGCTCCTTCGGACCCCCAACTGGCAATATCCCATTCATCCTTGTCCCCTAGTTTCAGTACAGGATGAGAGGGCTTAGGGTACAAGTGTCCCAACATGAAAGCCATAGAATATTTATCAGGGGGAGAAATTCCTTACAGTGGTTGTGCCATGCTAGGAAGGGTTCTTCAGGCAGGAATTTCCATCCGTTATCATGTTGGTACAATGCATGATAAGAGTTTGGGCCAAGAGTCTACATGGTGGGAGCAAAACTGCTTTTCGGAATAAGACCTACCCCTATAAAGCCAAAGGGCAGCTTTTAGGTTTTGTGTTTTGAGTTGAATGTTGAATTAACCAGCTGCTTCTTCAGCCCAGCTCCCACTGTCCATCTTTTGGAAAAATCTGTTAGTTGTTCAGACCACACAAGTGAAAAGGGTACTCGCAAATAACTCTTCTGCCCTCTGACTTCACTCTAACAGCCCTCCGAGGAAACAAGGTCGCAAGTTCACCGATGGCAGGAAAGGCCCACTGGCGGCCTGAGCGATCCCACACGTTTACTGTACCATTCCTAATTCATAAAGAAGCCACAGTGCCTTGGGATCCCAACGACTTTTCCATGTGTTCGGTATTTTTAGTTTAAGCACTGTCTTCAGCACTTCTCCAACATGTGTTTGAGAGCGACCCAGCGGTCCCATATTAAGATAATTATTTTAACTGCTGTTTTGGAACACCACAGCAGAGTACCAAGAAACTTCCTACCCAGCAACCTGCACAGTTGGTGAAGCAAAAATTGATCCCTAGTCAATCAAATGAATCTAATAAGTTGTAGATAAATACATGATTTCATCACCTGCACTATGAACACCCAAAGGGAAAGGAGTGACCTCATTTGAAGGTGTTGATTAACCCCATAATAAATAGATCAGCCGAGTGCTTGTGCTAAGCAATGATCTCACAAGGCATGCTGCTATAATAAACTGAAACAATACAAGCATACGGGAGGGAAAATGCTAACCACTGCGAGCATGACTACCCAGAATTTGTCTTAACAGACCCAAACATAAATTAACCTCTATAAATCTCATCTCTTGTTGCTTTACTGACATGCATGTCCTGCCAAAATATTACATTCTTGAAAGGGTTGTATAAGTAGATTAAATGGTTTCTGTCCCTGGGAATGTGGAAACCTTTATTTGTTTTGTTAAGAGACTTTTAAATATCCTTAGGTTATGTGTCAAACAGATGTCCAGGGTAAATGCTTCTGACCCATTTAAACATTTCTTAGCTTGAATGAAGGTCCGTTTTCTGCAGTTTGCATGTAGTTCGACTCGCTGAGCAAGCACCTGACAAAACTGTGAGGCTGGTAATGCCAAGTTTGATGGCTCTGTGGTGTGACTTTTAATGGCAGGGCTGAGGAAACTAAGATAAATTAAAACCTAATTGGGTACGTTAACAGTTTTAGCAGCCTGCACATATGGATCCCATGAGGACACTTTAAAAGATGTTACAGTTTAGCTCCTGTTTCATGGAGAACAGGACCTAAGCAGTTGTCTTTCCAATTCATTTCTCAAGGTTGTATTTTGTTTTGGTGTGTTTAAAAATTTTTTTTTTATTCATTCAGTGCAAACAGCACATTTACCCTCCTCCCCCAGATAGTTCAGTACAGAATGAGGAGGTTTAGGATGTAAATATCTTAACAGGAAAACCATAGAACATTTAGCAGAGGGTAGAAATTCCTTAAAGTGATACTGGTAGGAAGTGCTCTTCAGGAAGAAATTTCAAAGATTCTCTTTGCTTCCTTGCTGTTCAGTGGGCCTAACCTGCAGACTCTGTTTTGTAACTTGAGATTGCTTGTCAGTGAAAAATTCTCTAGGAATCCTATAATGAAAACAAAACAGATTCTACTTTAATATTCAATCAACATTACAGGCTATGGTATTTTTCTCTTTGTTACTCTCTGATACTTATGTATTGGTGTTTTCAAAGTTCTTTTATGGCTTGGACCAGGTGCAAAAGGGAAATGTTCTCTTCAGTCATTGAGTAAGAGCTCAGCATCAGCAGGACAATGCTGCACAGAAAGGGACTCAGGAAGGACCTAAGAAGGTGCTCATTGTTCATGAAATAAGAGAGAGAACATAAAAAATTACTTATTGGTTTAACTTATTGACAATCTTTTCTAAATGTCAGTTTTCCATGGCTGATAGAGTTAACTTACAAATGTTGTTTCTGATAAAAGAATCCTTGATCTTGGTGCAGTGGTGTATGCCTGTAATCCCAAGGGCTCAGGAGGCTGAGGCAGGAGGATTGCAACCTTGAGGCCAGTCTCTGCAATTTAGCGAGGCCCTGAGGAACTTAGTGAGACACTCTCTCAAAACTTAAATACATGAGTGAATAAATAAAAAAGAGCTGAGGATATATCTTGGTGGTAAAACATCTCTGGGTTCAATTCTTAGTACACTGACCCTCATCAAAAAGGACTCTGAGATTGGTTGATAAAGGGTTTCATTACTTTTCTTATGTACTCATTAAAAGTTCTCCAATTTTCTCCTCTTTCACTTAAAGAATGTGAGGATTAAAAAAGTGAAATAAAACCCACTTAGGTCTCTAACGAGCACAGTGATACTTATGTGCACTTATTGGGATTTTAAAAGTTCTTTTATAAAGTAGCAATTAAGGGAAAATTTATACAATTGAGTTGGAGTAGCTGGACACATCTAGTATTGTGACTAATGTTCCTATGACCACTTTCCATTACTGAATTCTTTGGCAAAATTGAAATCCTCTAGTTGGGTAGCTGGGTGTACAATTTTCCAAAATTGCTCTATTTGTATTTGATTTGTAGAGTCAGCTTACACATTTGGCTTAAGAGGTGAGAAAATATGAGAATAGGCTAATGAAAGTAATGCTTTCATTTCAAATATGAATATTTTGCAAAGATTTATTCCATACCATTGTGTAAATTAGCATGCCTGAAAATGTCCTTTATGCTTTTCCTCCTTAATACTACTTTAACCAGTGTTCATTAAAACAGAGTGTTAGAGTCTGTAAACAAGTCAGGATGGCGCCTGGCATTTTGCCAGAAGGAGTGGTTTGTGAAGCAACGCCAGCGAGCTGTTAAGTGTGGAGATTCCTTATTGGTTGACTGCTGTATCTAGTTTATGTTAATTAAGATAAGCTGTTTGGAATGTATATATACCACTCCTGTCCTACAATAAACGGCTCCCACTCCTGCTGTATCAATGTACACAAGTTGCTTGTCACCCCCCGGTTATTTTGCTGCAGGCGGACTGCGGCACAGAGGAGGAAATAGACAAGAATAATGTACACAAGAATGCAGGTAATTTCTGAAGGCTTTACAATTGTCCACTGATGGGAAGAGAGTTCTGCCTTAATTAACATTGAGTCCATCTCTTCTTAGTTGGATGGACATCCTTGTGGAGAACGTTAATTAAAATGTCTCCTCAGTTCTTCTTTGTCTTTTTTATAGAAGGAAGGAAAATGGTTTCACCTTCAAAAATGGACCAACTGTGAACTCCCAACCATTCCTTTAACACTCTGAAACAATGGCTGACAAGCTTCAAGAGGACCACTCAGTTTAGGAGTAAGAGGAAATAAACAGAGAAGCTTGAAACTGGACAGCCCTTACTTAAAAGGTAAGACTTGATCTTAGGCTGGTTCACTTTGTCTAGGATTTTGGGAAATGAGAATGACCACAGGGGAGCCTCTCCTTCTTAAATCTCTGCTTCCTTCTGCCCGACTCTTGCCAGGAGTCACCCCCAAGGATGCCTACCAGAGTCATGGATTAGAGGACTGCTGCTGCCCACTCAGGGTACATTCCTGTGGCCATCTTATAAGAAAGTTCTCCTGAGGGGTTGAGTTAATCTCCCAGTCTCAGAGTTTAGAATGCATGATCTGAAGTGGTCTCAGTTAGAACAAGGACTAACCTGATTGGAAAGAAAGCCCTGGATCTAAAGGTGAGAGTTCAGAAATCAAAGAATGTCTCAGCCAGAATAATGTTAGAAATGTAATAGGGATTGCTCACATTCCTTCATGTGTGTTGTACGTGTGTGTGTGTGTGTGTGTGTGTGTGTGTGTGTGTGTTGGGGAAGAAACTGCAATGAGGAGAATCAGAAAGTTAGGAAGACTTTTCATAAGTTTTAGTTACTCCCATCTAAGCATTCATTTCCTCACCTCTTCTAATCCTCACTTGGTTGAGAATTACTGGTAAAATGAGTAGTTTCTAAAGGGATGTGTTGTTTATCCAAGGCATGTGTACTGGAGAAATAAAAAAGGTTAGGGAACACTGCATGAATCACTTAGGAAAAGCTGGGCTCAGAGATGTAATGACTTCCAGGGTTGCTCGGACAATCCAGGGCTGTGCCTGACTCTCAGTTCCTGTTCTTGACTCCTTTCCACTCCATCACACTGCTGGGATCACAGTATGTCACCTTTTCTCCTTGAGTCTCACTCACAGGTTCACCCACAGCCAGCTACGAATTCTCACCTTAAAGCATTGACTTTCATTTTTCTCAATACCAAAGAAGACACACACACACACAAAGTGAATTTTCTTAATAAATTTTTCTTCTAATTTCAGCGAGCTGTGTGGATGACAGTTTTTAATAAAATTTCCCTCCAGCTGAACAGATGAGAGTCTAGAAATGTTGACCTTTAGTCACTGGAAGATGGAGCTGTTTACTCTGGCTTTGGATAATGCTTGGGTGTAGAGTCCCCTCTCTTCACACTCGTTCTTGCCTACACTGGGGTGGGGTTATTTGGAGCCAGTGACTCAGGATTCTTTGGGGAATTATTTAGTATATAACACATTTTCTGGGGTCTAGAAAGACCACTCAGAATATTTTCCCAGAGAAGACAAGAAAATAAAAGTTTCAGGGGAAATTTTAAGAGTAACAGTTGTATGCATTTGGGCCTTGGAAAACCAGGCATGATAATACTTACAATTTCTGTTTTCTTTTTGTAATTGGGAGTTAGTGTCACAAGTCATTGGTTGGACACTTGATGGTTACTTCCATGTTAACGATGTCTTCTTTCCTTGTTTTGGTACTAACAGCTCACTTCCCCTGCTTTGGGCACTGGGTTGGCTGTCACAGATCTAGGCATGGTCTGTTTCCCTCTTCCATCACAGTATTGACCTCCTCCCTCCTGTCTTGGCTTCTCCAAGCCACTCTTTCCCTGTACCTAGAAACATCTTCCTGAAATAAGAATATGATTGTTCTTCCTCTTACTTCCATCTCTCATTTGCTCCCCATTGGTCTTGAGATTAGGCTCACTGGGGATCTAACTGCTGTCCTCACCTCCCATTTTATTGAACCCTGCTCTCTGCTTAACCGTCTGTGAGCCAGCCTTTCCAAATGATTCTTTCCTATGCTTGTCACCTTCTTGTTGGAACTTTGCCTGTAATGCTCTTTCCTCTTTGAACTTGGCCTGGTGGATTGCTTTGCTGATCTAATTCTTCATCCACACTGTCCAACTCACTTTCATCCACATGTTTTCGATGACCGCAGTGTGGGAAGGGTGAATTTCCTTGCCACTTGACTCTTGGTATTGAATATGGGGAGAAGAGACGGTGGCTGAGCAGAGGCCTTCAGAGGCTTTGAAGCTTTCCACCTGCATTTCTGTACCTGGGACCCAGGCTGAGCCAATGTGGAGGAGATCTAAGCCCCAATCACAGCAAGGAGACCTGATCATCTATATCTAGACCTTAAAGCAGAGCTCTACAGCAGAACTCTGCCTGCTCCAACTGATCAATTTATCCCCTGGCCAACCTGAAGACACATGAGCAATAACAAGTAATTGTTATCTTAAGCCACTGAGTTTCGAGATAGTTCATGACAGGGTCAAAGCTAACAGATATGTTGGCCACCACTGATGTATGCTTCCAATTATAGCTTGATCACTTGACTTCTTCTAGGAAGGGGCCAGTAGGGCCAGTGTTTGATCTCTTTATCCTTCTTCAAAGTCTGTTATGGTTACCACTCATTTGTGCTCCCACAGAGACTGTCCTACCCTCTGTGTCCTCCCTTCAGACCTATGAAGGTACAGACCTCACCCATCTTCCATCACTGTATCTAAGGACACAGTTTTTCTTCATTTATTTAGCAAATGTCTAAGTAAATGACAAGTTTTAAACACTGTCCTAGGAAGTCATGGGCAAACATTACTTAGACACATAGCTTACATTCTACTGGGAGATATGGGGGGGGGCAGCGGGGAGAGCACACACATACACACAGAGATGTCAAAAGCAAAATAAAGAGAGATTTCTGTAGAAATGCTGTTTTGTTTTTGTGCACGGGGCAGGAAGGAAGGTTGACTGTATTATTGATACAAGTATTCTGCTAGATTTGATGGCTGTGATTATATGCAATGTCTTTTCTCATTGTATCTCTTTTCTCACTGAAATAGAAAAGCACCATCAATAGCATCCTGTTTGATGAGCAGCTTGTTGAAGGAACAAGTAAATGGGTCTCCAGCTTAATGTAAAGTATGTTTGCACAAGTTGACCAAGAATGAGTGAGGACATACTGAGTGGTAAGTAATACATTGATTTTGGGGAAAATAAAAAGTAGTAGAAAAGCCCCTTAAAAGGTGAAAGAAGAGGACAATGAGACGAAGTGATGTGGAATTTGTTTTTTTAACTATTTATGGAGACAGAATATTCAAATCTAGATTGTCTTGGTTGCAGGAAAAACATTTTTTAATTCACTGAGGAATACAGGGAGGGAGATGGCTGAAAGGCTATGCAGAAACAGATGTACCCCGTGGCAGAAGAGCCTCCAGGAGTCATCAACAACCTAGGCTGACAGTGTCTCATTTCACTGACTCTTTCCCCCTTTTACAATCAGTCTCCTCTGCTGCTGTATAAAGCCCAACAGAGGAAACCTGGACCCAAGTCTACAAGATTGTTGGCCTCCTTTACCCACCACTGACTAGCACTACCTGTCAGATTCTTACTTTTTGAGGAGAGAGAAATACTGTTTGGCTGGATTCAGTCTATTTGTTCTTTGAAGGATCAGGTGACCCTATGGGTCACTGCCATCAGCTATTACAGGGCAGGATGGTAGGGTCTGGCAATCTGTAGACTGTTCTTCCCTGGGGCTGCAGGCAGGACTGGTGGATCTCAGTTTGATGGATAGGTCTTGTGGAAGTCAGAGGCCTCTATGCCCTCAGGTTTGAAGACTCATAGGTCACAGAAAATATTACTTGTATTAAAAGTAGAACTATACTAGGTTCATTTTATTTCTGTTAAATTCATCTCACATACTTAAAAAATGTTAACTCTATTTTGTCCACATGACAATTATGTGCATGAATTTCTGGAGTTAAAATCTTAAAAAATTTCCTATCCGATGCTGACCTGAAAGAAGAACAGACCAGGTGTCACAGTCTACCCAGGTACCAACCATCTCTACTTTCATTAGTTTTAGAGAAAAGTATTCCCAGGTTCACAAGTGAGAGTAAACAGAAAAATAATGGAATTCTCATTCCAAAGGATTGGATCCCAATGTTGGCATACAATTGTAAGTATTGGTTTTCTAGCATGGCCTTATCTTCTTAGAGCCTAAGTTTCTAATTCAGAAAACAAAGAACAAATAATGCCAAGAAGAATTACTCTGAGAAATAAATGAATACCCAGCAAATGTTTTGGTAAACCCTAACATATAATATAAATATGACTTCATTGCAAATGAGGACTTATCTCTATTCATCAGCATTTCTGTTCACAGACCAAGAATTTTGCCATCTTTGTCTGGAAAGAGCATATTACGAGATAGACATATTTCAAGAGGAGGATATATCTTTACTTTCCTTAAAATGTTACACTTGCAAATAAGTCAGAATGCACAGAGAAGAAACAATCAGAATCATAGTGTAATATTGATTAGCTAAATGAAGGACTTTTTTAATACTTGAGAAATACTTTTGGCAGCTTGAAAAGGATGATGCTTATGATTTAATGCACTTATTTTTTGATCTTAGGTTTTCTATGTTTGATAGCAAAATTTCTTTTTCTTTTCTTTTTCTATTTGTGCTAGAGAATGTGGAGTTCCTGGGATAGGAAAAAGTTACCCATACTGAGGTAAGCTGTACTTACACATCTGTTTGATGGACAGGAGGCCCCCAAAGCCAAATCTTATGAAAGGATGGCAAAAGTTCTGAATAATTTTCTCCAACAGAAAGGAGCTTTAGCTGAATGCACGCAGTATAGGATGTTTGATAAAAGCACTGTTTCAAGAACTTTGTCTTAGCTAATTTGTGGATCTGATACAAAACAGTGACTCAGGTGGCATATGTCTGTTGTAGGAACAAAGGGACTGAAATTGTCAGTTTGCTCAATCTTGTACCATTGGGACCCAAGTGATCCTGTTGAGGGACTGCAGAGAACAATGCAGAAGAAGAAACAGTCCCTTACCTACTGTATGTGTCACTGAAAAACTATTCATGGTGACAGGAATCCTGAGTGAGTGGTCACACACATCTTTAGGTACTACACTGCTGCATAAGTATTTTGGTGACAGTGAAGACCAATTTGTGAGTATTCTTGGGGTATAGGGATGATTGAGACTGGTGAGCATGTAGATGTTTGAAGCTCACATATGTTGATTTTCATTGTCAATGTGACCTCAGGTGTATCCTGTAGGCTGTGAGGCTTATGCATATTTGGATTCCATTTGAAGAATTTTAGATGGCATATAGCCAAAAATTTAAATAACACAAGGTCTGAGAAACTAAGGATCTTCTCTTGGATGGGTGACTACACCAGCCTCCTCCAAAACTTGCATTTCATGGAGTGCCAGTGGCACAGTGATGAGGTTGCTATCACTCTTGGGTCCATGGAGATGACCTGAAGGCAGTCCCTTGGAAAGTCACAAGAAAAGACCTTGTAGGGAACGTCTTCTGCCACCATGGAGAGGGACAAGAGGCCAGAAATCAAGGCAGAAGATCACTGCTGTGGTAGAATTTGGAAGCAATGTTAGTAAAGAACCAAAAGTTCAGAGAGCAGGAGAAGGAGATGGTTAGGGTCAAGGAGGCCAGTCCAAGACCATTTGAATATCCTAAGGCCGAGAAGGGAATTCAGGCCTTAAGGAATGGAAAAGGCAAGGAGTTCAACCCAAGAGGCCAATTAGATGCCCAGTAGTATTAGGATGGTAAGTAAAGAGGGGATGCAGACCCTGTGGACTCCCTACCCATATTGCTTCTACTCTCCCTGTTTTTTGTGAGTGAGATGACTCTGCCAGGGCTTACTCTACCCATAGGAACACCCTGGGCTTGTGTCTGGGTCGGAGTTAAATCTTCTAAGAAGAACCTTTGGGCAATGAGGGATGAAACTGGTGATAAATCCTATGTAGGTGGAATTATGATCTTCCCAACAATGTCCATCTCCTAATTGCTGGAATCTGGGGATACATTATGTTACATTGTAAGGGGAAATTCATTTGCAGATGGAATTAAAGTTGCTAATCTGATGACTTTAAGATAAGGGCATTAATTTGGATTATCTGGGTAGACTCAGTGTGAGATATGGCATCTGCTGGTCCCCAATGGGAGACTATACCCCAAGGATCTCCTTTGGAGCCTGCTCATGTGATGTGGGCACCTGGAGTTATCTCCTTATCTTACCTGTAGACCTCACAGTTCCTGGTCTCTAAATTAGTCTCTAAACTGTATCTCACTCACCCTGTCCCTTTCTACTTCCTAATTAGGGACCTTTCTCTCCTGAGGTCTTGATCATTGCACTTTGGGGACTGTGCATCTGTCTTGGAGAGCTGTATTGTATTGGGCAGTCACTGTGCTGGGTTAGCGGCTGCCAAGGAGAGGGCAGAGTTGGGAACTACGGTACCTGCCCAGCCGGAGTTCCCAACTGGGAATTGCCCCAACTGAAGAAGGCAACCAAAGCAACCCAAGATGGAGATGGGTGTCTTTTTGGTGGAGGGAGCTGGGTGATGGCGTTGGGCTACATGTTCAGAGATGAGTTTTATGGCCTGCAGTGTTGTGGCTGTTGGCTGTCTTCAGAACCTGGGCAATGTCCCCAGGTGCAGGCAGGCTACCACATATAGGGGATTATGGCAGTGGCTTCAGAGTCCCAAGATGGAGGCAACCAGGGGAGCCTCACATTAGTAGATGGGGGTCCACATGGGAGTGGTGGCAGGAATTCCTGTGTGTAGGTAGCAGCCGGGTGTCTTGCATGGGAGCAGTGATCAGGATTTCTGCACCGGTGGGTGGCCAGGAGTCCTGTGCAGGTGCTGATGTCAATGGTCCTGTTCAGGCACCTGGGAGACTTGTGTGAGCCAGTAGTTGGGAGTCTTGTTCTGACGCTGAGACCTGGAGCCCTGCGTGGGAACAGCTGTTGTGGGGGTCCTCTATCCTTGCAAAGAAGCAGTATTCCCACTACTCTAGTCCCAGATCATGGAGCAACATAGAATGCTGCCTCCCTCTGGCCCACCATCTTGGATTCCCCTTGGGTAGACTCAGTGTAATCACAAAAGTCAGTCCTTGCCAGTAAAAAGAATTAGTACCAAAGAAATGCAGAAGAAGAAAAACTTGACTGGCTTTGAATAATTTTGTAGATGAAAAGAGATCATAAACCAATGAATGTGGGAATCCCCCAGGAGTTGGAAATAAAATAGATTTTGTCCTAGAGCCCTCAGAAAGGCCACAGTATCCCCAACACTTAAAGCTCAGTGAGAACTATTTTGAACTTCTGACCTTCAGAACTGTACGAGAATACACTGTTCTAAGTTATAAAGTTTGTAGTCATTTATTATAGCAGCAATCAGGAAACTAATACAAATCATACCCCAGCTTCCTTCCTTTTTTCCCCAATTTTTTATTGTTGTACTATTGTTGGACATAATGATGGGACTCTTTGTTACATCTTTGTACATGTACACAATGTGAAAATAAAATAATATAATTTGGCCAATATGATTCCCCAGTATTTCCCCTCTCCCTTCTCTCTTTCAACCCTGATACCTGTCCCCTACTCTGCAGATCTCCCTTCAATTATCATGACAACCCCCACCTTTCTTTAACCTTTTCCTCTCTAGCTTCCACACATTAGAGGAAACACACAACTCTTTGCTTTTTGAGTTTGGCTTATTTTGCTTAACATCATGCTCTCAGGTTCCATTCATTTTCCTGCAAGTGATATAATTTTATTCCTCTTTATGACTGAATGAAATTCCATTGTTTTTATATACTATGTTTTCTTTTTCCATTCATCCATTATTGGATAATCCAATAATCTGAGGTGTGACTAATATCACATCTCAGAGACCCCAATGGTATTGAGCCTCCTGGTCATTCCCTCTATAGTAAATGGCCCATACACAGCCTGTGTTGTTTTATTTTCTTTCTAATTTCAATTATTCTTCTATCCATGGTGCTTTTTGCAATAACTACTTAATTCCTGATAAACTGCTTGACTCATGTCCTTGCCTTGGGATCTGCTTTCAATAGAATACAAGGAAGGGAAAGGGCAGAAATATGTGTCAAATATTCTGAGCCAAGTTCTACTTAAAGGGATGCAAGAATTTGTGCTGCTACCTCAACAGCATGGTGAGTTGTTTCTGCCTGCTTTGTAACATTTGACTTTATTCTGATAACTCATCTCACCTTTTCTCAGGCCAGCCCCATCCAATAGCTTGAGCCTACATATGAGGGGAAGCACCTACCCAAGCCTGGTACATGCATATTTATTTGACTTCAGTGACTGGTTTTGGGTCTGGCCAATTAAAATTTTTGCTCAAATATTCTTATATTTTACTTAGTGCTAATTGGTTGTATGGATCTGGGCCTAACGTCTACTGCAGCCTCAAGGGAAGAGCGTACTCCATTGGGAATGAAGCTGACACAGAGGAAAGCAGAGCAAGAGAGTGACTGAGGGAAAGGACTTTGAAGCCTGGCATTCAGCCATGTCTGATGCTAATTTTGCCTTGGAATTTTGTAGGACTTTCCATGAAACCAAAGATTTCTTTTTATTCCCACTGGAAATTATTTGAGATTGAGTTATCTCACTTGTACCTAGAAGAGTTCTTCTAATTTGTATGGATTTTTTTTTTTCAGATGGCAGGTCTTCATGGGGGAACTGTATCTGTCAACAGAGGCATTTCAGAAAGTGGGTCAGATGGGATAGGGCTCACTCACTGAACTGAACCAGTTGTGCACCGAAAAGTGCTCTTAGATGGAAAATTTTAAAATTATAATTTTTATAGTTAATAATAATAATTTTATAATTATGATTATAAAATTATCCCTTGTAGTGAGGAAGTGAGAAGTGGAGAACTTGGTGGGTCATCCTCCATGGAGGTAACACTTGGTCCCTGGCATCCAGGGCACAGTGCTTCAGGTTACTAAGTTTGAGACCCTACTTCCCAGTGTCCTCTGAGAGCAACTGTCTTCATGGGTCAGGAGTGGAAGGCAGAAAACTGAGCTCTGTCTGCCAGTCGACACCACACTTTGCGAACTGATTAAGAGAAAGCCACATGTTCTCTTCAACTCCCTCATCTGTATCCCTAGTAGTCTCAGTGGCCTCAGGCCAGGACTGAGGCCAGACTTGAGGTCTTCATTGTTTCCAAGAATGACTTGAAGCCGTTTCATAGCTGGATCCCAGAAATTATTCTGAATTTCATTTATCACCCACACATTTAACACCTACTATGTGCCAGCAAGGAGTTATTAGAGATACCCTCAATCTGTCTGCAATCTCTCTCTTGTCTCATACGGCAACGGAGATAGCCAGAATAATGCAAGATTAAGAATGGAACTGGGGAATAATTATTCAGCTGACTGACAGCTTCACATCAGAAACAGGGTTGGCCAGAAGACTGTGAAAACATAAATCTTTAAAGTGCCAAAAGTGAAATAAAAATAAAACCAAAACAAAACAAACCCCCCTCCACACGCACACACACACACACACACACACACTAAAACACAAAACAATCAAAATAGAATTTTATATTTAACAAAAGCATCCTTTGAGGATGTTGGTGAAATAAAGACATTTTCAGATTAAAGAGAACTGAAAGAACCAACCACCAGCTGACCTATACCAAAGTCCGTCTTCAGACTCATGGAAAATGATACCAGATGGAAGCTTAGATCTTCAGAAAGAAATCAAGAGCTCTAGAAATAAAAAAAATGTGGTAAATAAAGAAATCTGCTTTTTCTTAGTTTATTCAAAATACATATTACTGTATAAGGTGGGGGTACAGCCTGAGGATCAAATGCACTGCTTGTTTTTGTAAACAAAATTTTATTGGAACATAGTCGTGACCATTCCTCTGTGTATGGTCCATGGCTGTTTTTGTGTTACAACAGCATAGTTGAGTAGTTGCAACCAAAACCATCTGCCTCCCAGAGCCTAAAATATTTATGATCTGGCCCTTCCCAGAAAGAGTTTTCCAACCTCTGGTTTAAAGCAAAAGTTATAACATTGGGGGTTTATAACAAGCACATATAATTCATATGACAGCAATATGGAGCCATATGATGCAATGTTCTTACATTCTATACAAATTAGTAGGATGTTAACATTAATAGACAATGAGAAGTTATGGATATATATTCCAATATCTAGAGTAACAGCCAAATAATAATGAAGAGAGTCATAGCTTTAAACCTAACACATACATTAAATGTGGAATTCCAATATTAAAAAAGAAAACAAAGTGTCCATCAAATGATGTCTGGATTTTAAAAAAATGTGGTATATAGACATCATGGAATATTATTCAGCCATAAAAAGAATGGGCTGGGGTTGTGGCTCAGTGGTAGTGCACTCGTCTGTCAGATGTGAGGCACTGGGTTCAATCCTCAGCACCACATAAAAATAAATAAAATTTAAAAATATAGGTATTGGGCCCATCTACAATTAAAAAAAAATAAATTCTGCCATTTACAACAACATGGTGGGAACTAGAGATCATTACATCAAGCAAAATAAGCCAGGCAGAGAAAGACTAGTACCACATCATCTCGCTCATAGTGAGTATCTAAAACAGTTGATCTCATAGAAGTTGAGAGTAAAATGGTGATTACCAGAGGCTGGGAAGATTAGGGTGGATGAAAGAATGGGGAAAGGTGATCCAGGGGTACTGAGTTAGCTGTTCAATAGGATCAAGACTTTCTGCTGTCCTATTTTGCACCAAAGAGAGACTATTGATAACAATAGGGTATTGTACACTTTCAAAAGCAAAAAGGATTTTAATTTTAAAAGTTTTCACCATAAAGGATAAAAATATTTGAAGAGATAAATTTGTTTAATCTGATTTAAATAGTTTGCAATGTATACATGTAAAGAAGTGGGATTCAGCTACTCCCTAAACCACCTGTGAGCACACTCACTTGCCCCCAGATAATTAGATATAAAAGAAGGAGAATCCCTTTTTAATATAAAATGTTTTAATAGAAATTTGACTTGGAGAACTGATCCCTTGATGTTCAAGAGACTGTTTCTCCTTCTTGACATTGGGGAAATCTGATAAAGACATCGAGGACCTGCTGGGATCATTTACTGTCTTCATGTTTGTTTTGGGTTCAGTCCCTCAGTGACCCTTAAAAAGTTGTGACTCCTCTGGGAGAATGGCATAATAACCCACAGAGCTTCTTGAAGGCTTTGACTTATTTTTTCACAGTGTTTTAGTTATTGTTACCACCTCATGACTGAAATACTTTTAAAAAGATGTGTTCTAGTTTTCATCAATTTGGAAGACTTTTCTTTATCTCTCTCTTGTAAGAATATGCTAGGGCAAGTGCTATTTGTAATTAGTTTATTCATTTTCTTTTGGGTCAATGAAATAGCATCTAGTAAATTCAAAAGTAAATGATTGAAATAATCTTAGATTCCTTTTTCAAAGAGATTCTTACCCGATTTTTATAAAGAAAGTAATAGAATATGTTGTGGAAGATTGTTTCATAATAGAAACTTAGATAATCTTTTGAGGTTTCTCATAGAAAAAGCTATGGAAGGGAACCGTAAATTTTTTTCAAAGTTTACCCTTTGCTGAGGTCAGGTGATATTCAAGTGACAACCCACAGAGATTTATTCCATTGGACAGATTTCCCTTTCATTCCTAAAGGTCAAGGTTCAATTTCTCCTCTGTTCTAAATGGATTTTCAGTAAAAGCTAATATAATAATGAGATCAGTTATGATTTTCAAGGTAACTGGATGTAAAAACTTACTTCCGAATTTACTTTGCATCTTGGTAGTGTGATAGTTTCACCTCTCCCAGAAGGGTGCCTGGGGAACCCCTGGCACTGTTGGGGAACCCCTGGCACTGTTAGTGATCACTTAGCTCAGTGATATTGGGAGATACACAATCCACGCTTTCCTGCTTAGCCAAAACTTATTTTTCATAATTTTACTCTAAACCATTTTACCCATAAAATTACATGCTTCATAAATAAAATTTCCAGCTTCCTGCCTCAATAGAAATTATCTGAGTTCTCTAGACATTGTTGTTGCATCGTATAATTTTCCATTCTGTTTCTTGAAAGGCGGAAACACTCTACAAGACCACGATTATTAACTTAAATTGTATAGATTTGAAAGTATTACATAGAGGTACTTTACTGAATGACATTGGTGTTAGAATTTAAACTGGTTTGGCTTTTTATTCGAATTTGCTCATTGAGTAGCTACCTGGGAGTCTGAGCTTCAGACAAAGTTGAAATGGACAACTGAATGGAAACATCTCCCTTTAACTTATAAGCCTTGACCTTTGACATCACTGAACTTCCCTCTGTGCCATGTGTGGGTGCAGACAGGCTCAGTAGAAGAACACAATGCTTCCAGTGAAGGAAAACACGAGTCTTTCTGGAAAACAGTGGGTGTGGGATATTTGCATTGCTGTCATATGGAACTCAGTCAAAAGATGTGAAAAAGTTCCACTGGGCATCTCTAAAACCAAACCAGACGTGCTGCATGGTTGGTGTTAACCAGTGTGTGAGCAGCTGTAGTTTCCTTTCTTTAAAAGATTTTTTAAAGGTCCAAAGTGTTCCCTAAACTTCCAATAACATTGCATGTTAACATCAACTACAGTGCTTCAGACTCTGCCATGCATTTCTAAGCTCTGAGAATATAATCTGACTATTAGAAAAGAAGCCAGCTATTTTATAGGAATGAATAATTTAATCCTTACAACTCTATATGGGAATAGTAAGATTATCCTTACTTTAATCTGAGGGGTAGTGTAATTCAGGAACTTGTACAGGATTATAAATCTTGAAACAGCAATGCTACTATACTCAGGAAGCCTGATTTCAGAGTTCACCTTCTCAGTCATTATGTAATTAGCTTCAATTATGAAGCCTCTCCATATGCTGATGTTCCAATATTGTGACAGTCACTCACAATGGATGATGGGTTATAATGTAACTATTAGAAAATATCAGATATGATCTGGATAAAGGGGACCACTCTATCATCAATTTCTCAATGTCTGTCATGGTTTCAATAATCTTTGTGTAATTTATTGAATGATAATTTAGATTAAAATAGCATTTCCAGGCTGGGGTTGAGGCTCAGTGGTAGAGCACTTGCCTAGCATGTGTGAAGCACTGGGTTTGATTCTCAGCACCACATATAAATAAATGAATAAAATAAAGGTCCATCAACATCTAAAAAAATAAAAAAAATACAGCATTTCCTCTGTTGTTTTAAAACCTGGTATACAGTTATATATACTTCCAGCATCAGATACCTTCTTTTCTGGGGCTTGCAGAAATTCTGGAAATATTTTCTGAGTGCCTTTGGGATAGGAACTAAAGGAGATTAAAAACTGAATAAGAAAAATCTACCTTCAGGCAAAATATTTTAATAAAGGGGCTACCAAATGCTATTTATTGTTAAGCTGTGGAAACGATTCTTAAGGAAAAGATGGACATAAGCAAAGTCATGCAGCAGGCACTTTATAAATGTCTCTCCAATCAATACATGAGAGTGTCCACCTATTGGATGCCAACTATTTGCTGGGTTCTTTGCACACTTGCCTCAATTAATTCTGACAGTGATGCAGGGTTTGGATGAGTTTGATCTCTCTGTCTCATTTTTCTCATCTGTATGTAGTGGTTAATATCCCCATTTTTTGCATAACATAATAAGTACTTAAAATTATTTTTTACGTGGCTACTATAAGCATTAAATGAAAGAATACGTGCAAAGTGTAACACAATCTGACACCTAGCAGGTATTTGGGAAATGTTTGCTAGTTATCATTTATTCATCTAACTATCTTTTTATCTTTCTATCCTGATAAATGTTTCCCCAGTCTCTAGCTCATGCCTTTGATCTTGCCATTACTAATAATTAAAACATGTCTAGTCCTGCTAACTTACTGACTGAAGTCTGGCGTAGGGAAGACTTTGCTTTGCTCTTGATCCTGATTACACCACATGCTTGTGTGGCTTTGGCTTTCATCACATCATTAACATTCTTATCTCAGCTTCTTCAACTGGGAGTGTGTATCAAAATGGGAGCCATGTCCTTGTGGCTGTGGTGAGAAGTTAACGGCTTTGATACTGCACAGTACTTCGAACTGTGCTTGGTACAAACCAAACACATCCTAGATGGTTATCTGTATTAGTCACTATCTCTTAAGGTCAAGATACCCAGAATCCTCATCACCCTATGACCCTGTGGTCAGCTCTACCTCCCTACACTCTTCCTTGCTTCATATCTACCCTCTAATTGCTTTCTCTCCCCAAAGTTAAGATATCTTCAGGGAAATGAAAGTCAGAAGAGGTCTCACTACAGACTGAAACTCAAGAATGTCTTCCCAAGTTTGTTACCTGTCTGCAGGTTCTACACGACTCAACCACCTGACTCGCCTTCCTCCTCCTTCAACACCAGTCACCCTGGTCATCTCTCCATTCCTCAAACAGGTCAAGCTCATTCCCCCCTCAGGTCTTTGCACACGTACTTCCCTCTGAATGGAACACTCGCTATGGCTTGGATATGAGGTGTCCCCCAAATAGTGCATGTGACAATGCAAGAATTTCAGAGGTGAAATAATTAGATTATGAGAGCTGTCACCTCATCAGTAAATTAATCCACTTGATGGATTAAAAATCTGAATGGAGTACTGGGGGATACCTGTAGGTGTAGGGGTAGGGCTGGAGGACATGGGTCAACGGGGGTGTGCCCTTGGGGATTATATCGTATCCCCTGGCTCCTCCTTCTTTCTCTCTGCTTTCTAGCTCCATGAGTGGAGCAGTTTTATCTTCCTGCGCTCTTGCCATGATGTTCTGCTTCACCCAGGGCAATGGAGTTGGTTGATCACGGACTGAAACCTCTGAAATCATGCACCAGATAAACTTTTTCTCACATAAGTTATTTTTATCAGAAATTTTGATCACAGTGAAAAAAATGAACACAGTGCTCTTCCTTAAGATCTTCTCTTTTTTAATTAATTGCCCAGGTGGTTGATCTTAGTTTTTTTTCTTTTTAAATCATTTATTTGTTCCCTCAAGGTCTTGGCATGGCTCATTGTTATCATTTCAGTCTCTGAATGCTATTTCCCCAGAGCCTCCTTTCCTAATCACCCAACCTAAAGCAGCTCTTCAGCTACTTTTTACTGGATGGTCTTGTTTTATTTTCCTTATAACAGCTGTCACTCTCTTGATATTTCTGTTTGTCTTTTTTTTTTGTTTGTTTATTTCCATCTGAGGAGAATGAAAGTTTGGGGAGAATGGAGACCATGTTTGTTTTGTTCACCATCCTGAGAATTGGACTTGACGATAAGCTCAATAAATATTTGTAGTACATCTGCAAACCAAAGATGACAGTAGGACCTACTTCACAGGGCTTTTGTGAAATTAACTGAGATAATGCATGTAAACAGCTTAGGACAGTACCTGGCACACATGGAGACCTCAACACAAGCCAACTCTTTTGGCCTCAGATAAATATAATGCAGTATAGAGTTCCATGGTTGCCCCCAAGTTGTTCAAAGGCTAAAGAAATAGATGGCCCACAAATAAGTCATGTAGTACATACTCTGATGGGAATGGCTTATGGGGCGTGGCAGAGGAGGTAATGAAAGCTTACAAGGATATAAGGCTAACTGGAGGAGAGGAATGTTCAGGCAAGTAAGGGGTGAAGGCATTTCCAAAGGGAGTTGAATATTCAAAGACATTTAGGTATTTTGAGGTGCTACAAGAAGTTCAGTCTTGCTGAAATTCAGAGTATATGTGAAGAATGACAAGGATGGGCCCGAAGAGGATGGTTGTGACTGGACTGTCCAGGATTGAAAGGGCTTAGTTTTCCAGATGCCTTAACTATTTATCCAGGGCAACTCAACGTGCCGACGCATCAACAGAACCAGTAAGAGCAAAAGCCATCATGCAAGTACTCTCAGCTTTTTCTTTGAAAAATGCAAAGCAAAAATGCAAAATAATCATTACCTGTATATAAGCTATAAATGTTTTCAACAACCCTACAAGACTGGCAGCACAGTTATTATTGTGCCTTTATTATAGATAAATATAATATAAGGCTTAGGGCTGTGGTTGTGGATCAGTGGTAGAGCACTTGCCTAGCATGTGTGGGGTGCTGGGTTCGGTTCGATCCTCAGCAGCACATACAAATAAAATAAAGGTATTGTGTCCAACTACAACTAAAACAAAATATTAAAAAATATATAATAAGGCTCAGTTTATTGGCTCCAAATTGAGAGCATTTGCTATAGTACTTTGCTGGAAAACTCTGGGGGTAAGGGGTGTGGGTAGGCCTGGAAATCAAAGACTCATCAAAGACTTTACCCATGAGTGCAGGTATATTTTCCCCTTGGATTCTAGACATTCTACTAGGTAAAGTACAGATGACGAAAAAATGGGAAAATCAAATCTCAGGTGGATGGATGTTATGGTTTGGATATGGTTTGGGTGTCCCTCAAGGGTCCATGTGTTAGAGGCTTGGTCTTTGGCATGGTGGAATTGGGAAGTGGTAGAACCATTAAGAGGTGGATCCTAGTGGGAGACCTTAGGTCTTGTTGGGGGCATGCCCTCAAAAGGCATTAAGATAATTCTCCTGTGACCCCACAGCAGTTCTCCTGAGATGGTTACTATATAAAGAATAAGACTGCTCTCTCCTCTGCTTCCTGGTTTGAGATTTGATCACCTGTTCTTATACCTGCTGCCACCATTTAAATTCACCATAAGCAGATAGAGCTGAGAGGGGCCCTCACTGTTGTTATGATTATGTTTGGACTTTGCACTTCCAAAAACAGTGAGCTAAATAAACTTGGTTTTTCTTACAACATTTCCTTGGTTAAGCCTTTAAATATAGTGATGAAAAGCTAACACAATGATGGAAGCAGTGTTGCTAGTCTGTCCTCACACCTTTTTATCCTACCTCAAATTAAGTATACCCAAGAAATCAGAAAGGCTCCAGGAAGCTCCCTTGAGGCCCCCACTGTGGGGTGCCTCTCAATTGAGTCTTCAGTTTGAACTACCTATCTCTATCTGTTGTGCTTCCTCCAAATGATATAGCATTGGGAATAGTGGGAAGCATCGATATTCAAGGTTAGGGTGTTCGGTACCAGACCTTGAGAGATGCTCCTCCTTCTCCTCCTCCTCCTCTTAATAAAATCATCATCATCATCATTGTCATTGTCTTCATCCTTTATCAAGTTTTCTTTGTGCCTAACTTTGAGATAAAGTGTTCTTTATTTATTAATTCATTTGGTTTTCATGGCAATCTCTGGTAGTTCTATTCTCCTTGCTTTAGAGATAAAGGAATTGTGATCTCAGCGAGTGCTGATAACTGCCCAAAGTCACTTTTTTTTGGTACCCAGGATTGAACCCAGTGGAAATAATATTCAGAATATATAAAGAATTCAAAACTCAACACCAAAAATAAATAAGTAACCCAAATAGTGAGTGGGCAAAAGAACTAAACAGATACTTCTAAAAAAGAAGATATATACATGGCCAACACACATGAAAAAGTGTTCAACATCTCTAGCAATTAGGGAAATGCAAAACAAAATTACATTAGGATTTCATCTCACTCCAGTCAGGATGGCAATTATCAAGAGTATGAATAACATCAAATGCTGGTGAGGATGTAGAGAAAAAGGTAACTTATACAATGTTGGAGTGACTGAAAATTAGTACAACTTCTCTGGAAAGCAGTATGGTGATTCCTCAAAAACTAGGAATGGAACAACCTTGATCCAGCTATCCTTTTCCTCAGTATACATCCAGAAGATCTAAAATCAGCATATACGGATACAGCCGCATCAGTGTTTAAAGTAGCACAATTCACAATAGCCAAGTTATGAAATCAGACAAGATGCACGTCAAAATATAAATCAATAAAGACAACATAATATTTATACACAATGGAGTTTTACTCAGCCATAAATAAGAATGAAATTATAGCATTATAGTCAGTAGTTGAATTTTTTTTTCATTATGTGGAAGCTAGACCAAAATAAGGGGTAAAGTCAGGGGATATCATGAAAATAGAAGGGAGATTAGTGGGGTAGAGGAAAGGGATTGAGGAAGAGGTAGGAGGAAAAGGAAAAAGAGGAACAGTGGAATGAAACTAACCAAATTATCCTATGTACATACGTGAATATACCACAGTGAATTTCACTTTTATGTGTATATATAATGCACTAATATGAAAAAAATTTTAAAAATAGAAGAATGGTAAGATACGGGAAAGGGAACAAAAGAAGAGTAAGGGGGGGAGTAGTGGGAACTGAATTGGAGGAAACTATATTCCACGCTCATTTAATTATGTCAAACGAACCCCAATATTATGTGTAACTATAAGGCACTAATGAAAAAAATTCAATAAAGTGGTAACACTGAGAATTCCACAAAGATCTGCTTGATTCCAAAGCCTGTGTTCTCAATGAATTGTTGGGAAATCACCTTGGAGAGACCCCCCCATTCCCATCATCTATGTTTTGCCAAAGCTACTCTGGATTACTATTTTAACTGACTTGAACTAGGAGATGTAAATGATAAAGAGACAAAGTGAAGATGATTGCCATCAATCTTTGGCCCTCAGCTTTCCAGAAATCTTTTAGGCAAAGAGTCTACAACCGAGAAATGTGAAACCATATACCTGATAAAGATGCTGAGATCAGCAACTTCTAGACAGTAACACCCTGAGCGTTTCTTCAACATGCTCTTTACTTTACGTGTCAGGGAACACGATTCTATTAGACAAACAACAGAGGACTGAAAAAACATTAGACCAAGTTATTCTATCTGCTTGGAGATGCATATAGCATAGTTTGAGGATTGGCTTCACTGTATTTTATTTTCAATAGCCATATGCACAATCTTTGTGGATCTCTCCCTCTCAACTTGTTCAAGATGACTGATGGTTAGCACAGGGGAAACCTTGAGAAAGCAGAATTTTCTTTGTGAGAAATTATTTAAATGAATATTGTCAGTGGGAAAACATCACAGTATTGCATTGAATACTTCTCATGGATCATTTTTTTCACATTGGTGTTTTCTGTTCATTTATTTTTTCCTTGGTATAAAAGGATTTTTGTGAAGGTGAGATAAAATTGCACCTGTCAGAAAATTAACTGGATGATCTTTCATTTCCATTATGAAGTGAGACAATCTTCCCTCATAGTACCCTCACCCTCACATTCTTTGACAGGATCAGGGTATCAGTTTGAATACAAACTTCCCTGTATCTCCTCTCTTAGTATAAAGAATCTTAAAAAAAAGGGGGGGGGGCTCACTTTCTATCAGAATTTGAAAGTTCCTTCAAAGGAATTTCTGTTCAATAATTTTAATTTTTAATTGACCCATAAAAATAGTACAGATTCAGGGGGTACAATGTGGAGTTTCAATATAAGTATACATTGTGTAGTTATCAAATCAGAATAATTAACATATCCATCTCCTCAAACATTTTTCCTTCCATTGTGGTGGGAACTTTCAAAATCCTGTCCTGTCACTATCCTGAGATAGACAAATTATTTTTAACTGTAATTACCCTATTGTGTAATAGATCAACAGAATTTATTCCTCTGTTCTAATTGGAACTGTATTTATTCCCTCTTCTCCTTCCCTCTCCCCAGCCTCTCTCTGATCTCTGGTAACCACTGTTCTAATCACTAGTTCTATGAGATGAACTTTTTTAGATTCCGCATATGAGTGAGATCATGCAGTATTGTCTTTCAGTGTCTGGTTTATTTCACTTGACATAATGTCCTCCAGGCTTATCCATGTTGCCACAAATGATAGGATTTCAGTCTTTTTATACTTGAACAATATTTCTCCGGGTATGTATACCACATTTTCTTTATCTATTTATCTACTGATGAACACCTAGAGCAATTCTATATCTTGGACATGGTGAATAGTGCTGCAGTAAACCTAGGAGTATAGATAACCTCTTCAATATGCTGATTTCATGTTTTGGAATATGTAACCAATAGTAGGATTGCCAGATCATATGGTAATTCTATTTTAGTTTTTTTAAGGAACCTCTATACTGTTTTCTATACTAATTTATATATTACTATACTAATTTATATTCCCACCAACAGTGTGCAAAGGTTTCTTTTTCTACATGTTCTTACCAGCACTTGGTCTCTGTCTTTTTGATAATAGTCATTCTAGAGTGAGGTAAGATCTCATTGTGGTTAAATTTATATTTCACTGATGATTGGTCATGGTGACCATTTTTTCCACATACCTGTTTGGTGTCCAAATGTCTTTTGAGAAATGTCTATTAAGGTCTCTTTTCTTACCTATTTTATAATCAGACTACTATTTTTTTTGTTTTGCTATTGTGTTATTTGAGTTCCATATATATTCTGGACATTAATTCCCTGTGAAATGCAAAGTTTGCAGATATTCCTCTTATTCTGTAGGTTATCTCTTAATTCTGTTGATTTTTTCTTCTGCTGTGATAAAGTTTTAGTTTTATTTAGTGCCATTTGTGTAATTTGCTTTTGAGCATCAGATCATTTTGAGTTTAGTACTTGGTATTCGAGGACAGTCCACTTTACCTCTAGGCACCTGTCACTCCTAGGTTGCAAAATGATGCAATTGCATAAAATAATCTCAAAGGTGTTTTCAGTCGGTGAATTCTTTACATAAAGTCCAAGATTGGAATAACACAAGGACCATGTGGGGTACAATATAACGTAGGGGAAAACTAGATTATATTTCCTCTCTAAAAACTTCAAGTTTTTTTGCTTTTTCTTTTGAAAAAATTTAATTGGTGCATTATAATTATACATCATAGTAGGATTCATTGTGACATATTCATGAATGCACATAACATATTTTGATGGATCTTATTCCCTAATACCCTTCCTTACCCTTCCCTTCTCCCCTCCCCCTGATCGTCTTGTTTTACTCTACTAGTCTCCCTTCTATTTTATTAATTTTTTAACATTAATGCATTATAATTATATATAAAAGTGGGAATCACTGTGACTTATTCACACGTGGACATAATGTAATTTGGTAGATTTTCTTCCCCAATGCTTGCCCATGTCCTCCCCTCCTCCCTCCATCTTGGTTTCCTTCCTCTACTCTGTTTCTCTTCTATTTTATTGAAAGCCCTTTCTTTTTTGTCCTTCACTTCTTTCTCTGTAGCTTTTGAGTGTGAAAACCGTTGACGTTTGACTTTCTGAGTCTGGATTATTTTACTTAGCATGATGCTTTCCAGCTCCATCTACATTTACCAGCAAATGATAATTTCAGTCTTCTTTATGGCTGAGTAAAACTCCATTGTGTACATATAGCACATTTCCTTTATCCTTTCATCTCTTGACAGGCACCTGGGCTGGTTACATAACTTGGCTATTGTGAATTGCACTGCTATAAACATGGAAGTGCCTGTATTAATATAGTATGCTGATTTTAGATTAGTTTAGTTTAGTTTTTGTTGTTTTGTTTTTGATAAACACCAAGCACCAAGAAGATTAGCTGGATCATTTGGTGGTTTCATTCCAAGTCTTTTGAGGACCCGCCATACTACTTTCCATACGGTTGTACTAATTTGCTGTTTCACCAACAATGTATTAGTATCCTTTCCCTCTGTATCTTCATCAGCATTTATTATATGCATTCTTGATGATCACCATTCTAATTGTAGTGAGATGAAATCTCAGTGATGTGTATTTCCTTTATCCTCTTTCTGAGGCTTTAATTGCTTTTTTAAATTTAATTTTATTTTTTTATTGTTGGTATTTCAAAACATTACATAGTTCTTGACATATCATATTTCACACTTTGATTCAAGTGGGTTATGGACTCCCATTTTTACCCCGTATACAGATTGCAGAATCACATCAGTTACACTTCCATTGATTTACATATTGCCATACTAGTGTCTGTTGTATTCTGCTGCCTTTCCTATCCTCTACTATCCTCCCTCCCCTCCCCTCCCCTCCCCTCCCCTTTTCACTCTACCCCATCTACTGTAATTGATTTCTCCCCCTTGTATTATTTTTCCTTTTCCACTCACTTCCTCTTGTATGTAATTTTGTATAACCCTGAGGGTCTCCTTCCATTTCCATGCAATTTCCCCTCTCTCTCGCTTTCCCTCCCACCTCTCATCCCTGTTTAATGTTAATCTTCTTCTCATGCTCTTAGTCCCTACTCTGTTCTTAGTTACTCTCCTTATATCAAAGAAGACATTTGTCATTTGTTTTTTAGGGATTGGCTGGCTTCACTTAGCATAATCTGCTCTAATGCCATCCATTTCCCTCCAAATTCTATGATTTTGTCATTTTTTAATGCAGAGTAATACTCCATTGTGTATAAATGCCACATTTTTTTATCCATTCATCAATTGAAGGGCATCTAGGTTGCTTCCACAGTCTTGCTATTGTGAATTGTGCTGCTATGAACATCAATGTAGCAGTGTCCCTGTAGCATGCTCTTTTTAGGTCTTTAGGGAATAGACCAAGAAGGGGGATAGCTGGGTCAAATGGTGGTTCCATTCCCAGCATTCCAAGAAATCTCCGTACTGCTTTCCAAATTGGTTGCACCAATTTGCAGTCCCACCAACAATGAACAAGTGTACCCTTTTCCCCACATCCTTGCCAGCACTTGTTGTTGTTTGACTTCCTAATGGCTGCCAATCTTACTGGAGTGAGATGGCATCTTAGGGTGGTTTTGATTTGCATTTCTCTGACTGCTAGCGATGGTGAGCATTTTTTCATGTACTTGTTGATTGATTGTATGTCCTCCTCTGCGAAGTGTCTGTTCAGGTCCTTGGCCCATTTGTTGATTGGGTTATTTGTTATCTTATTGTCTAATTTTTTGAGTTCTTTGTATATTCTGGATATTAGGGCTCTATCTGAAGTGTGAGGAGTAAAGATTTGTTCCCAGGATGTAGGCTCCCTATCTACCTCTCTTATTGTTTCTTTTGCTGAGAAAAAACTTTTTAGTTTGAGTAAGTCCCATTTGTTGATTCTAGTTATTAACTCTTGTGCTATGGGTGTCCTATTGAGGAATTTGGAGCCCGACCCCACAGTATGTAGATCTGAACCAACTTTTTCTTCTATCAGACACTGTGTCTCTGATTTGATATCAAGCTCCTTGATCCATTTTGAGTTAACTTTTGTGCATGGCGAGAGAAAGGGATTCAGTTTCATTTTGATGCATATGGATTTCCAGCTTTCCCAGCACCATTTGTTGAAGATGCTATCCTTCCTCCATTGCATGCTTTTAGCCCCTTTATCAAATATAAGATAGTTGTAGTTTTGTGGATTGGTTTCTGTGTCCTCTATTCTGTACCATTGGTCCGCCTGCCTGTTTTGGTACCAGTACCATGATGTTTTTGCTACTATTGCTCTGTAGTATAGTTTGAAGTCTGGTATTGCTATACCACCTGATTCACACTTCCTGCTTAGCATTGTTTTTGCAATTCTGGGTCTTTTATTTTTCCATATGAATTTCATGATTGCATTCTCTATTTCTACCAGAAATGCCATTGGGATTTTGATTGGCATTGCATTAAACCTATAGAGAACTTTTGGTAATTTTGATGATGTTAGTTCTGCCTATCCATGAACAGGGTATATTTTTCCATCTTCTAAGATCTTCTTCAATTTCTCTCTTTAGGGTTCTGTAGTTTTCATTGTATAAGACTTTCACCTCTTTTGTTAGGTTGATTCCCAAGTATTTTATTTTTTTTTGAGGATATTGTGAATGGAGTGGTTGTCCTCATTTCCATTTCAGAGGGTTTGTCGCTGATATACAGGAATGCCTTTGATTTGTGCGTGTTGATTTTATATCCTGCCACTTTGCTGAATTCATTTATTAGCTCTAATAGTTTCTTTGTAGACCCTTTTGGGTCTGCTGGGTATAGAATCATGTCATCTGCAAATAGTGATAATTTAAGTTCTTCTTTTCCTATTTTTATGCCTTTAATTTCTTTTGTCTGTCTAATTGCTCTGGCCAGTGTTTCGAGAACTATGTTGAACAGAAGTGGTGAGAGAGGGCATCCCTGTCTTGTTCCAGATTTTAGAGGGAATGCCTTCAACTTTTCTCCATTCAGAATGATGCTAGCCTGGGGCTTAGCGTAGATTGCTTTTACAATGTTGAGGTATGTTCCTGTTATCCCTATTTTTTCGAGAGTTTTGAACAAAAAGGGATGCTGTACTTTGTCGAATGCTTTTTCTGCATCTATTGAGAGGATCATATGGTTCTTATTTTTAAGTCTATTGATGTGGTGGATAACATTTATTGATTTCCGTATATTGAACCAGCCTTGCATCCCAGGGATGAATCCTACTTGATCATGGTGTACAATTTTTTTGATATGATTTTGTATCCGATTCGCCAGAATTTTATTGAGGATTTTTGCGTCTAGGTTCATTAGAGATATAGGTCTGTAGTTTTCTTTCTTT
This sequence comes from Spermophilus citellus, assembly GCF_964194105.1. Lineage (NCBI taxonomy): Eukaryota > Metazoa > Chordata > Mammalia > Rodentia > Sciuridae > Spermophilus > Spermophilus citellus. The sequence goes on from NC_138185.1 coordinate 47,068,023, forward strand.
GAAGTATCTTTGTCTGGTTTCGGAATCAGTGTGATGTTGGCCTCGTAGAATGAATTTGGAAGTTCTCCCTCTTTTTCTATTTCCTGAAATAGCTTGAAAAGTATTGGTATTAGTTCCTCTTTAAAGGTTTTGTAAAACTCTGCTGTATACCCATCTGGTCCTGGGCTTTTCTTAGTTGGTAATCTTTTGATGGTTTCTTCTATTTCCTCAATTAATATTGGTCTGTTTAGGTTGTCTATATCCTCCTGTCTCAATCTGGGCAGATCATATGACTTAAGAAATTTATCGATGCCTTCACTATCTTCTATTTTATTGGAGTATAAGGATTCAAAATAATTTCTGATTATCTTCTGTATTTCTGAAGTGTCTGTTGTGATATTGCCTTTTTTATCCTGTATGCTAGTAATTTGAGTTCTCTCTCTTCTTCTCTTTGTTAGCATGGCTAAGGGTTTGTCGATCTTATTTATTTTTTCAAAGAAACAACTTTTAGTTTTATCAGTTTTTTCAATTGTTTCTTTTGTTTCGATTTCATTGATTTCAGCTCTGATTTTAATTAATTCTTGCCTTCTAGTTCTTTTGCTGTTATTTTGCTCTTCTTTTTATAGGATTTTGAGCTGAAGTACGAGATCATTTATTTGTTGGTTTTTTTCTTTTTTTAAGGAATGAACTCCATGCAATGAATTTTCCTCTTAGAACTGCTTTCAATGTGTCCCATAGATTCCGATATGTTGTGTCTGTGTTTTCATTTATCTCTAAGAATTTTTTAATTTCCTCCTTGATGTCTTCTATAACCCATTGATCATTCAGTAACCTGTTGTTCATTCTCCAAGTGATGCATGATTTTTCCTTCCTTCTTTTATCGTTGATTTTCAGTTTCATTCCATTATGGTCAGATAAGATGCATGGTATTATCTCTACTCCTTTATATTGTCTAAGAGTTGCCCTGTGATATAATATGTGATCTATTTTTGAGAAGGATCCATGTGCTGCTGAGAAAAAAGTGTAACTGCTTGATGTTGGATGGTATATTCTATATATGTCAATTAAGTCTAGGTTGTTAATTGTGTTATTGAGTTCTATAGTTTCCTTATTTAACTTTTGTTTGGAAGATCTGTCCAGTGGTGAGAGAGGTGTGTTGAAGTCTCCCATGATTATTGTATGGTGGTCTATTAGACTCTTGAACTTGAGAAGAGTTTGTTTGATGAACATAGCTGCACCATTGTTTGGGGCATATATATTTATGATTGTTGTGTCTTGTTGGTGTATGGTTCCCTTGAGCAGTATGTAGTGTCCCTCTTTATCCCTTTTGATTAACTTTGGCTTGAAATCCATTTTATTTGATATGAGTATGGACACTCCTGCTTGTTTCCAAAGTCCATATGAGTGATATGATTTTTCCCAACCTTTCACCTTCAGTCTATGTATGTCTTTTCCTATCAAATGCGTCTCCTGTAGGCAGCATATTGTTGGGTCATGTTTTTGTGATCCATTCTACTAGCCTGTGTCTCTTAATTGGTGAGTTTAAGCCATTAACATTTAGGGTTATTATTGAGATATGGGTTATCCTTCCAGCCATATTTGTTTATTTATGTTACTGAATATGGTTTGTTTTCCTCTTTGATTATTTCCCCCCCTTTACTGTCCTACCTCCCACTGTTGGTTTTCATTGTTATTTTCCATTTCCTCTTCCTGTAATGTTTTGCTGAGGATTTTTTGGAGAGATGGTTTTCTAGCTGCAAATTCTTTTAACTTTTGTTTATCGTGGAAGGTTTTAATTTCATCTTCCATCTTGAAGCTCAATTTTGCTGGATACACAATTCTTGGTTGGAACCCATTTTCTTTCAATGTTTGAAATATGTTATTCCAGGATCTTCTAGCTTTCAAAGTCTGTGTTGAGAGATCAGCTGTTATCCTGATTGGTTTACCCCTAAATGTAATCTGTTTCCTTTCTCTTGTAGCTTTTAAAATTCTCTCCTTATTCTGTATGTTGGGCATCTTCATTATAATGTGTCTAGGTCTGGATCTCTTAGGATTTTGCACATTCGGCGTCCTGTAGGCTTCTAGGATTTGGGATTCTGTTTCATTCTTCAAGTCTGGGAAGTTTTCTCGTATTATTTCATTGAATAGATTGTTTATTCCTTTGGTTTGGAGCTCTGTGCCTTCCTGTATCCCAATGACTCTTAAGTTTGTTCTCTTAATGTTATCCCATATTTCTTGGATGTTCTGCTCATGGTTCTTTAACAGTCTTGCTGAGCTGTCTATGTTCTTTTCAAGTTTAAATACTTTGTCTTCATTGTCTGATGTTCTATCTTCTAAGTGTTCTACTCTGCTGGTAGTATTCTCAATTGAGTTTTTAAGTTGGTTTATTGCTTCCTCCCTTTCTAGGATTTCTGTTTGTTTGTTTTTTATTACCTCTGTCTCCCTGTATAGTTGATCTTTTGCTTCTTGGATTTGTTTATGTAATTCATTGTCGAAGTGATCTTTCATTGTCTGATTTTGCTGTCTAATGTCTTCCTTGAGACTCCAGATCATCTGAAGCATGTATATCCTGAATTCTTTATCTGACATTCCATCTGCTGCAGCTATTACCTCTTCTAAAGTTGAGTTGACCTGCATTGCTTGTGGTCCTTTCTTTCCTTGTCTTTTCATGTTGCTTGCATTTCTTTCTGCTTGGTGAAACTGTTGTGTTTTTGAAATTTTCCCCCTATATATTTATATTGCTCTTGTATAGTTGACAAGTCTCCCTTGCAGGGCGGGCAGCAGCTGTGCTCCTCCTCCAATTGGGTTGACATGTCTACCACGCTGGCGGGCCGCTGGGTCTGTTCTGCTGGTCGGTCGCAGGTCTGCCTACCTTGCAGGCACGGGCTGCGGCTTTGTTTTGCCCTTACTCCAATTGGGGTGACGTGACTACCATGCCAGCGGGCCGCTGGGCCTGTTCAGGGTGCGGGCGGCGGCTCTGCTCTGCCCCTACTCCAAATGGGGTGACGTGTCTACCATGCCGGCAGACTGCTGGGCCTGTTCCTCTGGTCAGTCGCAGGTCTGCCTACCTTGCGGGCGTGGGTGGCGGCTCTGCTCTGCCCCTACTCCAATTGGGGTGACGTGACTACCACGCCCGCGGGTCATTGGGCCTGTTCCAGATGCGGGCGGCAGCTCTGCTCTGCCCCTACTCCAATTGGTGTGATGTGTCTACCACACTGGCAGGCTGCTGGGCCTGTTCCGCCAGTCGGTCGCAGGTCTGCCTACCTTGCGGGCTCGGGCGGCGGCTCTGCTCGGCCCCTACTGCAGTTGGGGTGAAGTGATACCATGCCGGCGGGTCGCTAGGCCTGTTCCGGGCGCGGGCAGCGGCTCTGCTCTGCCCCTACTCCAATTGGTGTGACCTGTCTACCCCGCCAGTAGGCCACTGGGCCTGTTCCGCTGGTCAGTCGCAGGTCTGCCTACCTTGTGGGCTCGGGCGGTGGCTCTGCTTCGCTTTAATTGCTTTCTCCTGGGCTGGTGCATCTATGAGTCGCTGATTTGCATGTGTGGACTTCCATCATCATTGTGGCTGGCTTTCCTTCCTAAATCACAGGTGCAGCTGTGTGAGCATACCATAAAGCTGGATGGGGCTTCTCCTCTCTCAGGATGATGTTGATTCATTTTATGGATATAGAAGAGGAGAAAATATGACTATTTGAAAGGGTGGTTGGTTAGTCAGCTTTATGTTGGTGTGACCAAGATTCTAGAGAAGAGCAACTTAGAGGAAGAAAAGTTATTTTGCTTATGGTTTCAGGGTTAGTCCATGAATGGCCAGCTCCATTGCTCTGGACTCAAGTTGAGGCATGAGGACAAAGTGGAGGAGCATTGCTAGCTCATGGTGGCCAGGAAGAAGAGAGAGGAAGAGAGAGAGAGAGAGAGAGAGAGAGAGAGAGAGAGAAGAAGAAGAAGAAGAAGAAGAGGAGGAGGAGGAGGAGGAGGAGGAGGAGGAGGAGGAGGAGGAGGAGGAGGAGGAGGAGGAGGAAAAAGATAAAGGATGCAGAAAAGATGCACCCTTTCAGGGCATTCCACCAGTAATGCACCTCCTCCAGCCACACCCCACCTGCCTCCAGTTACCAGCCGATCCATTCAAACTAGAATGGACCAGTTAGGTTACAGCTCTCTTAATCTAATCACTTCACCTCTGAATGTCCCTGCATTACATAGAAACTTTCGGGGGACACCTTCTATCCAAATCACAACATGCATGGCCACTGTGAGGCTGAGACCAAGAGCATTTCTAGCATGTTGGCATTTGAACAACTACACTTGAGAGGAAGCTAGAAACATGAGAGTGGCATTAAAAGATAATCCGACTCACAAAAGTTATGTTTCTAGCTTTTCCATGCCCTTTGTGAGGGGAAAGCAATAAGATAAATTAATAATAAATAACAAAACAACAGGAAAATACATAACAAGCCAACCTTTTAGGTCCTTCCAGTTAACTTCAGTGTTGCAAGACAAACAAAGAGCAAAGACTTCTAATACCACAAACTGACATAAATTTGACAAATAAGATTAAAGTTAACCTAAAGCAGCTGAGCCTTATGGGTTTATAGGGATTAATAGGGCATTGATATTTACTTGTCTTTTTCCCCAGATTGGAGTAGCACATTGTCCACCACCAAACCCAGAAGATGGAAATCAGCCTTTCTGCTAAATATTAATGTGTTATTTCATACTTACTGCTATTGAAGCAGCAGGCATAAGTATGTGATAAAATATACACTAAGATGTAAATCTTAAGCAAATGTCATTTAAATTAAGAGACATTTAAATAAAGAGACATTCTATCATGATTTCAATGTAAACACATGCATTTATTTCAAGAGGACTAAAATCCTCTGTTTTGTTCTTGCTCCTGCAGGTCATGCAATTCTCTTAATGATTTTTTAAGAATTTTTAAATATACATTGTGTAGTATGTTTATTAGAAATAAGAGTAGCTTATTCATGAAAAATGTCTAAATATGCCAGAATATCAACATGAAAGGGATAAAAATATGTGCATGTTTGTAACTAGTTATTATAGACAGCAAATATAATCACACCAAATTGGTCACTGCCACATTTTTTTCATGTGTATATATACATAGCTATAAGGGTGAGTGATCTCTCAGCTGAAAATTTACTATGCATTATTTCAAAAAGATGTATAATTTATAATTAAGCTACATATTTAACTCATCAAGGCATTGACAGAACAATATTATTGCATTTATGCTAAATTCAAATTTGTAACTGATACTTCTAAAGTTCTAGGCTCATAGTCAGTCCATGAAAGTGTACATTTCTCCCTTCTTCCTGTGTAGGTAGCTAGCTTTTAAATGCTAGCACGTTTTTCCACATGCTGTGTCCTCATTGCAGAAGGCCCAACTGATTTGGTCATTCTGACAAAGAGGTGAAGGTCATAGGTTGATTTCCTCTGTGGACTCATCAGAAGTGCTCAGAGTAAGAGTCCTTGCCACTGGCACATTCAGAATCCCTCTACCTGCCTGCAGAAGGTTGTTCTTGCTCCCAAGTGGGGGAAATGTGGGTAGATGTACTGTCACAAATTCAATACCGGTGTTGGAAGACCAAGGTAATTAGCCATTTCTGTTGATAAGGGATTAGGGATATTTGCTGCAGTCTTAACATCAGCCTATAAATATGCATTTTCCCTTACATAGATAGTCAAAGGCATTTATTTATTACTTCTCTGAGTGGGTATAAAGATCAGACATAGGAACCCAGATGCATCTCTGCCACTTTGGCAAGCTGCAGCTATCACTGCTGTGGCTACCCTTTGGAATTTTCCCACATTAGCATGCACAGGGGATTCATTATTGTTCATCTCACAACATAGACTCCATCAGTGGTACCCAGAAGGGCTTGCTCTGATGCTCTCTGGCAGGCAGAAGGAATGAGAAGGAGTGTCAGAGTGGTTAAATCATTATTAATGAATATGAAAAATCACCCGATTGTTTTCTAGTAATGAAAAGGGCCATGCAAAACCACATGAATTGCCTTAATCCCAGTTAGAAAGCACTAGAGGAATTCATTATGTAACCCCAGGACATGATGATTTTGGTAATTCTCTAGGCAAGTTCTTTAATTTACCATGACAAATGGGGCTGAGAGTTTTAGGGGGCACATTGAATATGCAAAAGAAATGTGTCATTTGGAAGAGTTCTACATGGATGATTATTTGGGATTTTGGTGGCTTAAAAAATGACATGGAATGAAATTGTTTTCAGTGACTGTCTTTATCAAAATTATATCATAATTGTATCTAACTCTATGTTTACTGTGCTTATGCCATTATATACATTTTGATTTAATGTTCAATTAGTCATCCCAGCAATGGTTGAGAATCTACTGATCCTGTGCTTCTAAAAGTTGTGGGTTACATTTTGGAAATTTTCTCTCTCTCATGGATCAATGTATGGTCTTACTGCACATGACTAGTGTCCAACTTACTAATTACTATTAACCACATACTAATTATCACACGAGTCTGGCAGAATCTAAACTAGCCTATATTCATTTCAGTGAAGAGTTACATTTCAAAGCTCTTGGGTGTTATAACAATGTCAAATTGTTATGGAAATTTCTGAAGGCAGCTTGGCATAGTGGTACTTCCCTGCCTTCCCAGCTACTCAGGAAGCTGAGGATGGCCTAAGCCCAGGAGTTTGAGACCATGAGCCTAGGCAACATGAGAGGCAACATGAGAGAATCTTTTTTATTTGAGAATCTATCTCAAATAAATAAATAAACAAACAAACAAATAAATAAATGGAAGAAAAGAAAATGCTAAAGGCATTTTACTCTTAATTGTTTACATTGCTGCAAATCAGAAGCAGGGAGTTAACATAGCGACAGTGGTCTGCAAACCAGACCTGAGTAACACTCTGCAATTTAATATCCTGGAGTAAGTGAAGGAGGGATCTGGGGAAATTGGTGTAAAGGTTCTACTACCTTTTATGCACTTACTACTCAATGGTTTAGCAAGTAGACAGCCATATGCACGAACTGATATCAGTTAGGGGTTATGAGCCTAATATCTTCTAGAGATTTCTTGGGAATCATAGACAAGTGTATGATAGAAATTGTGGTAAACTGGAGAACAAAGGCCCATATAAAGACTCTAACACTTATTCAATTCTAGGTCAATCAGATTTTCAAAGCAAAAACCAAACCAAAACAAAACAAAAAAACCACCAGAAATTGTAATTTTTTGACGTGAAAGCTGCTTGTTGCTCAATTATTATTATCTATTGACAAATCTGAATCATTAAAAAATTCTATGACAGCCTAAACACACACACACACACACACACACACTCACACACACACACACTCACACACACACACACACACACACACACACACAGTATGCAGCTTGTGTGTGACCTCTGAAAACTCTCTTGAGGTTCCTAGAAAATGGAACATATTCTAGCAAGTTCCATGGAATGTTGTAATGTCAGCTTCTTTGAATCCAATTCAAAATGCAATTTTTTATTAGTGTGAACAGGGAAACGTATGATGAAGTAAATAGTGAAATTTCCAGGTATCCTTAAGAGACACTAGATTCAAATAGATGTAGAAGTTATAGCTCAGGGGGTAGCTTCAGACTGGGCTCCAAGAAACTTGGGTAATTATTCTCCTTTCCCCACAGGATTTCCTTAGAGGAACATTCTGAGAAATACTGTGGCCATAGTTATTAAGAAAAAATCTTCCAATGAAACAGTTTTCATTCTCTCTCCCTCTCCCCCTCCCTCCCCTCACCCCTCGCTGCTCTCTTTTTTTGTGTGTGTGAATTCACATGAGTTGCACTATTCTGAGAGACAGAGATCCCTGGCTTACCAAGGAAAGTTTTTATGCTGAAAACTCTTCACAGATGTGCTTACATTTTTCTCTAGGACTTCACTCAAGGCTGGCATTGCTCTACCTTTGTGACTGCCACTTGACTAATTTATAAATGACAGTTTGTGACAGGTAAACATTGGACTAATGGTGCAGATCCTGTAAATACACACTTGATATGTTCTTTCTAATGCACCTCTTGTAGGCGGGCCCCCAGTTCATCCTGGCCTCACGAGACTGTGAAAAGAGATTGTTGTGTCTGAAGTTTAAATGAAAGTAAATATTGGAGGTGCCAGGAGCAATCTGGGGAATGTGGACTAAGTGTTTCTGAGTGGTGAATGCCTATGGTAGCAGCCGGTAGATAACATCAGCTGGGAACCAGTGAATGTGAGGGGAGATTGCCTTCCTCGTCAGAGGGAGCCTAGTCCACACTTTAATCCCAAAGGCCACAGATGGAACCAGGAGTGTCCACAAAAGTCGGCATGGGCTCACAATTTGTCTGAGTTTGGGTCTTAGGATTTGAGCCCTTTATTTGGACTATCCAGGGAGGAAAAGGGAAGCTCATCAAATGTGTACCCGGAAGTCAGTTATGACTGCACAGCGCCCCTTTGGGGAATTCTGGGAGCCACTGAAGAATATGTCCCTCTGGGTTAGCCTCCACTGGATGGAGCTGAACTAGCTGTTCATTTAAAAGAACCCAGGTCCTGGCAGAAGGCTGGAAGTCAGATGAGGTTCAGATGGAAGTTAGACAAGGCAGTAAGGGTAAGGGACAAGCATGGCTGCTGGTAACAAAGCTTGGAGCTTCCTAAAACTCTGTGCCCCTAGGACAGATGGAAATGTGGCTAGTAATGTTCATTTTGCACACTCCCAGAAATTCAAATAACTCCTCACTGTGTTTTTTAGTTGCAAAGTTCTGAACTTCCTCTCACCTCCTCCATCTTTTTAGTTTTTTGTTTTTATTTAATACTTTGGCTTTCTGGTGCTCTGGATATATTTTCAGTTTTCCTCTTGTATATCTAGTTGAACACTCTTTAATAAAAAGAGTAAAGTGGAAGTAGGCATAACAAGGACACTGGAGGTCTCTGCTGGAGATTAAAAGTCCAAGTCATTTCCCCTGCTGGGCTCTGACAGTCTATAACATGACAAGGGGAGGGATTTACTAATCACAACCAGAGTCACCCTGGGTGAGGGCATGCTGCATGCCGGGGACCCATATTAACTCTCCCAGTTGTCATAGTTACTGCTGTTTTCCTTTTGGGGAGCCACACGCCATATTCCTTGATTACATTGGCTTGTAGCAAAGACAGATGATCATAATAATGGCTGATATTTATTGGGAGTTTATGAGTGCCATGCACTGCTAGACATTTTCTGTGTTTTAACTCATTTTATTCTATATGACATCCTTGTATAGTACTACTTATTATTGCCTTTATTTTGCAGATGAGGAAACTCAGACACTTAGGGGTTAGTTGACTTGCTCATGTTACCCCTGGTTAACACATCCTGAGTCTGGATTTGAACTTCTGACTTTGCTGTCAGGGGCCACTCCCCCAACCACTGACTGCACCATCAGGCTCCAACCACTCACCGCTCAGTCGACTCACTAGCTGATGATGAGAGAAACTGCAAATATGATTCTGCAGGCCCTGAGTCACAGAGGTTCTCCTGGCAACAGGAACCGTTGATGTCACCGCCTTTTCCCCATTTAATATCAGAGAGAACATCACATTTGCAGACATCCTCAGCAGGCAATTTGCCCAGAAAATAGAGAGCAGATTTCTGGATCAGGGAGTAGGAATGGGAAAGAGCTGCTCTGGTTTGGAAGGTGAGAAGCTCAGGGAATTGATCCAGAGCCGTGTGAAACCAAACACCTCCTAACACTGTGGTTTTTATTGAACTGGCATCCTGGGATGGAAGGCCAAGAAGGACAGGCAAGGGCCTCTGATCATAATTTCTTCTCTTTCCCTTCGAGTGGTCCAGTGTAGGAGTCTGGATGCCTTGTGGTGTGAAGAAACTTGGGTGCATTTAAGTGAAAGGTTAACCCAAATCCAGAAGAGGAGGTAACAATAACAGGATCATCTCCTTCAAGTTTGCACTGTACAGTGAAAGCATCTTCCCATTTTGGCCACCAAAATCTAGAGACTGACCTTAAGAAGAAGGAAACACAACTGATACAGCAACACCATATGCCCCAAACTTCACAAGAAATTTTTCCTTCCGGGCAGCAAGGAACAAGGTCAAGTTCAACCTCGAGTTTCAAAACCTCCTCCTTTTTCATTTCCCCAATTGCCTTTTGTTTTCTTCAGTTTCTTTCCGGTGATACTCTGATCAGTAGACTTGGTGGGGGGCACTTTTTTCCCCTCCTCCCTTAACTGAACTCAGTCAGAATATTTGTCCAGGAACACACAATACTGAAAGAGTTGAGATTTAAAACTGCCCCGGAATGAATTACTCTCGGGGGTTTTGTGTGAGGAAAGAACTTCTAAGTGGCCAACTGACCGTTTCAAAGCTAACCCCATCCTCACAATTACTGTGCTGAGTTAAAGGCAGTTCCTCTGGACATGAGAACCTAGAAGTTCACATTCTGCCAGGAGTATGCAGGATCTTTATGCACTTCAGATTTGTGTTCCCTAAGATTTGCTGATTCCTTACACTTTGTCCAAACTGAATAAAAAGAAATACAGCTCAAATTCATGCTCCAAAGACCTTAAACTTTACCAATGCATAATTCCTGGGATGTACCCTGATCAGTTTGTATGAATAGTTATAATATGATGTTTCTAAGGATACAGATATTTTCAAATTCATATAATTTACCAACTCAAATCAATACTATACAGAGGTCACATTCAGGCAATTTGTTCTAAGTTCATTATCATTAACATGCAAGGCAGCTGCAGGAGATTATACAATTGCAAAGCATTTAAAAAAATGTTCTGATGCTGATAATCTGGGCTGTTTGATCTGAAAACAAAGGGAAATCATGATTTTTTTGGCTACAGTCTGCTTTACTAACAAAGATCTTTGCTTTTCTTAATAATCATTTCTGGTCCAAGTTATATTTATTCCACTGACACTGGTGTTCGCCAATGATTTTGGATTGCTAATAAAAACCATGTTCAAGGGTTGGAGTTACATAGCCAGAATCAGTAAAGGATTGCATAACTGAATCCCTTCATGTGTGGAATGACCGCTAAAAATAAGAGTGTGCCAAAAACCAGAATGGGATAATTCAGGAGAAGAGAAATCTTCTCATCTATAGAATGGGATTAATAAGTAGTGAAATATGAGTGCATGAAATGAATTGGGATTGCCTACTTCATAAAAAAAAAAACAAAGGTTACATGATCTTTGATGTAAAACAATTACCAGGATTTCTATAGTACAGGTCAGTGTATTTGGCAATTAAGTCAAATGACCTTTATAAAGGAATGTGTGTTCTGTGAGGTTCAGAGCTTATTCCAACTTTAGGGGTTTTGAATTTTTTTAACCAACCTTAAGCCTTGCATGGTGCCAATTTTGGATCCATGTGTTTCAAAAATTTTTGATGAAAGGACTGCTGGTTTCTGGGAAAAGAAACTTCCAAAGATCAGATAAGCACTGAACCACCAGGATGCTGGACTTCCGGAAGGGATCATTTCTGTGTTGCTTTTCTCTTCTTTTCTCCTTTCTCTCCATGCTCCACAAATGTGCCCCAGATGTAAGTGTGTAAGCTCCGTTCTGGTTGGAGGACTTTGTTCATCTTATCTCTGTTTTCTAAAAGAAAGGTACCCAAAGGCCTGGGGACCAGATTAACTGCTCCTGTACTAAAGAACTAGTTAAGAGAAATGTAGAAACTCTGAAAAGCCACATCTTGGAATGCCTGGGATTCTATTCACTGATCACTCCTCTCTATTTAGGCTTTGAAAGAATAATAGTGTCCCAGTTAAAAATGGTGGGAAAGAGTGATCTGGGTAGGCAGGTTTAGAAAGCGAATCTATCTTATCCATTAAGAAGTAGACACCACATACAAAAATGTGAAAGAGACAAGGGAATGGGACAAAGATGAGCAGTTCTGGCATCCGAGGAAACAAAAAGGGCACAGAACAGGTAGAAATGGAAGAAAGCTCATTCATGAGAAAAAGGGCAACTGGGGATGTTGCAGGAGATCAACCTAGAATTCATTTCATTTATTATAATAAAACAGGGACAGAAAGACAAATTTTGCCTGATATTCTCTCGTCTATGAAGTTGCTCTCATAGAAGTAGAAATGAGAACAGTAGTTGCCAAAGGCTGGGGAGGATGCAGGGGAGAAGGGGGATGAGGATAGGTTGGTCAACAGATGCAAGTTATAGTTAGATAGGAGGAATAAATATTGGAATTCTAGAGCATAGAATGGTGAGTATAGTAAACAATAGTATTGTACATTTCAAAATAGCTGGAAGATGCTGAGTAATAAGTGCTTGAGATGGTGATTATGCTAATTACCCTGATACGATCATTCCACAATGTATACATATATTGAAACATCACTTTGTACCTCATAAACATGTCTAATTATTTTACATCAAGCAAATATTTAAATTTAAAAAAAAATATTAAAAAGAACACCTGGAATTCAGAGACTGATTTAGAGTCAGACAGGTAGGAGGTTTCTAAGATTCTCTAAGATTCTAAGAGATTTTCTGTACCATTTCTAATAACATTTTCTAATTCACTTATAGTTTGTCTTTCATCTAGTTGCTCAGTGTTTGTGGATTCCTTCAGATACTTGGTTTGCTTTTTTTGCATTTCAACTGTGAGGAATTAAAGTGGCCAGTTATAACAACTTTTTTCCCTCCACTTTGATGGTCACTAGTCCCACTTGTGATGTATAGGACATTGGGAAGTTTGCAAACAGACCCACATCCCAGGTGTACCATATTTAAAAGCTGTAAATAAAATTGGTAAGCCATTAAATACAACAAACTCTATTCTCCTACATTGACATATATATCTTCATAATGATAAAATGGAAAAGGACGTGTAAGCCATGATTTTTATGTGACAAATATCAAAGATATTCAGAAGACTGAATTTAATTATTATTGCGCACAGGCCAGTGAGATTTAGCTAAATAAATGTGCACAGTTCATGAATTAGAAGGTATTTTTTAAATGTCCTCATCTTCAATGAGAATTTAAAATTGCTCATTCTATTTTTTTAGAGTTGACATTTTTGTGTTATTTTTGTTTTGTGTGTATTTTCTTAGAAAATGATGGTAAACTGGCATACATTTTTCAGTCATTGGTTCTTAACTATAGGCTCCTAAAATTAATTTCAATCTTGAGAGCTATCACTATCAAGCTGATATATTTTCAATACAATTCTGCAAGTGACCTTTTGATGGGGAATGAAATATTAAGTTTGCATGTCATATTCAAATATAGTAATTATAATCACTATATGCTACTATAAAAATTATTAAAATAGTTTAATTTTATCAAGCAAATTATTGTCATACTGCAAAACTCTCATTTCACTTTTAAGGCAATATCTAAATTTATGCAGTGAGGGTTTGAGGTAGAGCTCAGTGGTAAGGTCCATGCTTAGTATGGATAAGGCTTTAGTTTAAATTCCCAGCATCAAACAAAAAAAGATCCATGCAATGAAGATATATAGTGCTTATATTTGAAAGATTTGCCTTTCAAAATGTTCAGTACTAGAATATTATAAAGAAAACTCAAAATAACACCTGTTATTTACTTTATTTAAATCTCTTATCAAGTAACACTATAGTGTCTATAAAATAGTCTCTGCACATATTTATTTGGGGGTTATTTGTACTTGAATCTTCTTCATAATTCTAAATATTTGTTTTTCCTCCTAATATTTTCCCAAAATATTTTTTGTTACACAGTTCAGGTGCACTTTCAATTTAGTAGAGTATGCCATATTTTATCTAAAAATTTAAAAAATTAATCCTTTGTAAAATAAAGTAGCAAACTTGGATCTGTTTTTGTAAGCCATTACTAACATTAGTAAAAAAAAAAAAAAACACAAATCCTACCAAATAACTATGGATTGTGCAAATTCCAGATTAAAATTTGATATTCTTCCCAAGAACATGATTCATTCTTTGTTTGATCATCTTCCCTTTTCACTTAACTCTTATGATACATTTTGCATTGCTTCTAAATTAAGTCTGATTTCTTTATCAGCATTCAGTCAGCATACCCCATGTGACCAAAAGAAGTCATAAAGTCAAAATTGATAGTGTTTCATCAAGATGTTCCATCTTTGGGGCAAGTCCAGAAAATGTCACATACAATTTTGAATCATTCCAAAGACTGTCATTGCTATTGGCCCAGCTGAGGCCATGTCTCATAGTAACAAATTCAAAACATGTGCCATGCATGGCTCAAAGAATGTTTCTGGTTTTCAGCCAAATTTACGGTCTTACATCTTTTTCTTTACCAACCATGTCAGCACCATTATCATAGATTTGCCATGTGCAATCCTTTAAATTGTTTAAATAAAGCTGACATTTAAAATTTAATTTTATAAAAACTTAGTTGAATCCTTCAAAAATATTTTCATAAAGCATAATCACAATTCTAGCAGCTATAATGCATATTTTATAGCATTTTTGTATGCACAGATTTAAGAGTTATAGGGTATTTTTTGCACCCCAAAATGTTCTTCAGCTACCATATTTGACTATTATGAAGACTGTTAATTTTTGTGCACTTCTGGAACTGGGTTAGAACCCAAAGGAAGCAAGGAAAGGGAAGGGATCCATCACGTTCATTCTACCCAAGGAAGGAAGGACTTCATAGATTAGCTGACTGACTTTTTTTCTTTTTAGCCAAAACCCTCTGTTACTGAAATTCTCTCCACTCCTGTGTATTTCTAATTGTGAACCAAAAACCTTTGTGGCCTTTGTGTGTAACCCTTTTTGCTTCACACATTTAGAGCAAGACACAAAGATTATATTCTCTGGAGCCAACCTAATTGTCAAAATTGTTCTATGAAACCCAGCTGGAGGGACAGATGACCCAAGAGTCTCCTGTTGATTTGTAAATTTAGCTGAAGCCAGTGACCTTCACAGAAAGGGGACTTTACCATCTTCCTATGGGTCGGTCATGTGTTGGAAACTTATGGTAATGTTGTTTCTTGTATTTACAAGGAACAGTGTCTGATATATATTAGGCACTCTATAAATGTATGTTGAATAAATAATAATAACAATAATTATTATTATAATGTCCACTTTCAGATTTTTTAATAGGTGTGTTTTACAGCCAACATTAGAATGTATTGGCTGAATGGTATAGAAAACATTTTGACAAAATAAGTGATAATAAAAAGAGATACAAGTGATGGTTTATAGGGAAATTGTAGACCTATAGCCCCAAAGCAGTATCTTCTACTGAATTATAAATAGTAAAGGTGAAAATTCTTATCATTGTCAGTGACTGTTAACTATGATGTGCTATTTTAGCCAGCTTTTCATCACTGTGACCAAAAGACATGACAAGAACAATTTAGAGGCAGAAAGGCTTATTTTGCCTCATCGTTTCAGAGGTTCAGTCCACAGTCTTGTGACTCCACAGCTCTGGGCTCAAATGAGACAGAACATCATAGCAAAAGGGTGTGGCCCCATGGAGCAACTCAGGAAATGACAACCAGGAAGCAGAAAGAACTCTTCTCAGAAGGGACAAAATACAAAACACCCCAAAGGCAAGCCTCCCAGTTCCCTGCCTCCTCTGGCCACAGCCTACCTGCCTACAGTTACCACCCAGTTAATCCTTATCAGTGGATTAATCTCCTGATTAAGTTATAACTCTCATAGTCTAATTATTTCACCAGTGAAAATTCTTGCATGTCCCACACATGAGCTTTAGGAGGACACCTCATATCTAAACCATAACATGTACACACATGGATTCATATGTAAATTCTTTTTCCCCCTTTTATATTGCCACATCAGACTGTCTAATGATAAAGTGTAGCAAGAGACTCAGGAAACTGATGGAAATGAAACAAAACAAAGGAGAATAGAAAATGGAAAGACCACAAACTCAGGACAGATGGTTGAGCAATACTTTTTTGACTCAGCTAAAACAGAGATGTCCCAAGTGTCTCCATAGGATGCTACAGAACATTCAAAAAACAAAACGTCAAGGAAAAAAGCATTTGGACGAGAGTGACCCTTGTCACTGCTTATGAAAGCTGTGCATATCAGACAATTTTGCCGAATATCGCTAAAAGGATGAACAAAAATGCATGTTTCTGTTTCAAAACGTGTTTTAGCAGCAGCAATATCAAAATCATCATCAGCAACAAAAATTAGATGAATGTATGTAGAGCTTTGCCAAGATCATTGCTTTTTTTATCATTCACAATGACCCCTTGATTTACCAGCTAGCATTTGACTGACAGCTGTATAAAATGTATACTAGTCTAGGATAATAGTAGTGGAATCTGCAGAGTACACACACACACACACACACACACACACACACACACACACAAATGTATGTGTTACAAAGCCTTAAATCATTTGTAAGTTTTACACCTCTATATTTTTATAGTACCAGAAAGACTGCATTCCTATTTCTTAGTGGATTGTTGTTTCAAGGCTGCTGGTAGCTGATCAGGCTGCAATGGAAAATGGCTAAATTTCAAGGTCACAGTGATGACCCCTGTGAAGACTGCTGAGCAATGCTACAAGACTGGGCCAATTGAAGTGCTAAGAAAAGGAGCCAGGTTTACCCTGAGGCCATGATGTTGGTAGGCACCATTGGTAAAATTTTAAATGTAATTTTTTATATGAAAAGTGCATACATCACTAGTTTGCAGCACAATAGATTTTCACAAATTCAATACTCTTGTGTAACCAGCACTCAAATCGAAAAGCAGAATGATTACCAGCTCCTAGAAGCACCTTACCCTGTCACCTTCCTGACAAAGCTCTCAAAGAGTAATCACTATCCTGACATCTAATTCCATGTATTAGTTTCCTATTTATGCAGTACACATTCCTGTGCATGTGGATCTTCTTATTCAACAATATGTGAGTTTTATCTACTTCTTTGTACATATTTGGTATTATTTTATGTGTATAGCTGTTTAATACTCATTTATATTACTATGCTACATGTTTTTGTTCATTTTACTCTTGATAAGTTTTGGATATTTTCTAGTTTGGGGCTATTTCAAGTAATTCTGAAATAAATTTTCCTATATGTGTCTTCTGTTGAAACACATGCATATTTTTGTTGGATGAATATGTAGGTGTTGAAGTGCTGAATTGTAGGATATATGTATGGTTTGTTTCAATTAATACTGTCAAACAGATTTTCAAAATGTTTGGATGAAATTTTATTCCTACAGTCTGGCAAACCATGAGTAATGCAAAAGAAAATTTTATCTCTGTTGAGTTGTGGTAAAATTATCACATTTTCTGTAGAAAGAAAAGCCAATGAAAATATCTATTTTCAAGTATAGTGGTATTTTGGCATTGATTTTGCTCTTCCTGATTCTGATTACAGACACTTTGAGCATCAAGCTGATCTTACAATTTCAGATGTAATCAATGATTTTACATCTTAGTCCAGGTCTAGAATATCATGTGAGATGGGTAAAAATATTGGTGTGTTTAATTAGAAAAATCATAGTTATTATTTATTATTGTGTCCCTGCTTATTTTTCAACTGCCTAGAAAGATAAAGACCATTGGTGATCCACAGTTTGAAGGTAATCTGTCATGATGTGAATGCCCCAACTGGATCTGTACAGGCCCGTCTTTTTTGTTGAGGATGGCACCATTTGATACAAATGACCTTGAAAAATAACTGCAGGTAAGAGGTATAAACATTTTGCCTGTTCTTATAACCAAGTGTGTGTGAAGGAAGCTCTAATCTTGGCTGCTAAGGTAAATGTTGACAGTCTGAACTGTTTTATAAAGGTAACCCTGTCTTACATGTATGATTGCATATCTTTGTAAGTACCAACAAGGCACCAACAGGTTGGTGGTTACATGAGTGCTAGCTGATATTATTGAGCTAATCTGGTGAATGCCTTAGCAGGTTTGGAAGGATAGAAGAAAGAAGGATGACCTCTTTATGTGTTATGCAAACTTAATGCATACTAAGGCAGAGTAGGACTTGGGGTAAGCTTCATTGTGACCAGTTGCCATGCCTAATCTTGTAATGAAAGTCTGTTGTTTGGATAAAGTTGGAAATAATCTCCTCCATTGGCTAAGGGGTAACTGGCACTTCTCTTTTGCATAAAGAAAATACACTACCAGTAAATGTTTTGG
This sequence comes from Spermophilus citellus, assembly GCF_964194105.1. Taxonomy (NCBI): domain Eukaryota; kingdom Metazoa; phylum Chordata; class Mammalia; order Rodentia; family Sciuridae; genus Spermophilus; species Spermophilus citellus. The sequence goes on from NC_138185.1 coordinate 47,086,168, forward strand.
GTACTTAACAAATCTGTGCACATTGCTTTACATTATGTGTTTTTATGCTAAGTAAAAAACTTGGAGGTAGAGAACTATCATTATTCTCATTTTTACAGATGAACAAATAGAGGGTTAATGAACTTTAGCAACATTTTCCCAAGATCTTGCCACCATTGAAAAGAAAGATGAGACCAGAACTGAGACCAACATAACATCAGAGTTCAAGGTCATAAGCGCCAAACACCATGAAGATGTAGGAAGGCATGGAGGCAAACTGAGAATTGAGTAACAGGAATGCTGCTGGGAAATGATTTAGAAAAGCAAAAGGAACATGAAAAATGTTAAAAGTGTATTTTTAATTTATTACATTGTGAAAGGAAAAATTAAACTATTGAAATTCCCAAAGAATGGCAAATTTTCCAAAAGAACCTATTAACAAAGAGCTTTGGCACAGGAAGATATAAGAATTGTATAAGGTATAAAAGATATTTTTAAAAAAGAATTTGAAAAAAGCACATCCATAGAACTTTTCTTGACATTATTTTGTCATAAATAATAACAAGGAAAGTCCAAAGTAAGCATCAAATGGCAAAGAAGCCTCCTAGAAGGCATTGATTTCTTGCTTTCAACACTCAGTTACAGCAATCATATATTCAGCTTTGCACATTGGACTATTGAAGAATTGCTTTTATTTTTATCCTTTTAAATTTGCCTCAATAAAACTACTTTTTTTCTAATTTTCATAAGCAAAAGCCACATACCCACAAGCTAATAGTCACATATTTTATTCAAGGTGGAGAAGTAAGTTTGTGCATGAACCATCTAGATAGTTTCACTAGATTCCTGGGATTCAAACAGTATGATCTGTGGGCCAACAGCAACAGCATCCTGGGATCTGGGGATAAATATAGAATTTTAAGAAACATGCCAGACTTACTAAATCAGAATTTGTATTTTAAAAAGATTTCAAATAGACTCATATGTAATTTTCCCATTTAAAAATACTTTATTCCCGTAGAGCAGTTTTAGGTTCACAGCAAAACTAAGAGGAAGGTACAGAGATTTCCAGCATACCTACAGCTACCACACACGTGCAGGATCCCCCATTATCAGCACCACCACCAGAGTGGCACAGTTGTTGCAATTCGAGAACCTACATTGCCACATCATAATCATCCAAACTCTATAGTTGACATTAGAGTTCATTCTCAGTAATGCACATTCTATGGATTTGGGCAGATGTACAGTGATGTGACTCTAGGAGAGTACCATATGGAATATTTTAACTGCTGCAACACTGATTCTGAAAAGCTCCATATTAGCTAAACAATCCCAGAGGGTTGGGACTACTATTTAGTTTTCCACACAGGAAAAAATGGCATAAATGGCTGATTAACTTGCAACAAGATGAGGAAGTCTTCTCTAAGAAATAGACAGTATCTATATTTTCAGAAATTTTCACTGAAATAGGTGTTGACCATCCATGTGTGATGCTCATGCAGACTATGTATTGACTTGTCACAGCCAAGTCTCATCCAGTTACTGAGAAAGAACCGATGTGAATCTGCAATATGTATACGGGGTAAAAATGGGAGTTCATAATCTGCTTGAATCAAATGTATGAAATATGATATGTCAAGAGCTTTGTAATGTTTTGAACAACTAATAAAAAAGGAACTCTTTAGGGTATGGATTTCCCATTTGAAAGAATAGAAAAACAGTATGCACCAATCCTGAAATGGGTATTATCTTTATCCCAGTGGTGGTGTGACAAAGGAGAAATGGTGGCTGGATAGACATCTCCCCAATAACCACTGCCCAGACTTCAAATGGTTTATTAGGCCCTTCTGGATTTAGCCATGTTTGGTTTGTATTACCTGAGTGCAACTCAGATATTTGCCTACAAATTAATCTAGGAAAACCATTATAGTATTGCTGATGAACATTACTTGTTAATTATAGCTTTTATTTTGATTATTATTTGTCTTTTGTCATTAAAACCATGATTTTCAAGCCTGATTATACAGAGAACCCGTGGGGGGGGGCTTGTTAACACACAGATTCCTAGGCTCCATCCCTACAATTTCTGGCTCTGAGTCTGGGTTGGATTCCCAGAATGTGCATTTCATAAACTCCTTAGATGAAGGAGATGCTGTTGTTTTAGGGGTCATCCTTTGAGATTGACTGCACTAAAGAATTTAGTGTCTGGTAGTAGTAGTGGGCAAATCCCCCCTCCCTCTATCTATCTCTATCTCTATCTCTATCTCTATCTCTATCTCTCTGCAAAATTGTTATTGATTTTTCTCTTACACTTGTCTGTGCATGACTGTGGCTTTTCTTCCCTGGCTGTAGGATCTCTGGAAGCTCATAGATCAGAGGTGGAGGCCACAGGAGTGCAGCTGTCTTTAGGCTTCAGCAGTTATTTACCATCTGTTTCTAATTTACAAGACTTTCTTGGCCTATGTGAGACTGCACAGTCAAACCGAGGTGTGGTCTTGGAGAAGTCATGGACTGGTGTTGGCTGGTAGCCACATTTATCTTAGCAGATTTACAGACATAAGAGCAACCTGAGATGCAGAGATGGGAAAAACATGAAGAGGCCCTGTTCTTTCCTGGTACCCCCAATAAAATACTTCTACTCTTAAAGCCTGGTCTCAATGGTATTTATTTTTGTAGCCGCCTTAATGTCCCTACCAAAACTTATGTTGAAAAATTTAATCCTCATTGTGTGGGATCAGGTAGGATCTTTGAAATGATCAGAAGTACTCTGTCGTCAAGACTGGATTAATCCATTAATGGACTAAGGGATCATCCCAAAAGTGGGTCTGTCATAAAAGCCACTTTTTTTTTGCCTCTATTTTTGATTACCTCTCTCCCCACGGGAAGCCTATTCAGAAAAATTCAAATGAAAAAATACATCATTAAAAACACCAATAAGAGAATCAATAGTAATAGAATTGGAAGAGATATATGGTGGCAAATTCAAAGGGGCTGGAGAACATCACTGATAAATCCTCAAAGCTTCCTGTGGCAGAAGCTTCTCAGGTGTTAATCAAAATCCATCAGCATTGACTGTATATCTCAGTGTGCCAAGTGCCAATCTGAAATAATATCACCTCCTTTCCTTTGCCTAGAGCTTTCTCCCACTGCCACTCAATGCAATTATTATCAAAGATTAAGACACCCAAAACATGTTCAGAGATTTCATAAAATCACTGGTTACTTTCAACTTTTGTATCACCCGGTATTAGATAAAATCAGAGAGCCATTATCTAGGCTTGAAGATCATTTCAAAACCAGCAATTTACCATTCTAATAATACTTATTGCAATGAGCTCTGTCCTACACCTCAGGTTGGTAATATTACTAAACAATCAGAAGGCTGAGGGGAGGTGGAAACTAAATTTTTTTTCCCCCAGGAAAAGCTGTGGCAAAGATAGGCAAAACTGGCATTAGGCCATCTGTCTCAAACTACACATCAAACTTTTGAGGTTAGGCAAAATTGAAAACACATTTCAAGAAGTTAATTTCTCTTAATTTTGAAACCCATGTGTATTTCAAGGGAAATTTAATCCGTGTGTTTCTAATTCATTTACACTCAACTCATCAAAATGTTATTTTGAAAGAATTTTCGTATCCAGGAAATAATATGAATGCTTTTAACAGAATCTTGAAGGCTTGAATAAAATGTCTTTGGGTTAAAAAATTGTGTTTGGCTAGTTTCTAAACAGGGTTTGTAAACAGAGTAAGGAGAAAATAGTATAGTTCTAAAATTGGCCTGTCCACCCTGGGATTCCATGTGTTGTTTATGAAGAGGTACGTACACTTAGTGATTTCACCTTATCTTCTATTACTTTCACAATGGGAACCTCAGTGCATGCTATACTCAACATAGATTGAGTCATCAGCTCAATTCAAGCTTTAGTTTTCCTGGGGATGAAAATACATAAACACACATATGTATATATGCATATATGTTTGTGCAGGTATCTAGTTTTTATATACAAAACCTTTTATATGTAACTTATACACATATATGTATATATATGTGTGTGTGTGTATATATATATATATATATATATATATATATATATATATATATATATATAAAACCTATATTTGCATCTAGATATAGATCCCCAGTGTTTAAATGCAGACATTGATATTATGGGTTGGGATTAATGGAAGAGTTGATAAAGTCTATAACCTGGGCCTGCTAAATCTTGCTAAGCCAAAGAAACCCTGGGAAAGAAGCAGGGAAAGGAAGTGGATAATTTGACATGATTAAATTAATTTGTTTAAAAAATAGTGGATGGAATTATAATTTTATGTGCAATTTACAGAATGAGAAATAAAAGCATTTATTAGATAAAATATTAGATTTAAATATGGAAGAAAAGTGGATTATTGTTCAATATTTGTGTTTCTAAAGCATGGCAATTATTGTAAGACTCAAAGCCAGAATGTATTTGCAGCCCTTGACAGTGTGTGGTGAGAGAGGCTCCTTCAGTTTTGAAAGAAGAGGGAAAAAGCCTTGCTGGAGTTTTTGATTTAAAACCAGCAGGGGAAATGGAATTTGCTGAGCTTCCCTGTTTGGGTGGCTTCCATGGGAGGGTGGTGAGCTCCAAACAATAACTGTCAACCTAATTATCATGAGCAATTACCTATGGCAGAGCCAGCCACTGGGCTGGCCTCCGGTTGCTCACAGTTTTGAATGGGGCTGGGAAATAGTCCTTTGGGAGGAGGTTCCCAGAATCAGCAGAAAATAGAAGACTATGTACTTCACTTGCAATAGGAAGCTATAAGAAGAGTCCTAACATAGTTCTGTAACAGAAAACAGGCCTGTAACCTTAGGACAGGTGAAGTCCATGGGAGCCAGGTTCCTGTCACTGGTCACAGGATGACAGCTCAGATCTCTAAAATGACCACTTTCTGTAAACTCACCTTCCTCATGCCTCATAGTCCACATTAACCTAATTCTTTCCCATCTCCCTTCCCTTTCCTTTCTCCTCCCCACCTCCTTTCTTTCGTTCTTTCTGGTGGTGGGAGCTATGAGGGGCAGCTGTTTTTAAAAGAGGTTAGTGAAAGTGCTTATTTTGATGTTATTGGTTTCATATGTTAGGTAGCAGATAAACTCAAGTCCCTGTTGGAAAGATCTAGTACAAATATTGGTTGAGGTAAGCAGGTACGGGGCAGAGAACTAGAAGTTGAAGAAGCCACACCTATTTGACCCTAGACTCAAGGGTGCTTGGAGAAATATCAGCCCCATCTAGGAAACCTGGAAACATAAAAATCACAATTGTGGACCTTTCTCTGTTTAGCTTTCATGCTTTTCTGAGTAGAATGTTGGACAAGTTATCTAAACATCACCTGAAGTTAAGATTTAATGACTTTTGGTTCATTCTTGGAGATGGAAATTAATTATTGGCATCTTAAGGCAATTTATGAATTTGCATATCATTCAGCGAGTATCTGTAGCAATTCCAGTAGAAATATGGAGAAAATCTTAAAATCTTAGAGTTAAGGTACCCATAAAAACATCTTATCTTTGGTCCTGTCTTCTCTAAAACATAGACAGGTTTGAATCTATGTGAATACAGTTTTCTTACATAGAAAACTAATATTATTTCAAATGGTCATACCAATACATATTTTCAGAAATGATGAAATAAGATACCTAAACATGGGAGTATTTGTAAAGATAAGTGCAGTGCCTGGCACCCAGCAGGTACTCGGGGAAATGTTAACTCCATCTCACCTCCATGAATATATGTTTTTTGGAGCCATGTGGTTTGCGTAGTATTATATTTCATGTTATTATGTGATGGTTTTGAGAGGTAATTTTGTGTTAATTATTTGCTACTCAATTCAGTCTCCAAAATACCTTAATTCCAAATTCAAATTTAATCATAAACACATGGCCTGCTTCTTATTTAACATTATAAAGGGATGAATGTATGATCATAGGTTTATATTTTTGGAACATGCTCTGGTGGTCATTACAATCAGAATAATTTCTGGATTCTTTTTGTGTGTATATGTGTGTGTGTTTGCATCTGCTTCTGAAGAATTGATTGGAAGTAATAAAATGCTCTTGTAGATTTTGTTTTATTTATATTTGATTACCTTATTAAAATTGAGAATGTGATTTTTATTCTCTGCATGATCAGCTACACAAGTGTGCTTCATAAAATATGGATTTGATCTTCAGTCAGGTCCCACTGCCATGTGGCTTCTCTGAGCTCTCCATTTCCACTAAAGTTCATGAATGCTCTGGGTAAGGGGGTGATTGATGCAAGAGTGGTGGTTCTATTTTGTTATAGGGCTGAGTGGATGTGATACTATGATGATGATATGTATCACTGAGCAATGCATGCTTAATGAAGGAAAGAGACCCTGTTGGCACCTGTTCTACTATCAGAATATTGCTGTGTGTCATGTACCATCTTCCTGTTCCCTTTGAACCTCCTTTTTCTTTTAAAGGGGACTCATCTACTCCTAGGCTCTTATCTGTATAAAGTATCCTGCCTGCAAATGGTACCCAATCATAAACTTGAATGATAGCGGCTCTTTTTAATAACAGACATATATTTTCAGTTCTCCTTTCCTTTTAGAGATTGTTAAGTGCATGTTGGTTTATATGATTATTGATGGCCATACCTCCTAATCAGCTCACAAAAGTATGTCCCCTAACCATGTCAGTGTGGGGTCTTAGATCTTTCAAAAATAGGCGTCTTGGTCTTACCATGAGGATTCTATTCTGATGGGTCTGAGAGTGTGGCCTGGACATGGGACCACGTGCTGCTCAGTGGAGTAGTTTGCACAGAGATTGCATAACCCACAAAGCCTACTATTTGATCCTTTACAGAAAACGTTTTGTCAACACTGTTGTACAGTCTAGGACCCAGGCCTGTGCATGGCCTGTTCTCAAATTAAGCTCCATAAATGTTTATTGCTCTTTCCAGGGCTTCCTTTTTATTCATCCTTAAACTTTGGTCCATGATACTCTAAACACAGGGCCTTACACTTTTCCCAAAATGATGACTGTCCTTCCTTCTGCTCCTGTTTTAGTCAGCTTTGTATCACTGTGACCAGAAGACCCGACAAGAACAACTTAGAAGAGAAAAAGTTTATTTTAGCTCATAATTCTAGAGGTTCAGTCCATGGTCAGCTAACTGCTTTGGGCCCAAGAGGAGGCAGAAGAACCTGGCTGGAGGCATGGAGAAGGAAAGTAGCTCAGGATATGACAACCAGGGAACAGAGAGAGCTTTGCACTAGGGAAAATATATGAATTCCAACGCCAGGCCCCTAGTGACCTAAATCCTCCAGCTATACCCTATTTGCCTACAGCAATTCCCATCCAATGAATCTATATTAGTGGATAAATCCATGGATTAGGTTGTACCTCTCATAATCTAATCATTTTGCTCTGAACGTTCTTGTGTTTTCTCACACATGAGTTTTTTGGCTACACCTCACATCTAAACCATATCAGCCTCAGCCTTTGCATTTTTCATCATGAATCTGTCCTTAAAGAAGTATTAAGAGTAACTGGCAGTTTTGACCACATACCCCATACCTACCATATTCTTTTGCCTAAAGGGTATACAAATGCATTTTTGTCCATATCAATGTCCTAGAATGTCTTCTTCAGATTGGTACATCTTTTAATTTTTATCTGATAGATTTAGTTTTCTATCTATGTAGCCCTCTGGATACTTTATGTTCTAAACACAATTTGCCATCCGATGACTCAACATGACTCCGAAACTGGCATTATGAAGTCCACTCTGTAGATGACAAATTGAGGTTGAGAGAGATTTAAGTTATTTGCTCAAGTTTACAAATTGAGCAACTGGCAGAGACCAGATTTAAAGTCACTTCAACCTTGCTTCCAGTTCCCTACAGATGGACTTTGTTTATATTATGTCACCAGGGAGCAATGAAGAATAACTTATTTTAACTTTTCTAATGGAAATACTTCTGAAAGTATATACTTCTCTGACATCTCAGTTAGATCATCCTGAACATAAAGGTTAATTTCTCTAACACCATTAATACAAGGTTTATAATGATGTAGAAAACTTTGAGTCTAACAATACGATAATAAATCATTTCCAACTGTTTTTGAAATCCCAGGTCTACCCTACTTTGATGGAGTAAAAATGAATGAGTATTGCCTTCTTACTGCTACTTCATTCTTTACCTCCATTCCTTTAACCAGGAGGGAAAGATGGTATGCGAGGTAAACAGGAACTGGCTGAGCACAGTATTGCTCCATGGTTAAGAAGAAGATTTGGAAAGCAAACAGTTCTAGGTTCTAAGCCTTGGACCTCCACTAATTAGTTGTGTAAACTTAGGCAAGCAATTTAGGCTCTTTGAGCCTCAGCTACCTCATCTGCACAATGAAGTTAGTAACAGAGGGGGACATAAAATGCTGTGAATGAAAAAGAAGCATCCATTAGGTAGTAGTTCCTTATTATTATTAATCATTACATTACGGAAGAGATTTTTAAATTTGGCATACTGGAGATATTGCTTCTTAGATAATTCTATTGTGTAGCCAGGATTGAGAATGATCACTTTCTATTGTCCAAAACACACAGACTCTCTTAATTAAAAGCTGATATACCTTGGCAGGTGTAGAGAGTCCCTGAAGATCTGAGAATCTCCCCTCTGCCATGCCAGCCCACTGAACAATAGCTAAACCCTTGGGTTCTGCTCAGGGACCCTATGTCCCACTTTCCACACTAGGGATAAGCCTGGTGTTAGCCTGACAATGCTCAACAGAACTCCCTTGGCTTCTTTCTTTCCTCTTCTTCCATGTACACTGTGAGATTTCTAGACCTCTGCAAAGTTGCCTCTCATTTCTGTTCCCAAGGTGATGTCTATCTTGCTGAAAATTCTCCCCTTGCAGATTGTGATTTTTCAGGAGGGCAGGAACTGAGTCATTTTTGCAGGAATATTGTCAGCATTTGTGGTGTTTCCTAATTCAGTAAACATTGGTCAAATGAATGAATACCTATTATAGGCCCATAGACACAATGTGTTGAGTTTACTATCAAGTTTCTATATTGTTCTCTGTCATTCTTTATTAATTTCAAAGAGATGCTACTCCTTCATGATGGTTTACAAAATGCGTAAGGGATGTGTGCGCGCGTGTGTGTGCGCGGGCGCACGCTCCCATACTCATAGCTCATGTACCAAGATTGTGAACTTACATACTTTTCCCTAAGTAAGCTCATCAATAAATTCATTTCCTTTAAGCAGACCTGGACAGCCCTCCACACAAGCCCTCAGTCATGGGTAATTGAATGCTTCCACATTCAATTACAAGGTTGAATGCTGGCTGTGTGTCATCTGTTGATGGCCTAGAACAAGGTTCAGAGCTAGGAGAGGCAATGCCTATAGGATGGGGCTTTCTCTCCTAGATGCTACTATTGGAAATGATGAGGTTTTGAGACCAAAGTCACCATGTTAAACATTCTGCTGCCTAATTCTCCAACCACTAGCCACACGTGGCCACCAAGCAGCAGAAATGTAGTTAGTAGACTGAAGAACTAAGTTTGTGATTTTATTTAATTATTCTGAAATTCAAATTTTAGAGCTGATATTCAATTTGGTCACTGGAAAACTTGTAAGTATGTTTAGAACAACTAATTGGGTATGCAATCTCCCTTTGCAAGTGTAAATATTATAAAATCTAAGTACAGATCAATATTTCTGATAAAACTATCACTCTAACTGATATGAGCTGTAAGTATAAAAACTTACTAGGTTTCTGCAACTTAGAACAAAAAAAAGTGAGAATATAAAATATTTCTTTAATATTTAGGGGTTGATTTAATAATGAAATGATAATATTTTGGGCACACTGGCTATATTCAATTCTTTTCGAACTAATTTTACCTGTTTTCTTTCACTTTTTGAAATGTTTTTATCAGTGCATTATAATTATAATTATATGTAAGTGAATTTTTTGACATAATCATACATACATAGAATATAATTTGCTCCATTTCAATGCCCAATACTTCTTCTTTCCCTACCCTTCTCCAACCTCAGTATTCCTTTTACTTTTTAAAAACATGGTCTCTGAAATCTTTGACCTTGCTTTTGTGATCTGTGTTATATCTCTGTTGGACAGTACTTTTATAGGATTTGCATGAGGCTGTCTGGTTAGAATGCCCTAGAACTTAAAGACTGTATGCCCTTTTGCCCCCTAAATATTTTGGTGTATATTATATAAAACAAGGATATTCCTTCACATAACCATTGTATAGTTAACAAATCAGCAAATTTAATACAGACACAATACTGTTATTCAATTCAAAGGCCATATTTAAATTGTGTCCATTTCCCCAGTCCTTTATTATTAGTCTCTTGAGTCTTCTTTAAATTTGGCATCTCCTCAATCATTTTTATCTGATTTTACCTTGGCATGATCCAGGAATGCAATCCACTTCTCTTTAGAGATTTGTCCATTTGTCTCTAATCATTGGAACATGTAAGTGGATAATGAGAGGTTCTGTTCCCAGGTGTGATGGAATGGGCATACTCCTCTCATATCTCCATTGCTTGGGATTATGACATCTGGATAAAAGGCACAGGGCAGCAATGAGTATTCTGGAAAGGAAATCATAGAAGAAGACCAGAACTTAAAATGCCACTGAACTGGTGGTGAATTTACAGTAATTGTTTTTATCTTTTCTACCCTTTAGCCCTGGATGCAGGAGCAGTTGCAAAACCATATATCAATAGGGTACCTAAGGTTCCAGATTATTATCAGAAGACCTATAAGGGATTTCAGGAGCTGAGAAATCCTGGAGAGGCCAGAGCCCAGGTGAGTGGCCTATAGTTGATGTGAGTCTGACATAATAAGCACAGGAGATGCTGAGAGCAGACCAGTCATTTGGGGTGCAGACTGTGACAGAGCCAAAAGGTACTGCCAATCCTATTTATTTGAGTTTTAAGGAAATCATTAGTCTACATGTTTTAGAGAACTTTTAGGTTTTCAGAAAATTGATCAAAGAGTACAGAGAATTACCATATTTGCCCTCATTCTCTTTCACATTTTCCCTCATAATCAATACCCTACATTAGTGGGGTACCTTGGTTATAGTTGATGAGCCAATTTATATACACTATTACGAGCCTTAGTCCATAGTTCACATTAGGATTTGTTCTTTGTGTCCTATATTCTGTGGGCTTTGACAAATGCATAACGACATGTGCCCACCGTACAGGATCACACAGAACACTTTCACTGCCATAAAAATCCCCTATGCTCTACCTGTTTATCCCCCTGTGAACTTCATACCCTTGCCAACCAGTGAATTTTTAATTTACTGTCTCCATAGCTTTGCCTTGCCGCAGTCTTGGCTGGGCACAGAATCACGAGCCAATCAAGCAGGAACAAAACTTTATTTTGAAAAAGCCGCTAACACTCTCAGCGCCAGCAAGTCAAAAACCGGTCCTCCCACGAGGGTGTCCGACCGGAACCGCGCGCCGACCGGAACCCCCCCCCCCCCGTCTCCTCCCACCTCCTCCGGAATTCCCTCCTACTATCCTTCCCCAACCAATGGGAACTCTCCAGCAGTCCCGTAAAGTCCCGTAACTTGAGTCCGGTAGCAGGCCAAGGTGAACAGCGGGAGTCCAGTTTGCATATGAATGTAAATTTTAACATAATCATCTCAGTGGCTAGCTGGCGTCACTTTACAACCAAAGGTGCCATACATCGTATATATGCTTGTGGCTCCTAGCATCTGCCCCCTTCTGTTTAATTAAGCAACAAGCAATGTGGCTAGGGACCGTGCCTGGTAGGTTGTCCAATTTAACATATGGTTCTTACCCGTCATGGGAGAACTGACCTTTAGGCGTCAGCTTCCTGTCTTAGGTTGAATCCACTGTAATCAGAGCAACCCGTCGCTGACTACCGGTCCAGCATTCAGCCATGCTTGTGGATAGGCCTATGCACCAGTGGGGGGGTGAGGTTCTTGCCTCACCTCTGTTGGCCCCCAAATTTAGCCTTGGTGCCAGTGGGGGGGTGAGGTTCTTTGCCTCACCTCTGTTGGCCCCCAAATTTAGACCATCACTAGTAGAAGGGAGGAGGATACAGAAATGCCACGACACCAAGCCAATTGACGGCTCCTTTGGAAAAATTGCGTCACTGGTGACACCATCAGCAAAGATATGCCAGTATTACCACAATAAACATGGGGTGAGCTGGCAAGGAAATTGCATCACTGGTGACACCATCAGCAAAAATATGCCAGCAGTACCACAATTCGGTGCACCAGATGATATTTCACAATGTATGCAACTGATATATAGTCCAGGCAAGTTCTGCAAGCAGTTCAAATTGGAGGAGTCTATCAATATGTCCATATCCTCCCAAAGTAAATCAAGTCCTTGATAGCATTACTTGTTGAGTTATATTCATTGATGCATCAGTTTATACAGTTTACTGTGATAGCTATCATAGAAGCTGTAGTTTGGTTTTATCTCAGTCTTCACTGGAATTGGGATGGAGATGGAAATTCTGGCAATGATGGTAAAGAGACATTATCCTGAACAGAATTATTAAATATAATAAAAAGAAAAGGTGAAAGTAAACAAACAGATCTGTTAAACTCCTTTAAAAACAATCCTTAACAGCCGTTTACCAAATTTAAATTAGTAAACAAACAGATCTGTTAACCATCTTTAACAACAATCATAAACAGCTGTTCACCTAATTTAAATTAAACCATATAAATCACGTGAATAAAGAAAAAATTCGGATCCATTTTTTCATGAGCGCTCCTCATATAAGAAATATGGACATACACACATACAGACATACAACACAAAACAGAAGTGTGCACACAACATACAACACATAAGACAATAGTAAATAAAGGCCTTGTAACTATACTTAGGTGAAATCTCCATTGTAATGTTTAAAAACTCCACAGTCAAAAAAAAAAAAAATAAATAAATAAATAAATAAATAAATAAATAAAAAATAAAACACAGTCAAAAAATAAAACTGATCAGAAAAACATTAACCTAGGTTTGTATGAGCTCAAAAATAAAATAGAACTTTATGATGTGGAAAAATGCAATAATAAAATAGATACTGAAAAAAAAAACCTTGGTTAATCACTGTCGCAGATGTAAGAATAGCCAAGCTGGAGCTCTGGATGTCAGCTGTTATGGATTTGAGTCAAATCATCTTCTTTTTCTGTAGAAATTGTTTTAGTTAATCTCTCTGGAATCCAAATCGGTTGCTGTTCATCCTGTGGGAAAACACAGACAGCGCCCCGATTCCAGACTATCACTGGATCCGGGCCTTTCCATTGTCCTGTTAGAATATCTTTCCAAAGTACCTTAGGCTTATGTACATTTTTGGGGTACAAATGTCTTTCCGCAGCACTAAGTCCCGATGAATCTAAATTTAAAAAGTTTAGAGTAAAAAGGGTTATTTTAAGTTTATCTTTGGGGGATATATACCCCTTTCCAATTCCCTCCTTTTGTTTTAATAAGTACATTTTAATAGTTTGATGAGCTCTTTCAACTATGCCTTGTCCTTGTGGATTGTATGGAATTCCTGTTATGTGAGTAATACCAAATGATGAGCAAAATTGTTTAAAAGAGGAGGAAGTATAACCAGGACCGTTGTCCGTTTTTAACTGTTTTGGAACGCCCACAGTGGCAAAATTTTGTAAGCAATGAGCTATAACATCTTTAGTTTTTTCTCCGGCATGAAGGGAGCCCATCAAAAATCCGGAAGAGGTATCAACTGTAACATGTAAATATTTTAATTTTCCAAATTCTGGCAAGTGTGTGACGTCCATCTGCCAAATATGGTTAGGTATTAGTCCTCTAGGATTGACTCCAAGATTAACTTGTGGTAAAAATGTCACACAATTTTGACATTGTTTTATTATATGTCTGGCCTGTTCTTTAGTTATTTTAAAACGCTTTTGTAAAGTATTAGCATTGACATGGAACCTTTTATGAAAATTTATAGCTTCTTCTATTGTGGAGAAAATATGTATGTCATGTGTAGATTTATCTGCTAGTTCATTGCCCATACTAAGGGCTCCAGGCAATCCTGTATGTGCCCTGATATGACCTATGAAGAATGGATCTTTTCGGTCCCAGATTAGACTTTGTATAGCGGAAAACAAAGAGAAAACAGTAGAGGAAGGGGAAATCCTACCAGCATCTTCAAGGGAATTAATAGCATTAACTACATACTGACTATCAGAAAATAAATTAAATACAGAATCTTTAAACATCATAAAAGCTTGTAATACTGCATTAAGCTCTACCTTTTGAGCTGATTGTTTGGGTACTAAAAATGTAAAAGTTTGATCAGGAGTAACTACTGCTGCTGTACCATTGTTTGACCCATCAGTGAATATATTTGGAGCATTTATGATAGGGGTTTTTCTTGTCATTTTTGGAAAAACTACAGGATGCTTAGACCAAAAAGACAACAAAGGATTAGATGGTAAGTGATTATCAAATGAAACACTAGTGTTACACAGGATTATTGCCCAAGTATTTAACTCATTAGCTAACTCATCAATTTGATCCATAGTATATGGAGTAATAATTTTATTGGGAGAAATCCCAAACACTCCCTTAGCTGCTTTTATTCCTTTGAGTATTAATTGTCCTACAGCCTCAGGATATCTAGTAAGAATAGTGTTAGGGGAATAAGATAAATGTATCCACAATAATGGACCTTCTTGCCAAAATACTCCTGTAGGAATATTTTTTGTTGGTAGTACAATAAATAATAAAGGCAAACTTATATCAATTCTATCCAAATGCATATTTTCCATATATGTTTCAATGATTTTTAATACTTTTCTTGCTTCAGGCGTTAACATGCGGGGTGAATTTGGATCTGATGGACCTTTTAGAATATCAAATAAAGGTCCTAACTCTCCTGTTGGTATGCCTAGATAAGGCCTTATCCAATTTATGTCTCCCAATAACTTTTGAAAGTCATTAAGTGATTTGAGTTGATCTACTCGTATTTGAATTTTTGGTGGACGGACCATGGTTGAGGATAATAGAACTCCTAAATAATTAATTGGAAGATTTAATTGTACTTTATCTATTGCTATCTCTAGATTATAATTTTTCAATAAATTTGTAAGTGTGGCATAACATTCTAGTAATGTGTTTTTATCTTTATGTGCCAGTAACACATCATCCATATAGTGAAATATTTGTAGTTCAGGATTTTGGTTTCTAAGTGGCTGGATTGCTTTATTAACATAAATTTGACACATAGTTGGGCTGTTAGCCATCCCTTGAGGGAGTACTTTCCATTCATATCTCTGATCAGGACCTTCATGATTCAGTGCAGGGATAGTAAATGCAAAATGTGGACTATCCTCGGGATGAATTGGAATTGAAAAGAAACAATCTTTAATATCTATAACTAAAACATGCCAGGTTTTTGGTAAAGCAGACAATTGAGGAATCCCTGATTGAGCAGGTCCCATAATAACCATCTCATTATTAATGGCTCTTAAATCTTGTAATAATCTCCATTTACCAGATTTCTTTTTAATGACAAAAATGGGAGTATTATAGGGGGATACGGAAGGTTGTATATGTCCTTCCGCTAACTGTTGTCTGACCAAGTCATGGGCTACTTGTATCTTTTCTTTAGTCAAGGGCCACTGAGGAACCCACACTGGTCTTTCTGATTTCCAAGTAATTTTGATTGTCTCAGTGGCCCTTTCTGAAAACCCAATTCATGTCTATTTATTTCTTGATCTATTTGAATAGGTGCTGTCATACCTTGTTCTTGTTCTCTTAATCTTTTTTCTTTCCTAAAGCCTTGTTTAGCCCTAGTAGTGGGCGCGTTAGGATTGATGTTATTTGTTAATGTCAATCCTAATTGATCTAGGACATCTCGTCCCCATAAATTTACAGGAAGATGATCCAATACATAGGGCTGTATAGTTCCTTCACATCCTTCAGGATCCCTCCAATCTAATACCATAGCACTTCTATGGGGATTTGTTGCCACTCCTAGGCCTCGAAGCGTTTGAGTGGCTTGTTGTAATGGCCAATGTTTTGGCCATTCTTGACGAGATATGATGCTGAGGTCAGCTCCTGTGTCCAGCAGCCCATTAAAGTCATGTCCTTGAATTTTTAATTTTAGCATTGGGCGAGAATCTAAATTTAAAGACAGCATAGCCCAATCTACACCTGTGGAGCCTAATCCCTTGGAACCTCTTTCTACATTACAACTGGAAAATTTATCATGCAGGCTGGGTATTATTAATAACTGTGCTATTCTATCTCCTGGTGAAATTACTGATATACCTCTTGGAGAACTAGCTATAATTTTTATTTCACCTTCATAATCGGGATCAATTACCCCAGGACTTATCATAAGTCCTTTTAGTGTAGAAGAACTGCGTCCCAATAATAAGCCTACTGTTCCCTGGGGAAGAGGTCCTTTTACTCCTGTGGGAATGATTTGAATTCCCATCTCTGGGGTTAGTACTGCTCTGGCAGAGGCGCAGATGTCCAGCCCTGCGCTCCCTCTAGTTTGTCTGATGAGGGATTTAATGGATAATGCGTCCTGGGCACTACCTTGATGGGGCTGTTGGGTTCCTCCATTGCCCCATATATTTGTGGTTTGGGGCCCCGGGGCATTGGGCCCTCTAGTCCGTTTTTTGGCAATGGAGCTTGATACCTTTCTCCACGATATCGTGGGTAAACACTTGGTCCTTGTCCGTTTTTTGATAACGGAATACCCTCTATGGTGGTTTGAGAACGGCATTCATTAGCCCAATGTCTCCCTCTACGGCATCGTGGGCAAATACCTGGTATTCTATTCCTTTGATATCCAGCTTTGTTAAACCCTCCTCTTATGGGGCAACTCCTTTTAAAATGTCCTGTTTGATTACAATTATAGCATGTTCTTGGCCTGGCATCTAAAGCCTGTTGTACTGCTGCTAAGACTTGCCCCTGTTCATTAATGTCTCTACATAATTTAATATATGTGTTTAAATCCTCATGTCTCCATGGTCTAATGACCTCTCTGCAGCAACGATTTGCTTGGTCATAAGCCAGTTGTTTTATAAATGGCATTACCTGTTCTGTATTTCCAAATATCCTAGAGGCTGACTGAATAAGTCTATCTACAAATTCAGCATAAGGTTCATTAGTTCCTTGTATTACCTTAGATAATTGACCTTGTAAGTCTCCATGCCCCTGTAAAGTTTTCCATGCCCTAACTGCATCTACAGCAATTTGTGCGTACACACCAGGGTCATATTCAATTTGTTGTCTTTGACCCTCATAAGGTCCCTTCCCCAAAAGCATGTCCATATTTCTTTGAGGGTACCCAGCTTCTGCATTTCGCCTAGCTGTCTCCATGCAAAATTCCTCATTGGCAACCTTCCATAACAAATATTGTCCTCCGTTTAGCACAGATCGACACATGTTAGCCCAATCTGCTGGTGTCATGTCCAAGTTGGTAACAGATTCAACCATGCTTATTGTGAAGGGAGCTTGCGGCCCATAGGTCGTTACAGCCTCCTTTAATTGCTTTATTGTTTTGAAATCTAAAGCACGGTGAATTCGTTGCCCTCCTGCCTGCTCAAGTACAGGGCATGCTAATCTTTGGGGTCCTGCCTCAGAATTCCGTCCATCAACTACGGTAGTTGAGGGCCGCTCAGCGGTAGATGGAGCTGTTGGCTGAGTTACGCCCTCTGGTGATAGAACGGAGTTGGTAGCAACCTCCTGTTGTAATTCTCCACCTGATGGCTGCTTGTCCTCTAAGCTTGCTTTCTTTAAATTCTCCTCTGTCTGACTAGCTTGAGAGACCTTCTCTTTTGCTTGACCTAGCGTTTTTTCTACCATAGTCTGGACCTCTAACAATTTACTTAACAGTTTTTCGGTTTGTTTTTTATTGGATTCTAATCTACTATAACCTAACCCAATAAGGTAGGATAAAACAAAGCCGAAGCAGAATGAAACAAAGACGGAGCAGACAATGGTTGTATCAATTTTCTCTTTCTCAGGGCTGAATAACTTCAAACCTTGAGCCAACCATTTTTTCCAGTTCGCCTGAGAAAATTCTAGGGCTAGGGAGCTCGAAATGAAAACAAAATAAATCAAAACAAGAACACATTGTTTTCTGAGAAGGTCATCCATCCTGTCGCCTTCCCTCAGGGGCGAGCAATTTACTCACCTCTAAGCTTCAGGCGTTCCCCGCACGGGCCGCCAAATGCCGCAGTCTTGGCTGGGCACAGAATCACGAGCCAATCAAGCAGGAACAAAACTTTATTTTGAAAAAGCCGCTAACACTCTCAGCGCCAGCAAGTCAAAAACCGGTCCTCCCACGAGGGTGTCCGACCGGAACCGCGCGCCGACCGGAACCCCCCCCCCGTCTCCTCCCACCTCCTCCGGAATTCCCTCCTACTATCCTTCCCCAACCAATGGGAACTCTCCAGCAGTCCCGTAAAGTCCCGTAACTTGAGTCCGGTAGCAGGCCAAGGTGAACAGCGGGAGTCCAGTTTGCATATGAATGTAAATTTTAACATAATCATCTCAGTGGCTAGCTGGCGTCACTTTACAACCAAAGGTGCCATACATCGTATATATGCTTGTGGCTCCTAGCATTGCCTTTTCCCAGAATGTCATGTAGTTGGGATCTTTTAGTGCGTAGGTTTTTCAGACTGGATTTCTTCAGTTAGCAATATTCATTTAAGGTTCTTCCCGTCTTTTTCTGTGGCTTTATACCTTATTTATTTTTACCACTGAATGATAGTCTACAGATGTACCACAGTTGATTCACTATTTGAAGGACATCTTAATTGATCATGGGTTTTTGGCAATAATGATGACAATAAGTTCCCAACTCATTTAGTTAAATACCCACAAGTGCAACTGCTAGATGGTATGATGAGAATTGTCTGGTTTTATAAGGAATTGCTAAATATCTTCCAAAGTGTCTGTATCATTTTATATTCCCACCAGCAACGAATGTTAGTTCTTACTGTTCCACATCCTCACCAGCATTTGGTGTTGTTAAGTTTGTTTGTTTGGTATTTCTTTTAGTCATTCTAATAAGTGTACCATGGTATATCGTTTCTATTTTGATTTCCAGTTCCTTAATGGTACATGATATTGAGCCTCTTTTCATGTATATTTGCCCTGCATACTTCTTTTGTCCATTTTTTAAAATTGGTTATTCATTTCTTACTGTTGAGTTTTAAAATTTCTTTGTGGATTTGTTTATAAGTTCTTCACTGGACTTGTGCTTTGCAATATTCTCTCCCAGTTCATAAGTCATCTTTTCATTGCCTTAATGCAGTCTTTTGCAGAGAAGAAGTCCCAAGTTTTAATGAAATCCAACTATTAAATTTTTCTTTCCTGGATTGTGCTTTTGGTCTGGTAGCTGAAAGCTCATTAACAAACACAGGTCACCTAAATTTTCTCCTGTAGAAATTTTGTGGTTTTTCATTTTACATGTAGATCTATGGTCCACTTTTAGCTAATTTTGTAAAAGTTTTATGAAATTCCAGATCTGTGTTTAGAGTTTGTTTGGATATGAATGTCTAGTGTTGTAGGGTTGTTTATTGAAGTTATTGTTTCTCCATTGTATTGCACTACACAAACTTTGAAAGCTGAACTGATATTAGAACCACAACCCCCAGGAGGTGAATTGGAACATATGGCCTGGTTCAACTAAATAAATTGCTACTAAAACAAAAATATCAACGTTCTCCATGGAATTAAAGCAAGACCCAGAAGTTCCTAACAGAATACCTAAAATAGTCTCCAGAATTACTCAGCATATGAAAAACTGGGGAAATCTGTGCTTGCATGACTATGGCTTTTCCCCATCAAAACACATTTGAGGCTTAGGTTTCTATTGTAACAGTGTTGAGAATGCTTCAGTCTTTGATGAGTGATTAGGTCATTAAGAAAGATTAATGCTTTTTATTGAAGGAGTGTATTATCACTGGATTAGCTACTGCCATAGTGAATTGTTATATAGCAAACCCAGCACCTCCTCTCCCATTTCTTTCATAATTGCCTGCTTACCTATTCACTTTTCACCAGAAGCTAAGCAGATACTTTTGCTATGTTCTTGGGCCTCTAGAACTGTGAGCTTAAAAAACTTTTTTCTTTGCAAGTTACCCAATTCCAGGTGTTCTATTCTAGCAACAGAAAATGGACTAAGACACCTGGGTAAAAACAATCAACAGATTATAATACACAGATGCTATAATTGTCTGACAAATATTTTAAAGCTCGTTATTATAAAAATGGTTCCAAGAAGCCATTGTAAGTACTCTAACTGAATGGAAAAAACAGGCTCAGCAAACTAATTGAAGTTATAAGAAGACCTAAACTTATAGATGGATTTAGTAGAAATAAACAGATGAGTTGGTAAAAAAGAATTTGTGAAATCAGAGATAGGGCAAAAGAAATTTTCCAATCTGAACAACAGGAGAAAAATTTGGAGCAAGAAGGAAAGGGAAAGACTTAGGTACTGTGGGACAAAAAAATAAAAGGATGTTATTAGTATCCAGAAAAGGAGGAGAAGGAGGGTGGTGCAGAGAAAATATTTGAGTGAACAATGGATGAAAATTTCACACATTTAATCTGAAAACTGAAGACACTGATCAAACCTAACACCTGGTAAACCTGAAGCCCATGCCCCAGCACATCATAATTCATCTCCCACACATTGAAGACAGAAAAACTCTGAAAATAGAGAAAAATGATCAACTAGGAATGGAATACTTGAGAATCACAAAGGCAGAAGAAAGCAATACAAACTTTCAAATCCTGAAAGCAAAACACTAAAACAAACCAGAATTTTATATCCAGTGAACAGGTCCTTCAAGAATAAAGGATCAGTAAAGATAGAGTCAGAGGAGAAAAAAACTAAGACAATTAATTTCTAGAAGGTCTACACTAAAAGCACGGCTTTAAAAACTTTTTTAGAGAGAAGGAAAATGGTAAGAAACAGTTGAGGAATAAAAGAACTATAAAAATTATAAATGGGTAAATATGGTAGTCAAGTTTCTACTGGAACTCTTCAAAATATAGTTTAGAGTTGAAAGCAAAAATGCAAACATTGACTGGGCATTCATCACACATGCACATATACAGTATAAAAGACAAATATAATGTAAGGGAAGGAAGGTACGTGTAAAAATTCTCTGTCACACGAAGTAGTAAAATGTTGCTGCTAATTTGACAGGGAGAACCTAAGTATGTTTAATGTAATCCCTAGAGCAACCAATACAACTTAAACAAGGAGATAGAGTGAAAAAAAAAAACAGAAAAATTAAAATGGAATACTAAAATATGCCCAAATAATCCAAATTATAGACAATATGTAAAAACAGGAATGGAAAAATAGAGGATGAACAGAAAACAAATAAAATATATCAGTAATTACATTCAATGGAGATGACTGAAACTCACCAATAAAATGAATTATTTATTGTCAGATAGATAATAAATCATCACCAAACTATATCTGGTGTCCAGGAATCTTATTTCATATATAAATAAGTTAAAAGGGTGAAAATAGATATGAAAATGATTATATTAATATCTGACAAGTATACTTCAGAGGAAAGAGAATTACCCACATGCAGTACATTACAAAATGATAAGAATCATCGGTTCACGAAAAGTCACAAAATCTTATGTGTGTGCACCTAAAAACAGAGCTACAAAATATGTGAAGAAAAGCTAACATAAAACTGAAAGGATAAAAAGAAAAATCCACATCAGACATTTCACTACCACTTTTTCAATCATTGATAGAACATGTAGTTCAAAATCTGTAAGGGTAGTGAACAACACTCTTAACCAACTTGATCTGATTGACATTTAGAGAACCCTCTCAACATCAACAGAACATAAACTCTTCTTGAATATGCATGAGATGTTTACCAAGCTAGATCATGGTTTGAACCAGAAAACAAGTCTTAATAATTCATTTAAAAGGATTGTTATACAAAGTTATATTCTCTGATCACAATGGAATTAGGTTAGAAATAAATAAAGTTAACAGAAAAACATCCAAACTCTTGGAAATTAAACAGCACACTTCTAATAACCCATGGGTAAAAGAGAACATTTAGGTAAAAAAACAAAAACAAAAAAATACTTTGAATTGAACAAAAATGAAGATATCATGTACAAAATTTGCAGGAGGCAGGTAAATCAGTGCTTAGAGTGAACTTTGTAGCATCAAATGCTTATATTAAGGAAAAAAGGCCTCAAATCAATAAT
Source organism: Spermophilus citellus (assembly GCF_964194105.1). Taxonomy (NCBI): domain Eukaryota; kingdom Metazoa; phylum Chordata; class Mammalia; order Rodentia; family Sciuridae; genus Spermophilus; species Spermophilus citellus. The sequence continues at coordinate 47,108,443 of NC_138185.1, forward strand.
TCAAAAATTCAATAAAATTGAAAAGGAAAGACAACAGAAAAAATAATAAACACAAAAGCTGTTTCTTTAAGACTACTCAGTAAGTTGATCTAGGCTGATAATTCCTTCCCCAAACCCCCACAACTTGGCAACACCAAGAATAATAGGGGGGATGTAGTTATAGACCACACAGATATTAAGTGTTAAAAGGAGAGAAACATTCTTCATATACTGTAAATTACCATAGGCACATAAATCAAGCAACTTAGAACAGGGTGACGCTACATTTGGGGCATGAAGATGCCCTCTCTTCTTTTGCACCCGTATTCCCGATTTTCTTTGGAAATGCATCTCATTCTTCTACCACGTTCTCTGGGTGGGTTCCACCTTCAGGTGCAGACAGTGTGCTGCAGCTCTATGGCCTGCTCTGTGTTTGGGTTTGCTTGGCTCTCCTGATTGCTTTGAGAGCAGAAGGTGAATCAGAGTCAGGAAGACACAAAGAAGCATTTTGCCAGGACTTCTGACACAGCACAGTCCTGCCCTTCCAGGGAGCAGCAGAGATCTGGAGAATGGATCCAACATGGTGTAAGGCAGAGACCGAGATGGGAAAGATGGTTGACTGTCTGGGGCATCCGATGTAGTCTCAGACTTTCAGTTCTGTGAGTCAATACAGCATTTCCTTTGATTTCTCCCCTTGATTATCTTTTCTTTTTAATTCAACCAGTTTGAGTGGGAATTTCAGTTAATAGCATCCACTAGGGTCCCAAGGGACGGGATGGCCCATGGCTTCTTTGACATCTCTCAATGTTGGTATTAGAATCCATTATTTTTCACTGTTTGTGCTTAGATTGTGTTAATAATGTGTCCCTCATAGTGACTTATACTATTTTTATAGATAAAAGGTTTTATTATAATCGTTTAAAAGAGTAGTATCCATTTTCCACTGTGTTTCAAAACAGAACAAAGATATAAAACCAGATAACAGTAGGGACACTAGAGTTGAAGTGCAATTAGGTATTCGTGAGCCTGCTTGTTTTTTCCACCCCTTCCCTGTTCCCTACTCTTTTGTGGCACCATGAAGAATATTAGAGTCTGTGAAACATAGTGTATAAATTACTCTCTGTTATTTATCATCCAAATTTGGTCCATTTTGAGAATTAAAGAAGACATCCTTAATAAGTTTATTATGGGAAAAAAGGCTCAAACAAAGACAGTCCAGGGCAAATTAGGACACATGGGCACTCTCATTCTATACCATAATAGTTGAAAGGAGAGGACAGTCTAGTTAAGTGAGAGAAATGGGTTCCATTCTCACGTCTACCACATCCCTGCTGTGCATCCTTAATAAGTTAACTTCTCTGAGCTTCACATTTCTTCATTAGTGTGCATTAGAGCAGCAGTTATTACCTCTCTGGAGGTTGTTGTAGGATCATATTTTTGAAAGTGCTTTGTCAAACACAAGGCATAATGAAACTGGTGGTTTTTATTATATGAACCAATTGATATAATTACGTTGACTCTAACAATGTGGTCGTGCTTAATTTTACACAATAGATGAGTTCTCAGGAAAAAAATCTGTTGAGTATGGATAGAAGTTTTGTAAATGGCTTCTTAGAAAATTCACATTCAACAAGATTCTCTGAGAAATTCTCTTACAAAGTTCAGATATTTTATAGAGAATGAAAAATCACCCTGTTGCTCACATCTTATAGATCCAGATTTGCTTTTCAGCAAAACACATCTCTAATGCTTTCACGAATCTGTCTCCCCAGTTAGACATGGGAGGTGAGAGCAGGTCACCTGGTCATGATATGACCTGGAGCTGGGGGCAGTAGGTGGAGGGAGTCTTCTACAAAACTTTTGGAGGCCCAACATAGTCATGAAGGAAAAAAAAAAAAACCCAACAACATAAATTCTTGGAAAGCAGGGCCCTGTCAGCTTAATTTATTTCACATTGTGCCTTCGAAGCACCAGGCCCCAGTGGGCTAATGAATATGAGATGCAGCTGTGGATGAGAAAAAACCTGTGCATGCTGGTTGCATGCTAGTTACCCAAATAGACTGTTCCACTGGCTCATTGTCAGGGTTCCAACACCTTCTGTGTGTCTGTGACTCCCGTCTGGCCAGGCCTGCCTTGCCCTCCTGGGTGGACAGTTAGGAAATGCACCCTACTCGCTTTAGCACTATCACGTGCTGGTCCTCCTTCCCCCTACATTTGGGCTGCCATCTGGGACAACTTAGCTATTGTCTGTTAGGGCCTTTGAAGCTTGATTATAGAATGGAAAAACCTCAGCTACAATGGAGCAGGCTGTCCTGTTTGGGACATCAGTGATCTTTTTTCTCCCCTTCTTTTTTTAATTCACATATTTTTGATCATCTTCACATAGGACTGAATGTTGGTAATGGAATGTATTCGAGAGTCCTTTCTTTTGAAAGGTATGAACCACTCCTCCCCATTTTCCTGTTCCTATAAACCGGTTTTGCAAACACAATCATCTTGATAGAAGATTTATTCCAGTTCTCTCATCCTATTTTTACTCACTCACTGACAAAAGAATCTGAAATTTCAAAGCACAGATCAAAAGCTAAATGCTGATAATTATTCCATTTCTTTAGCACTGTGTCCCTTCCCTCAACACTTTATCCTTAATAATACTCATGAATGTTAAATAATGCTTATTGTTTTACATAGGAAGAGTTTCATATTCAGCAGTAGATTAATTTTTTCAATCATTGCAATGGCATATTTTAATAGATATTAGCTAAGTTACTATAGAATTTGCATTTAAGTGGAGCCAAATCTATATTATACTGTTAAGTGTACATGGACAGGGTGCCTAAGTTACAAAGTCATGCATATTTTATGATTTTATCTTGTAAAAAAAAACAGTGTATATGTGAGTGAAATGATATGCTTAATTAAGAGTTACCATCTTTCTGGTACAAAACCACAGAATATTTTTTTCTTTCCCTTCTCCTTTTTTTTTCTTTTTTTTTTATTGGATGTTCACAACATTACAAAGCTCTTGACAAATCATATTTCATACATTAGAATCAAGTGGGTTAGGAACTCCCATTTTTTCCCCAAATACAGATTGCAGAATCACATCGGTTACACATCACATTTTTACATACTCCCCTCCCCTCCCATCTTCTCTCTCTACCCCATCTACTGTAATTCATTTCCCTCCATGTTTGTTATCCCATTCCCCTCATAACCTCTTATATGTAATTTTGTATAACAATGAGGGTCTCCCTCCATTTCCATGTAATTTCCCTTTTTTTCTCCCTTTCCCTCCCGCCTCATGTCTCTGTTTAATGTTAATCTTTTCTTCCTGCTCTTCCTCCCTGTTCTGTTCTTAGTTGCTCTCATTATATCAAAGAAGACATTTGGTATTTGTTTTTTAGGGATTGGCTAGCTTCACTAAGCATAATCTGCTCTAGTGCCATCCATTTCCCTGCAAATTCCGTGATTTGTCATTTTTTAGTGCTGCGATACTCCATGGTGTATAAATGCCACATTTTTTTTATCCATTCATCTATTGAAGGGCATCTGGGTTGCTTCCACAGTCTAGCAATTGTGAATTGTGCTGCTATGAACATCGATGTGGCAGTATCCCTGTAGTGTGCTCTTTTAAGGTTTTCAGGAAATAGTCCAAGAAGGGCAATACCTGGGTCAAATGGTGGTTCCATTCCCAGCTTTCCCAAGAATCTCCATACTGCTTTCCAAATTGGCCGCACCCTTTTGCAGTCCCACCAGCAGTGTACAAGAGTACCCTTTTCCCCACATCCTCGCCAGCACTCGTGGTTGTTTGACTTCATCATGGCTGCCAATCTTACTGGGGTGAGGTGGTATCTTAGGGTGGTTTTGATTTGCATTTCCTTGACTGCTAGAGATGGTGAGCATTTTTTTCATGTACTTGTTGATTGATTGTATGTCCTCCTCTGTGAAGTGTTTGTTCATGTCCTTGGCCCATTTGTTGATTGGGTTGTTTGTTTTCTTATTGTCTAATTTTTTGAGTTCTTTGTATACTCTGGATATTAGGGCTCTATCTGAAGTGTGAGGAGTAAAAATTTGTTCCCAGGATGTAGGCTCCCTATTTACCTCTCTTATTGTTTCTCTTGCTGAGAAAAAACTTTTCAGTTTAAGAAAGTCCCATTTGTTGATTCTTGTTATTAACTCTTGTGCTATGGGTGTCCTATTAAGGAATTTTGAGCCCGACCCCACAATCTGTAGATTGGAGCCAACTTTTTCTTCTATCAGATGGAGAGTCTCTGATTTGATATCTAGCTCCTTGATCCACTTTGAGTTGACTTTTGTGCATGGCGAGAGGAGGGGATTCAGTTTCATTTTGTTGCATATGGATTTCCAGTTTTCCCAACACCATTTGTTGAAGATGCTATCCTTCCTCCATTGCATGTTTTTAGTTTCTTTCCCTTCTCCTTTATCTCCTATTCTTCTCTTGGCTTATTAGAATTTCAGAATTATTTTAAAATGAACTTGTATCCTATTTGTGATAAAAGCTACTGTATAAGATAAATTTAAAAACATGAAGTATAACAGTACATGAACTTAGCCTACACCCAGAAATGGAGTATTGAGGTAGGGCACTTGAGTCAAGTGATATTAATAGAAGACAGGGGTGGGATATGACACAAAATGGCAAATAACTGATGTACCATGAGCATCTTTTTTGGGGAAGGGATTCAATGTATTTATTTGTGTATCTTTTATAATTTGGGAATTTTCAAGTTATTAAATCAGAATACAGCTGGGCATGGTGGCGCATATCTGTCATCCCAGCAACTCCATAGGCAGGATGATTGTAAGTTCAAAGCCAACCTCAGCAACTTAGTGAGGCCCTAAGCAACATAGTAAGAACCTGTTGCAAACTAAAGCAAAAACTAAAAATAAAATAAAATAAATAAGAAGGGCTGGGATGCAGCTCAATGGTGTATCCTTTGGGTTCAATCCACAGTGCCCCAAAAAATTAAAATGAAAAAAGAAAAAAAAAAAGAAATCACAATGGTCCCACCTCCAAAAGAGTTGGCTTCCAGTCATCCTGGATGTGGGGCATCAGACAAAATTCTAGGCAGAGGTATGTGGATGACATTGGTGAATACCACTTCATAGTCACACCCTCATGTTTCTTTCTGTCCCTCGAGTTCTGCACATGGCACAAGGAGCTAATGCAGCCACCCTAGACCATGAAAGGTAAGCCATGACTTGGGGACAGCAAAGCTGAACTGTCATGCATGTCATGTCCTAGATGCTGCACAGACACCACATCAGTCCCGATTGCTTGTGCATGAGCACTGGAGCAAGAGAAAAGCATCTTTGACTTTAAGTCCCCATTTGCAGGATTTGCTTTTGTTGTTGCAGCCATTGAACCAGTGTCTAACTAAATGGTGTGTGGATACTCCTCTGCTGGCACAGGTGTTATGCCCTCTGTTATGGTTTAGATGTGGTATCCCCACAAACTCACATGTGAGACATTGTAAGAAGGTTTGCAGGAGGAATGATTAGGTCATATCTTTAACTTAATCAGTGAATTAATCCCTGGTGGGATTAACTGAGTGGTAATTGGAGGCAGGTGGGGTGTGGCTGGAGGAAATGGTTCATTGGGGGCGTGGCTATGGGGTATATATTTTGTATCTGGAAAGTGGAGTCTCTCTCTGCTTTCTGATCACCATGTGAGCTGCTTTCCTCTACCACACTCTTCCGCCATGTTGTTCCTGCCTCACCTGGAGTCCTGAGGAATGGAGCTGGCTGTCTGTGGATCGAGACTTATGAAACTGTGAGCTCTTAAATAAACTTTTTCTCCTCTACAACTGTTCTGGTTGGGTCTTTTAGTCATAGCAACAACAACAAAAAAGCTGACTAAAATACCTTTACAGCCTCATTGTTAAGTTAAAAAAGAGCTTAAGTCAAAAATGCATTTAATAAACCCAACGTACCAAGCATCCTAAGTTTACCAACACTGTACATTGTGGAGAACCAGCTGCTTCCCTCTTGACCACTGGGAACTTTGTTTCCCTGACAATGCCCGGGATCATGAGAGAGGACTGGATTGCACATTGCTAGCTTTGGAAAAGAACAAAGTTCACAATTCAAAGTATGATTCCTACATACTTAGCTTTTACACCATCAGAAAGTATAAATTGAGGACTATCAGTAATACAGTAATGTAATTTTATAATATAATATTACAATTTAAAAATATAGAATACTACAATTTTATAATACATTGATAAGCAGATAGTTAGACAGAATGGATCTCATTTTTCTGTCCTTTCCTTTATTTTCTCTCCTACCTACTATAGGAAAGGTCTACCTTGCTTCTCAATTTAAGTTATTAACATGCATCCTTAGACTTTAGCCTCCCTGTAATTCCTCAGTTGTCCTAAAAACTTGATCTAAGTTCCTAAATTATAGAGACTTGAAGGTACTAAATCTTTTGTTGTTTTTATTTTGCATGTTATATGGTGAAAAATCATATATGGTGAAATCATTTTTATTGTGATATACAATTTGCTAGAGAGGGGATCAGCTCATGTGGAGATAATTAGGATCACAAGAGGGAAAAGAGTCTTTTAGTCATTGTAAGAATATATTTCCTTCATTTCAGCAATTTACTTTGATATCATATGGGAACTGAAATTTAAATAACTGCATATGTAAAAACGAACTGCCTTAGAAGTACCTAGTGGTTGCAGGACCCCATGAGAGTGACTCTATCTGCAGGTCCAAGTGGAAGGAAGAGAGCAGAGCACTGAACACCCAGAAGAACAGGGGAAAGCCAGAGGCAAAGCGACTAGACAGCAAAGATGGAGGAGAGCGAGAGTCCTTGAGCAAGGAACCAGAGATGGGTAGAGGAAAGGCATCCTGCCTGGGTACCTCCCATGGACCATGGGAAGAGTGTTGAACTTTGGGGATTATGAAGCATTTGGACTGGCTGGACAAGGACTTCATGTGGGAAGTGGATGGAAATCTGTTCCCATAGACTAACAGAGGACACCACTTGGACATTATTTCTTCTATGCATAATGATTGTAGCTCTTTAAAATAGATTCTAAACCTTTCACTCTTAGGGCAAATCCTTCTTTGGAATGGTGATTGGGCTCTATAATTCTAGACATGTTTACAATCCCCAAGACCAGAGAGAGATAGGCTAAGCTTTGTTTCCATGGAGTCAAAACAGACTAGTTAAGCATCTTTATTCCTTTCACAGGCTGACCCTTCCCTGGCCAGAAAGCAAAAATTACAATAAACTGATTTCCTGAAATTTTTTTCTGAACAAGATAGTGGCTGAAGTTTTAGCTCTTCTGTAAGTTCTTCCTGTTCAGGTGATAGAATCCAAGTAATTGATCCAATTTTATCAATGATAGTCCTTCCTGTCCTTGTGGACTGTTAGGCTAGTAGTAATGGGGTTCTCACCATTTCAAAGTCAGAAGGGCCTCAGACCCACTCTCCAGAGGTTCCAGAACACACTCCATCTGGCTTTGCAGCAACCTGCCTGGGACAATGGAGTATACCCCTTCTTTCTTCCTCCTTCCTTCTGAACCCACAAGGGAAGCCTCTTTCTGCCCACTACATGGCTGTGTTAAACCACAGGCCGGGTCAGCCCCTTTGGGGCATTTCAGTTGTGCCCAGTGGGGGAGCGATTGGTCGTCTTCTTTTCTCTCAGTCCATACAATGGCAGAGCAGTTCTTCAGTTTCCTGCCATGAAAGGTCTGTTACTATTTTGTTGCTCGATCCCTTCTCCACTATTTTGAGCAACATATGTGACTTACGCCCTGTATGGTTCCTCAGTGTGGACTGTTTTCCACCCTTGCTTACACTAAACCACATTTTGATTTGTATGATTTTTCATTTAAATCTATAGTGATTAGGCTTCAACTTGTTTATCCTTGAAGAGTGGTTCTCACCATGAGTGGGTATTGAGTGCCTGGCTGGATTTGTTAGGCAGAGATCACTGGTTCCCAACCCTAGGATTTTTCTGGTTCAGCAGGTCTGGGATGCATACCAAAAACCTGCCTTTCTAACAAGTTCCTGGGTGAACTGCAGGATTGCATTTTGAGAACAACTGTTTAAGAAGATTGATAATGTGCTGATAATGTCTTCACACTTATTTATTTTCATTCTGTGAAGCCTCCTCTGGTATGTCCTGGTATCTTGTACCTCCTCTTCTTCTCTGTTGTCTTTGAGAAGCATATGGAGGGAAGATGCTGTCCTCTGTGTAGGGAGAAGTGGAGACAACGTGGGCACAACTGAGCCACAGTTGGTATGGATGGCTCAGTACTGCCCACCAGGATCACAATGCCTCTCTGCCCCTCTCCACAGCATCTAAGAAACACCGCAGCAGAGCCATTAAATAAAAATTCCTAAGAAACATTGAACTTGGAGCCACACTCAATGTGTGTTCTACAAACTTGGAATCTGTGCTTGGTCCAGAAACCTCAAAATTACTTTGCCATTAACACCTGTGGTGAGTGGCAGGAAAAAGGGCTGCCTCACCTTGGACTGAAGACGTATTAAAGATTAATGAGCTATCAGTACTCACAGCTTGATAAACTGCAAAACATCATCCTGCCCCTGTACTCTCCCTGGTGCCCCACCCTCACAGTCTAATACATAAGGCATTCTAGAAGACCAAGTGTCTACTATAGCTATAGGAATGGCACTAAGAAAATAGGAAAGAGAAAAATATATTGCCTTTTTTCTTTTTTTTTTTTTTTTTCCAGAGGATCACGACAACATTATGACGTATTTTATGTTTTTTATTCAAGGGGACATGTGGCTCAGACCACATGTTGGCATTTGTACTTGCTATTTATGCCGAGTGAGTCAGATGGGAGGGTGAGGGTGATTTGTTGTTGTGGATGTGTGTCAGTGACACTATGAAAGGAACTGTTGGTGACTCACGACTGTGCCCATCCCAGATCTGAGCCACCTTCAGGGAAATATTGGTATCATGACATTAAGAACTTGCCTCTTGAAGGCGGTGACATGCCACCAGGAAGCTTTGTGGGTTTTGAACCATTCCCAACATGTGCACACTCACCATTGGTCTCTACCTCCCTTTCCTGTGGAGCATGAGTGTTTAGATGAGCTTGTAGCCCAGGATCAGCAATATATCCTTAAATCTTTTTTATGACTGAAAGCTCCGTAAGGGTGCCCTCCAGAGATGCTCTTGGCAATGTTCTTTAAAGGCAATTGCTAAGTGGTCCAGAAATATCCCTTTTGAAATGTAAATATTATTCATTATATGTGCTTATTATGAAGATGCATATTAATGATTCTTATTATTTTTATAAATATTAGTTCATTTACTCTTCAAATCAATCTAATGAAGTCAGTGTCATATTTATTCCCATTTTATAGATGAGAAAACAGACACAGTCTATCACTGGCCCAAAGTCACACAGAGAGAAAGTGGTATATCCAGGACTAGATCGAATATTTCCATATGAGACCCCATGCTCTGAACTACTCCATGGAACTCCTGATTGTTTTTCTGGTGAGCTGTGTTAGGTAGAAGTGACTAACTTATACTTGAAAGCTTGTTATTAAACCCATTGGGACAAAAACTTTTTGTGAATTTTTAAATAGAGAAGTGGAATGAGCCCATCTTAAAAGCCTTTTACTTCTTGCTGTAGTTTTGGAGTCAAGTCCAAACACTGTAGCATAGCCTTCTGGGATGTTTGGCAATATTTCCCAGGTTCCCTCCTGGGCCTCCCCACGTGGTCACATTATATGGCTCAGAGTCTAGCAGGACAGTGTTCTCTCCATTTTTGCTCAAAATATCTCTGCATTCTGGAGCAGCCTTCCTTCCCATGCCCTGTGTGCCCACCTTGGTCTCAGTTCACTTCTGCTCTATGTGTCCCTGTATGATTGGCAGGCTTGTTTCCAGATACACCGAGATGGTGGTTCCTGAAGCCTCAGGACAACTGGGCATGCTCCATCCTTCTCCTGGTCATGTACAGTCATATACATGTTCCTCGTTTCCTGGTCAAAGAGCTGATCTAGGTGGACTGACACCCTTAGGTTCCTCTGCTCCTTCCTGACTCGATGCCCCAGCTCCTGCAGTGGCTGCCTCTGCTTCCCTCCTGAGCTTCACCTGGCAGCCTTCTTCCTTGGCTCTGGTGAAACCTCCTGACTGTTGTTAGACACTGGGGGTATTTCCATCCCTTGGTTCACTTTGCCTCATGTTGTCAGCTGCCCCTTTGTCAGCCTTTGACCCACATCTCTTTCTGAGACCCTGACCTGCATAGCTTCTTCCTCTCAAACTACGCCTTCTAAATCATAAAAGGCCACTAGCAGGTTTTCCTAGCCATATAGCCTTGTGTCCACTTACAGGAATACAAGACACCTTTAAAGCATTGGGGTTACAATGAAGGACTTGGGGCCCATTAAGTCCTTGGAAGGCCAATGTTGGATTCCCTCTATTTCCCATTTCATTGTCTCTGTGGTAGGTTGCAGGCACATGTAAAATATAATGCAAATGCCCCCTCATCCAGAATACCACCCAGAGGCCACAGGATTAATTTTATTATTTTAATGTGCATGCTATGATTGATGTACTTGTCTTCCCTGTAAATCTTGTTAGATCCAGTAGGAGAGTATGGGATCTTTAAGACAAGATCAAAATAAACGTGTTTTAGTCATCTTTCTATTGCTTTGACAAAATGCCTGAGATAAATGCCCTTAAAGGAAGGAAGGTTTATCTTGGCTCCCAGTTTCAAAGGTTTCAGGCCATGGTTGGTAGACTTCATCGCTTTTGGGCCTGTGGCAAGGCAAAACATCATGGTGGGAGTGCTTGATAGAGAAAATCTCAATTATAGCATTCAGAAAGCAAAGAGAGAGAGGGGTGGTGGTGGGGGAGGAGGTGTAGCCACAGAACAAAGATAACAGTTCCCCATCCAAATCCTTAAAACTTTACCCTGCTATTGCCCTTCTCGGACTATTCCCTGAAGACCTTAAAAGAGCATGCTACAGGGATACTGCCACATCGATGTTCATAGCAGCACAATTCACAATAGCTAGACTGTGGAACCAACCCAGATGCCCTTCAATAGATGAATGGATAAAAAAAATGTGGCATTTATACACCATGGAGTATTACGCAGCACTAAAAAATAACAAAATCATGGAATTTGCAGGGAAATGGATGGCACTAGAGCAGATTATGCTTAGTGAAGCTAGCCAATCCCTAAAAAACAAATACCAAATGTCTTCTTTGATATAATGAGAGCAACTATGAACAGAGTAGGGAGGAAGAGCAGGAAGAAAAGATTAACTTTAAACAGAGACATGAGATGGGAGGGAAAGAGAGAGAAAAGGGAAATTGCATGGAAATGAAGGGAGACCCTCATTGCTATACAAAATTACATATAAGAGGTTGTGAGGGGAATGGGAAAATAAACAAGGAGAGAAATGAATTACAGTAGATGGGGTAGAGGGAGAAGATGTGAGGGAAGGGGAGGGGGGATAGTAGGGAATAGGAAAGGTAGCAGAATACAACAGTTACTAATGGGGCATTATGTAAAATTGTGGATGTGTAACCGATGTGATTCTGCAATCTGCATTTGGGGTAAAATTGGGAGTTCATAACCCACTTCAATCTAATGTATGAAATATGATATGTCAAGAGCTTTGTAATGGGGCTGGGGATGTGGCTCAAGCGGTAGCGCGCTCGCCTGGCATGCGTGCGGCCCGGGTTTGATCCTCAGCACCACATACCAACAAAGGTGTTGTGTCCGCCGAGAACTAAAATAAATAAATAAGTAAATTCTCTCTCTCTCTCTCTCTCTCTCTCTCTCCCCCCCCCCCTTTCCTCTCTCTTAAAAAAAAAAAAGAGCTTTGTAATGTTGTGAACAACCAATAAAAAAAAACAAAAACTTTACAATGGAGTCATCCTTCTTCCAGGGGCCCAGCAGCAATTCAGAGGCCTGATTCTCTCTCTGGCATGCTTCCTTCTGTGCCATGTTACAGTCTGAAGGACAATGGGGGCATTGAGTGCCTCTCCCCAGCTGGACAAACTGCTGAGCAGAGAAGCCAGAGTTCCCGAATATTCTGCCCAATGCTGCCTCTTGACTAAACTATACAGGCTGTTTTCCTCTGCCCTGGCTTGGGCCACTTGGCTCCTCTTGACTCAGACACCACAGATCCCTTTCCTCTACCCTGGAGCCAAATTCTGTGAGGCGTGTGGCTTTCTTTGGAATTCCCAAGCACCTCAGAGCTTTGGCCCTGAATTGCAGGGTGGTGGGATTTACGTAGATAAATTCTCACCACATTGGACCAAGGTGAATCTCCAAGTCCTCAAAGTGATGCAAAAACTGTGTTTTCTACAATCGGTTTATACTGTGCACAGTTGACAGGATGTAGAAATCTAAATGTGTAGACTATAACCCATCTTGGAGTGAACAACAGTGTGCAGGGCATTGATTTAATACACCTAGCAAAGTGCAAATCTCCAAGGAGAGGCAAGGCTCATCCACATTCTTTTTCACCTTGTCTTCCCCCTCCTTCCCCTCCTGCTTCTCCTCCTCTTTTTTTTTTTTTTTTCCAATAAGCCAGTGATTTGCTGATGCATAAAAAAATAAACAGAAAATAAATAAGCTGCGAAATTTGAAGGGGAATTTTTAAGCTAGAAATCTGAAAGGGTGGGGGAAGGCCACAGAAACAAGGTAAACAGTTAAGGCAAACATTTTAGACCAAAATAGCCAGTATTCTGGAGCTGGAATAGAGAGCTTTCTCCTGGTAAAGAGGCTAAAGTGGATTAAATTGAGCAAAACTGGGTTTGGAGATAGCAAGGAATTTTATTTTTTGTTATTTCTTTCCACAAAGGTATGGTGGAAGGTTAGACTTTTATCTGAGCAAATATTTGAAGCTTTTTTTTGTTAATGTGCTGCTACTGTTTCTGAGCCTTGTGTTTGATGTTAGTTATAAAAAGTGCCTTTCTTGGTATATATGTGTATATATATTTTTACACACACACACACACACACACACACTTTTTTTTTCTTGTTGAACAATGATAGTAAAAATGATTAGTGGAGTTGAAATCTGTAGCAATGCATAGAATGCTTGCTACAGTGTTTAGGAGAACTGAAATATGCAATAATTGATTTTAACATGTGCTGTAATTGGTTCCATATGCATTGCTGTCAACTGTGATGCATCATAATTAAACTGACATGTTCAAAAACTGGCCACTGAAATGAGCACTCACTGAATTTTCCAACTGTGCACAGCTTGTTGCTTCTCTGCTCCCTCGTTTTCCAATCAGGACCCACATTGCCCGGTTTGATTTTGCTGCTCTTCTCCTCCACATTATATCTATTTTACCCCTTCAAATTTTAAATGACCTCCTGGAGTGGATTCAGGCTCTTTCCCCACCTCCATTTTCAGATGGCCACATATTTTACTGGTGATAGATCTATGTGCAATTTCCTAAGTCATCATAAATCAGATGTAAAATTGTAAGAATGCTAAAAATTTGATATAAAATAAGACACAGCAGCAGATCCATAAAAGTTTCATATTTTAGTTCCTCCGCCCCCAACTGAACCATACTTGAACTCTAATTAGGACATTCACTTGGAGAAAGAAAGCTTTTGGTGAATGACCCTGTTCCTTTATTTGACCACTTTCCTTTCTGCTTATTCCTATGTTTATGGGAATGCTTGTGTGCATCCAGGGTGGTCTTATCTTGATAGTATGATTATCTTTGTTGTTGTTGGTTTTTTTTTTTTTTTTTTTTTTGGTACCAGGGATTGAACCCAAGGGCATATAACCTCTGAGCCACATCTCTAGACCATTTTTTATATTATATTTTGAGACAGGTTCTCACTAAATTTCTCAGGGCCTCACTAATTTGCTGAGGCTGACTTTGAACTTGTGATCTTCCTGCCTCAGCCTTTCAAGTTGGGATTACAGGCATGTGCCACTATGCCTGGCTCTTTTTTCTTTTATAAAGCAATAGGTTTTTGTTAAAGGGAAATTGAACTGGGAATCTGGGAGTCTTGGGGTCAATTTCCAGCTCTGCTATTCTGCATACTGTTGTAAGTCTCTCTGATGTTAGCTTTCTCCTTAATAAAATGGGAATGATACTATTCTTTCTACTGTCACCTCCAAATTTAGGACGATAGAATGACATGCAAAAATAACTGGAGAGGGTGAACCTTCAGTTTCTGAAATATTTATTCTGAATTAGCATGAACCAGGTCCATCTTTTGCATTTTGTGTCACCATAATCTGCTCTTTTAAGCAAATGAAGAATCACATCCCCTACCCATCCTTTAGTGTCACAACTATTCTTTTCTCTTAACCACACACATGCCCATGTGATAGTGAAGTGTGTAATAACAAAAGTTAGTTCACCACACATTGACTGTAAGCTCCATAAAACCAATTTGGCAATAAGAAGCATGGCAGCTACCTTCCCATTATTTACTTTGGGGATACCATTCTGCCTGTGTCACTGATGGAGATTTCTTTTTCACTGGCTTAGAGCAGAGGCTGTGACACAGATCTGATCAATTAGGGTGTGCCTTCCATCTGAATATAGTCCAGGCTGTGGCCACACTGAGCCAATGTGGGTTTTCCTAGTTGCTTCAGGGGCCACGAGCTATGAAACAAACATCTGTGGTCTCCTTGGAGATGAGATGTGTAGATAAGCCTGGTGACTTGAGAAGGAAGTCATGCACAGGAGGAGCAGAGTTGATAATGCTAATTCAGGACTTCGGAATCAATACTCTGAGGAGTAGGTGGCAAAGATCTCCCTCTCTGTAGGCTCTCTCTTCACACTCTTAATTGTTTCCTTTGCTGTGCAAAAGCTATTTAATTGGATGCCATCCCACTTATTGATTTTTAATTTTATTTCTTATGTTCTAGGAGTCTTGTTAAGGAAGTCAGTTCCTGTGCTGACATGTTGAAGAGTTGGTCCTGTATTTTATTCTAGGCCTTTGGAAAGGACAGGCATGTTCTAAAAGAGTAGAACTTTCTCCAGTTCCTACTGGAGTCTTATTGTGTGGTTAAATCCCTTAAAGGGCAAACTGTCTGGAGTTAAGATGTAACTGTAGAGGGAAAGTGATCTTGAATTTCACTCTGTCTTCTCATGTTTTATTTTCTGAAAGGGAAGAAATTCTACTTTATGGCTGGAACCTGACTGCCACCTTAGTGGGCATGCTGACAGGAATTCAGACTCTGTATTTTCTTTTACTCTTTATTTTGCATCATTATTCTCATTGAATCACACCTCCCTAAACTACCAGAATGTTTCCTTCCAACCCACTCTTTGCTTAATACAATCTTAGGGTCATAAGACTTGCCCATTACTTTTGAGTAACCTTTGAATGGTGCATGTACAGTGTGTCCTAAACAGACTGTATCTGAAACCTCTGCAGAGCTTCTGAAAACACAGCTTTTGGGGCCTGACTACCAGAGATTTTGATCTAATAAATCAGGTTGGGGTAGAGACTGCCTTTCTAATGAGTCCCTTGGGTATATTAAGGCTGCTACTTTGTGGATCAGACTTTGAGAACCACTGTTGTAATGAATGTTAGATTAGATTAGCAGTTTTTAGACTCAAGTTGTGGCCTTTAGACAATTCACTGAGATTCAGTGGGCCTCACTCTACCCAACTATGAAATGGGAGATTTGATCTATGTGATCTTTTAATTTCCTTTATGATGCCTCCAAGCCTGTACATAAACAGATTGTGAAATTCTATCTGGGGAAGACTGTATTGTCACTGTGGTGCTTCCCTCTTCTCTTTAAGACAGTTATAACTGTTGGGAGTCACCCCGGCTTCAAAGACTAACTTCCCCATCCCCCAAGAAGAGCTATCCAATGGTGAGCCCTGCTGGCTCACCTGATCCTTACAGACCCCCTACTTGCTTGGATCTGGCCGGTAGTGGGACCATTGTGTGTTGTCCTTCTGACAAACCACTTCGGTGTCCAGAGCATGGTGACCCCTGAATAAGTGTGATCATAAGAGAGCACTTTATCAGTTGCCTTCTGGGCCTAAGGAGAAACATGTGTGTTTTGCTTACCCTCCCAGTTTCATTGAGGTGTAACTGATGTGCAGGGCCCTTCACATAGTTGGCGCGTACAGTTTGGGCATGTGCACACACTGGTGTTCCCATCGCCACCCTCCAACAGCATTCCCACGCCTGGGTTCCTGGCGAAGTTGTTTCTTCCTATTGCTTACATCTACCCCTACCCAGTTACCTTCAGTGAGTCCATGACTGTCCTGGGAGGCAACCTGAGCTCTTCTTGGGTGAGGCGTTGGGTGTGCTCCGGTCCAGCCCACCTGCTCTATCGTCACTCTATCTTCCCTTGTCTGAAGTGCTCTTTAAATCCTTCCTTTCCTCAACTTCTCCATCTTGTGTGGAGGTTGCCCTGTTATGGTGATCCACATGCCCTGCTTCTGAAAAAACAAGGTGCTTCTTTGGGTCCTGCCCGTTTGCCAATAGAAGAGTGAGAAGCTTTGGTGTCATGAGCTAGTTACAGGTTTTGATAGAGTTTCTGCTTTTCCTATGTGTATGAGTGTGCATGTCTGAGTTCAGCTTTAAGTTCCCAGGGGAAGAAGTCACCATCTTCTGATGGCAGCTGGAGTGTACGTAAGTACCACTGAGACTCGCTGCTCAGACCAGTGGTTACCTGGAGCATCTATGCCAAGTGTGATAGCATGCACTTAGTGTGTCCACCTTCAAGTTTACACAGGGCTCCAGAGGGCCTCCCAGTTTCATAAGAATTCCAAGTATCAGTATTTAAAATTGAGGTGTTTCACATAAAACCTGGAGAGATCTGACTGCTTTCAAAGGGAAATATGGTAGCTGGTACACCCAGGTAAGAGAAAGTTTGAAGAGCAGCCTTAATAGAGAGGGGAGGGAGCTAGATTGGACTAGGAATGATGAGTGGAATTGAGGGTGTTAGGTGCAGGACAGGCTGGTCTGCAGGACCTGCAGGGCATGCCAAACAAAGTTAGCTGCAGAATGACCTGGCCTCTCAAACCCTCTGTCTGCTTCTATATCACCTGTTTGCTTCAAGCCCAAATGCCCAAGTCCCGCTCAAGGCTGAACACTCAACCCCCGCTCAAGGTTGAATACTTAACCCCCCTTGGGCCAACAAGGCAGCTTGCAGACACAGAGATCCCATTAGATTTGGGCTATAAAAACTCCCTGTGCCTGTTCCTTCCCCCTATCATAAAGTTCATTCAGACTCAGGTGGGTAAAATTTCTAATCAAGCTTTTAACCAGCTTCTCCTCAGGAATTACCAACTCCTGGCTACAGATGATACCTCCAGTCAAGACCTATGCAGAATGGACTGACGTCATTATGGATCTGTGGTGGCAAGGAACCTTTGTTAATACCAGTCTTCTCTGCCCTCCTGTGGGGGCTCCTTACTTCCCTCCTTTTTCTCCCACACTTCCCCATTTCAGCAGGAAACAGCCAGAATGAGTCGACGCCCATTCTCATTTAATAACAAAGAGGGGGGAATGTTGGGAGTCGCCCTGGCTTCAAAGACTAACTTTCCCAACCCCCAAGAAGAGCTGTCCAATGGTGAGCCCTGCTGGCTCACATGATCCTTACCCACCAATCAGAGCTCTGCTGACTCACCTGATCCTACCCACCAATCAGACTAGCCTTGCTGGCTCACCTGATCTTTACCTTCCAATCAAAAAGCACCCCATGCCAACTGTCAAACAACCCCTGGCTCTATAAATATGCAGAGCTGTTCCTCAATAAACAGGCATTTTTTTTCCCACGGCAAGCCTTGATGGTTCTTTCAATAACTTCAAAAGATAATACCTAATTTATACAGAAAGATGGAGCTGATCAGAGAGCAGGAGCAGAATGGGGTAAATATTAGTTGCCATGAATTCTAAGGCCCTGACAAAATACTCTGTAATCAAGACACACTTTTCCTCTGAATATTGCACATTGGTCATTGGTTTGCAATAGTTTTCTCAATAATAAGGCATAAGTTCTAGGACTGAGGTAGTACCATTCAATACTTTCTCAACCATAAAGAAGAGTCCATAGTGCTGGGGAAATGGTTGTGGGATAGTAAGAATTTGGGGGAAGGAATAGAGAATCTCTTTGCAGAAGTGGTGCTTTACCACCCCTCCTACTGTTGTATTCTGTGCTTCCCTAGCAAATCTTCAGGGTATGTGCCCTGAGAAGGTCTGAAGTTCTTGTTCAGAGCCAGGTGAGAGTTGTTAGAGAAGAGATGTATTGTGGCAGCATCTAGGAGGTCCCTCCTGAATTTTAAAATAAAGGAAGAGTATGAAATATCTGAAGAGATCTTCTGATGTGGAAGGGTAAGAAAAATGATTAGGTCTGATGTTTCTCTCTCAGCCCAAGTTCCTGCCCAAACAGACCTCCACCAAGCTGCAACATAAAATGGCCATTCTATGAGTGTTATGGTTTGCACATGTGTTGTCCCTCAAAATTTTATGTGTGAGATAATGCAAGAATGTTGAGAGGTGAAATGATTATATTATGAGAGCTGTAACCCAGTCAGTGGATTAATACACTTGAATGTATTTCCTGGGTGGTAACTCTAGGCAGGTAGGGTGTGGCTGAAAGAAGTAGGTCACTGGGAGCATGCCTTTGGGTTTGCATGTGCCTGGTGATTGGAGCTTTCTCTCTGCTTCCTGTCTGTCATGAACTGAGCAACTCTCCTCTGCCACATCCCTTCACCATGATGTTCTGCCTCACTGTGGACCCAGAGCTATGGAGTCAGCTGGCCATGGGCTGATTATCTGAAACCACTAGCCAAATAAACTTACTGTCCTCTAAGTTGTTCTTCTCAGGTCTTTTGGTTACAGCTATTCAAGCAGACTAAAACAATGAGTGTGAACAGGAAACTATTTCCTTTACTTTTGAGGAAAACTAAGTGATGAATGTGAAGAAAAATATGTAAGATAATTTGATAAATGCTTTCTTTTCACATAACAGCTACTCTATTGACAATCTGTTGGTATACAAGGATGCCCATCAATGAGTCTCATAGAGCACTTGTTAACTCTCTCAATATGTTTGTGATGGGTGCCTAATATATCCTAGCAATGTGTGAAGTAAAACTGTAACAAGATATCTCCACACTGAAAGGGGCCTGCAGTCTAGATGGGAAGATGACAAGCAACAAGATAATTTTATAAGATTAAATAAGAGGGAGCAGATGCTACCAAGATGAGTTTGCAGGTATATCAGCAAAGCCTCCCTGAGGGGCACAATTGGCTCCAACATGGGTGGGTGTTGGGTCAGACAGGAAAAAAAGATATTATTTTATAGACTCAGTGGAAAATGCAAAGAGTACAACAGGCAAGATGGGGGTTTAGGAAACTTTTAATTGTTTTGTATTTCTGCTAACTAGAATTGAGAGTAGAGGGAAAAGCAGGGGTCTCTGTTGAGTCTGTTTCACAAACTAGTTCAGAAATGCTACCACTTTTCAAAGAATTTTTTTTTCTGGGTGAGATGGGGTGATGGGTCATGGAATTAACTGACAGTGTCTGTCTGCAGCTAAGTAACTGCGTGTGGTGCAGAGTACTTTCTCTTTTCTGTTGACTTCCTCTTTCTCTCTTCTACATGGTTCATGTTCTTTGATGATACTTTGCTTCACTTCTTAGGCACAGTTCCTCCATTCCTTCCATCCTCAACCTCTTCTCTTCCTGGATTACTTTGAGGTTAATCCCCTTGCTGTAGCTATGAATTTATTTTCTAAATGGATGCAATAAATATGACAAATGTCTATAGGAAATGTGGTATTTAAAGGAGAAAAAGAAATGAATATCAGGGGTTTGCTACAGGTTGGAGGAACTGTTTTTTCTATTTTTGGAGTTCTTGGATCTTCTTCTCAAATAATGATTGATGGAATTGTATTAGACCAAAATAGTGTTAGGTTCTCTGGCTCTCTCTTCTCCTCAAGGGCAGAATAGTTTGGCAGCAGAGAATTTATTCCTGAAGGATCCAGGAGCTGTTTTGGTAAACTCTCTATCTTCCTAGTTGTCTCTAAATGTAATTCTTTCTGGAACACAGAATGACTACAAGAAAAAAAATCTAAAACCCTTGAAGGGTTTTTCTAGTCTTGGAAATGGCAATGTCTCCCTCATGGTGACCACTGGTCACCATCATTCCCAACACAGCCATTGTGCTACTGAACAGTTGGGCACGAAAAGACAAATGACTTTAAATCATGACTCTTTCCCTCAAGAGACAAGTTACATTGTTGGATGGCTGACACCCACATACAAAGATCCATTGCTATAAAATGTAACACTTGGCAAGTTGTTGTGGCCCTACTGATTGTTTTTAAGGCTCAGGCACATCCATGCTGCATTTTTTTTTCAGGTTTCAGAATTCATTAGGCATTCACCATGTCATTATTTGGATATTTCCAACCAGAGATATGAGGTTTCTGTTTCAAATATCTTCAGCATTTTGTTTTCAGTCCCAGAATATCCAGAGGAACAACCTGATTTGGACCAAATTTGATCTATGACTAGAGACTTATCAAGTTACATAGAAGGTTTAGTATGTTATTTAGACTTATATTTTGTAAAAATAAATATTCTGAAATTGAGTAGAGGCTACAGAATGAACAGCTACTTAACCTGTGGATCTGTGATCAATAAGAGGCCCCAAACAATAAATATTTTTCCACATAATTCCAGAGAAAATGAAATTTGAGAAACAAACAAGCAGACACCACATACTGAGAGCTTTCCATATAAGCTCTGAGTTATGGAGCATTTAGGAAGGGATGAAGAAGGCTCTTCTCTGAGCATATTTCCAACAATCTTTTCAAGACATGTAGCAATTGTTTACATCAATATTATCAAATTCTAATATGTGCACAAGTTATGCAAGAATCTTTGAAATTCACATTCAGCTTCAAGTGGGTCCAGGTGGGGCCTGAGCTTCTGCATGGGTGTCAAAGTTGCAGTACATTCAGAGCACACTCTGAATAGCAAGAATCTAGAGTATGGAGGAAAAATGTTGGAAGGGATAGTATGAAAGCAGGGTCCATCTGTTTGGGAAACTGAAAAATGGGTGATTAGATGTCATGACACCTAAATGACGAAGCCAGGAGGTGGAACCAGCTCTTCTGGGAACTAAATGATCAGGTGCATCTCCAGGGATGCCTCCAGTGTCAGGCCTGGCTTTGCTCTGGTGGACTTCTCCTGTTGTTCAGGACACAGGCAAGTTGGAGGCTGATAAAAGAATAAATGTGATGTTCTACCACCATGACCTGTTCTGATGAACCAGAATTGCTCATAGGACACACAATGCATGAGGTACAAGAGGGAAACCCAATTCTTCAAGGGCACAAGAGGTGTCCCTCATCTATGCATCCCCCTAATGATGATTCACATCTGCACATGAATGGCTGAGAAGAGAACACTGAAGAGTAATATAAATTAACCTGCCCACACAGAAAAGAATCCAGTGAACATCTTCAGCTCTCCCTTTTGAGGACCACTTTCATGATGCTTGAAATTTAATGTGTAGAGGAACAACCTGGGGAGCCCATTAATATGTAGATTCTGATTTAGTAGATCTGAGTGAGCTGAAGCCCAAGAATCTGCATTTCTACCATGCTCTTAGGAGATTCTGAGACTGTCTGCACTCACAGTAGAAAGGGCAAAAAAGCCACATGATGCTCTCAGTCACTTAGCAGAGGTGGGGAGCAGGTATCTTTCAGGCCACATTCAGACTCCCAGGTCCCTATGCTCCAGGGAGTTGCAGGGCTGTTGGAGATTAGAAATCACAGAGCTAAGCAGGAAGGGACAAAGGTCCAGTTAATGGCATCATTTCATCATGGTAATTGAAACAAGCCAGCAGCAATGAGGGGCTATTTAGTAGGTTTTCCATGTTTGTTGATTTTGGTATTACCAATTTGTTAAAAGGATGAGGAACTATGTGGGCTATTGGGAGACTGTTAACAAAGAGGAAAAGCAAGTAAATCCAAACTCTTCTACTCCAGACTCTCCAGATCCCATACCCAACCTCCTCCTTTACTGGCAATTTATGAGCTCTTGGGCCGACTTCCAAGTCACCAAAGTTCAAGTGTGGAAAAAACTAACTAATCTGGAAAATCTCCTGATGTGTATTTTTCTTTAAAAACCCTGGCTGATTTTAAACTTAGCTCCCTCTCCACCATGCTTTGCAGGCATTATCACCATGGATGAACTGCTGCTCTGTTTCATGGATCCCCCTCCCCCGCCTGGTATTGCTACCAGATACAGAATGGAATTTGTCAGGGCAAGTCACGTATTACTAGTAAACCATTAATTCAGTTAGTGCATTAAGGGTAGGAAGACTGATTTGGTACATTATATTTTGACTGTCAGGCCTGATTTGAGCTTATTTCTCATTGAGTATTCTATATCAAAGGCTGGGATAATAGAATTACAGGACATTAGGATTTCCAATCTGGAAGGGACCCTGGAGATCATTTAGTGCTGCCTGCTCACTTTATAAATGGGGAAAGTCTATTTTTCACTCTTAGGAACGTGAATAAAACTTGACTTGAGATGTTCACAGGTAGTCATCCATTCCCATGTAGGGAAGTTATGTGCAGATGAAGGAGACCAGGAATAGACACCTCCTATTTAGTTATACTTGATCTTGACTTTCACTTCACCGAAGTTGGTCACACACACCCCCTGGACAGCATGCATTTTGCAATAATATGCAAATGCCTCGGTCCCTGATAGTGATTGGAAAATAAAAATAGTGCAATGTTTTTACTTAAAGGACATTGTATACATTTTAATAGCAACCGCATCACTGGCATCTGTAACAGATGTTACCCAGTGTAGGCAACTTTTTCTTAGTAATCTAGCTGGATTTTAGCTGCTGAAATTTTCTGTATCATTTGGTGATCATATTTCATTTCAGACTTTTGAACAGGACAGATTGTCCACCTGGATCTCATTTTGCCACACTTTATTGATGGCCTGACTCAGATCTTTCAAGTTTGTGCTAACTGACCTTGAAGGAGTAGCTTGTTGTTTAAATTTTATGACACGAACAAGTAAACTGCCTGCAAATTATGCAACATAATGGTGACAAACAATAAGTTAGAGCCTTTTATTAATGTTTATTGCCTATAGTTAAGGAATTAGTAAGGACTGCTACATTGTACCCATTCCTGGGACAAAATTCCCAAATTAACTTTACTACAAGCACATGTGTAACAAGTGAGAGCCACATTTTTGTTTGCAAATCCAAGCTCTGTGCAATGATACTGCACTGTCCTCCATGCTGCCTTCTTGTTGCTGCTTTAGTTCTATGAATAATAGTAGCTTTTCCCTTCCCAGCCCTGTTATTCTCAGTAATCTCCAGGAGCCATGCAAATCAGTTTGGGCCCATCATCTGAGAACCTGAATGGTAAAGAATGAGAACTGTGGAGAGGACACAAACAAATCAGTCATAACCATAACCCCAGAGTGATCATGAAAGAAATGTCCAACAAGCTCAAACTGAAGGACATTCATTCTACAAAATTCCTGGCTTGTACTCTTCAAGACTGGTCATGAAAAACATCAAGAGTCAGCTGACATGGTCAACCTAGAGAAGGCTCAGGATGTAAGATGATTAAAATGTGATATGGGATCCTGGGACAGAAAAATGACAACAGTTGGAAAGAAATATGAATGAAGTATGGACTTTAATTAATAATGAGGTATCAATATCAGTTCACAAGTGGTAGCAAAATTACCACGTGAATGTCAGATGGTAACAATTGGGCAAACTGGGTACAGGGTATAGGTGAACTCTGAACTATTTTTGCAGCTTTTCTATAAATCAAAAACTATTGAAAATTTAACAAAAGTTTATTTAAAATAATGCTTATCGTGTACTTCGCCTCTGAGGTCCCCTATTATTGATATGTAAGTAGGAGAATTGACATCAAGGGAACATCAATGATAGGTGAGGCTCTATCTCCATCCTTTCACAAATTCCTCAAAAGAACTGTACAAGATTTTTATTGTGATTATCACTTTATAGCAGAGAAACTGAGTTTCAGAGGGAACACTCTCTTGTGGATGTTTGAAAACTAGCCTTTGAACCCTCTGACTCTACAGCACACATTTGATTCATTTTCCACTTGGTCCTCAGATTCATCACTTCCAGAGATGGGGCAGAGGTTGGAAAAACTGGAATGGGAATGGTGGGGACAGGTGTACATTTCTCTGTTTTCACATTTAGTGAGCGAGAATCAAATACCTTGTAGAGTTGTTCTGAGGATTGAATCAAATGATGGAAAGGGAATCCTGACTCATCACTGATACTCACTTGATGTCAGTTCTCATAATTAAATTTCAGTGAGAGGGAATGTGAGAGGCTGGATGGACATGATAAGCACGCATAATTAGGTAGCACTGAGTCTGGCTCCCAGAGCTACTGGGGTTTCCCTAGAAGGTCCTTCAGTCTCTGTTTTCTCCAAGGGCTGGAGGTCAGGTCAGCTTTTGATGAACATTACTATTACCTTGCATTTTATTCAATTAACATTTACGCAGAAATCACCTCTGCAGTGGCTGTGGGCACAACCTCAGCTAGGCAGAGGACTAGTTTCAGGCTCTGGTAGCAACACTCTGAATCACCTGCAACTAAGCTCAGAGGACTTCTTGGGACCCAACTGTAGCCATGTTGCATCCTCTTCACTGAGTGCATAACTGGGTCATGAGGTGGCTTAAGGGTGTTGAGTCCAGGCCCCTTGAGAGAGTCTGACTCAATAGAGGAAAGTAAAGCACAGAAATGTGTATTTAAAATTGTGGGTTCATGATTTAGCCCTGAATCTCTTTTCTAAATCTGGATCTTAGAGAATCAATCAGTGCTCATTCTTATCTGAAGGGAATGTAAAACCAAATTCAACACCCTTGGTTCTTTAGTGGGTAACATTCATTTACTACCTACATCAGGATCCACAAACTATACCTGTGGTTGAACTGCCTACAGCCCTACCTGCCTGTTTTGTAAACAGAGTTTGATTGGACCCAGCCATGCTGTTTGTTTATGTGTTTATGTGTCTGCTTTCTTTCTATTGTGGCATAGTGGAGAAGTTGTGACAGAGACTTCATGGCCCATAAATCCTAAAGCAATGATCTGACACTTTAAAGAAAAACTTTGTAAATCTATAGTATAGAGAACATAAAGGATCTGCAATAATAAATAGTCATAGTAAAAGGCTTTTAAATTCCAGGATACCTAAGAATCTCCTGTGATGCTTATTTAAAAAAAAAATGCAACCCCTTAAGATTCTGATAAAATGGGCCCAGAAATATGCATTTTTAATGAGGCTCCGAGACCCATTTTCTTTTTTTTTTTTTTTTAAGAGACAGTGAGAGAGGAGAGAGAGAGAGAGAGAGAGAGAGAGAGAGAGAGAGAGAGAGAGAGAGAGAGAATTTTTAATATTTATTTTTTAGTTCTCGGCGGACACAACACCTTTGTTGGTATGTGGTGCTGAGGATCGAACCGGGCCGCACGCATGCCAGGCGAGCGCGCTACCGCTTGAGCCACATCCCCAGCCCTGAGACCCATTTTCCTAGTCATCAACAGTATCGGTCTTGAAAACAGCTAGACTTGGATTCTGAATCACCTCTTGCAGCCTGGATATGTTTAATTACTGTTACAATATTATGTTGGGACCAAAATTTATAAATTAAAAATGAATATGTCTGTTATGAGCTGAATCATATTCCCCTCAAATTCGTATGTTTCAGCCCTAACCCCTCATATGATTGCATTTGAAAATGTGGATTTTGAGGAGATAAATTTAAATGAGGTTATAAGAGTAGGGATCTAATCTAATTGGACAAATATCCTAAAAAGAAAAGAAAAAGACATCAGACGGAGATCTCTATGTCTGCATGTGTAGAGGCGAGGCTTGTAAGGGCACAGTGAGAAGGCTCCATCTGCAAGCCAACCAGAGACCTCACCAAAAACCAGCCTATTAGCACCATAGTCTTGGATTTCCTGCCTCCATATCTGAAAAAATAAACTTTGTTTGTGAAAGGTAATCTGTGGAATTTTGTTATGGAGACCCGAGCTGACAAATACAATCACTAAATCACCAAAATAAGGAGTTAAAATTTAAAATGTTAATTTCTTTCGATCCAGGGAGAATAGAAAACAGAAGCTAGACAAGAAATAGATGTAAATGTTTACTGAATAATGAATTCAAGCATTTCGCTGTCTGATATGTTTTTAAGAGTTCCATTAAGGTATAGTAGATATAAAATAAACCACATTTATTTAAAAGGTATATTTGATATGCTTTGCCATCTGAAACCATCATCATGATTCAGAGAATAAACACATCTGTCACCTCTCAAAATTTCCTTGTATAACTCTGCAACTCCTCCCTTGGCTCCTTCCTGCAGTTGCACTCTATGACCCTACAAGATGCATCTGCTGATCTTCTTTCTAGTCCTAAGTTGACTGAGTTGCATTTTCCGGAATATTCTATAAACAGAATCATACCAGGTGTAGTGTTTTTGAGTGACCATAATTATTCTGATATTCATTCATGTTGTTGCTTGTGCTAATATTTCATTCCTTTTTCTTATGGATAAATATATCATTGAATGAACCATAATTTATTTGTTTATTTACCTGCTGATGGACACTTGGTTTGTATCTCGTTTGAGGATATTACAAGTAAAGTGGCTATGAACGTTCAAGAGCAGAGTTATGTATGGATATATAGTTTTATCTTCACAAATGGAAAGTGTATATTTAATATTTTAGGAAGCCATTGACTGTTTTCTAATATGATTGTACCATTTACCTCCTTGCCCCCTGTGCATAATGACAGTCTTGGTTGTTCCACATCCTTGTCAGGACCTGATATGGTCAGTCTTCAGTTTTAGGCATTTTAAAAGTTTTCCACGCAATGATGTATCATTGTAGTTTTAATTTTCATTTCCTTAATGACCAGTGATGTTGATGATCTTTTCGTGTGCTTGCTTATCATCCATAGATCTTCTTAGATGAAGTGTTTTTCCCATTTAAAAAATGTTTTCAAGATAGAATTTGACATATTTGTATTCTGGATATAAGTCCTATTAGATATATGCTTTACAAATAGATTTTCCCAGACCTACCTTTTCATCCTCTTATGAATGAAACTGTGTTGGTCCAAAAGAAAAATGTTTTAATTAATTAATAGTATTAATAAATACACTTTGCCAATTTGTTCTTAATTGACCATGAAATCCTGGCTAAGACATCTTTTGCTTAATTCAAGACTGTAAAGATTTTATACTATGTTTTCTTTTACATGTTTTATAGTTTTAGATTTTACATTTAGTTCCACAATCCATTCTGAATTACTTTTTACTTATGGTGCAAAGATTGGGGTTTGGGTTAGTCATCTTTGCATGGCTGTAACCAAAATACCTGACAAGAACAACTCAGAGGAAGGAAAATTTATTTTGGCTCATAATTTTAGAGTCCATGATTGGGGGACTCCATTGCTCTGGATCAAGTTGAGGAAATATATCAGTGGAGAGGGATGTGATAGAGAATTGCTGCTCCATTTATGGAGGCCAGGAAGCAGAGAGAGAAAGGAGATGGGGCCACAGGGAAGACATACTCTTCCAGGGCACATTCCCAATGATGCATCTCCTCCAGCCAAGCCCCACCTGCCTACAGTCACCACCTAGTCAATTCCATTTAAACCAGGATGGACCAATTACATTACATCTTTCATAATCCAATTATTTCACCTTTGAACATTTCTGCATTAACACATAAGCTTTTGGGGGACACCTTGTATCCAAATCAGAACAAGATTTATTTCTTTTCATGGACCATATGGTCTGAGCCACCCTTTATGTGAGAGTGTGAGCTAAAATTCTTTGTCTCAAAGATTGCTTGTAGCTTTGCATGCTTTCTTACTATCTAGAAAGCACAGGGAAGTATTAAACACCAGAAATCACCCTGGATCCATATCATGAGGCCCTGCAAAGCTCCCATAGATTTTTTATTCAAAAAAATTCATTCACTGAATTATTTTTATTGTACATCCTTGTATATACCATTTTGTGTGAAATAAATGCAAAATTTTTTAGGGAAACAGTAGTCCTCTGATCACCTCCTGTACCTTTGGTCTCCTTCCAGTGAGTTTCCCAGTTCCCAAAGGCAACATTTTTACCTTTAAATTCCTTAGTAGCAGTATTATAGCTATGTACTTTCTCTTATGGAAGTTGAGGATTTGGATTTGTCACCTAAATGCTTCACCCACACAATCCTCTTTGTATTTCTATCATGAAATTTTGTTAAATACATATACAAGTCTAATGATTTTCTTATTGTTTATTAGGAATTAGGATCCCAGTTGCTCCATATCCTCACGAGTACTTGGTTCTATTAAACTAGTACATTTTAATTAGTTTGGTAGGTATACAGTGGACTCTCAATATGGCTTTAATGTGCATTTCCAGAGTGACTCAGAGGCTGAGCACCAGCTCCCATTTGTGGTACCAGTCCCCACTCTTGCTCTGTTCCCTACCCTCTCAGACTTCCACAGTACCTGCTACTGCCTTGTCCCAAGCTTTTCTGAGGTTATTTAGGGCCTTCCTGGTGGTTATCTCCACCCAGGTTCTCCCCACTTGGACAAGTCAGTTGCCTTACAACATCCACTTTGTATTTTCTAAAACCACACTGATATTCCCCATATGCTATTTTCACATTTTCCATGCTCTTCATCCTCATGGAGGTCGGATTCTCTTTTTAATTTTATTGTCCTTTTTAGATATACATGACAGAGTGTATTTTGACATACTATACATACATAGAGTATACCTTATTTAATTAGGATTCTACTTTTTGATTGCACATCCATGTGGAGTTACACTGGTCATGTATTCTTAAATAAACATAGGAAAGTTATGTCTGATTCATTCTACTGTCTTTTCTATTCCCACTCCCTTCCCTTACATTCTTTCTCCCTTTGTGTAATCCAATGAACTTCTATTCTTCCCTCCCCCACCCTTGTTATATGTTAGCATCCACATAGAACATTCAGACTTTGTGTGTGTGTGTGTGTGTGTGTGTGTGTGTGTGTGTGATTGGCTTATTTCACTTAACATGATAGCCACCAATTCTATCTATTTACTGGCAAGTGCCATAATTTTATTCTTCTTTATGGATGAGTAATATTCCATTGTGTATAAATACCATATTTTCTTTAGCCATTCATCTGTTGAAAGGCACCTAGGATATTTCCGTAGCTTAGCTATTGTGAATTGAGCTGCTGTAACATTGATGTGACTGTGTCACTTGCATTATGCTGATTTAAATCCTTTGGGTTTATGCCAAGGAGTGGTACCATTCCAAGATTTCTAAGGACTCTCCATACTGCTTTCCGTAGTGGTTGCAGCAATTTGCAGTCTCACCAGCAATGCATGAGTGTTCATTTTTCCATACTTCCTTACCAAAATTTATTGTTACTTGCCTTGTCAGGGGGTCTTTTTTTCCTGCCTAGGAAGGTATAAGCCACTAGGGAAAATGAGTCAGAAACAATTAGTGAAGAAATGAGAAGCACAGTCAGAATTACAGTTTTGAAGCAGAGTGCCTGATAGATATGGTCCACACAGGAGCTGGAGCTGGCCAGCTAGAAAAGGGCTCCCGTGGTTTATTTAAGAAGGTACATCAAAGGCAGGGAGAGGTTTCAGGAGTAGAGTCTTGCTCCATGATGTCTTGCAATCAGCACACTGGTCATCATCTTGGCAGGTCGCACCCGTTGTTGAGAGGCTACGTGGTTTCAGAAGGTCACCCTGTTTCTGGTGCTGTGTGGGACCTGGGGCAGAACTGAATAGGGCTCACATGTGTCTGGGCCATCTTGGTCAGAGGAAATTTCCACTGGAAGTTCCCAAACACTAGATCCTCCTATTCACTGGCTGTGATGCTGATTTTTGGTTCACACATAGCACACAGATAGCTCTCAATAACTTGTATTCTTGACAATTGCCATTCTGAAGAATGTCAGATAGAATCTCAGTGTAGTTTTGACTTGTATTACTCTACTTGCTAGAAATGTTGAACATTTTTATGTATTTGTTGATCAATTGTATTTCTTATTTTGTATTAGTTTATTTATTTGTTTCCTTTCTACTCTTTTAGTGAATGAGCTCAATGCAATGAACTTTCTTCTTAGCACTGCCTTCATAATGTCCCAGAGATTTTGATATGTTTTATTGTATTTTCATTTACCTCTGAGTATTTATTTAATTTCAACCCTGATTTCTTCTGTTATCATCCAATAGCACATTATTTGGTCTCCAAGTGTTAGAATAGCTTCTATTTTTAATTTTATCATTGATTTCTAATTTCATTCCATTATGATAGATAGGATGCAAAGTATTATCTCTTTTTAAAAACTATTTGCTAAGAGTTGCTTTGTGGCCTAAGATATGGTCTATTTTAGAGAATAATGTATGTGCTGCTGAGAAGAAAGTATATTCAATCATTTATGGATGAATTATTATATATATATGTATATACATACATATATATATATGTTAATTCTTCAATTATTAGTTTTATTTTTTAGTTGTATAATTTTTGAATTTAGTTTTTGTTTGGAGGATCTATTCAGTGGTGAGGGAGGTGTGTTAAAGTAACCCAGTATTGTTTTGTGGTCTATTTAATCCTTGAAATTTTGAAGTGTTTGTTTGATGTACATATATTCTCCATTGTTTGGGGCATAAATATTTATGATTGTTATGTCTTGTTGATATATAATTCTCTTAAGCAGTAAGAAATGTCCTTCTTTATCCCTCTAATCAAAGGGATAAACTTTGGCTCGAAGTCCACTTTATCTAATATGATAATAGAAACACTTTTTTGCTTATGATATTCATGAAATGATATATTTTTCCCATCCTTTTACCTTCAGTCTGAGGCTAAACTTGCTTATGAGGTGAGTCTCTTGGACAAAGCATATAGTCAGGTCTTGTTTTTTAATTCAATCTGTCAGTCTGTGTCTCTTGATTGATGAGTTTAGGATATTTACATTCAATATTATTATTTCGATATGATTTTTTCCCTGTCATTTTGACTTATTTTGGTTTGTAATTTGAATTTGTTTCTTCATTGATTCACTGCTCTTTTGGTGTAGTTCCTCCCTTCCCTGGCTTTCACTTTTATTTTTCATTCTTCTCCTTGAAATATTAAGTATGCTTTTAGTTGTGAATTCTTTTAACTTTTGTTTATCATGGAAGGATTTTGTTTCATCACCAATTCTGAAGCTTAATTTTGCTGGGTATAGTATTCTTGGCTGGCATTCATTTTCTTTCAGACCTCGGTATATGTTTTCCAATACCTCCTAGCTTTGAGGGTCTGTGTTGAGAGAACAGCTGAGATCCAGATAGTTTTGCCTATCAATGTTACTAGTCATTTTTGTACAGCAGTCTTTAAATTTTTATCCTTATTCTGTATGTTAGGCATTTTAATAACAATGTGGTTTGGTGTGGGTCTGTTGTAATTTTGTATATTTAGGGTCTATGAGCTTCCTGTATTTGATTTTCCATTTCATTCTTTAGGTTTTTGAAATTTTCTGATATTATTTCATTGAAAAGATTGCATATTCATTTTGTTTGTATCTCTGAGCCTTCATCTATCCTAGTAAATCTTAATTTTGATCTCTTCAGGTTATTCCATATTTCTTGGAGGTTCTGTTCCTCATCTTTTGACATATTTTCTCTATGCTTGACATTATTTTCAATATTATATATTTTGTCTTCATTGCCTGAAACTCTAACTTCCAAGTGATCGAGTTTATTGGTGATGTGTTCGATTGAATTTTTAATTTGTTTTATTGATTCCCTCATTTAAAGGATTTCTGCTTGTTTTTTTTTTCAGAATTTCTCTTTATTGAAGTGATCTTTCATTTCTTGTACTTTCTCTTTGATTGCACTTTGTATACTATCCTTTAGTTTTGCAGATCAATGTAACTATGTACATTCTAAACTCCTTCTCTGTTATTCTTGCACTGTGGTGTCAATGGATTCTGTTATTGGAGTATCTTGGTTTGCTTGAGGTGATTTGTTCCCATGCTTTTTCATGTTGTTTGTGTGTCTGCCCATCTAACAGTATGGATATGAGGCAGTAGAGTTTCTACCATGTGGAAATATAGTGTCCCTTATAGTGTCCCTGAAGGTCTCCAGAACCTCACTGTTTAGGGGAAAAGAGATAATAATAACCACCAATGCAACTAATATAGAGCATTAAATCAAATATTTCATTCAGTGACATCTACAATGTTAATTATCACAATAAACAGAAATGATATGACTAGTTATGGCTATAATAAAAGCAGCAAGTTTGCAAAAGTTTTTACTATTTCAAATTGTGGACAGGAAGGGAACAAAAGTTATATAGAATATGATGGTTTTGAGGGAGAAGGAGAAAAGATAGAAATAAAAAAAATAAAGGAAAAGTGAATAAGAGAACAATAGAGATTGGCTGTTAGCAGAAGAGAGAAAAAAGAATCAATGGAAACAGATAAGTGAGAGAAAAAAAAAATATATATATATATAAAAATTTAAAAAATAAAAGAATATAAAAAAACTAAAACATGCTAATCAAATATCCTAGACCTTAAAAAAAAACTGATCTAGGAAAAATATCTGGCTTCATAAATGCTAGAAATGACAAATTAAAAAAATATGAGTATGTATATATGTCCATTTACCATTCAGGTCACAATTAAACAGAGAAAAGGTGGGGGCAGGGAGAGGGAGACAGAAAAAACTCAATGAATAGTTAAACAATTCTTTCCGTTGAAATTCAAAAGACTCTCAGCCACTCTTCTCAGAAGTTTTGGTGGGGTTATCTGGAGCATGATGCCTCATGCTGTGAATTGCTGGAGAGCAGCAATCTGGTAGGAAGAATTTCTGGATCAGGGTTTTTAGTTTGATACAATCCCATTTATTGATTCTTGATTTTACTTCTTGCACTTTAGGAGTCTTATTGAGGGAGTACATTCCTGAGCTGACATGATGGAGAGTTAGGCCTATTTTTGTTTTTGTTTTTCCCTAGTAGACAGAGGGTCTCTGGTCTAGTGCCTAGCTTCTTTATTCACTTTGGTTCAATCTCATTCTACTACATATGGATTTCCAGTTTTCTGAACACCACATGGTGCCTTTGTCTTGTATGAGATAACTACATTTATGTGTGTATATCTCTGTGTATAATATTATATTCCATTGGTCTTCATGTCTGTTTTTGTGCCAATACCATGCTGTTTTTATTACTATAGCTCTGTAGTATAATTTATGTCTAGTATGATGATGGTTCCTGTATTAGTTTCTTGCTGAGGATTGCTTTGGCTATTCTGGGTCTCTGATTTTTCCAAATAAATTTCTGATTCTTTATTTCATTCTTTTTCAAACCACTAAAAATAGTTTAGGGAAAAAGAAAAAAAATTGAAAAGCTGTTTAGTGAGATATGGAAAGTCCACAATAACTAAAAATACAGCTGAAAATACATAACATAATAGTTACACCTATCATTTCAGATAAAATAGATGAGCTTTATTTTTTTCTTTGAGTTTGAGTACAAATTCTTATACATACATGCTTATGTGCTAATGAGGTAGGATCTACCTTCTCCCAAAGTTGTTTTGAGGTTGCTGTTAAGGTTTCTCTGTCCCAGAAACCCTGTTCTTATTTGAAACTTCCTTGCACTTCAGACCTTATTCTAAATGATCTTTCCTGTCTTATTTTTCTGTTAAGTTATATAATTTTCATGAGGTTTCTTTGTTGTGGTTTGTCCATTCCTGATGACTTTTCTCCTTATGGAGCATTGGCAAGTGAGACTGAGCTCTTGCTTCATGCATCTAGTATACACCTCATGGCAAGGTAACTGCCATTGAATTCTCTAATCAGTGATTTTCACCTCAGTGGTCTTCTTCCTTAGCTTTTTCTCAGTTTTATGGAAAAGAATAGACTCCTACCAGGATAGCATTTGACTTTTCTTTCTTTTTTTTTTATGAGTTGGATATCTTCTGTGTTACAGAATCTTTTCCAAATACCTCTATTTTTTTCTCCTCCATTCTCACACTGATCCTGTATTTGATACTCAGTGTGCTCCTGATAGGAAAATAGACCATTATTTTCTTTATATTTGCCTTAAAATCTCTATATACTCTTATCCAGAACTGTAATGGATAATATGAATTGTCAACTTGATTGTATTAATGAATAATGGTGATTAAGAGTCTTCTGGGTGTATCAATGAGGGTGTATCTAGGAATGATTGGCATGTGGAGTAGCAAACTTAAGTGGAGACCCTCCCTAAAGTAGGCAGCACTGTGCAATACGGTGGTGGCTTGGATGGAGTAAAAGTTGGAAGAATAAGGAAGCAGCAGCAGATGTAAGCTTGATTCTTCTTGAACTGGTTCTTGATTGCTGCTGTGATCACATGAAGATATAAGACTTTTGCTTCTTCACTCTTCCAAAGCATATTCTGCCAGTGATTCTCCAGGGAGTGTCCAGAAGTCTTCAGTCTTGGACTAGGGTAGCATCATTGATCCATCTTGTTCTGAGGCTTCAGCCTCTTGGACTGTGCAGCTACTGATTCCTCTAGATCTCCAGTTTGCAGATGGCCATTGTAGTCTATCCAGCTTCTGGTCATGTAAGCCAATCTAATAAATCCCTTTTTATAATCATACTTCCTGTTGATTCTGTTCCTCTATAGAACCCTGACTAATATAAGAACCATACAAATGTTTAACAACTGGCTCTAGGGTTTGGGGTGAGGAACCCAGATTTGTAATATTTGCCAATATCCATGATGTAAATTCTCCCACAGTTGCTGATATCAAGCTGCAATAGCTATGTCAGTGAAGGTGGACTTGGGTTGGAATATGACATAGCTTACCATTATACCAACTTTTCACAGACAAAATAGGAACAACTAGATCACTATAAGTAATAATAAAAATTTAATAAAATATTATAATGGTGAGTTTTGAATAATTACAACTTTTGTTTTAATTGTAGTTTAATCATAAACTCATATAGCAACATTTTTTAAATTACGGTTTAAGATTTTTGAGTTATGTATGTTAGTTGGATTTATTTTTACATATTCATACATGCACACAACTTAACTTTTAAAGAGTGATTATTATTTAGCTTCTTGTCCTGAAAATTCAGCAATTGTTTCGGTGAGCCAGTAAAACCCAACTCCAGCACATCACTACACCACCACATCTTCTGTGTTCAACTTTAGTTTTCTTTCACTTTCAGCCTCTTTTGCCAATGTCCATCCTCTCAAGATTTTTTTAATAATAATTCTTCTTTGTTGTATTAATGATAATCATCTCATTTTGTCTACAGTCATGACCCAGTTTCCAATAAGGTATCCAATGAGACATGTAATTCCACATGTTGTGAATTGTGAAAATAATTCAGAACATTTAAATTACCTATCCAACATTATTAGAAAGTATAACTTAGCTCTTTGGATATCCTGACTAGTGTGTCTTCAATTGGACCACAGAATCCTGAAGTGAGACCTCCTAATTAATCTTATATTACTTCATAATAAAATAGCCTAAAATTTAGCAGCTTTAAAAACCACTGTTATGTCACACAGTTTATGAGAATCAGAAATCAGGGAATGGATTGGCTGGGTGGTTTTGAATCAGAATCCCTCAAGAGATTACACTGGAACTGTCAAATTATGCCTGGAGTCATCTCAGGGTTACAATAGGTCTGGAAGATTCACACCTAAACTCATTCATGTGTCTGTTGCAGACTGGCTTCGAAGCAGAGGTTTCAGCAAGATCCTCCTATAGGATGGTTCACAAAATGTCAGCTCCCTCCTCCCAGAAAAAAGAAAGAGGAGCACAATCCTTCATAATCTTATTTGCCTCAGAAATGGCATGCCATCACTTCTGCCATAGGAATTAGTTACATAGTCCAACCCTTGAAGGAGTCCACACAAGAGTATGAGTTCCAAAAGAAAGGGATGATTGGGGACCATCTTAGACTGCTACCACAAACCAGCATGAAATTATTGAGCCGAAAGAACTTTAAAGTTCAACTCCAAAAATGTGAACTCATGAGGAAGGTATTGTGTTGTGATTTACCTGTTAATTCCCAGCACCTCACGGCTGTCACACTTTGCCAAAAGTTGAATAAATGTGTCAGAAAGAAATGTTGTGTTGTATGTTCTCATTTTACTGAGACAAAAATGGGAATACTTCTTTGTTAAGTTGCTCATCCAAATATGGGCACATGAAAGAAAGGACAATTTGAAGTTCTTATAGCAATTCTTGATCTTCCAATGAGACAGTGTGGTTTCATAATGTCTTCACACCAATTGGGGTAATGATTTCCATATTGCACAAAGAATCCAAAACAAGGCAAAGGAACTTTGGTTTAGTCACCCCATGTGACTAACTCTGTATTTGAACTTCGATTCCTATTCAGTCATACTTGCTGAAAGGTGGTGCAGCATATACTAGGTACAACAAATACATAGCAATGTAAACTTTGAACACACTCTCTTCTCTTAGCTATGGGAGTAATACACCTCTGGAGAAACTAAAAGAAACGTTTGCTTTCTAATAGACAAGGTTATGATATTCCAAATGCTTTCAGTTATAGCAAATTCAAAATGCACATATTTAACATTTTGTAAGTGATGTTTTCTTTACAGTATGATTTTCTTTCTGTTGGAAGAAAAAACTGTATATTTTATGTAAATTTAGATTAGAAATGTCTAGAAATGTAATTATTGAACCATTTTCCTTCAAATTCAACAATATGTAGTTAATCAAAAGATAATTATACTTCCTGACAAATTGCTTTTTGTATTAGTGCCCTGCTTTAAAAACAAAAAGACATTTTGTACAGTGAAATGCTTAATTAAAACAATACATGCAATCTTGCCAGATGCTCTGCCAAAGCTATTTCATTGAAGGTTAACATTTCTATCCAGCTACCCTTAACAGGGTTAAGGGGCATCTAGGGTTAGTGTTTGCTTTTCTGATTTCTAGTATAGCCTGAAATTAATTTGGAACTACAAAAAAAAAATTCCAGAAAAGGCCAAGATGAATATAAGCACAGATCTGGGCACAGTGGAGCCGATCTGGAAGGGAGTCCTAAACGTGAGCAAATGTTTGTGTTCTTGATCTATTTGGGGAAACCAAGATTTTTTATGCCGAAATTTCTTAGGATTCAGAAAAAAATCCTGAATCATCTGAAAACAGAATATTCATAGATAGCCTTTCTTATGAAAATGAAGACCCCTGCCCTATGTACCCTCACATCCTCAATTCGACTTTAACATTTACCCCAAGTATGTCTGTGGTAGAGTAGTTCTTGGGTGTTCTGGGTTTCTTGAGTGATGGTTCTACTTGGAGGTTCATTGATGTTTGACTCTTTAATTCCTGGCTTCAGGCAAGTCCTAACTTGAAGTAAAATCATTACCAGCTTTTTTGTTGAGTTATTTAATTTTTTATTGGTACCTTATAGTTACACATGGTAGTGGGATTGTGACATATTTGTACTTGCATATAATATAATTTGGTCCTTTTCATTTCTAGAAGCTCCCTTTTCCTTCTGTGCCTCCCTCTTCCTGGTTCTCTTCCTCTCTACTCTACTGGTCTCCCTTTTATTTTCATGAGATCCTTCTTTTTCCTCTCTAGCTTCCACATATGAAAGAAAACATATGACCCTTGACTTTCTGAGTCCGGCTTATTTCTCTTAACACGATGCTCTTCAGATCCATCCATTTTCCTGCATTTAACATGATTTTGTTCTTCTTTATGGCTGAATCAAACTCCTTTGGGTATATGTATCACATTTTCTTCAACCATTTATCTGTTGACAGATACCCAAGTCACCAGCGTTTTCTTTTAAATAGTCCAAAAAGAAACTAAAAGTTATAGTTTGATTTAACAAATGGAAAAATCTCTTTGGATAATCTTTCACTTTATTTATTCTTGATTTTTTGCACTGCTGGAAATTGAACGCAGAGACTTGTGCAGGTTAGGCAAACTCCTTGCCATTGACATAAATCCCCAGCCCTGGATGATCTTTTAGAATTTCATTCAACAAGAACATTTCTCAGTGAATGGTATAGGGTCAGGGGGATTTGGGGAAATAAAATGTCTTAGGGGCAGTCAGATTATGAGGGAAATCAAAATCAACTTCTTCTTTTTTTCTTGCCAAGCGAAGATAGAAAGCATGACCTCATGCATGCTCAACAAGCTTTTTACCACTAAACTTTATCCCCAGCTTGTGACTTCTTAATTTTGTCTACTGTGCACCATTTGTATATATTTGTGGTGCTTAAATCAGAGGAATAAGTGTCAAATTAGTATGTAAACATTTAAACCACATGACCTGTGAACTTGCAAGTGCTGTAAGAATTCTGTTTAGTGCAGTTCATTCTCATGCAAACTTCTATTTGAAACTTCTGGAGGGTGCTCATCAATCTTCCTTAATAAAGTGTTAAATAAAGATAAGAATTAATGCTATCCTGCAAAATGAATAGAAAGAGAATATAGACTGTAGCTCAAATTTTGGCCAATTTATCAAAAACATTTTTTTGTGCAAATTAACTTTAAAGCTTAGCATATGAATTGGAAATTATATATATGATATTCATGTATAATACATAACAACACAACATTTAATGATTATGTAAACATGTAATAATTATATCTGTGTATATAATCTATGTATGTGTACACACACACACACACAGTTTCCTTCAGAATAACACAAAAGGTTTTTACATATGTTAGTAGGAATCCCCAAGAGAACCAACTAGCACATAAAAGCCTTCAAACGACAGAAGATGGTTATGCTATAATAAGATGAACTTTCCTTTGAGTGACTCTGTTTTGTTATTGGGTATTAAACAGTTTTTCTCCAGTAACTTTTGTTCTGTTCCCTATTACTGAAGATTTATTGTGTTTTCACTTAGAGTAAACTTGACTTTAAAAAGAAATAGTAAGATAGAAGTTTTGCTGCTGTTGGTTTCCTTTTGTAAATAAATGTTTACTCAAAGCATAAAATTTCTCTTTGAACAATCGAGGCCTCAAATGGAAGAAATTCTCCAAGCTGTGACCTATTTTTTTGTACAGTCATAACTGCCTACTCAAATGTCATTATAAAACATGTATTGTAATAGTCACCAAGAGTAAATAAATCAATGAAATCACACAAGCACTCACACACACACACACATAAATGCATGCACATGTAATACATGTATACATTTTTGTATAAGTGCATGGGTCATTCTTTAAAAATATCAAGTTTATTAAGTTTGCCCACTTAAAAGAGCAGCTAGTGATGAAAGCATTTTCTGTGATATAATTTAGTTTTTATTTTTTTATTTGTTGTTTTTAGTTATACATAAGAGGAGATTGTTTGACATTCATAATTTTTTTCTGTAATGAATTAAATTGGGTTATTTATGTGAGAAACCTGGAAAAGACAATAGAAAGCAATACACAAGATGATATAATTAGGACACTATTATTCAAATGTTTATTAAACTTATTAAACTAAAATAATTACTAATTTCTGTAATGTAATCCATTGTTAAACATCACCATGTCTTTTAATTTCTAGAAAATATCCCATGATACTTTAATGGTAATGCTGTTTAATTGAACATAGAAGCAAAAGCTAAAACCATGAATATACTAAAATAGAGGATTATTTAGGTATTATTTGTAAAAAAAAAAGTTAATAAAACCATATAAAGCAAAAAAAATCATATGTGCCCTTTTTGTCAAATCTGATAGTTATTTGCAATTCTTAGAAATGATACATTCAATGTCCAATTCCTAAAAGTAAAACATCATAATGCATGTCCCTGTATATACATATAGGCATTTGTGAATATGCATATATGGTAAGTGTCTATATTATGCAGATATTTTATACATTTTATACATTTATAAATATATATTATATATATTTAAGCATGTATGAATTGTTTATTATTGTAAGTGTTCCTCAACAAAAAATGCAAATATTGGTAACAATATGAAAAATTTCAAGCACTTCTGGAAGCACAAATTAGAAACAAACACAGAAGGAAACAAGAAAAGAGATGGTTGGGACCACTGGGAAATGGTGCTTTGTTATCTAAGAACCTGTTGTCTTCATGACTTCTGAGAGAACATTGGTTTGTGTATTTACTTAAGTATTTTGCCTGAGTGCTTCCGCTGATTCAAACCTCTCTACTCTGTATCCCTGTCTGTCTGGTATGTTGACAGAGGCAGAACTCACGGTCCTTCATGGCCTTTTCCTGTGTTTGGAGGAGAGAAGGCAAGAAACATATACCTTATAACAGTTCTCTTCATTTTGTTGTATGTGAATTTGAATTAGTGTCTGCTTTAAGTCTGGTGAACTTCCATGGATGCTTCTTGTTAAGATGAATTTGATAGCAATGAATTATTCGTCTTTTGTTTATTAAGAAAATTGCTAATTTCATCTTCATTTCTGAAAGATAGCTTTGCTGGATATGGAATTCTTGGTTAGCAGATTTTTTTTCTTCTTCTTTTTTGGTGCTTGAGCACTTTGAATATTCTATCACGCTGCTTTCTGTCTTCCCTTGTTTCTGCTGAGAACTGAGCTGTTCACCTCCTGGGGGTTCTGTTCCCTTGCTGCATTCTGGATCTTCCTGTCTTTGGCTGTCATGTGTCTCCTAATGTTTGTCTTACTTGGGATCCTGGATGTGTAGGTTATTATTTTCCAATAATTTGGAAATTTGCTGCCAATACCGTTTTTTGAATGTTTTTCTGCTCTTTTCTCTCACCTTTCTTTGGGTGTACTTATGACCAAGCGTTTGATATTGTCTCAATAATATCTTCATTTTTCTCCATTCTTTTTAATCTCTCTGTTCTTCAGCGGACACAGAAGCTTTATCAATTTATTTTTAAGTTTGCTAACTTTCTCTGTTTCAGTTCACATCTACTGTGCAGCCCCTCAGTGAGTTTTAAAATTTTGGTCATGGGACTAATCCACAAAGCTACAACTATCTTATATTTGATAAAGGGGCTATAAGCATGCAATGGAGGAAGGATAGCATCTTCAACAAATGGTGTTGGGAAAACTGGAAATCCATATGCAACAAAATGAAACTGAATCCCTTTCTCTCGCCATGCACAAAAGTTAACTCAAAATGGATCAAGGAGCTTGATATCAAATCAGAAACTCTGCGTCTGATAGAAGAAAAAGTTGGCTCCGATCTACAGATTGTGGGGTCGGGCACCAAATTCCTTAATAGGACACCCATAGCACAAGAGTTAACAACTAGAATCAACAAATGGGACTTAATTAAACTTAAAAGTTTTTTCTCAGCAAAAGAAACAATAAGAGAGGTAAATAGGGAGACTACATCCTGGGAACAAATTTTTACTCCTCACACATCAGATAGAGCC
The DNA here is from genome assembly GCF_964194105.1 of Spermophilus citellus. Taxonomy (NCBI): domain Eukaryota; kingdom Metazoa; phylum Chordata; class Mammalia; order Rodentia; family Sciuridae; genus Spermophilus; species Spermophilus citellus. The sequence goes on from NC_138185.1 coordinate 47,149,871, forward strand.
CTAATATCCAGAGTATACAAAGAACTCAAAAAATTAGACAATAAGATAACAAATAACCCAATCAACAAATGGGCCAAGGACCTGAACAGACACTTCTCAGAGGAGGATATACAATCAATCAACAAGTACATGAAAAAATGCTCACCATCTCTAGCAGTCAGAGAAATGCAAATCAAAACCACCCTAAGATACCATCTCACCCCAGTAAGATTGGCAGCCACTATGAAGTCAAACAACAACAAGTGCTGGCGAGGATGTGGAGAAAAGGGTACACTTGTACATTGCTGGTGGGACTGCAAATTGGTGTGGCCAATTTGGAAAGCAGTTTGGAGATTCCTGGGAAAGCTGGGAATGGAACCACCATTTGACCCAGCTATTGCCCTTCTCGGACTATTCCCTGAAGACCTTAAAAAAGCATGCTACAGGGATACTGCCACATCGATGTTCATAGCAGCACAATTCACAATAGCTAGACTGTGGAACCAACCCAGATGCCCTTCAATAGATGAATGGATAAAAAAAATGTGGCATCTATACACAATGGAGTACTATGCAGCAATAAAAAATGACAAAATCATAGAATTTTCAGGGAAATGGATGGCACTAGAGCAGATTATGCTTAGTGAAGCTAGCCAATCCCTAAAAAACAAATACCAAATGTCTTCTTTGATATAATGAGAGCAACTATGAACAGAGTAGGGAGGAAGAGCAGGAAGAAAAGAATAACTTTAAACAGAGACATGAGGTGGGAGGGAAAGGGAGAGAAAAGGGAAATTGCATGGAAATGGAGGGAGACCCTCATTGCTATACAAAATTACATATAAGAGGTTGTGAGGGGAATGGGAAAATAAACAAGGAGAGAAATGAACTACAGTAGATGGGGCAGAGAGAGAAGTTGGGAGGGGAGGGGAGGGGGGATAGTAGGGGATAGGAAAGGTAGCAGAATACAACAATTACTAATATGGCATTATGTAAAATTGTGGATGTGTAACCGACGTGATTCTGCAATCTGCATTTGGGGTAAAATTGGGGGTTCATAACCCACTTCAATCTAATGTATGAAATATGATATGTCAAGAGCTTTGTAATGTTGTGAACAACCAATAAAAAATTAAAAAAAAAATTTTGGTCATGGTATTTTTTCAATTTCAGAATTTCTAGTTGGCTCCCTTTTATTACTTCTTTCTCTTTATTGATATTGTCTTTGATGTAACATTATCATTATAGTTTTCTTCTGGCATAATGCTTTCTTATAGTTTTTGAACATAATTATAATGAATATTTTGAAGTCTTTGGCTTTTAAATTTGACACCTGGTCACTCTCAGGCAGTTTACATTGCCTTGGAAAATTAGATTATGTATTGTAATTACTATGAATAGTTGTCCTCCACCCAATTCTGGGATAATATTGTTGTTTACTTGTTTATATTTTAGTGACTGACTGGATTGTTTAAGTGAAGTCTGTTTGCCTCTCCTCTCATAGTAGTAAGCCTCTGATATTTCTTTGGGAGGTACAGTGTGGGGTATGTCTATACCTGGGTATAAATGTGATATTTAATAGGGCTCTTTTTCTGTCTTTCTCTAATAACATACCTGTCAAATTCAACTAATGTGGCTGATTATTGTTTTCAATAATTCACTGGGGCATAGATTACTTTACCTCCAATTCCAATCTGGCTCCTTTGAAGGAATACTTTCTGACCTTTTGTGTGATATTTGTTCTGTCCCCAGAAGGACACCCACCCGTTGTCTTATTCTGTTTCTTTCTGGCAGGCAGTTTAGACTAAATCTAAGAATGTTCTTTCAATTGTCTTTTGCCACAACCTCCACTGTTCTTGAGAGTGTTCTTAGGCTTGAACTTCTCTTATTGCACTTGCTCTGAACTTGCTCTGTTGCAAATGAAATTAGTTCCTTATTAGAAGGGTTCTATGTACAGATTGCTTTTCTCCACAGGAAAATTCATTGAGCCAGTTCTCTGGAGCTGTAAGTAGGGGAAATAACAACTTTTTCTTTTAGGTTACACCTCCATCAAGGAATTGGGGTCTCAGTGTAGGATACTGCACTCTCCTGGAACTACAGTCTTCACAAGTAGGAGAGGGTAAGAAATGCTGCAATCTTGATTCACATGGGAATAAAGCCTTCTATGGTAAAAGGAGACAGCTCTGCATTCTTAACTGCAGAACACTAGAGTGGAGTCTCTGCCTTGCTGAACTAGAGTTGGGGAAATGAAAACAGTGCAGTATTGATTCCTACACCTCAGGTTCTTGCCTTTCTTGCAGAATTTCCATTAATTTTCTTCAATCAATGCTTATTCACTTGTTATTTGTTTGGGGGACTATTTTTAGTAACTGTAAATTGTTGCTTTAAAATAATCTTCCTTGGATTTTCTGATATTCTGTTTAGCAGAGCTCCTCATGTTGCCATGAATAAAAGTCAACTTCTCCTTTCCTTGATTTTTGAAAGACAGTTATAGGATTCTTAGTTGACAGTTTTTTTTTTTTTTTTTTTTTTTTTTTTAGTGCTTTGGGTATGTTGTTACACTGCCTTCTGTCCTCCATTTCTGATAAGTCATGTGTTAATCTTATTGGGGTTTCCTTATATACACAAAGACATGATTTTTTTCTCATGTCACTTTTAAGATTTTCTTTTTCGGCTTTGTCTTGCAAAGTTTTGATAATGATACCTATCTCTCTGTGAATCCCTTTGTGCTTATATCCTCCATAGAGTTGGTTGAACTTTTGACTATATATTTTAACTTTTTTACCATACATATTCATTAATTCCTCAAATATTTTGTACATTCTTTTGCTATTTTTTTAATCTGATGCTCCTATTATGTGTATGTTGACATACTTAATGGTTCTCTGTGGCTCTTTGAGGATTTTTTTAAGTTTTATATTTTTTCTATTTTTCTGTTATTTAGATTATATAATTTTTTTATTTAAAAAAATCTTTATTTTATTTATTTATATGTGATTCTGAGGATCAAACCCAGGGCTTCACACATGGTAGGTGAGTGCTCTACCTCTGAGCCACAACCCCAGCCCAAGATTATATATTCTTTAATGATGTATTTATGCTTGATGATCCAATTTTTTCACCCTACCAATTAAAATCTACTTTTGAGCTCTTCTAGTGAAATTTTTATATCAGATAGTGTACAATTTAATGCCAGAATTTCTATCTCTTAATTGCTATTCAATATTTGATAAATCATTTCATCAATCTATCCCTTAATTCACTAAACACGGGTTCTCTTTATTCTGCTAAATTATTTATAGTAGCTGCCTTGAAACTTTTGTCTCCTACATTTAACATCTGGGTCGTCTCAAATATAGTTTATGTTGCCTGGTACAAAATGACACTATCTTGTTTTTTTTTTCTTTTTGCATGTTCCATTTTTCACTGGAAACCAGATAATTTATATAATATATTGTAACAACTATAGATCCTGGTCATCAACTCCCTGTACAAAACTCAACTCAAAGTGGATCAAAGACTTAGGCACTAGAATAGAGACCCTGTGCCTAATAGAAGAAAAAGTAGGCCCAAATCTTCATCATGTTGGCTTAGGACCTGGCTTCTTTAACAATACTCCTAAAGCACAAGAAGTAAAATCAAGGGGTTGTGGCTTAGTGGCAGAGCACTTGTCTCACACATGTGAGACACTGGGTTTGATTCTCAGCACCACAGTAAAAATAATAAATAAACAAAATAAAGATATTGTGTCAATGTATACCTAAAAAAAAATTAACGTGAAGAGAATGAGAGAAAATTTTTACTGCATGCATCTCAGATAAAGCAGGATATATAAAGAACTCAAAAAAACTCAACACCAAAAACCCCCAAATAACCCAATCCATAAATGGGCTAAGGAACTGTACACACTTCACAGAAGAAGAAATACAATTGATCAACAAATACATGAAAATGTTCAACATTTCTAGCAATTATAGAAATGCAAATTAAAACTACTCTAAGATTTCATCTCACTCCAGTCAGAATGGCAATTATCAAGAATACAAGTATAGGTGAACATGTGGGGAAAAAGGTACACTCATACATGGGTGGTGGGGCTGCAACTGGTGCAACCATTCTGGAAAGCAGTATGGAGATTCCTCAGAAAACTTGGAATGGAAGCACTATTTGACCCAGTTAGCCCACTCCTCCATTGCTGAGTTTTGTTAGTTCATTTTTTTGGTAGTTTGCCTGGACTCTTATGAATTTCCTCCAAAGGATATTGCCTCTGATACATTCTACAGGTTTTCTCCTTTATTTGGGTTTTTAAGTTTGGATTTTTGGAAGTCACCACTGGCTTAATATTCAGCCCATAATAAGTCAGAGTTGGTGCTTTTCACGTGATTTAAATGGTTTAATTTAATTTAGGTAAACAGCTGTTAGGATTGTTTTTAAAGGTGGTTAACAGATCTGTTTGCTTACTAATTTAAATTAGGTAAACAGCTGTTAAGGATTGTTTTTTAAGGAGGTTAACAGATCTGTTTGTTTACTTTCACCTTTCCTTTTCATTATATTTAATAATTCTGTTCAGGATAATGTCTCTTTAGCATCATTGCCAGAATTCCCATCTCCATCCCAGTGCCGGTGAAGACTAAGATAAAACCAAACTACAGCTTCTATGATAGCCATCACAGTAACTGTATAAACTGATACATCAATGAATATAACTCAACAAGTTATGCTCAATCAAGGACTTGATTTACTTTGGGAGGAAATGGACATATTGATAGACTCCTCCGATTTGAACTGCCTGCAGAACTTGCCTGGACTATATATCAGTTGCATGCATTGTGAAATATCGTCTGATGCAGCGAATTGTGGTACTGCTGGCATATCTTTGCTGATGGTGTCACCAGTGATGCAATTTCCTTGCCAGCGCACCCCATGTTAATTGTGGTAATGCTGGCATATCTTTGCTGATGGTGTCACCAGTGACGCAATTTTTCCAAAGAAGCCGTCAATTGGCTTGGTGTCGTGGCATTTCTGTATCCTCCTCCCTTCTACTAGTGATGGTCTAAGGCTTTCTTTAGATTTTTTCCTTCCTTCTTGGAATAATCCTCACTTGGTCATGATATATAATTATTCTTGTATATTGCTGAAATCTAATTAGTTTAACAATTCTTTGGTTTAGAAATTGGCATCAATAAATCTTGTTTGTGGTTATTAATAAGCACTATGGTAATTTTTTACACATTCATGAGCTATTCACTGAATTGCCGCAGTCTTGGCTGGGCACAGAATCACGAGCCACCACACAGCTTTGTAGATTTAAACAGCAATTCTTTATTCCCGAACTCACACCTCCTTGGTAATGGCCCTCAGCACTGAATATTTTAAAAATTATTTCTAGCTTACACACCTATGCTGGGTAGAAGACAAAGTTGACTTCAGAGTATTCATGTGAGCCATGTCCTACACATGAAAAATTCCCAAATTCTTCACCCATCCAAAGTGCAACATTTCTTTTTTTTCTTTAATATTTTATTTACATTTTTTTTAGTTTTTGGCAGACACAACATCTTTGTATGTGGTGCTGAGGATCGAACCCGGGCCGCACCCATGCCAGGGGAGCGCGTTACCGCTTGAGCCACATCCCCAGCCCCCAAAGTGCAACTTTCTTTGTGCTACATCACACTCTTCCTTTCTCCTGTGTTTAAATTAAAATAAATTTGCAGACTCTAAATGGTGGATATTTCTTTAAGTTCACAAAAGTCAATATGTTTCATATAATTTGATTCACCCTCCATTAATTTAAATTCTTCAATTGTAAAAACTGAAGAATATTTATCTGTGTAAAAGTAAACATGAAATATCACAAATACAAAGTTGAAAAGTTTCTCCTGCTATGGAATTTTGCTGCCTCAGAATTCAACTAAAAATACAATTGTGAAATTCAATACATTAATTTTTCAAAGGAAAAAAAGGTTTTAATTTAGATGGATGTGGTTGAGATTGCACCTTTGGATTAGCAGAGATGAGACTTGATATGGCTTGTTTGAGTAAGATTGTGTGAGACCACTAATTATTACAACCAGAGTCTAATAATTCAGAAGGCAAGCCAAACAGGTTTCTGGCAGCTTTGGTTTGTTCTGTAATGCTAGGCATGTTATTATTTTTTAAAAATTTCTTCCATTGAATTCTACCTGCTCTAGAAGTGAATTTCCCACTATTCTACTCTCTTTTGTTTTCATGCTCAATGCATCTCTGACTGTTTTGAAGTTCTTCAGTACCCTAGAGAATGAGGATACCTATTGCCACTGAACCAGCAAACCATCAGAGCAGATTGCACAGAGAGAGAGGGCTCTATGTGCATTTATAAGTCCTGAGCTTCTTGGTTCTTTTGATTGTGCTAAAGACAAAGAAATGAAGGAATTGAAAGTTCTAAATATTATTCCCAATCAGTCCCCTTGGTTTCTGAACCTTGTCTGTTCTGGAAGGAAGGGTATCTGCAAAACTGAGTAAGAGGTTAAGAAAGCTGAAGCTATCCTAGGATAGAGTCATGGCTTTGAGTTCATCCTCCACTCTGTCTCCCACCTGTAGGAGCTGGCTCTTTATTTTGGAGTTTCCTGGCTTCTTAAGGACTTTGTTTTTCTTTGACAGGCTTGATTTCGTGTTTCTTTTCATATCACCTTTATTTCTCATTCTAGGTTTGTGTCAATGTGAAATAGGGTAAAGTCTGCTTGGACCTTAATGACATTTATTTCATTGTGACACCTTTAAATGTGTCCTCCAGCACTGGCCATCCTCATCTGCTGGCTGAAGAAGACAAACTATGAAATGCCTTCAAGCCTGTGCAAGAACGGGAAATGAGCATTACTAGCCCCGGGAGGCCATATGCTTCCCCATCCTCTAAATTTTCCCTTAACTCTGGCTTTAGTTTTCAACAAACCTCAGCTGGTAGCCAAGAAAAATACTTTTTTAAAAACACCCCTTCAAAACTAAGAGGAACAAGATTCATAAATTTAAAAATAATCAGATCAGAATGAAGCAGAACGTTTAGTCTTACGTGCCATCTTCTGTCACCTCTACAGGAGACTTTGTGAAGAGAAGGTTGATCATTTCTCTGGACACTCTAAATCCATGAAGCCTCAGGCTGTCTTCTGCCTCCACCAGAGACACGTTCCTGGGCATTGGGTAAGTGGCACATTTCAGAGAAGAAGGAGGGGGGGGGAATAACTTGGCTTTGATTCCAGGCCTCTCACTCCAAACTGAGAGGAAAATCTGTACATAAGTTTTGGTTCCCCAAAGGACAGAAAATGAGAAGGCACTTCCTACCCATTAAAGTATCCAAAACATTGCTGAGGGAAAGCTAAGCCAGTCCAGATGCTAAGCACGTTAAGTTTAAAGAAGCTCAGAAACCCTGGCGGCCGCCAAAAAAACGCTAGGGTTGTACTTCATCTAGTCCATTTCCTTGAGGAAGCCCATAGTTTTCCAGTTGGTTCCATGAGCAGGCAACAGACTTAACTTGTACACATTAAGAGCTCAACTCAGGACCAAGGCAGTAGCCTTTCCTCATTTTTCTGGTTCACCCAACACACATTCTAGAAAAGACATGAATGGAGTTGAAGGGTCCAGAGCACCTGCCCTTGAGGACAAGATTGAGAGAAGCAAAAGATCATGAAGCAATAAATCAATTCAAATAGTATTTGCCATCTCAGCAAAGATTCTGAACATAAATATAGGCATGACCAATAACTGAGATACTTCTTCAGTCCATTACGATGATAAAGGAAATAGATATTAAAGGCTTGAAACAGAATCATTGCCAAAGCACCACAATACATATTGTTTTTTTTCTTTAGCTTTATAATCATATTATTGCAAGACCTGTGATTGTGTAAAAATAAATAAAGTAACCAATTTTTTGTGTATGCATAGTGGAAATGTATGTAGACATGGGAGGAGCCAGAGAAATACTGTCTAATGAGTCTGAACTAAGAGAATGGTTGCAGGTATTATCTTTCTCCCAAGGATATTTCATATCATAATTTATATAGAGAGTGCTGAATGAAATGTTTTAAAAGTTCTTACAATATTCCTACAGTAAGACATATGAGAAAATGTGGATTCATTTTCTTACCAGAAAAAGAAACCGGTAAATCATACCATTTTGTTGAACCTACAGAGTAGAGTGTTCACAGGGATCTTCATTTTAAGGTGAATATTCAGATTGTTTTCTCCTTTTTTGGAAAGTGAAATCTTGTACCTTCTTAGAAGGGGCTGTTTCTCTTTTACTTTCTTTTCTTTTTTTTTAATGATAGGTAGAGTGTCTTCTGAACTGGTAAGCTGAGCTGATGAGGACTTCTGCAGAGACCGTCATAGAAAGATGTGACAGAGTCCCTGCCGCTATGAAAGGTATCCATTTTCCATGTAGTATGCTGCATTCCTGGACCTTTTAATTAATGCTTTTCATAATTAGAAACAACCACCTTGGATTCTTGTCTTAATTGAATTGGTACTTACAGTGCTCTGTATCATGTTCAAAGACTGAAAGATTCAATATTTGTGCCTGGCTTTTAAAGTAGAGCTTTCTAAGCTTCCTCTGTTCAGTATTCACTACAGTGGAGTGGATTTTGGGGAGAAAAATCTGTATTGTATTTGTGTAAAATTACAAAATATCAGTGGTTTAGATTTGATGTTATACTCATATGTTTTCTCTAATTTTCTTTTTATTACCCTTTGCATAATTGTAAGGCAATACAACCTTCCAATTACAGGGACCAGTGACGAACATAAACAGCAAGCAAGCACCAGAGGCACACGTCTCCTGCTGTGCGTGCTGTTGCCATTGTGGTGATCCTCAGAAATGGAGCCACAGCTTAGTCACAGTTACAGATGCCACGGAAACAGAGGAAACAGGTCCCAGGGACAATGTAATGGCTGGACCTACTGCCGACCTTTGAAAGTGAGCCCAGGAAGTTAAAAGGAGAAAGTGTCCATGGTTGAATCTATTGGCCACATTGCTAAGGTCAAAAATCTAACTGGCTAGGGCCAGATTCAATAAAAGTCTGTCTGACTTTTATGCCAAGCCACGCAGGCCTGGAAAAATCAGTTTTCTGGAACTTGCAAAGTCTCTCATAGTCAAGGCAAAGTCAGCATTCTTCTCCTTTCTTACACTTGGAGTGGGATGCAGAGAAGTCCAGAGGGAGGGAGGCTGGGCAGCCTCTGCCTTGGCTGCCATGAGTAGGTTGGAATAGAAACATATAGAGGCACATGAGCATTGACCATTGTCAAACTACATGTTTCCATGGCTACCACTATCAGGTATCATTGATTCATTCTGCCATTTTGCATCAAACATTTGGGGGGCTACAACTCTATGCTAAGAGCTGGGTGATGGTCTGGGAGAGTCAAATTGAAAGCATGTGGTCCCTGTCCTTGGTGAGATGATAGTTAATGGATAATCCCAATATACTGTCATACAATTCTTTAAAGGAATATAGAGGATGCCAAGAGGACAAGAGGCATCTGATTTATTCCAGTAGAGTGAGGCTCTGCTATTAAAGAATTAATGGAACTTTGGATATGAACCAATGGCAAGAGTAAGGACGAGAATATTTGAACATCAGCAGCAATGGTGTGGAGGTGTGTGTATGTGAGGGAGATGAGATGGATAGAGAGAGACAGAGACTAAGAGTAAGAGAGAGATAAACAGAGAGAAAGAGAGACACAGGGGGAGACAAAGAAAAAAAGAAGAGACAGGGACTAAGAGTGAGATAAAGACAGAGAGAAGGAGAGAGAGATTGGAAAGGCAGATTGATGATGAACTGGAGATAGTGTATGTCATACTGAGGAATTGAACTAATCCTGAGCCTTGGGAAGCCTAAGCCACCAAGCCACCAACCTTTTGTAGTAGAGGAGATATATTTTTAACATTCCATTTTAGACAGAGCCTGGAAGTATGTGGAAGAGGCATTGGAGTGAAGCCAAATCTAGAGAAAATGGATCATGTAGGACATCCCTGTATTAATCAAAGTGAGAGTTGAACTGGGGAAATACATTAAAAAGTTTTATGTTGATAGCATCAAGGGACTCAGAGCTTGAATGAATCAGTGGAAAGATGGAGACAGGTAGGATAATGTCTTTCTTGTTGGCTTTGTTGATCAAGTGAGAGGTAGGGCCACCCATCAGGCTATGGAACAGAGATGGAAGAGCAGATGTAATGAATAAGAGAATAAAATGGGCAAGTCCTTGTGTTAGTGGGGTCAGTAAACATCTTGGAACAAAATTTGGGGTTGAGGATAAAGTGAGGCTTATAAGTTTATGGGTCATGGTTGTAGTTTGGGATGTACGCAGAGAAAAGGATAAAGAGAGGAAATTCAAAATGGGAAAGGCATGAAAATAAAGTCCTAGAGAGTATTAGGATCAGGTGAAGGCAACAGAAAAAAAAAAATCTCAGAAAGTCACTGAGTAGCCACAGAGATAGGAAAGTCACCAGAGAATAATGACTCTAAATGCAAAAAAAGGATAGTCCTATGAAAAATGGGGCCAGTTTTATGTCCTGCAGAAATACCAAGCAAGATAAAGAGTGTGTGGCAGTCCTCAGGAGGACTGAGTTTGAGGTTCACTGACATGCAGCCTTGTGACACATAGGAAGTATGTTGAGTGTCATAAACATAAAGGAGAAATTATCAGGAAAGCACACTCAAAGACATCAGGGAGTGCAAGTTCTAAGGACATATTTTTTGAACCTTCCAGTTACTCACAGGAAATAGTTCTATTTGGGTTGCAGTGATCTGCCTGTTGATTAAAAAATCCTTCCAGATCCAGGGAAGCCTGAGTGGGGGTGGTTACCCTACCATCCATCCAAACCAATTGCTTTTGTGTACAGGCAAGAGTGGCCTTTTTGTGTTACCTGAAGTACACTCCAAATACTATTACTTTTTAAAAATTATTTTATTTTTGATTAACATGTATTTATTGTACATATTAATGGGATTCTGTGTGATATTTCAACACGCAGCATACACTGATCAAAGCCAACCTTCCTTTGTTTACCCTCCCCTCCTACCCTTCCCACCCACCAGATATCACAACTCCACATTTGCTTTTTCACTGCATCATTTTCCTTTCTGACTACACTGTCCACTGGTGGAATAAAAAGGCTTGATAAGAGCATGCCCAGTGGACTGGGATTTGCAGTCATGGAGACTTCACATTTGGTCACAGTGAACCTGAAGTTGTGAAAAACACTTGAACTAGCGTAATGATGTGACATCCAGAAACTGATTTATATGTGCACTTTGGATTTTAATAGGAGAGACTGGGCTTTCACAGTGGATGCTGTCAGTGTTCCATCCCCATCCCCTTGACACTTGCTCTTTCTGCATGCGTTACCATTGGCTTGGCTTCCTATCCCAAGCACCTGGAACACTGCCTGAGAGTATCCTGAGCCTTCTTGAGGTAGTCCACGAGTGCTGGCTTGGTCATGTCCAACGACCAACAATCAGCACTACTCAAGCAATCACTAATAAATGTTGGTTAATTAAGTCTAAATGTCCCAGTTCTCCTGCCTCTGGGATGGGACAACTGCAAAGCATATTCTACACTGTCTCCCAGTTCTTACTGGAATTAAGCCCCCGAAACCAAAGATAAGACAAGTTTTATCCTTTATTTTACTTGTTTTTCTCCTTGTCTAATTTCTATACTCCCTCATTAGTGGGTCCTGGGATTATTGCAAATTAAGTACTTGCACTTGGCTTCTTGTTTCAGGTCTACTAGGAAGAAAACCCAACCTAATACCAACCAAGTTCAAACTCAAAAAGCTCAAATGTACTTAGTCTTCTAAATTAAAGGCAAAAAATAAAAGGCAGGGGGTGGGGGAGAAACCATTATATCACCTGTAATGAGGATGAATTTCTCAGGCTAAAAGCCTGGGCATGAAAAAAGAAGGTCATACTATTTTTCTATTGATAACCTTAGGTTCTATACTGCTCACCAGGTAATAAGAGCTTCTTTTTAACCAATCCTGGGTAATGTGGGTTGACTCAGTCTTCTACCTCTGATTGTCGCTCTGGGAATGTGTTTAAATTGTAGGTATGGGAATGGGAGGTGAGGACAGGCCCACAGTAGGCATCTGTCCACTCTGCCAATTGTCCAGCCACTCAAGTGCCATCTTATGACTTTATTCATCAGCATGTTTCCAGCAGCAGAGTCATCAGTAAGCTGCGGTGGCATCTGAACTGGAGTCTGCCTCTTGCGTGGGTTCAGCTCTATTCGAGTCTTCCTGTTTTAGGGGACCATCAACTTCTTTCCTAGCAGTTACCATCCATCTGATCTTAGCCATGAAGAAAAATAACTAGCCTTTGTCTTATCAAGACTGCTGAGATGCTTGGAGGCTCGAGAGGTTCTAACCCAATCATCTAACTGCCATTTGCACCTATTGTTAATTTTGCTAAATTATATTAGGCCAAAGGAGTCAGGAAAACTCTGACTCTTTCCAGGCTTCATATGGAAAGGAAGGCCCAGACAAGGCTAATCTCTGTTCGTCCATATTTCTTGAACTCTCTTCTCTGCTGCCAACAACTATGGGCAGGACAAGTCAATGCTCCCTTCACTTCTCAAAAAACCCTAAATCACTAACAAATGAGAGTCAATGGATAAACTCCCCAACTTTCTTGAGGCCCTTGGTGGGAAAATTAAATTGTGTTCTACTCAGCTGAGGCACTTTCCATTCCCGTGGTAGTAAGTCCCAGTTGCTCACAGCAGAAGGACGCTGAAAACACTCATTATTGACATTTCCTCTTTTCTTCTTCCCTGTTTTGTTTCCCACCTCTCCACTCGGGCTTCCTGGGATCATTTCTTGAGTAAAGCACCTACATACAAGTCACTGTTTCAAGAGTTTGGGGATTGCCTAAATTAAGACACAGCATCTCCCATTTGGTGAACTTGCCAACACATGTAGCCATACCCACTCTTCCTGTTTGCTTATAGAACATGAAATTAGGCTTACTCCTCCTGAAGTGGCAGAAACAGACATTGACAATGCTGAACTGTCAGACCAAATAGTGTTTGCTTCAGCAAGATCCTGCCTAGGGCAGCCACAGAACTTCTTCCCAGATCACTTAAAAAAGAAAGTTTTCTTGGAATTGTAAGATATCTTCCCAAAGGGTTGGAAAGTAGGGATGATGTTGGGTGGAACAGTGAGAATTCCAGCCTGGGGCAGAAGGCAGGACAAGGGTGTGTGTGTGTGTGTGTGTGTGTGTGTGTGTGTGTGTGTGTGTGCAGCGTGCTGGAGAAAAAGTTATTTCATAGTAAAAGAAAAAAATAGTCTGAGGACATTTCAGACACAGAGCTAAGTTAAAACACATGATAATGTACTCCAATTTAGAAGCTTCTTTGGTCTGATCAGTAAGTGAGCCAGTGGTGTGGTTTGGGCATGTCTCCTGGAATTTATGTATTGGAAATGGGGTCCCATTACAGCAATGTGAAAGTTGGAGCCTTTGGAAGGTGACTGGGTCATGAAGGCTCTGCCCTCATGAATAGATTAAACCATTCATGAATTAATGGTAAATTGCAGAGGTGGTTTATTATAAATTGAGCTTTCCATAGCATGCTTTCCCTTTCTTGTCTTATGCTGCCTTCTGCCATGTTATGATGCATTGGAAGGTGCTCACCAAATGTAGCCTTGCCCTTGACCTTGCAATTCCCAGCCTCCAGAATTTAGGAAATAAATTTATTTTGTTCATGAATTACTCAGTCTGTGGTATTATAGCAACAGCAAGGGACTAAAACAGCCAAAACAAGCCCAAGAATAATTGGGGCAGTTGGCAGATGATAACTTCCTGATTATTAAAATGGAAAGTTAGAGAGCAGACAGAAAGTGAGCAAGGATGGCATCCCTGTAGCATCACTCTTCTCCAATCTGTAAGCAGAAGCCCTCTGCCCCAGTGGGCTCCCTGTCCTCCTCTATCATTCTTGCCTGTTTCACCTTGAAGATAGCAGGAGCACTTCGTCATTTCCCACCTGGAAAGCTGGTGCTGAGGAAAGAGACCAGGCAGACCCACCATGGAATGAGAAGGTTTCCACCACTGGTCAGCACCAGGGCTCCTGCCTCTCCAGTGGACTTATTTCAGCTTACCACAGAGGCACAGCGCTGATCATGAAGTCATCAGCGCTAATAAAATATTTGCCTAAAGACTAGATGGAGAAGCCCCTCTGAATCTGCAAAGTGCTGGGCCTGAAAGGCTTTAGGCTTTTAAACATCTCAGGTGAGACGTGAGAGGTGGCTCTGCCCTATGTGTGGAGTGGCAGAATAGAGGATTCGTGGCCTGAATTTCAAGCTATCCTGGAAAGGCTCTTTCTTTTGTTCCTGGTCTCATAACACCTGAGAGGGCCAGAGAGGTAGTGCCTGACTTTTTTTTTTTCTTTTTTTTCTTTCTCTCTCTTTCTCTCTCTCTCTCTCTCTCTTTTCTTTTTTGCATTGTGACCCACACTTTGCTTATGCAGAAATATTCCAATGGGATCTTTCTAGGATTCTCCTATGTTTGACAACTGCTCTTGTCTATTGATTGTTGTCCAAGGGCCCCTCTGGCATTTCTAACTGAGAACTTTCACTGTAAAGAAGAAATAATGTACTAATGGTATACTAAGTAATGGTGCCTTATGCCTATGATCCAAGAGATTAGGGAGGCTGAGGCAAGAGTATTGCAAGTTTGAGATCAGTCTCAACAATTTTGGGAGAACCTCAGCAACTTAGCAAGTCTCTGTCTCAAAATTTAAAAATAAAGGCCTGGGTATGTAGCTCAGTGGTAAAGCTCACCAGGGTTCAATACCTACTACCACCAGCTTCCCCAGAGAAAAGGAGGAGGGGAAGAAAAAATAATGGTCTTCTATTACTGGGCACCTGAAGGTACTGTCCAGAGCATGATTAACAAATATGAATTGTTTTTAAGTTTGAAAATGAGGTAAATTTTGCATATTGTATTTTTATTTTTATTTTAGTAGTATTTCAAATTTCTTGTCATGAAACAACAGTTGCTCTTTATTGTTCTGTGGCCTGTTAGTTCCTTACTTTCTATCTTGTATATTTTCTCAGTGTAAGATGTAAAGTGAGGGACAGGGTACTAGGTTGAGGACAGGAATAAAGGGGAATTTACTTGGTTCTGCAACTAAATGACTGTGTAAACTTGGGTCAGTTTTACAGCTTTTTCATTTCATCTCCCAAAAGTTGGGGTGGAAGATGAGAGAGGACACTAGCTGAAAAGTAACTTCTAAAATTTCTTTGGCTCTCACGTTCAAAGATTCATTCTAGGATTTTAGATATTCTGATGATGTTTTCTAAACATGTTGTCATGTTTAAAGAAGCAAACATATGCTGATTATTGGAAATGAATCTACAAAGCATATTGAAAAATGAGAGATTGCAAGGCAGATGACATCATTACAACAAACCACACTGGGATGGGGCTGGACTTGGGGGAGAACTCAGAGAGAAACAGGAAGCAACTTGAAACAATTCATGAACTGTTGAAAGACTGATGAGAGAGCTGCTCTCCGTGGAGTATGCTATGGGTATACATATTTTAGTATTTGGGAAAATATGGGCAGGGAAGTGGAAAAATGTAACTATTCTTGTAATTTTTATTTTGATATAATTTTAATATGTAGAAAATATAAATACAAAAGCATATTTTTAAATGAACATCTGAGAATTACTTGAAGACATGAATTCTTCACACCTTTCATTTCTAGGTGCTCCTAAAACTGAGGGCATTCTCTTATGTAATCACCATAACATTATAGAAATCAGGAAATTTAACATTTATATAATACTATTGTTTAATCTATCATCCACATTCAGATTTTGCAGTTTGCTTCAATGATATAGAGCAGTTTTGTTTTTCTTGCCCAGCATCCAATCAGAGATCATGTATGGCATTTAGTTATCATGTCACTTTAGTATCATTTAATCTAGAATAATTCCTTAACTATGGTCTGTCTTCATGCATTTGGTATTTTTGAAGGGTACTGGCTAGTTCTGGAGTAGAGGTTTGTCTGATTGTCTTTAATATTAGATGCAGGACAGGCTTTTTTTTTTTTTGCAAAAACTGCATGGAATGTGCTTTGTTCATTGGAATATGGGTGAAAATCAATTTGTCACTTGGTTAAGGTTTTTTACTTTTTCAATTTAATCCAATCCTTGAATTAAACATGCTGTGTTGTTAAGATTTGCTGATTCCTCTTGGTTCTGACTTCAGAAGAAAGGCAGCCTCATAGCAATAGTGCCACCTGCTGGAAAAAAAAGGAATGTTTTTCTTAGACCTCGGACATGGTCCTCAGACATGGCTTGTATTTTGATGCCTTCTAAACATGATGCAACTTAAGGTTAAATCTAAGTTTTCTGGACATGGAGTTGATTAAACAGTGAAGTTTGAGGTCAAGACTTTAGGAAGTTGTAAGGGAAAAATCTAGAGTATAAAGTGACCCCATGCATGAGGAGGGTTGAATAGTTTCTAGCACTGTCCTGGAGATTCCAACCCTCAGAGCACCTTATGCAGGACACCAATCATGAGAGACTCTCACTCATAATTCAGGCATGGAAGGTTTGGACAGGCAAGTGGCAGTGGGTGGTGCCGCCAGGCACGGAGTACTCACTGGCCCCACTAGATCTGCCCAACCAAGACCACATCATTTATTTCCCTTTCATCTTTGTAACATGGCTCCTTATAAACTTTAACTTGTTCCAGCATTTGCCTCATTGTTTGTCTGGAAATAATAAGAGCAGTTCGTCTCGCTCTATAATTTGAGAGAGAGGCTGGTATTCCCCTCCCATCATGGAAAACACTTGGGGATGATCTCTATCAGATATCTTCCAATCACTCTGATCACTGACTAAACCGTTCTCTTCAAAGAAGTTTTTGATCTTCTCTCTAACTAATCAGAAGTTTGAACCTGAAACTCACAGAAGATAAATGGGCAAGCCCAAGGCTGATGTGTTTTGTTGGACCACCTGTTTCCTGCAAAGGCAGTGTTCCTTGAAGTGAGGAGGGAACTGGGATCCATTGATGATGGTTGGATGTGGGCCAAGTTACTTTTTCTTGTTATTGGTCATTTTTGATTATTAAGAAATCAGTTGGTCAACAGAAAGGTCAGAAAGTAGAAGACAAGTGGAAAAGGGGAGAAGATGATTTGGGTTCTGTAGTTAGGAGACGGAAAAGTTAATGATATAATCTAGATGTCAACAAGAACACATGTTATGACCACTTCAGTCTTTATTATTATCTGGTCTCTGGGTGAAGGGAGAAGACAGCCGACTTCTTGGAACACAACTAAGACTCTATGTGCTGCAGTTAACTGTGAACAAACACAAATTAGAACCTCTCACAGGAGAGTGAGCAAGATAGAGAAGGATTGGGAACTTGGGGAAGCATTAGATTTGAAAGAGATTGGAGATTAAAGGGGACACAAAAGCTGTTCAAAGGTCTAAAATGGAGATCATTTCAAATTTAGCTCTTTTTGGATAGATGAAGAATGAATACTAGTGACTTGAAGCTACAGGGATACAAGGGACACCATAATAAGAGAAATAAATCACATTTCTAGCAGTCTGAAGTATCTGTGGCTAGTTTGGGGTGATTTGGGGAGTGAAGTTGCAGAAAAAGTATATGTGACCAGATTGTGTGATCTACATGTCTCTTTTATCCCAAGATTCTGTGATTCTGTGTTTAAATCATGGCTTGACCTAATCACTGGTCACATTTTTTAATCTTTAAAATTAAAAACATATTAAAAATAGGACTTTCAAAAAGGAAATAAATAAAAATCAAATTGATTAGGTCTTTTTTTATCCAAATTCAAACTTAATTTCATATCATTGACATTTGGTTGAGTAGTCACCAAAATTATATAACGTGGAAAAAACATATTTATAAACCAAACGGAAATCCTTTAATGTTAGCCCTTTAAAAAAAGAATTTACCACTAAATAAATGCTATATAACTAAATGTTTAATTTTTAATCTCAGTGTGATCAAATTTAAATATCCCTAGAAAAAGTCTTTGTCTTCATAGATTTTTAGAGTATAAAGTTGGACTCTCAGTATTAGCACTTTGTAGCTCATAGAAAAAGCCACAAGGAGAAAAAGAATAATTCATTTGTTTTTGAACACTTTGGCTGCTCTTAGGTCAAGGATTGTAAAATTATTAATTGACCTTTTTAAAATTAAAATATTTGTTGAAAAATTTACAGATTCATATTCAGATATGAGAAATAATATGGAAAGATCCTATATACTACTATTTATGTGATTTTCCCCAATGGTAACATTTTGCAAAACTACAGTACATTTTTTTGATCTACACATGGTAATTTTATATGGCTCAACCTAATACACTATAAATTGATGATGAAAACCACAAGTTTGGTCAATGTAAGCTATGTGGATAATCCTGAACTCATAAAACAAAGTAACTTGGCTGACATTGAGACATGGGTCATTACAGTATAAATGCACATGGGTTTATATTTAGGAGAAGAGAGGTTTTAAAGAGACTCAATCATTAGGAGAACTGGGATAATGGTCAAATTATATACACACACACACACACACACACACACACACACATATATATATATATATATAAACACACACACAAACACACACACACACACACACACACACACATATATATATATAATTTAACCAAGGGGTGCTTTACCACTGAGCTATATCCCAGCACTTTTTGAGAAAGGTTCTCATCACGTTGGTCAAAGCCTCGCTAAGTTACTGTGATTAGCCTCTAACTTGCAATCCTCCTGCCTCAGCCTCCTAAATCACTGGGATTACAGGTGTGCACTACAGTGCTTGGTTGATATTTTCATTTTTAAGAAATGCTGTGGAAGGATCAGAAAACTGTGCATTGAGAAACAAACAGTGCTCTTGAAGAGTGCTGGTACAAGCTCAATACCAAGGTCAGAGAGAGCAAGGCAGTGTGAGGGAGCAAGGCAACCCCTGGTGGTGCCAGGCTAGCAGGAACTGCTCTGTTGGTAATCTAAGGGCAAGACACTTACTGAGAGAAATTGTGGGTGCAGGAAAGTTTGGAGGGCATGGATCTGGGAGAATGAAGAGGAAATTTACTTTTGCCTGTATGAGAAGAAAAATAGAATAAATAAGATGACTTTGACATTCAGCTACAAACAGAAGGGACTGCTGTGTAAAATTTCCGAGTTTCTCAAATGCTTTAAAAATAGTGTAGTCCTTTGTCTTTTTCTATATTTTATCTCATGCAGAATTCTGAAATAGACAAGATGAAATCAGGGGTGATCTTTTCAAAATGAGAGAAAGACCATCTTCATCTTCACCTTCAAACAGCCAGACATTCCACAAAGACACAAGGAAACAAATAGAATCCATAATGAAATGAGATGGGCAAAACACTCCAACTGTGTAAGTCTCAGGTTGGTCAGGCCATGAAATTTAATTTTCACATCAATCTATGGTTCAGCAAATAAGCTGTGAGGTTTCAAAGAATTTCACTGATTTTAAAGATATCTTGAAAGCTATACAAGAGGCTATAACAGGGATATGTAGTTCATTTAAACATAATTTTATTAGCAGGTGGTTCATCATAGGGTAATCGGCCACCACAAACACCTGGAAGGACCCATTCAGTTATGACCACATCCTGAGTGAAAAGTATAATGGACTTTCCCAAAGTAAATGGACTCTTTACCTGGATTAATAAAGACCTTATCGGGCTGGAGATGTGGCTCAGCGGTAGCGCACTTGCCTGGCATGCGTGCGACCCGGGTTCGATCCTCAGCACCACATACAAACAAAGATGTAGTGTCCGCCGATAACTAAAAAATAAAATATTAGGTCTCTCTCTCTCTCTCTCTCTCTCTCTCTCTCTCTCTCTCTCTCCCTCTCTCTTTAAAAAAAATAAAAAAATAAAGACCTTATATTCAGGTCCTGAAATATGGCTGTCGCACAGTACTGGCTAGCCTGCCAGACGTGCAGTACAGTCTTTATTCTGGGATCCATATTTAGGAAGGGCAGGGACAAAGGAGAGAACAGGCATGGCCACAGAGTTGATTTGCAATGAGTATTTGTTCAAGAGAAGAAGGGACAGAGGCAGAATGAGAAGAGGAGAGAGGGAAGGAATGAGGAAAACAATGTGATATGATATATTGTTATAATTCTGAGAAATATTTTTCAGAAATGGATATGAATAAGCTCTAAGTAGAGAAGCAGATTTACAAGAGAGGGTAAGAATATGGAGGGTAACAGTTTCGGATAACAGTTTGTGGTGGTTCACTGCTGTCCATGTCATTAGGGGTAATTTGCAGTCCTCAAGCTTTAAAGATTTAACTTCTACCATTTATGCAAGATGTTTAAGTAAGAACTTGGATACTCTGAGTTCTGGTTCTGTATCTCCACTCCAAATTCATTTGGGTGTTAAACACATGTGAGAGTTCCAACATAAGTATTTATAGGGCAAAGGACCTTAGAAAACAGTGTGTGTTTTCCAAATTGCATTTCACAGATCTGCCCAAAGCCCCTGTTTCTCTTTCCCCATCTTCTCTTTCCCTGCCTCCTTTCTTCTATTCATGTCTTCTTTCCTCTTCTTTCCAACTCTTTTTCCCACTCATCTATTTTCTTTCTTTCTTTCAACTCATTCTTACAGAACACCACCGTCTTCCCTATGCACAGCCCTATCTTCATGGAGCTCATGAGCCAGTGGAGAAGACAGATAATGATTCGAATTGTCACTTTTATAAAGTGTACTTCCTTTTAGACTATGGAAGTTATAATTTTGTTTTTAGAATTATTCCATGGATAATTATCTCATGTTTAAATTTGTGGGTGTACTTAACTTCTATTTTTTTTCCCTGACTCATACCAGTTATGGTTTCTTCCTCAATATTTCAGTAAAAAGAAAAAAAGGTTTATGCTGAATTTGTTATTACAAATATATAGCTAGTGCATTCCTGGGCATACCCCAAGTCTGACTACTTCCCACCATATAATCTAGAACTAGCCATCATTGTAACCAGAGCAGGGAGGGTCCTGTATGCTTAAGGCTTGGGGGTTCTCTGGAAATTCACACCAAGTAGGAAAGTAGCTATCATTGGCTAGAGCTAAGGTTGGGCATGCCTTTCTACCTCTACTGTCTTAGCATCCCCGGTGCATGTGGACTCTGGTAGGTCACAGATAGGAAGGGTTCCAACAAAGTATTTTTTTTTTGTTATCTTTTGTCTCAAACCCCTAATACAGATGTAAAAAAAAAAATTGATGGACAGGGTTGACATTCTAGCTTTCTCTTTGCATTTGGATAATTAATCTTTATCCATCATTCATTTGTTTTTAACAGTTTTGTGTTATTCTATGTACAACAGTCATTTTATGGACAGCAAAGTTGAATAGAGCAGTTTTTAAGTCCAAACTGAAAATTTTTTGTATTAATGGGAGTATTTAATCCATTTTGTCCTATTTTAGGAATTGATAATTTGGTCTCTGTTTAATTTTTAATGTTTTTGTAATATTTCTTCAATAAATCACTTTTTTTCTGTCTCTCCATTTGTTCTCTTACTATATAATAATGTAGTCTCTTAGCTTTTCACCGTCAAATCTTCCAACCTTCATGCATCTGTACTCACAGACTATATCCTCTATTTGATCATTGCACATGGGTAATTTCTATGTCCTCCCTCTTACCTATAGTCACTGTCTTCAATTATTTACCTTCATTTTTTTTCCTGACTCATACCAGTTATGGTTTCTTCCTCAATATTTCAGTAAAAAAGAAAAAAAAACCTCAACATATTATGGACATCAATGGTCTACATCTTGCTGAAGCCAAGGGAGACATTTTGGTTCTCATCTTAGTTACTGCTTAGCCACATTTGACATTGTTGACTGATTTACTCTTAAAATATCTTCTCAAAGCCCCTGTAGTGCCACTCCTATTTAGGTTTTTATTCTTACCCCTCGATGTCTTACCTTCTTGTGTATTTTGCAGTCTCCTCTTCCTCTGATCTCATGTTTAAATTGGTGGGTGTACTTGGTCCTCTACCATTTTATGTTCAATCCCTAGGTTATCCCATATAGTTACACATCTTCAAAGACTCTCTGTACACATTGATGATCCTCAAGTGAGTATTTCTGGCTCTAGTCTCCCCGAAGTCCAAACTTATACTGGGCATCTCCATTTGGATATGTAAGAAGCATCTCAAATCACACATTGTTCTGGGTTCTCCACCTCCATATGTCCCTGTGAAGTCTTTCTCATCTCACTAGACAGTGTTAACTTCAACACACAACTAAGAGTGATATTTCATATTTCTTTTAAACCACCACGTAAAATTAATCCATACTACCTGTTTCTCAGCATACAAACACTTCCCAAAGCTGACTACTTTGCTCCATCTTTTCTGTTACACACCAAACCCAGTCCACCACCTCTTTGGTTGAGCTACTGCTAAAGGGTCTTACCTGATTAATTTTACTTAATTAATATTCACTGAGTTCTTACTATGGGCCATATGTCTTTAGGTATTGGGGATACATCCATGAATAAAACATAAAAATATCTCCTTAATGACATTTATAGTCTATTGAAAGGAGATAAACAAAATAAATACTGGTGTGTGTGTGTGTGTGTGTGTGTGTGTGTGTGTGTGTGTATGTATGTGTGTGTGTGTATTAGTGGAGGTGATAAGTTCTGTGGAGGAATAAAAGTAATAAGGTAACAAGATGGTCAGAAATGTGTCACTTCAAAGAAGACATTGGGGTAAAAGTATAAATTGGGTGAGGCAGTGAGTTGCATGGATAAGGCAGAGAGTGAATAAACACCTTTTAGAGTGATCATAGGTGGCATGCTGGGGAATAACAAAAAGGGCCATGTGGGTGGAGTAGAGTGGAACAAGCAGAAGGTGAGTAGTGTTTGAGGAGGTTAAGCAAGTCGAGGGAGGGACAGAGCAGGCACCTATGATATAGATATGGGTCCAGCATGTGCTGAGAGGAAAGACAAGCTGTAGAAGGGATTTTATTTTGTTTTGGTTAGCTTTCCAAAATTCAAATACCTTTTTAAGAATAGTTTGGGATTTATAGAAATGTTTGAAGAATAGTACAGAGAATTCCCATCCAATATCTATCCAGCTTCTTCTATTGTTAAATCATCTATTAATATGGCATATTTTTCACAAGTAAAGAAACAACATAGGCATTTTACTACTAACATCATACTTAATTCAAATTGTAGTTTTCTCCTACTATCTTTTTTCTGTCCCTAGATCCCATTCAAGCAATCCTATTACATTTATTTGCCATGTGTCCTTAGTCTCCTCTGGACTGTGATGGTTTCTCAGATTTTCATTGCTTTCAATGACTGACAATTCTGAGGCATACCAGTTAGGATTTTGTATAACCTTTTTCAATCTGAATTTGTCTGATATTTTTCTCATGATTAGGCTGGGGCCATTTCTCATAGTTGGGGGAGAGAAAGAACATTGGCTTAAAAATACATAAAAAGAGAATGAATATAACAATAAATTATATCAAAGGCACCTTGAGAAATCACAAGGTGCATTTCTAATAAAAAAATCAATTAAAAGCAAATACAAACATTCTTATACAATATTTAAAAGAAAAGCACACTGTGTAAAAAACAGTAGTATCACTCCCCTAACCTGTAATTAAAGGACACTTTTATGGATAAATTAGTTAGTATTTCAAAATCAAAAGGTAGAAAAATGATTGACATAACAAACCTGAACGTAAATAAAATAAATTAATTAAAATAGTAGAGTAGAGCAAAGAATTGGGAAAGAAGGAAGGGAAAGTCATGGGCAATGAATTGGCCAACTATCTTATGTTCATATACAAACATAGCACAATGATTCTCACTATTTTTTCTGAGTAAAAAGACAGCAAATACACAAAGAATAGAGTTGATTGATAAGACAACTTTTAAAAAACAGAGAATTCTTTTGATAGTAAGAAGAGGTGGTAGCAAAAGTGAGGACAAAATGTAGCTTGATGATGGAGAACGAGCCTAGCATGGGGTTCAATTCCAGTATTGTAAAACCAAAACAAAACAAAAAGATAAAGAAAGAAAGAATAAAAACAAATAATAAAATAATAAAGAACAAATAATAAAACACAAGCATATGCAGAATTCTTTTTCAAATAATAAGAATTGATTTTAATCCCAAAAATGTATAATTTTCTAATAGAAAGTAGAAATGCTAAAATTAGTTTTAGAGCAAAACTACCAAGAAGACTCATATCCATAAAAAAATAAAATAAGATAAAAATTGAAATTACAGTTAATGATATCTCATCCCCAAAGACATCAGACCAGATGATTTTTCCAGCAACTTTTAGCAGAAATTCAAGAAACATATACTTCCCATTATATCTTAACTGTTTCTGAAAAAAGAAAGTAATGCTGCAAAGCCATTTTATAAAAATTGGAGAATACCCTTAGGAAAACTGTAAAAGAAAAACACAAAGATGCATACCTTTGTTTTAAAATT
The DNA here is from genome assembly GCF_964194105.1 of Spermophilus citellus. Taxonomy (NCBI): domain Eukaryota; kingdom Metazoa; phylum Chordata; class Mammalia; order Rodentia; family Sciuridae; genus Spermophilus; species Spermophilus citellus. Next base: position 47,174,370 of record NC_138185.1, read on the forward strand.
ATAAATAAAGCAACAAAAAATTATTTGTTGTACCACTTCAGGAAAATAATATTTTATCTTGTGGTTAATGTAAATTCATCTTTGTGTTTAATAAAATTTGGAGAGCTCTGATTTTAAATGCACAGTTAGTCAATATAATACTTCCCACTGACTTCAATACTAACCTGTAGTTATAACTTATTTTTTAAATAGACACTAATGCAGTGATCTCCTTATAAATGTTGGAGGATCATTATAGGGGAAACTAAATTTTTCTTATTTTCACTTGGCAAAATTTGCTTGGCAGTATTCCAGGCTGATATTTTGGATTATATTTTGCTTTAAGAAACAAGGCAATATTCCTTTTGGTTATTTTTTTTAATGCTAAGTAGCTATTCATTTCTCACAATTTACTAACACTTATTTGAAACAAATTTATCATAAAATAAGTTTCCATTTGTAGTGGCATGTATTTGTTAATTCTATTCAGGGCTATGTGTATCATTGTCATTTAAGAATACTTTCAGATATCTATTTTTTTCTCAAAAAATAAGAATTTGAAGTAGATAATTGCTGTTGTTTTATTTAGTTTGTTTCTTTTAGTTCTCGTTCAAAGCAAAAAGATGTAAAAAAAAAAAAAAGAAAGAAAGAAAGAAAGAGGACAGGGACACTTCTTGCATGCCCCCAATGTATACTTCATGTATGCTGTTAACCCTCGTCCTGAAACTGCCATGAACAAGCAGCAGGTCCTGCCTTTAATTGCTAGTCCCCACGGCCTTACTTGCACCTGTGGAAGTTGTACAAATGTGCACTGCCAGCTCTGGTCCATGCAACTGTGCACACACAGATAGCTTCCCAATCCTTGTCACCAGTCCCCACTATCACACACATGTGTGCAGCTGACCCCAGCAACCAACCCGTGTACACTCTCAGTCCCAGCTGCCACTGTTACCTTCCTGCTCCAGTCCCTTGCTTGTGGACCCAGAAGTACTACTCAGGAATCCAACAATCCTTACAGCTACCACAGACCTCCCAAATCTCTTGCCTTAAAGGATCATGCAGTTGTGAATGTCCAGACCCCAGACATGAAGCCTCCACCTTCATCTGAAGCTCCTACATATCTCTCACTTGTGCTACTAGACCCAGGAGTCAAAGTGTGCTCCTATGTGCCTATCTTGTATCCCTCACACACAGGTGAAAGTATGTCCTTATTGAAATCCGTCCATAAAGCTGGAAGAGGAGACTGTATCTTCAAAAGTGCAAATATCCAAACAAAGCTACAAGGACCACAAACAATCAGCTATACATGAAACCACTCACTGATAGTATGTGACATCCAGTAGACATCCAGTAACCAACTTTAAAGAATTGGAGGTAAATGAATTTTCTGACCAAAAATAATTATTCTAAAGATGCTCAGTGAGCTAGAAGAGAACATAAGTAAAGAATTTAACAAAATCAGGGGGAAAGATGAGAAAAAACAACAATAGCTTCAACAAAAAGAAAGAAAACATTAAAAAGAGAATCAAATGGAAACTTTGGAACAGAAGAATACAATGAAAGAACTTCATAGAAAGCTTCAACAGCAGGGTACATCAAAAAAGAAAAGATGTGGATTTCAATACAGATCCTTTGAAATTATCAAGTTATAGGAGAAGAATAAAAACGGAATGAAAAGGAAGAGAGATGGCCTGGAAAATCTATGGGGTATAAGTAATAGAACTAACATTCAAATTATAAGATTTTTCTGAAGGGGAAGAGAAAGAGACAGAGAGCTTATTTAAAGAAATAACAGCTGAAAGTGTCTCAAATCCTGGGAAAGTTATGAACATCCAGGTACAAGAAGCCAAAAAAGTCTCCAAACATATTCAACCCAAAGAAAACATTACTCTGATACATTATAAACAAAATATTGAAAATTGAAGACCAGGAGAGAATTTTTAAAGTACCAAGGGTAAAGCCAATTACACACATGGACATTTCAGCAGATTTCTTAGCTGAACCTTTTCAGGTCATTAGATACTGGAGTGATATATTCAAAAGGCTAAAAGAAAAAAACTCTGCTTATGAGAAATACTTTACTTGACAAAGCTGTCCTTCATAATGATTCAGAGAAAAAGACCTTCTCAGAAAAAAAAAGCTTAGGAACTTTATATCATTGGATCTATGTTGCAAGAAATATGAAGATAATTCTTCAAGCTGAAGCAAAAGATATATGAAAGTCACTGGCAAAACGCAGATATGTAGTAAAATTCAGAATATGCTACTATTGTAATAATGGTGTGTAAATCACACATAATTGCTGTAAAGGTTAGAATACTAAAAGTTACTACCACTACATCAAAAATTACTACAGCTACAATTGTTTGCTAATATAAACATAAAAAGATATAAATAGTAACATCAAAAGCATGACATATATGGGGGAAGAATGTAAAAGCACCCACAGAGTTTTTGAATGCATTGGAAGTGAAGTTTCTATCTTAAAAATAGATTGATCTAATTATGAGATGTTTTATAAAAAACCTCTGGCTTATATTTAAAAAAGGAACAATCTATAGTAAATATGCAAAAGATAAGGAGAAAGAAATCAAAGCATACTCCAAGAGAAAATCCTGGACTCACAAAAGAAGATGGCAAGAGTAGATCGAAGGCAAAACTAACTGGGGAAAAAAAGCAAACTATTAAGGAAACACAAAAAATTAAAAATGGCAATAGTAACACTTACCTATAAATAATCACTTTAAATGTAAAATGACTAAATTCTCCAGTCAGAAGACTTAGCATAACTGAACAGATATAATACAAGGCCCACCTATATGCTACATACAAGAGATTAACTTCACCTGTTGAGAGACTGAAAGTGAAGGAGTAGAAAGCAATATTGCGTGTAAATAGAAATCAATAGAGAGGAAGAATGAGCTTTATTAAAAACATAATAGAATTTTAAAAATTATAAAAAGAGACAAAGAGGATCATTATATAATGCTAATGAGGTCAATTGATTAAGGCAATATATATGTACCTACCATCAGCATACACATCTAAATATGCAAAGCACATATTAACAGATCTACAGGGAGAAAAGGACAGAAATATAACCACATTGAAGGAGTGCAAAACCCTACTTTGTTTTTTAAATTTTAAATTTATTTTTAAACTGTACATGAAAACATAAAAAATTTACGTATTTATGGAGAACCATGCAATGTTTGGATACACACACATTGTTTGGATACATACACATTGTTTGGATACACACACATTGCATAATGTTTAAATGAAGGAAATATGTATCTGGTTCCTCAAATATTTGTCATTTCTTTATAGTGAAAATATTACAAAACTTTTCAAGCTTTTTCACATGTAGAAGACAACTTTTTTTTATACATATTCCACATATGAGTGAGATCTTGTGGTACTTGTCTTTCTGTGTCTGGCTTATTTCACTTACCATCACTATCTCCATTTGTGTCACATTGTCACAAATGACAGGATTTTATTATTTTCTATGAATGAATAGTATTCTATTTTGTATATATGCCACATTTTCCTTATTGCTGCATCAGCTGATGGACATTAAGTTTGTATCCATTTTTTTGACTCTTGTGAATAGGGCTGCAATTAACATGGAAGTGCAGATATCTCTTCAAAACATGAATTTATTTTCCTTTGTATATATACTCAATGGTTGGCTTGCTGGATCATATGATAGTACTGTTTTTAGTTTCTGAGGAACTTCTACACTGTTTTTGATAGTGGTTATAATAATTTACATCCCTACCAATGGTGTGCAAGAGTTCTGTTTTCTCTACATCCTCACCTGCCCTTGTCAGTTTTTTGCCTTTTTGCAACAGTCATTTTTACTGGGTGAACTTACATCTCAATGTGTTTTGGATTTCCCTCATGATTAGTGATGTTGATCATTTGTTCATATCGTTGTTGGCATTTGTATATCTTCCTTGAGAAATGTCTGCTTAGGTACATTGCCCACTTCTTAATTGGGTTATTTATTCCTTTTGCTATTATTGAGTTTTTTTGAGTTTCTCATCTTAACTGGATATTAACCAGATATATACTTTCCAGATATATACTTCACAAATATTTGCTCCTATTACATAGATTGTCCGTTCACTCTGATAGTAATTTCTTTTGCTGTGAAGAAGCTTTTTAATTTAGTGTAATTCCATTTGTCTATTTTTGCTTTTCTTTCTTGTGATTTTGGAGTCTTGTCAGAAAACAATCTCAGCCTTTTGAATTTCCTGGATTTTCTTCTAGTAGTTTTAGGTCTTACATTTGTCTTTAATCTACTTTGACTTGTTTTTTTTTTTTTAACTGGTAGGGATTTAATTTCATTCTTCTGCACATGAACATTCAATTTTCCTACCACCACTTACTGAAGAGATTGTTCTTTCTCCAATGTGTGTTCTTAGCACCTTTTTTTCAAAGATCAGTTCCCTGTAAATATGTGGGTTTACATTTAGGTTCTCTATTCTGTTTTATATTTCTATGTGCCCGTTCTTATGCCAATACCACGCTTTTGGATTACTAGAGCTTTGTAGTATATTTTGAAGTCAAGTACTATAAAGCAGCCTGCTTTTTTCTTTTTGCTAAAGATTACTCTGACTATTCAGGTTGTATGTGTTTCCATACAAATTTTGCAATTGCTTTATTCAATATGTGAAGAATGTTATTGGCATTTTGATGGGGAGTTGCATTGACTCTGTAAATAATTTGGGGTACTATGAAAATTGTAACATTGGTTATTTTAACCCATGACCATATGATTGTTTTTTTTTTTGCATCTGTGTGTGTATGTGTGTGTCCACTTCAATGTCTTTAATCAATATATTATTGCTTTCATTGCAGAAATTTTTCACTTCATTGGTAAATTTATTTATGAGGCTTATTTGGTTTGTTTGTTTACTTATTCATTTATTTTGGTAGCTATCGTGAATGGGATTGCCATCAAGGTTTCTATTTTAGATATTTTACTACTGCTGTTTAGTAATGGAACTGAGTATTATGTTTTTATTTCTCTCCTGCAACTTTTCTAAATCAATTTATTAGTTCTAATAGTTTTTTTGGTGGAATCTTTAGGGAGATATATCTATATTTCTATCTATCTATTTATATCTATATCTATATAATAATGTCATCTGTAAACAATGACGATTTGAATTATTTTTCAATTTGGATACTCTTTATTTCTGTCTCTTTTCTAAATGTTTTTGAGAGGGCTTCTAGTACTATGTTCAATAAAAGTGGTGAAAGTGGGTATACTTTTCTTGCTCTAGATCATAGAGAAAACTTTCAGCTTTTCCCTCATTGAGTATGTGGCTACCTGTTGCCTTATTATGCATAGTCTTTATTTTGTTGAGGTAAATACTCTGCTTTGGGCATTAGCTAGACCATTGAGACAGAAAAGTCAATAAGGGAGCATTGGACTTAAACTACTGCTTAGATCAATGGGATCCAAATAACATATGAAGAATCTGGCAGCAGCAACAGAATACATTCTTCTCAAATACACATGGGACATTCTCCAGGGTGGGTCATATGTTAGTAAACAAAACAAATCTTAATAAATTTAAGGTTTAAATAACATCATATACCTTTTTTGAACCACAATGGTATGACACTGAAAATCAGTATCAGGAAGAAAACTAGAAAATTCACAAATAACGTGAAAATTAAACAACACACCCCTGAACACCTATAGAATAAAGAGGAAATTAAAAATAATCTAAGGCAAACAAAAACAGAAACACATTATTCCAAAACATATAGTAAATGCAAATCTAAGAAGGAAGTGTGAAGCAATAAATACCACATTTATAAATGGTTTAAATTATAAAAGAATTATCTCAAATAAACAACCTAATATTACAGCTCAAGAGACTAGAAAAAGGAAAAAAAAACTAAACACAAAGTTATCAGCAGTTAGATAATAACGAAGATCAGAACAGAAATCAATGAGATAGAGATTATTAAAACAATAGAAGAAGATAAATGAAACCAAAAGTTATTTATAAAGATAAACAAAATCTATATACTTTAGACTAGAGTAACTAATAAAAGGAGAAGACTCAAATAAGATTGGAAATGAAAAGGGAGACAGTGAAACTGATAACACAGAAATGCAAATAACTATGTCAACAAATTGCACAACCTAGAAGAGATGGATGAATTCCTAGAAACATGCAACTTAGCAAGACCAAACCATGAAAAATTAGAAAATCTTAACAAAAATTAGAAAATTTTACCAAAACAACACTATGATTTAAATACCAACCAATAATCTCTCAACAAAGAAAATTCCTGGACCTGGTAGAATCACATATGAATTTTACCAACTATTTAAGGAAGAGCGAATACCAATTCTTCTCAAATTTATCCAAAAAATTCTACAGGAGGGAATATTTCCAAATTCATTTTAGATCTTGTATTCTGACCATATACAAAAAAAAAACATGTGAGGTGATAGACATGTTAGTAATTTCATAATGCAGTCCTATATCAAGACATGGAATTATATACATTAAATATATGCAATTTTATTTTTGATCAAACCTCTGTAAGGCTAGAATTTTTTTTTTTAAGAAAGGCAGGTGCAGGGCTGGGGATGTGGCTCAAGTGGTAGTGCACTCGCCTGGCATGCGTGCGGCCCGGGTTCGATCCTCAGCACCACATACAAACAAAGATGCTGTGTCCGCCGAAAACTAAAAAATAAATATTAACAATATTCTCTCTCTCTCTCTCTCTCTCTCTCTCTCTCTCTCTCTCTCTCTTAAAAAAAAAAGAAAGTATTTCTTTGTTAGTTTTGGTAATTCTTTTGTTTCCCCCTTCATTTCTGTCTTCTTTTCTTTCCTCCTTTATGGAGCAAAAATGAACTTATCTTAGTTGGTTCTGTTCCAGAGAATTTTTAAATATTTATGTCTTTACTTTCAAGATACTTGGTTTTGAAGTATCGGTGTCCTCCTTTACCCCAAAATTGTAAGAGACAATTTTTAAATTAGCAAGCAGATTTTTGAAGAATTTTAAATTATTTTCTTATTTCCAAGTATTGCGTACCCAGAATGCTTTTGTTATTCAAGATCTTGGCATTGATTCATGATTTTTTGGCATTGGTGAGCCCAAATTATAGTCATTTTATAAACTTTTTATTAATGTACAAAACCATTATTTCCTTTTTCTTCAAGCAGAGTTTGGTGTGTTTGTAACTCTTGGCTCAATTGTTTATAATAAGTGAAACATTAATAGATATTAGTTCTAAACATAAGGGCAAAACTCACAAAGCTTCCAGATGAAGTAGTTATCTGCCAAGAACTAAGGATGGCATGTTAAGGTTTTTATTATTGGTCCAAAATTCTGTTTCTCTTCACTTCTCCTTATAATTTCTATAGCTTTTACTTCCGTATTTTGAAGTTAGGTTACTTGGTATGCAGAAATTTCTCATAGTTTTCTTTTCACTGTAGATTACTATCAGCATAATGATTTATAAAGCTAGCCCCTGGGTCCAATTTAAGTATTTGTTCCTTGAATTTGTCTGATACTGATTCTTTGGCTTTTGCTCTTTTTTAAACTTTCAATTTACATGATATTTCTTTTCCTTCCTTTTCATTTAAATATTATAAAATGCATATACCAAAATTTGCCATCTTTAGCATTTCTAAATGTACAGTTGATTGACACTAAGAGTATTCACATCCATCACCAACATCCATCTCCAGAACTCTTCACTTTGCAAAATGGAAATTGTGCCTATCATTAAAAATGTCCCATTCTCTCCCACCCCAACCCCTGGGAACCACCATTCTGCTTTCTGTCTGTATGAATTTGATGCCTCTAGGTACCTCACCTGAGTGGAATCTCATGGCTTTTGTACTTTTGTGACTAGCTTATTTCACATAGCATAATGTTCTCAAGGCTTGCTCATTTTGTGGCATGTGTTACTTATTTCCTTTCTTTTTAAAGGGTAAATAATATTTCATTGCATGCACATGCCACATTTTTCACATCCATTCATCTGTCCAGGATCCTTTTGTTTCCAACTTTTCTTTTTTAATATGCTGCATGGACACTGGAATACAGAGAACTCTTCAGGTCTATACTTTTGATACTTTTGCGGGAAGAGGAATCGAAATAATGAATCATGAAATAATTCTATTCTTAATTTTTTTGAGTAACTTCTATACTGTTTTCTAAAGTAAGTACATAAGTTTATAGTCTCAACAACAATGCACAAGCATTTGAATTTCTCCATATCCTTGCTCACAGCAAGGATGTAGAAGAAAAACAAGAGTTATGATTCAGGGCAAAGGGAAACAGGACAAATTTGGTCAACAGGTCCAGTCCAGTGAGGCGTGAAAAATAATCCCTGTGATGGAGATATCATCACTGGTCCCTAAGGCTGTTCTGTTGAAATAATGGGGTTAGAAGATAATATGGAGTTGGCTTAGGGTATCTGGAAGGTAAAAAATTGAGGTAGCAAGTTACTTTCAAGGGTGTAGGGCACAACATGGCTTCTGAAGCCAGAGAGCCCAAGTTCAAATCCTGATGCTGCCAGATATGAGCTGGTGACTTTGAGAAGAACCTCTTCTGTGATTCCTCAGTCTCATGAGCACTAAGGGGGCAATGTATGGAGCCCTGCAGAGTGGTGGTGAGGCTCGTGCAAGAGAACCCAGGGAAGGTATGTGAAGTGATGCCTTCCCATCCTGTTAGCTGTCAGCACAAGTGACAGGGGGGATCAGAACAACTTCTCTATCCTTCCCCTTCCCCCTTCCTACTTCTTCATCTCAATTTCCCCACTTCTTCGTCCTGTCCTCCTTCTTTTATTTTTTTTCTTATACATCTTTTATTCTTTCTTTCTCTTCTTTGTCCACTCTTTTTTCTCCTCTTTCTGCTCCCTTTATCCTCCTCAGACTTGAGCATTAGCTTGGATGCTGTTGTTGTTGTCATCACTGTTAGTTATTCCAGGGAATTTGACCCATTTGCACTATTTTAGGAAGTACTAATGATTACACACACACACACACACACACAAGCATGCACATTCAGAAACATTGTATTCCATCCAAAATGCCATAAACCATGTAAAAATGTAAGCAACAATTAAATGGAGCTTGAAATTTGATGAGAAAACACATAAACACATGTATTTCAAAAATAACTTTGATATTCTAACAATTACTTTGTAAGCATTTTTTTTTTGGTTCTGGAAAATGTTGCTCTTCCATTCAGAAAAAAAAACATGAATTACAATTCATAATGAGTAAAGAACTACATATGAAAAAATGTCCTTTTGCAATACATCTGTAAATTTTCAAAAAAACACAATAAAATAGTATATAATCGTATATAATAGTGTTTGTATTTTTTCTGTTACTTTATCTACTTTAATTTAACAAATATTTCCTTTAATGGCACCTTGCAGACAGCTTATGATGTCAGGAAGAATAGGTCTCAGGCAAGCACACTTTTAAGATGTGGGTGCTAGGGAGAAAGGAGTGTGCCGGGTGATACAGAGCCATGGGGTAGACAGTTTATGTGAACCCTTGGTCCCACCGCAGCTATGGAGGGGCTGCCTCTATTTGGAGGAGGTGAAGGAGGTTGTGTGGAAAGTGCTCTCTGATTCCAGTCTTAGAAGATGAGCTCTTAAATGGAAAAGAGACAATGAAAATGCTGGGCATTTGTAATTTGGTGAACTAGGGAGAAGATCAGAACAGAAATCAATGAGTTAGAGATTACTAAAACAATTTATGCATCAATAAATTTAATGCCTGAAGAGAAGGGGTTGTTCTCAACCTCAGTTTACCTTAATAACTATTTCCCTTTAAGCAGATTTTAATGTTTTATGACCCTTCTTTTCTATCCTTTGACAATTTAAATTTCTAGAGTATTTTTTACTACTGTGAATATTTCAGGATAATACCAGGATATAATTATTTAATAATCACACTTTTGCTACAGGCCAAAGCACAGCTTATAAAACCCTTTTATAAAATAAG